>NC_051064.1:83786640-84438307 GCF_004664715.2 Peromyscus leucopus
ATTTCTTTTACATTTTGGAAGCAACTATTTAAATGTTAGTCCCACAGTACTAACTTTTTCTAACCACTAGCTTTCTACAGCTAGGGCACATGTCTCACACATGAAGAACGTTTATTAAAGTTAGTGAAGACATCCTGGGAAAGGAACATCTGGTGTCTGGAATCTAAGAAAATAAAAGGCTAGGCTCTCATACACTGTGGTAGAACACTAGACGTCTCAGAAGAATTAGACATTTGCATTGGAAAAAATATACCTGGGTGAGAAATGAACTTTATGAAACGAAATTGTGTAGCATTGAACTTCTGAAATCGCTTGACTGTCCTAACTTATTTTTACCTGAAAAGGAACTTTTCAATTGATATACATTTGTGATAAGGAGAGTGTTTTTCAAATACAATCAAGTAGGAGCACAACTGAAATTCTTGATTTTCTTCTCAGCACAAATTAATGCATGGGTTTTGTTGGTTATAATTCAAAGGTAAAAAGCCAATCACAGATAGAATATTAATGCTAAGAAAATCTAGAAGATGAGGGAACTCTGTTCTCCTACAAAGTAAGACAAAGACATGATGGCTTCTTGCCATGCCAGCAAACTGTGTTCCGTTTGCACATGTGAAAGTAAAGCTGTGATAAGATTTTAACCTGAAACTTGCCATAACACATTTCCTTAAACCAAGTCACAAAAGAAATAGTAGGCCTGTTACTAATCAGTCCTTCACAAATGAAAAGGGAAACTTAAATGCATAAACTTATTTTTAATGACTACATTTCCCCAAATTGATGGACCTTCCTCTACCTTCCTGGACATCAGTCTTGTACTTGAACTTGACATTTCATACTACTTGTAAATTTTCCCAGATGATGGCAAAGAGAAATTTCAAGCTGGGCACTATAGTGCATATCTATAACCCCAGTACTAAGGAGACAAAGGCATGAAGACTGTATCTGTTATCTGTTATTTTTGTTCTTTTTTTTTGTATTTTTTAACAAAACTTCCTGGAATGTGAACACTAAAATGTTGTACAAAATTGGTATGTACTCCAAAATTTTTTCAGAAAAAAAAAAGTGGAAAGATGAGAATGTTGCAATCTTCAACAAACAGATCATTTCATGGTTGTAGTTCAGAAGTTTCTGTTAATACCTATTAGAAAATGACAAAAGGTTGTAACCTTCTCATTATCAGTCGAACAGTGTGGAACAGTGCTTCTGAAGCACATTTACTTGCATGTCAATAGCACACACTCTGCAAGATTTTCTTGGGGAATGGAGACATTTTCCCATTGTAAAAAGAGTGTGCTGAAGACATTGATCTTTCCATCAATGAAATCATATCATAGAACTAAATATTACAGATACAAATACAAACCAGGTATCACTCTACCCAACTGTTCATAGAAATACATCAGAAAATAGACTTCTGTGTGTCATCTAAACCTTGGATATGCAGAATTGGATGAGGAGCATGCAGCTACATTTGTGACCCGTTTGCCAAGCTTAAATCAAGTCATATACTCTGGTGTCCATGAATCTGGAGCTCCAATGTCTATCTACCACACAGTACTGTCCTCAGACAGCTGGAAGCTGCTTTGGAACAGTCATCCAGGCATATTTCCAAGCAAGTGAATCTGCTTTCCACGTAATTTTAAACAAATCTCTCATGCACCATGATCATCAAGGTGCATTTCAGTTTAATTAGATGTGGATATACCACACAACTCCTAACAATAAAGCAGCACTGAGCATTCCAACCAACTACACACAATTGAATCATTGGATAGAATCAAGTGTTCCATGATTTCTTTTATGAACACTAAGATCTACCAGGGAGTTCACTTCAATTTTGCAAAATACAAAAAGAATAGAGAAAATCAGTAAAGACAAAGATGTATATAATCATATTTGATTATTCATAAAAACCAAGTGCATTTCAGTTTTATTTTACAAAGGTCTGTTATTTCCCAGGCATTTTTAACTGAAGTAATATTTTTTATTTACATTCATTTGAAATATGCAGCATTATACTCAGGAACAAAATCACATTTTACACTAGTCCTCTCTCAGAGGCAGCAGTTTCAATCTGAAGGACTGAGGCTGTCCTCCACCATGGAGTTGCTACATTTCACTAGTGGGGTGTACAATGACAGATAAGACCATATCAAGTGCACAATCTGGAATTTGCTCATAATGAAATTACTTCAAAAAGCAGGAAAGAAATAAAAAAAAAAAAAAAAAGCAGGCTGATTCTTTTCCATGTGTTAATCCTGCAAAGAGAAACCAGGAGGGAGTTTACCTGAATTGAAAAACACAGCTGAGTTCTTCAGCCACTTACCCTAATTAAGGCTCAACACAGACATTACTAGGCCTTGACGGTATCCAGCTAAGAGCTGGGCCGGCACTGCTCATGGTAGCTGTACACACCCCCATCTAAATCTGTTCGCAGGCATTCCCTTTGCTTGTTGCCGTCTTCTTCCATCTCCACTTTGGTTTCTCTCCACAGAAATGTCTGCCTGCATTACTATAGTAACAGAGTGGCAACCCCTTTGCAAGAAGAAGTGACATGAACTTCAGGCGCTCTTCTGTTAAGACTTTAGGATTCAGAGGAGTATTTCGTTATAACAGTGTCACTGCTACTCTGTTGGCTACTTATTATGTTTGTGAAAGTTAATTATCTGATAAGATACACTTTGGCTATTACGGTCAGGAAAAAACATATGGGTATGTTTATTAATTCAAAAGTTCCATTAAAATAAAGCACTTTAACTGAAAAACTAAGCAATTATTTCCTCACTAATTATTAATGTACAATCATCTGGACATCTTATCACTTGTTTTTCTGAATGAATTCCATCCAATATTTAAAGCTAAAGGAATTTTTGCTTTTTAATGTCATAGACGATATGATAGTCTGTCTTCACTTTTACACTGAAAGCCTTAGTGAAAAATTCAGCGTCTTCCATTTCAAGTGTCAACACCTGAGCAAACCACTGAACATGAAGGAACAAGTACCTACCACTCTGCTTCTGACTCACTGTAAATATTTTAAGTGTTAGGTCAACCCAACACTCCATGGAACTAATGGTTTGCACAGAAGAAGGAGCAAGAGCTTTTCTTCTTACTCTTTCAATTTCAGGTTCTTTCCTGGGATAAACTACACAACTCTGTGACAGAAAAAAGAGAAAAGACATGCAAGAGAAGAAGGATATCATAACAATCGTAATATGACTTCCTATCACCACACTTTACAGTTAGTTGTTCTGTTACCATAAAACCCCAGCAATAAGGTTGAAGCCAAAAATTTTTCTTTCACAGAAGCTGAATACTTCAAAATAGCTACATGTGTGTGTCCTAAGACAAGTGGAAGTGAAAATGTGTAGTCCCTTAAGCCAATAGATCTACAATTTTCTAGGCAATTCATTTAGATAATAGAGACAAAAATATACAACACAATAAATTGCACTGTTTCTAAACTTTAGTAGCATCCAGCACTGTGAGTCCCTTGCAGATATTCAGCAGGATGTTCCTTAGATTCCCTCTTGATTGATAATGAACCACCTCAACCCACCCCTACCATCTACCAACTCCACCTTCCCAAACAGCTGTGTTATAGAAAATTGACTTTTGTTGCCCACCTAAATCACAGTGTGCCTTGTATATACATACTAAATATCTGTGTGGTTTAATAGCTTAATACCATCTGCACAAACATAAAGGGAATTTGGAAGACTCCTTAAAACTAAAACACCTTTTTCTTTTTCTATATTGTTTCTTCTTTTCAATTCATTAGGGCAACACTATCACAAGTCATGACAAGGGAGACTTTGTCATGGAGGAGGTGGGAATGGAGGGGGTAGGTTGAGGGTGAAGGCTGAGGGACAGGAGGAGGGAGGAGATGGGGATCTGTGGTTGGTATGTAAAATGAATAGAAAATTTCTTAATAATAAAAATAAAAAATAAATAAATAAATAAATAAATAAAAATAAAATAAAATACTGACTATAGTCTTTATTTGATAGAAAATCCAATTATATACATAAAGACACAGTGATGGTATTACTAAGGGAGAAAATGCAAAGCCTAAACAACAAATCACAATAATGAAAAGTACCCAGTAATATCCAGTATATCTTTGTTGCATTAAGTGAGTCATACAGCTCATCTTTCAACTATGACTCACAACATGACCACACTAGAACCCTACATGGGATTTTCTTAACTCAATATTGTTCTTGTGATGTGAAATGGAAACTAAAAGGTTCACTGAATCCTAGATATTAGAGATGCCCTGTAGTGACCACATTAACAATATGTATGGTGACCACATACATGTAGCACACAACAAATATGCCCAAGAAGATCCTACCAGCAAGGACATCCTCCTGCTAAACACTTCCCCATCAATATAAGAAGCTCAGAGAGGTACACTATAGGGCACTGAGGATTATTCACATAGAGTCTTTCTCCTCTATGTGTAAGGGGGGAGGGCTTTTCTCTTCCCTCAAACCTGGTTATATTTTTAAGCATTGAAAAGATTTGGAGCACTTGCAGACAAGGAGGCTAGCCTCTCATCCTGATAAAGTACCCAAAGTTTCACAATTCAGGAAAAGTAATCTGGAGTCAGAATATAGTTCACCTAGGGAATAGATGAAACAAAAAACAAAGTCAATATGACATGCCACTGTTGATACTCATAAGGACTCAGAGGACAGTGGGGATAGTCATCATCCAAAACAGAGCTTGGCAAGGCCTTGAGGGGACAGACTTCTTCCCCTTACGTTCTAACATGTGCTCAAAACACACACACACACACACACACACACACACACACACACACAGACAGAGAGAGAGAGAGAGAGAGAGAGAGAGAGAGAGAGAGAGAGAGAGAGAGAAACACTGAAAAAGATGAAAAGATTATGTTTTGACCTCCCCCCTGCCCCAGTTATCAAGGAATGGGAATGGTTTAGTTAGCAAAATCATTAAATTTCTGTCAAAAAGACAGTTTACTCTTCAACTCCATTAACTTCTCTGACAGCCCCACCCCAATTTTGATAAGATAAGGAAACTTTAGAAAAGAAGAACCTGTGTGGCCCCAATGGGTTATCTGCTGCGGCCCCAGCAGCTAAGGTGAGACTGGAAGGATGAGGTGGCACATACTATAGAGGGAATAAGTGAGTGAGCAAGTAAGCCCAGGGAAGGCAACTGTTCTCAGCGGTGCCAATTGCTGCTGGAATTATGGACACAACTTTAGCTGAGTCTCTACAGAAAGAAAGATTGAGGGGAAGTGAGTGGTGAGGAAATGAGGTAAAAAAAAAAAAAAAGGAGGGAAGAGGGAGATCTGTGATTGGTATGTAAAATGATTTAAAAAATTCCTCATAAAAAAATTCTTAAGAGTATGAGGATAAACAGGCTATGTGCATGTGTTGGGTGGCAGAGGTGTTTCCTTTGGTTAGTATTGTGGCAATGAATGCTCTTAAGATACCACTACTCTTCCCATCCAAACCTACTGAAATTAAATTAAATTAAATGTAATGTAATAGGGGCTGGAGAGATGGCTCAGTGGTTAACAGCACTGATTTTTCCTCTAGAAGACCCGGCACCCACATTACAGCTCACAACTGTCTGTAATTCAAAGATCTGACACCCTCACACAGATATACATGCAGGCAAAACACCAATGCACACACACAAAAAGTAATGGAATAAAGATAAAATGGAAATTAAATAATTTTAAATAGATAACAAAACTAAACTGTTTTATTTTGCAGGAAAAGGTATGATTCATTATTCATCATGTAGTTTTTAATATTTATTTGCTTAGTCACACCCCAAAGCCACGATCACTAAGTGAACAATTAATGTGGAAGTACATCTAAATGAGCAAAGCATAAAGGTGCTTCCATGGTAGCAATATGCACCATCCAATTAACATGTCCTATGGCAACAGTGCCTTGCCCATGATGAAAAATGTATAAAAGTGGAAAACAGTAGGAAGTGGATCAGGATTACTGTAGCAATAATTTCTAAAACCTACTTTTGAAAATACTGCCCATCAGATATTAAGTATTACAAGAAGACAGAAATGTTTGTATCAACCATGGAAAAGAAATTATTATAGTCATATAAAAATGACACATTTAGTTTATAGCATAAACCTAAAAAGTAACTAAGCACCAGCAAGAATGCACTACACAAATCAATACCAAAATTATCACAAGACGAGGAAATGCCTAACAAGTCAATAAATACTCATAGGCACACAAAGTTACACCTCTCCATCTGAACTAAGTCACCATTGAAACCACTATCCCCTTATAGTAGCAAATAGGCCACTAGTGTATTACTTTTTTACTGTTTAATATTCACAATTGTGACAGTTTAAAGCCAATCTAATATTAAGGAAAGCTTTGAGGTAATATTCTTGGCTGAACTTATGGTTAGGTCGCTTTCTGTTATATCTATTTCTTCATTGAGACATGAAGTTGATCTTATTAGTACAGAATCTCTCTAATTAAAAGAATAATGCTCAAGTAGTTTATTCAAATAAGCAATTATCTTAGGATATCAATTTTCACATGAAAGGAAGAGTTACCTGTGCTTGGATCTTGCACTGTATGTACTTGCAAGATTTACTGTTTAAAATTTTCCTTTTAATTCCTCATTTTTGTCCAGCTATAATCTTCCATATTTTATTAGGGTTCAAGTAGATCTCACATTTGCATAGAGATAAAATGTGATGTTTTTAACACAAGACAAAATTAAATAATCCCTTTTTGTAATTTCTTGTTAATTTGCTGTTTTGCTTCCTAAAAATGAATTATGTAAACTTAGAAATTGAGTACTCTTTAACAAAATTTCAGTTATAAAATATTCTTTAAAAAGCAATCTTCTTGTGCACATAAAGTTATATTCTGACCCTAAAATAGCGCAATAAAATACCAACAACCACAGTTAGCAAGATAAATGTAATATGCCTTCAGTTTACATTTTAGTTGTATATATTTTCACAGTCCTATATCCTTTTAATTTTCTTGTTCCAAATATAGAATATCTATAAAATGTGAATCAGAAGTCTCTGATATTTTGTATCAAAATACATAATTAATATATTTCATAAAATACTTCCTATCTACTTTCTATTAAAATGTCCTTATACATCTTATAGTGAATACATGAAGATAATTTGTATTAATTGGTGTGGTGGTTTGAGTAAGAATGCCCCAGAGACTCGGGTATTTAAATATTTGGTCCCAAGTTGTAGGAACTGCTTGGGGAGGTTAGGGAACCTTTGGTAGGTTCAGCCCTGATAGAGGAATCATGTCCCTGGGAACAGGCTTTGAGAGTTTATAGCATAGCACCATTACCAATTTGTTCTTTGTGCTTTCTGCCTATAGCTGAAGATGTAATCTCTCAGCTTCTTGTTCCAATGGGCTCCATGCCATTATGGACTCTCCCTCTGGAACTGTAAACCGACATAATATATTTTTCCATAAGTTACTTTTGGTCATGGTGTTTTATCACAGCAACAAAAAGTAACTAATGCAGTCCAAACCATAAGAATCTTTCTCTTCAGTAGTATCAAATGATTTTCCTCTAGTCCACAGTAGCTGACATCATTAAAACACATATTCACAGACACAAAACAAGGATAAGTAAATTTAATAAAATGTGCTTGACAAAAGTCCAGAGCACTTGTGACATCTTCTTTATGTGGACATCCTATTCGCCACCTCCTAAGCTCCAGTCCTCTCCAGCTGCCTAAGTGTAAACTTAGACACCTCTGGGAGATGACTTAGCTTGTCTTCTACTCAGCACTACTAACACTACATGCCCTGAAAGTCATTAATAACAATAGCAGACAAATGTATTCTCTCCTTAATACACAGACACAGAGCTCACCATGCCACAGGCTACACTCTTTTGAGTCCTCCAGCAGACACCTAGAGGAATGATCTCAACTTCTCTCTTTACTCCATTTTAAACACTCCTTTACATACCTTATTTATCTTTTGTATTATCCCCCTCTTTTCTTTACCTTTTACATCTATGTCCCTCCCCCCTCACCAGATGTCAGGCAGTACCTTTTGTCAGCTGAAGCACTAAGGAGAATTTCTGAGCTCTGACACTTCTGGAGCTCTATGACATTTTACAGTGGAGGACCAAGTATGTGGGAACTTTTATTCGGCACTCCTGAAGCTACCACAGTAGCACACCCTACTTCTCTTGGTAAAAACTAAAATATCTTCAAATGTTTCAAGATAACATGTGAGAATCCTTCATAACCCACCAAGTCCCCCGTTCCAAAAGTTCACTGCAGTACAGCAAAGCCTTCCCTTTTAGCACATCACACCACTCCAGGGAAAACAGTCCAAATGAGAAAAAGAGAATATGTGATCACCTTAAACAGCACATGTAAACCCTAAGCATATTTTGAATGTGTGCTTTAAATATTTAAGAAGCCTGGTGTTAATATAAGTGAAAATAAGTAAAAGCCTAATGCCAAGGATTATTTGATGACCAAAGAAAAATTAGCAAGTGCACTTATGAAAGCTAACCTGAAACATAACTCTTAAGTAATGCACTAACTGTGATTTAAGACCAAGATGTCTTAACTTCCAATTAAAATAAATCCTCCTAGCAGCACTTTTATAATATCACTTAGCTTGTTAAAACATATAAAAATGTTTGGCTCCCCTGGGCTACATGATGATTAAGATACAGTTGGAGATGAAAAAAAAAGTTACTATATTCCAAGGTCACACACAGTACATTTCAAAATGAGCCAGACTTCTCTATTCTCCAAGATTTCCCAACTTCCTTCACTAAACTAGTCAAGGTCCCCCTACTTCTGAGCTTTACTATAAATCTGGACAGTGTCAGGCAGCATTTAAGCAATAGTGCTTTATTTGAAAACCTTATAAATTACAGCCAAAATAACCACGGTTCAAACTTCAACATTTTTTTAAAACAGTTTCTCTTTGTTGGCCAGTAGAAACATATGTATCAACATGAACCTTCCCTGACTTAAGTACAACACAGCTAGAAATAAATGAATATTCTATTTTATTAATTTGGAGACCTTGTGAAATAGTGATAATATGTTTGGGCTCTGCTGTTGATTAACCCAAGATCACATTTCAGCTCCAGAATGTTCAATATCAGCTTACCCTTGGATATAAGATCATCCCTTTCCTCACGTGTGAATGGTGATTATTTTTGCACTGGCCTAATGGGATTTTTTTGAAGTTTAAATACAAAAGCTTTAGCATACATATTGCACATAAAGAATATTTAATAAATGTTACCTCTCTTTCAGATTATCAGAAGATGTTCATCAACCCACTAATGTGAAACCAACTTCATTTCCTTTCAAAACTGTCTTACCATAATTTCTTATATCATCCCAATTTTCCCAGTATTCAACTAAAACATCAGCCATCCCTGATCTCTACATCATACTCACTGCCATTAATTTCCATCTAGAAAAGTTCTATAGCTCCATCAGCATCACCAGGAACTATTCTTTTTAAATGCATCTTCTCATGTTATCTTCAAAACAAAGCTATCTGCAACTTCAGTTCCACCATCACTGTCCCCAAGTGGACATAACCCTTACACATTATAATTCAGAAAATGGTAGAGGATCTCTAATTTGTCTATCTGTAGTATCATACCCACTTTATTCCCTCACAGTAAAGCCAAGGTGTCTTTTGTAAAATTCACATCCTATCACTACTTACCTATCAGACATAATAGTATATCCCCACTCCCCACTTGCAGGGAAAACTCCAGTCCCCAAAGACCAAGTCCTCAGTTACTTAACCTGGGTCTCTCCATCTGGTTGATCTATAGTACCTCTCCTAGAAACTGATACAACAAATATTTTGAATGGCTTTCATTTCCTTTAGAAAATAGCATTTGTCACAATGCTTCTGGGAATGTTAGGGATGCCTCTCTGGCATGTCAGTTCCCAGTTTCATGTCTGTCTAGACTGTGTTCAGATTTCCTTTAAGCTTCACTTTCCCTCAGAAGCAATTCCAGAATCTCTAGACCAAAATCTGCCCCATCTGCATATACTTTCTGAGACTCCTTGAACCAACCTTAAGGAGTTACTACTATTACCTAGCACCATTGGCTTTCTTATCTACCACCCCTAATAAAATTTATCACAAAAATTAGCCAGGTTTTATTTTTCTCTTTTTTCCCCTCAAAATCATTACTACATACTTGGTCCATAGTAGGGACTCAAAACACATTTGTATTAGAAAAGTTGAATAAATGGATGGATGGATGGATGGATGGATGGATGGATGGATGGATGGATGAATGAAACAACTTCACAGAGTGAATATATATGGGATGAGTTCAGTAATGGACATAATCAAATGGCATGTTTCAAGAGCTCATGTAACTCCTACTAGCCACAAAGATCCCATTTAATATAAAATGAGTGGTATACAAGGCAATGATTTATCAGAATCAATGCAATAGATTAAAAAATAGAATTCCAAATTTAAAAACAAATTGCCACAGTTTTCAGAAACCAACAAGTATAATGTGCAACATAATTACAACTTTTATTCAGAAATGTTGGCTTCCCTATGGCATGTTATAATGCTTCCTATGTTACTAAAACACTGACACCAAAGGCGGTGGGGACAACATTTGCAAGGTGAACAAGAACTGCGTTTCTAAGATGGACGCTTCAGAGGGAGGAAGAAGAGGCAGTTTTAAGTTCATCAGTTGGGGATCTCAGGGCCCTATGTGTCTTCACCTCCTCTGGTCTCTGGGCTCTTTGTTGGTGCAAGGCAATTGTCTTTACCTTGCTACTTCTAATGACAGCTTCTCTGTGTGATAGCATGGGATCCCAGCAGGAAAGTGTGACAATAAAACACAGACAAACACTTTAAACTACAGCTATATTTCTGAAAGTCCTCAATGCATTAAATATTTAGAAAACTGCTTCCTGCATAGAGCTCAGAGATTAAGAGAGAGCAAATAAGGGCACATCAAATTCAGTCAGCATTATACACTCATGCAACACAACCCTGACTAGACACAGGACTCTGCAACTTCCATTAATTGCTCAAGCCTTTTCACAAGCATAGTTTATTAGAAATTAGCACCCACCTATTCAAGCTCACCAGATTTATGCTTCTTTTGCTATATGACATCCTTTTTGAAGAAAAGTTTTAAAACAGAATTCTTCCAGCATAACATAGGAAGACAAACAAACTCTATTTCCAGTCTCTCCTTCTCCTCCTCTACTCTCTCTTCAGAATAGAAGTTCAACTAGGGCAAAAGATCCCCGTGCCAAGGTCCCTACCAAATTCTCTCTGCAATAGTGTTGAAAGTTTTTTACTCTATGTGTCCTTTCTACAGGATCAGGGCAGAGTTTCATTATCAAGTGGATCCCTCGGCTTGTACTTCATATTTTACAGTGGTTTCACTGAATAGATTATTCTATGCATAAATTAATCTCTCTTGCCTATCTATCTATCTATCTATCTATCTATCTATCTATCTATCTATCTATCTATCTATATTTGTATTTCTCCCCTCTACCTTTCTATCTCTCCTCTGTGTGTGCCTCTGTCTCACTCTCTCTCTCTCTCTCTCTCTCTCTCTCTCTCTCTCTCTCTCTCTGCATGTATGTATGTCCATGAAACCACACATCATAAGTATTCCTACTCCAAGAAGAAAGTTGATGCCAAATTTTTGAATCTGTTCCCTTTTAGGCTTAAAGCAACAAGATAATTTGTACAACTTAAAATATTTTTTCAAAAAAAAAACATGAAAATATACAGTAACAAGACAGAGCAACTCATGACACAACACAATTCAGATAAACAATTTGAGGCATACCTGAGGTAAAAAGCACTGGAAACATGTATGAGTTAAGCTGTCACAAGAGATTAAAAGGATTCTGTCTGTGGAGGTGAATATATCTGTTGCTTTCCACTGTCTTTAGAAATCATTATCACTGAATTCTATCTGTCTTTAGCATAATCTCCAAATTTGACAGAAATCTGTTTGTATCATTCAATATCAGCACACTACTTAAAAAAACTTTATTTCTATTATGGAAACATGCAAGTTTAAAATAGTCTTACAAGTTCCGATTCCTAAAACTATTTCAGTTTCTCAATTTCCTCACACTGAGAAAGGAAAGACACAAACCAATACAGCCACTTCTCATTTCCTGTGACCATCCTTACTCTCTGAAAGGTTGATTTCAGTGAAGTCTTCCTATCACTTCCAGGGATAAAAATGAAAACACAATTGTACAGACGAACACATCACATGCCTTCAGGCCTCAGCCGGTGTTGCTCTATAGCCACTGAGTTCTCTTTCATAAGAGTCAACAGTTATGTTGCGAGAAAAACTTATGGTTTATGAAATAAACATTTATGACCAATACCAAAACACAAAGTTCAAAGAGCACATGAGCCACGACACTCTCTCTCTCCCTGAAGTCACTGGCAATGAGCTCAGTAGTGGCCTGAATGTTGTGTTGTGCAAGTGCTATTTATTTCCTGATGATATTTTCTTCCACCAATGCCTTCTAGCTACTTCTTTAGAAAAACTGTTGCAACTCTTGCTGAGCAAAGACAAAATAATCTTGTGTGTGTGTATGTGTGTGTGTGTGTATTCCATACATATAAATATATAATGAATATATATGATTTAATAAATATTTTTCAGAATTATAAAGATGTTAGCTCTGAATGGTGATCTTATATTCTAGATTGCTTTTCCATTAGAGAAAAGATAAGCAATTGGCTAGGAAGTAAATTAATCTTTTTGAAATGCATAATGAAATCTAGCATAGTAAGGAGATTAAATGCAAAACAGAAACATTACTTATAAATCTTGACTTATATGTTAAACAATACAGCTCTTTTAATTGGACTGAAAATTTGGAATACATCATTTGTTATATAATACATTATAAAAATCAACTTAATTAAATGCAAAATAAAGCAAGCAGTTGAGTAGAAACACTGCCCTGAAAGCTGTAAGCAGTATAAAAAAACTGACACTGGAAACCCAATGCTAAGGAGAATCCACAGCTTTCAATTATACCACCTGTTTCTCCTCGAAAGCTAATTAAAATACACCTTAGGAAACACAATTATCAAGATTTAATTACATCTCTTCCCTTCCTTCACTCCTAAATTAAGAAAGAAGTACATCTCCCAGGACAGACTTTCTTACCCAGCTCCTGGTGTCTGCCTCCCCTGTGGATCTTTTCTTTATGCCCTTACAAGTGACTGCCTATCTCTCTATTTCTTCAATTACGATATTTAAAGCTGCATATTTTCAGAACCTGCTGAACTCAATAGTTATTTCATATTTATACTGAACTGTAAATTGACTTCTTATACATATTCTCACATACTCTATACACTGATTTTATATATACACACAGAACCACAACAGTGGTTCGCAATTGGTGGGTCTTGACCCCCACCATGGGTCAATTCCCCAGATATTTTATAGGAGGAAGTTATAGCTGAGACAGGGGACTCAGGCAGACTACTTAAGTATGCCTAATTTTGGCCTACTGTTTAAATCCTACCCTCATTTTAGGACCCTGGAGATGGACTTGAAGATATCTTGTTATTCTTTTCCTGAGTGTGGCCACACTGAATAAATCCTTTTGTTTCATTTTGAATTTGACTCTTGTAATTGCTTATCAAGGATGGATAGCTGAACCCTAAATCTTGTAATAGCTGCATTCATGCCCTAACAGGACAAACTCATTTTTGAGGTCCTGGAAGACACATGCTAAGAAGGAGGACAGCACCAGTGAAGGGACAGAAGAAAGGCCACCTATGATTCCTGGGACCAAACAGTTGCAATGGTTGCTTTGAGGTCCTTGGCCTTTTCTTGCCCCACCTATCACCTGACTTTATTGGCCACTCCCACATGGGCAGCTGCAGAAAAGTCTACTGAAGTCATGTCATTGTTAATCCTTTTTCATGCCAACATGTCCTTGGTTTCCCTGATCCATCATCCCCGGACTCAGTCAGTACAAATGAATTCTCAGAGGTTTGCAATTCTCAGATGTTGTTAATGCTTATATAGCCATAATAAACACATTTAGATAATTTTCTTACAAAACATGTTTGCATGATAATAAATATCTATAATCCCAACGTTTGAGCAGTAGAGGCAGGAGGATCAAGAGTTCAAGATTATCCTCAGCTACATATTACAGTTTAAGACCTGCCTGGGCTAAAAATGTCTGTCTCAAAACACAAAACCAATAAAAAGGCCATGCATTAAATAAAAAAGCAGCATAAAGAAAAGTAGCAAGTGGACCAATTTAAGAAAAAAAAAAAAAAGGATTTGAGCCCTCAGCTCCCAAAGACATAGATAAATCATTATTTTAATAAAGATACTCTACTCTAATGCTCTCCTTTGAAAGGGGGGTACCTTTTTTAAATTTAAGTGTCTATGTGTATGTCTGCCATGCATGTGTGGGGCTCATGGAGCCAGAAGAGGAAGTTGGATCCCTGGAGCTGAAGTCAGAGATGCATATGAACAACCAATTTGCATGCTTGCAACTGAACTCTGGTCCTCTAGAAGAGCATCAAGTTTTCTCAGCCACTCAGCCATCTCTACAGACCCTGTAACATGCTCTTAAAGATAACAAAATCCCCATCCTTGCATATGAATTAATTTCCCCGGGATCACTATTATTTCCAGCAAAATGCTAAATAAATGGCAATAGTGGCTCAGCGTTCAAATTCATCAATTAAAATATGGAATACCTTTTTTTCAAACCCTACAGTTTTATAATCAACCCTGTTCCATTTTGGTCTTCATATTAAGTGAGATAATCCAGACACAGATAGACAAGCACTGCATGCTCCCTCACATTTGTGGTTTCCAGCTCCAAATCATCAGATGTGAGTATGGGACATAGATAAGCACTTACACCAGGAAACTAGAGAGGGACTGTGTGCAGTGTGGGAGGTGGGATCCTTGATAAGGGAATATCAGGATACAGGTGATCTGAAGTGAGAAACAACAAGGACAACAGAAGTGGGGAGAGGTCTCCACCAAGGAAACAGAAAGGGAGGTCAATACAGAAAAAGAAGAAGGAACAAGCGGCAGATAACACCAATGTTGTTTGGTAAGCACTCAAGGAATCATATTTTACATATACTTAAAATTATACACGAGAGAGAGTGAGAGAGAGAGAGAGAAGAGAGAGAGAGAGAGAGAGAGAGAGAGACCGCTTAAAGGAAGTTATCCCACTTTGGCTGACAATGATCCCCACAAGAACCATAGACTAATGAAAATCCCAGTACTGGACACAAGTAACAACTTTTAAATGATTGGTCAGAGTAGGTCAAGTGAATTGTAAAGCAATATAGACCATTGATAAAGGCCTTAGTTGCTCTCATATTGCTGAAAATCCCACACAATCAGGACACGGGACTTAGATTATTGGAGCTGGATCTGATCTGAGAGCCTCTTTCTGTCATCTGTCTTTCATGGTACCAGAAAAACTTCGAGGGAGAGAATCAGTTAATCGTCCTACCCAGCAGCAATGAATCATGGCAATGATCAGCATACACGACATCCATAAAAGTACAAGAAGTGACACTTACACATGAGTGGCAACCAACAGCTATCTAATTGGACTTCAGGCCCAATCAATACAGAAATCATGCCTGGTAGAGAAACCTAGCCAATTTTCTGGGGCTAGTGAAGTCACAGACCTTAGGAAAGATCCTACTGCTACCACTCTTGTCAAGTAAAATAATTCCTCATTGCATTCTAAATGTTATCCATATATGGACAGGAAAGTGTAGCTCCCAGCCCTGATCATAAAAGCCTCTCTTTACAACAAATGGAAACCATCATAGAAAACCTCAACTGGGCACAATAGAGAACAAGAGATGGTTTGTGGCCCAGATCCAATGGATACATTTACATCACAGCTCCTGCATCTGTGGCTCAGGGAACATTGTAGAAGAGGGGCCAGACTGATTGTAAGAGGCAGAATACCAGTAAGTCTTCTGAGAAACAAGAGCTCCCAGAAATGGCAGAATAAACAAGCTAGGAAGTGTGGCAATATCAAGAGAGATGCTAAACACAGAAGGGGTAAAAGTTCAGGGGTTCCATCCCTAAACAAAACAACTACAGGTAAATAATGACTACTGGAAGAGAGAGAATTAGCCTCTCCCAGGGATGAACCCCATTATTGTTTGTCCAGTAGAAAGCGGTCAGTCCTGAAACCATATATCACAAACAACAAAAATGGAATTGGCAGATGGTATTCATATATTTGTACATACATATCTGTGTGTAACAATAAAAGGAAAAGTGACTGTCAATTGTGGGGTGGTATGGGAGGAATTATAGGGAGGAGATCTGGCAGAGGCTAGAGGCATGAAAGGTAAGGGGGTAAGTTTTGTAATTCTATTTTAGCCAAAAGTGTATGGAATTTTTAAAAAAATTAAATTAAAAAGGCTGAATATTTGGTCTAGTCCCTAAAAGACAACATGTTAAAGAAGAACCTCCAGAAAGCTCTGAGAATATTTCACACAAGGCATGGAAGATACAACAAAATCTCCTTAAGTAAAAACGTTATCACCACTTCTCAGCCCATGTTACAAGTCTGGCATGCATCACTATTCAGTGGAGAGCTGAACAGTAGAAGGGCACTCTCAATTACTGTTAGCGGCCACAACACTGCAGATGCACAAAGCTCACCAAGTCTATGAAAACGCATTGAGCACTAGGCAAACAACAAAAGCATTTTCACTGAAGGGGAGGACTCGGGAAGACAGTGAACTTACTCATCAAAGCCCATGAGTCTGACTCCTGCCACAATGTGCACTCTCAGCAGGATAAACAAGAACTAACAACAGGAGTTCTCAAGGGGAAGCCTGAACTTGGACATCAGTAATTTACACTTCCTCTCCCCTTGACTGACACCTGTGGAGATGTCTCTGTGGACATTTAAGGAGAGTGTTGCCCTCCTCATAGGAACCAAATAGGGAAGCTCCTCCCTATTAAAACATTGGACCAACCATCACATTTGGGAAGCTACAGTGGGAGAGAATTGCCTGTGTCCATTGTAGTAAATGTCAGTGCTTTCTAAGACTGAATACAGGTTTTCTTTCCACAGTTCAAGTCCTAGAAGCAGTCATTCTTTG
This sequence comes from Peromyscus leucopus, assembly GCF_004664715.2. NCBI lineage: Eukaryota > Metazoa > Chordata > Mammalia > Rodentia > Cricetidae > Peromyscus > Peromyscus leucopus. The sequence goes on from NC_051064.1 coordinate 83,803,815, forward strand.
ACTTAGGCTTACTGTTTTGTTGACTTCTTGATTCTGAGATGTTTTTTGTTAGGGGGGTTTTAATGTTTCTTTTAGCATTTGTGTTTTTAGGAGCCAATACTTTTACTCACAGGTGTTTAAAGCCATATTCTGAAGAATTTAGATACTGATCCCAATAGCAGGAATTCAAGTCATTCAGTTACAATATTTGACACATTTAAGTTTTATGTAAAGGAGAGTCTGCCTTAAGTGTACCTCTTTTGGGTTCAACAAAAAAAGCTCTATTTCCGCATTGACTATTATAGCTCTCTGCAAGTTTCAGATTCAACTTCCTATTTATGATTTAACTGTCAGTTCTGAAAGATAAATATAAGGACATAAATGACAATGTGAAATCCAGAAGAATAAGCCTCCTTGGTAAGCAGTACTCTGTAACTTGAATAAGATTCTCATCATGCAGTTGCTCCAAAAAAAAAGTGTGTGCATACATATGAACAAACAGACATGTAATTACTTACAGAAAATATGCATGACCATGTGTATATACACATAGACACAGTTATATAAAGAAGAGAAAATACCAGAGGATCCCCATTGTCTACCCAATAATTCACTTTCTTCAGACTAAAACTAATGAGTCCCCAGATCTTGCTGCAACATGCTTCCTAGAAATAAATTATCTCCACATATTAGAAATAAGGCTAGGAGAGGGATGAGTGTAGGGAAAAAGGGCAAGGAGGAAGAAATTTCTTGATTCAGACAACTGTTTTGAGGCAAACTACCTTTGAGAGTGTTCATATCGACCCCATAAGCATTTTCTTTCTGCCTGCCTCTAGAGGGACTTATGTCTAGACTATCCACAGACTATGCTGTAAGTGACTCAATGTCACCTCAGAGTCCAAGTCATAAGAGGATGCAGTTTCTGCCCCTCTTTTTCTGGCAGTCACCTCTCTTTCCCCCTTTTTGTACCTGCCAAAACCTGAGTTGTAGGTGTCTTGAGGAAATAATTAAGAATCTTATTTACTATAAAGTAACTATGATGAAAAGAGTTTGTGGAAATGTCACCCATGTAGAAAGATATTAATGGAGTCAGAACTGTGGCAGTCCCAGTGTCAAAACAGCCTAATATTAACAAAGTAAAATGTGGAAGGGTAAAACTTCAGGTGATTCCAGATAGCCTCAGTAGCATCTTCTTGCTGTAGACCAAGAGACAGTAGAATAGAGAAGACTTTTCAATTGTGAACCATCTTTCATTCTTGACCTGGTCACTATATTTGTGTAACGTGTCTTACATCTACAGTAGCTAGAAGATTCCCTGTAAGCTAAGTGTCACAAACCAAGTTATTTACAAAATTAAACGTTCACCCCATGCCAAGTCTGTGGCTGTGCATTTTCATCTCTCTTCACAACCATTGGTAGCTGTCCTTGCTTTGCAAATGAGGACTGAGAGACTTAAGACTGTTAGTAAAGACCCAATGTCACACAGTCATGAAGTAAACCAAAATGGGAACCCAGAAAAAAATAATAATGAAGCTCCCCACAAGAACTCTTGAATCAGTAAAACTACTGTCATTCATTCACTGTCCCAAGTATCAAGCTGAGGCTGAGCCATACAATCTACAGACTAATTGTAAGTTTTAGTTATTTCTAAGTGTGTTAAAGCAAAATAATATAAGAATAGGGAGCTCTGCAAAAGTTGATAAATAGAAAACATATTTAAGAAGAAGATATATCTTCAGAACAATATTAAAAGTGCCTGCTGTGTTTTGATTTTGAGGGTTACAATTTATACTTTGAGAAGAGAGCCCCATGAATTATAATTGCATTCATTATTTTACAATAGATGTTTTCATTCAAAGAATTTTACTGCTCTCCATGTGTATATGATTAATATACATGTCCTCAGACAATATTCATAAACTTCACAATGCTGAAGACAGAGAAAAACAGATCAGCTTTCTTCCCTTCAAGTTTGTTTGGAGTAAACTTCTGTACCTTTAATGGTGCTCTTTTGGGAAAGGGCCAGCCTTGCATCAGGAGCTGAATGTCAGGATGTCCTCTGTCCTCACACTTTCAAGGACAAAAGCATCACATTGTTAGTCTGATGGAGCTTCTAAAAAGCCATCCTTATATTCCAAGCCTTCAGGAGAAAGCTTTTCTTTGGCAGTGAATGAAAACAAAGGCAAAAGATGAAAGGAACTGTGTTCCAAGGAAAACAAAAAGGCCTGTACAAAAAGGTGTACAAATGTAGAAAGCAGGGGGGGGAAAGGTGCATTATATTTGGAGGGAGACTAGGGATATAGGAAGACCCAGTGATCCAACAGTTTTTCTGTTACTAATTTAGTAAAATTTGGGGGGAAGGTGGAGAAACACCTTTGAAAGTTTTCTGAAGAAAACTGACAGTTAGGAACTGAAAACCCATTCAGTCATACTGTTGCCACTTTGTCCAGGTTCCAGAATGCCCCTGGGCAATCTTTGCATGTAAAACAGACAGGGTATGATGTGTCTCTATCAAGGCAGCAGATAGACACGTCAGACACAACTGGAAACCAGCCAATGCTTTAGTTTAAAATGATATCAATCCACTAGGGGGTCTAAAATTGCCATAAATGGATTATTTACAAACTGACTAGAGGAATGTCTAAATGACACTACTAAAGAACATAGGTACCAATGAATGTCGTTTAATGGCATGGCTACCCAAGAGGAACTAGTCAACATATATGAACCAAACACCATCATATCTTCATCTTTAGACTGAAATCACTGCCCATACAATACCCAGTACCAGGATATATGGTATACTTTGTGTTTGTCTTCTTTCAATAAAATGCCAAGCGAGCATCATGTTCATATATATTTTAAAAAGTCCTTTTTGAAAAAGACTGCCAGATTAGACTATTTTTTCCTAAATTATAGTTTTAGTTGTCTTCAGCAGCTCATTTTGGAAAACATCTGTCCAGTCTGGCTCTTGGGGAAATGTTCAAAAACAAGTACTCTCATTTGAATGCAGAGGGACTCTCCTATGGGAAACATTATCCTTCGAAAGCAAGCAAAACTATCAAAACATCTATAATCCTTGAACTTCAATGAGTTCAGTACACAGTACATGATATGACCCAATTTCATACTTAATAAAATGAAAAGACCGGGAAAAAGACAGAACAGTACAATAACTTGTCTGTTTCACTAATCCGTTTGAGGCAGCATGCTGCTTCCAAACTAAGAACCATTCAGTAACCACTCAGTTTTGAGATAGCTAACAAGTATGTAGAGATATGTTTATGACTGGACCTAGTTAACCTGGAAGCTAAAGTATCTGTTCTTAAGATATTCAGAAAACCAGAATGTTAGGTACTGTGTGTAGGTAGTGTTTGAAACACAAATTTGTGTCCAAACCACAAAATCACCTCTTGTAGAACTAAAATACACTCTATGAGAAGGAATCCAATGCATTAGTAAACACTTACTGTAGGATAAGCATCTTCTATACATCAGCCTCTTAATATGTATAGCAATCCCATATATCAGGGAACAAGTTGAGTATAATGGTTAAAAAAAATCAGAATTAAAAAAGTCAAAAAGATTTCTATGGACCTGAAAAACCCACAAAAAGATACAGTAATTTTGACTATCCAGCATCCTGAAGCGAAAATGACAAAATGTTCTCTGAAATGTACTGCATCTTTCTATTAAAAAGAAAGCCAAACTACACTTTAATGACACAAGCGATACCTGACTACAGCATAGGCTGACATTGAAAGCTAGCTCTGAGCAGTAATAAGCACTCCGTGAAGACAGAGAACCAAAGACAAGTGGACTAACTAGATTAAAGTTTTAAAAGTCGAACTTCTCTACAAAGAAAATGGGAGAGAAAGGCCTATGTAGGATTCATTCCCCACTCCCATGACTGAAAAAAAAAAAAAGTCCATTAAATTTCTCAAGGGAGAACTAGAATACCATTCCAAATAACAAAGGGCATTGAGTATTTCTAAATGTAGTCAGGTAGACACTATAATACAATATTTCAAACATATTGCCTGTAAAATCAAATTCTACCCTTGGATTTTACAGGTTTGGGAAAATATCTGAGATATCTAGCAAGCAACAAGACAACAAATAAAAGCTGATTCTTATTTGGTTTAAACACACTTTCAAATTTTTTGAATTCTGTATATTAAAAATTCTCACAGCCTTGCTCCAATTTCTAGCAGAAGCTTATTAGGGGTGAAAACAAAATCTTGAAAATAATTTGAAAAGGAACAAAAGAACATCACATTTTTCTTAAAAACAAATAAAAACAAGATGAACTCTCTCAGAGAGAGGCAATGATGTGCTCCAAAAGTATAAGATGAATAACATGCTCCAAAAGTATAAGATGAGCCTTCCTCTACTTAATGTGGCCTCACAATAAGCCAAAATCAAAAAATATCAGTGTTTACCATTTCTAGTACCAGCCAGGTGGATGGAAGTGTAAATCTGGAAAACTTGGTTTTATTTCTAATGTGAACTGACATTTAGTATACAATAAGGGTATCTAGTGCAAATGTGTAGAATAAGGAAATGACTAAATTCTGAAGTAAACAAAACAAGACATTGCTACATAAAATAGGAAAGTTTGCTTTTTATTCTTGGGTTGTCATCATAAGATGTATATTCCATGTGCTAAATATACAAGGAGAACCATAAATATAACAGTATATACAAATGTAGGTGACAGTGGCAATGCCAGACTTCAAGTTCTTTATTCACTGATAACCTGTGTGTACACTTTTTCAGTAGATCAGAACAATGACTGGGGCTCAATGGTAAAGTGTGTGCCTTCTATGCACGAGCCCCTGGGTTTAGTCCCTGATATTGTACCTATTGTACCTACCTTCAAAAGAACACACACACACACACACACACACACACACACACTCAGACATGCACACAAATCTACAAATAGCAAACAAATTTCAGTGGCCAGGCACACACACAAATCTACAAATAGCAAACAAATTTGAGTGGCCAGGAAGATGAAACACAACCAGTGTATACGCTGTACTAAGGAATAGTGACTAATTAACTTGTGAGTACCTGATGATTTACCAGATAAATCTCCACAGCGAGATCCAGGCTCTTTGTGGTGGCCCTTTCTTCAGAATATTGATGCGCGCGCGCGCACATACACACACACACACACACACACACACACACACACACACAGAAGAAAAAGGGTATGCTTACTTAGATAGAATACTTGTAAATCCTGCCCTAACAATCCTAAATCTCCCTTCCATTAAAAAATGTTAGGTAATTTTCTCACATACATGAGTTAATGTCAATTATCTACTTAAAATATTTAGAAATAAAAATAAATCCAATCACTTAACAACAGGGGATAATTTATTCAAGAGAACATTTCATACCTCTCATAAAGCAAAAGAAATGAACCAAAGGTGACATTAAAAATATCAAAAAAGTAGAAAAGTGATGAAGAGGAGATGAGGGCAAATAGTGCAAGGCAGTGAGAACAGGAAGAGAAAGACTAATTCAAGCTGGCACTGAGCAATGTCCAATCATATGGAAGGTCTAGAGAAGTATGAACAATTAAAGGGTGAAGTTTTCAACAAAATTTCTTCTCACGTGAGATTAAAAGGAATAAGCACATTATTTAATTGTTTTTCAAATGTAATTTTAAACTAACTAATATGTAATATCCTGACACATATTTCCATTGTGAGATGATTAAATGAGAGTAATTAACTCTAATATTTCACATATTTAACATTTCTGTAGTTAAAAATAATCAGAATCTACTCTTTCATAGTATTTAAAATACAGAATCTAATATTTAATTTCTATATTCAAAATACGGGTAAGTACATTGAATATTCAAGTAGGTAGCTCTCCTTTTTTTGCTGACCCTTCATGTTCTTCTCAAATATTTAGCAAACTTAACAATGCAGAAGAAAAATCTGTGAGATGTCTCATCCTGTCCTTTCCCTATTAAGGAGGCATTAATGAACCTTCAATCTTTAGAACAAGGGAAAGAAGGGGTCAATCTTTGAGAACAAGAGAAATAAAATTACTGTTGCCCTTGTGTTTGAGTTGTCCAGAGTAGAAAACATCTCAGGAACCATGAGTGAGAAGAAAAGAATTAAGGGACTGAGGCAAAGAGACTGGACTTGCGGCCACAACCTCAAGTAGTCCTCATAGCTACTACTCTGTAACATGTCCTCGGTTGACCTCAGAAAGATCCAATTCCAAAAGGAAAGAAAGAAAACCAAGAAACTGCTAGTAAAGCAGTGTTTATCCAAGCACACCAGTATCCACTGCTGGTGTCTGCTCTATCCCAATCTGCTGCCTCTCGGACAGAGAATTCCTGGCACACAAGACCAAAGCAACGTCCATTCTCAAGGACTCTGGGGCCACTTCCCCTAGAAGAATCAGACCCACCAGGCATATGTTTGTCTTAGACAAGGTACAGAGAATGTACAGTGCAGAGCAACATGTGAGTACAAGGAAGTCAACACACATCCGACTATCTTAGACTTTCCCCAGTCTTGGGTGTTTGTTATCTAGAAATCCCACTGGTCTGAAGTTGTTTTGCTGGAAATACTTTTGAGACATTGTTGTAAATTATCGTTTAGGTTGTATCTATTGAGCAGAATCCACTGGCGCCAAAAGGATTTTTATTCACTATTTTCCAGTTTACATGAACCAACTGGTCCTGACCTCCCTTCAGATTTTCATATTGCTGCATTCAAATATCTCAAGTCCAATATTAACCTCATAGCAAAGCAACTTCCAACCTCTTTGTTCATTCCTGTTAGGCTGATCTCATACAAAGAATTTACCAGCTTGTGTTTCAATTACAAAAGCCTTCAAGCAGCCCCAACCCACCCATAACCACAAATGTTTCCTTGGATGCCTCCTGTTTCTTTCATTTATTGCATGTCCCTGGAGTGAGAACTTACTATATCCACTCCAAAATCATTTCTTTTAGGAAAACTCATTACCTATTCTATTGCTAGTGACAGACTCCACTTCATTGTCTATACCACTTCTTTAGACTCTCAAACAGTTTCACAATAATTTATAAATAAAACGTTTAGGTTGACAATATGAAGAACAAGGAGTCAAAAGGAAGCTGAAATGAGTATTAGACAATGCTTCCTGCTGCAGTAATTAGCTTCTAGTTTCAGTGGTCGGACACAAGAATGTAGACTCTTCACTCATGTCACAGTCTAACACAGGCTATAAGGAAGCTTGGCTCTCTGACAACATTTAGGAGCCTCCATTTCCTCCATCATTCTCTCAATCCCAGAAGTGTTGAATTCTGTGCTATTGGTCAACAGGCATGGGGACCAATGCACAGAACATGCAAAAGATGACTATCTGAACAAACAGAGCAGTAAGGCATGAAAAGAGGGAGTGAACTTACATACATAGAGATACTTTCATATTCATGAGTTCTGAATCAGTATTCATAATTGCCAAGCTATGGGATCAGCATAGGTACCCATGATATAATAAATGATAAATGGATAATATATGGTATCACACACACACACACACACACACACAGAGAGAGAGAGAGAGAGAGAAGAGAGAGAGAGAGAGAGAGAGAGAGAGAGAGTCAAATATTATACACTCATAAAAAATAATGAAATCCTATAATCTGTGGAATGAACAGACTGAAAATCATGTTAAGTGAAGTAATCCCAACAGAGAAAGACAAAAATGAGACAGTCTTGTAATACCACTATACACACAAAAGTATAAGAGTAATTGTTAGGGACTTGAAAAGAAATGGGAGAAAAACAGGTAAACAGAGATCAATGCATAATGTATTCATGTACGGGAACTATCACAAAAACCCATTAACCTATGTTAGTGAATATGTTAATAAATATAATAATAAAATCTTAACAATAAAAACTTTTATCAAAAGATTTTTAAACTGACGCAAGGGATAAATGCATGACATTGACCTCCAGACATCCACAATGCTTGTTCTATTTCTCTTTAGCCCCATCTCCATGCCTCAAGTGCTGGTATAGCACTACAACCAGATCTCAAGATTCATTTCCGTTGAGAATTCATAAATATTGAAATATTCTTGGTAGTTTCAGGCCTTCTGCTCAGCCATATTTTCATCAAAAGTAAATTCTTATTCAGTTTGACATAGCAAATTAACTTCCTTCAAATTTAAGGTCCTTCTGTTGATAATTATTTCAAAAAGAAAAAAAAAAACTTTTTTAAAGAACCCATATTCTTATTGAACATGACCAAATAAAAGCATAAACATGCTTTTTTTAGTATTTACACACTATTTCAGTCCCTTCAATTCTTCTACTTCATAGAATGTTATCATGAGTGAGGAAATGAAGTGGTCTAGCCCCTGAGCAGCTCATGTTCTACCAAGGCTCCTATCTGTCAAATGTCCATGCTCAGTACAAGCAAAGACAGGACTTACTCTGTTGACTAAGAAGAAATGAGCTGTCTTCACAGAGCAAAACTGCAAACTACTTTGCTTACAAGACATTAACTGCTCTAAGGGGCTCTAGAAAAAGCAATAGCAAGCCAAAAAAGCAACCCTGCACACACAACCAAGCAAGCCAACAGCTCGCGTTTCTTCAGTGCGGTTGTGTGCATTGACATTTCTCTTCACAGTCCTGTCACCAGCAACCAGATTTCCCTAAACATCAGGTTAGAAGTCCCATGTCTAACACATGGTTATGACAAATCAGAAAGCTTCAGGTGTCACAACTTAAAGATGAGAACTTTGCAAAAGCATCTGGAATCACAGTCCCTGGCACAATCCTCAGGGTGTTTCTCTGAATGCAAAGTCGTGTCAGAGTTCAAATGTTGGCATTTTCTAGTCTCATAGCAAAGAATCAGATAAAATGCCTGCCACACGTGCATGTGGAAAGGTGGCCTAACAATAGAGAGAGAAGCAGGTACTTAAGATGAGAGAAGATGCTTTCAATGGGCAGATAGTCCGAAGGAAATAATTTCCTGAAAAAGAAATAAATGATCTAATTTGAGTCAAGAAGAAATATGAAACATGAATAGAAAGTAGCCAAAAGAGAGAAATGGGAAAGCTGAGATTTAATTTTCTTCTTTAGCAAAATAATAATAATATAAAATCTACAGAAGAACCCAATATGGGAAACAACTGACAATCCCAAAGTGAATTCCTGCAAAAGCGGCAACACTAAGAGCAACTTCCAAGGTAAAAGTTGAATAGAAATCCGATTTGGAGTCAGCTCCACGAACATCCAAATGTTCAAGAACTTAGTATTTTCCTTAGAAAAGTTGAATTTACAAGAAATATATTTTTAAGTAGGACCGAAAGCTGCCCGCTAGCAAAAGCTAAAAAGAACAGTGCATTCTCGCCAAGATTAAACACACTCGTCTCATTCAGATGCCAGGCAAAGTATGCGCATTTGCTTAGACATCTGTACAGAACTCCAGAAAGCTATTTCTTTGTGAGCTGTGACTAACAAGTATCTAGTATTTGTCAGTCCTGGCAGGCTGAGTACCAGTGACTGTCTCTGTTCAGCAATCACAGTTGTTTGCATCTTCAAACAGGCAACATTGTGCTCTGAACGGTGTACTTCACTGGCAACATAAACATTGCTATGTTAAAGGACTTTCCTTTGTGGGGAGCAAAACTGCCCAGTAAGAGATTTCAGTAGTGAGGCTAACATTCTCTCACAAATACCTTCAGGCAGGACAGTGTCTTCAATGACTCGTGACAACGTTGGTGCTCTGTGGCTCCCACCTGTTGGCTTATGCTGCCCCATCATTGTGTTAGAAGGCCTGGCTGTCTGCAGCAATCCAAGCACCACCCAGAGAGAAAGGCCTGAGGAACCAGGGGTGTTTGCCTGTCTAGGTTGCATTCTCATGAGAGAATAAACCCTTCTCAGAAGTCCTGGCCCAGGCCTTTCTTATGAGTTAATGTCCCTTCATATAAACTTCAGTAGATGTTTCTTTCAATTTTCATTCACCAGAATGTCACCTAGTAATGTGGTGGCTCTTAGAAAGTAAGGTGGCGCATGCCTGTAATACCAGCACCTGGGTAGCTGAAGCCACCTTTGTCTATGTGCTATAGAGTGAGAGTCTATCTTAAGTAAATGAATAAAGACCTGGCTCCTCCTTCCACTCATACAGGCAGTTAGAATGCAGGTAAATAAAACCTAGATAATGTTAGAAGCAAACAAGGAGTATTCATTCTGTTCCAGTTAGGCAAATAGCTATATTTATCAAATGTCTGCCTTTAAGCATAGATACCATCAATTACCTGTTTGCACCCCAGGAGTCATTTTTATAGGTAGCTCAGCTGCATGACTTCTTATATGTAACTTCTGATAACTAATATAAACTTAACTCTACTTTCCCACCCTTAAATGAAAGAGAATGTGGCTAAGTGTTACAGAATAACAATCTTCTCTATATAGCAGATGATCCCTCATGATGAATGAACTTACCTCTGAGGACTCAAGCTACATTCAAATCCCACTTGGGATACTCACTACTGAAGATATCCTTTAACAAAATATGTTGTGTTTCTGAATACCCAGGTTTCTTCAAGTAGTAATATGATTGTGGTGTACTGACAATCTCCCTTTCAATGTATTATCTTGTTTGTTTTGTTCTTTAAACACACTGGATCACTGTTCTATACAGCACATATTTGCATTTTCCTAGAAGTCAGAATACTGAGAATGGGGAATCACTGTGGGTTTGGACTATATTATATAATAAATTCCAGAATAATCTGGACTACAGAAATAGCACAAAGTCTAAGAGGGCAAAAGCCAAGAACTACAAGCATCTAGAAGCAGCAGACCTTATTTCAACAATGGGCCAAATTTCATCCTCCATTTGTTTTTCATGGTAGTATCATAACAGCAGAGAAACTGGGGATGCCAGATGAAAAAATCAATATATCTGACTCTACCATCTTAGCTCTGCAACAAGTTGTCTAGATTAAGACCTTCTCTTGCAGATTAGAAGTAGAGTATCTTAAAATTCAGCCCTTTCCCAATAACAGGGTCATTCACTTCATAGCAAATACTTATTGAGAACCTGCTTGTTCCAAACACCACCTGAAACTCTGGTAGGTGAATGGAAAGAAGAGGATCAATCATGAGGGCTAAGTGAAGAGAAACAGCTAATCAAGTAATCAAAATGTGAAATGTTATTCATGAGATAATCATTGTGATGCGGCAGGAAATGGTAGAGAAACCTACTAAGCATGCACAAGGCAGACATGCAGACCTCAAGAAGGCTGGAATAGAGGAAAAGAATGATTTCATCGGCAGAGAGCGAATATAAACAGAAGGGTCATATATATACATATATGGATAATTAAAGTCTAGGTAATAACCAAAGAGGAGGTTACAAGCAAGGATGCAGAGGTCCACTGGAGGGAGAGCACCAGGTGACAGGTGACAATGCAGAGAGGAGAGTCCAGGGATAGTCAGGAGCTTGTGAACTGAGGAAAGGAGTCTTTTACTCCATTCACAGTGGCTATAAAGCTTGCTCATGCCACAGAAGGATGCGAGGACTCTACAAACTGTTCCTTTGCAAGTCCAGAGCCCAAGTTGTCAAAAAAATGGCTGCTAAAACCAGGTCTACTTATACAACTCTATCTTGGGACTTCCTAACGGGTGTTTCTCTTCAACTCTTTCTTTTGAAAAGTCAGATTTTTTACAAATATGATCTTGGAAGCATGACAATAACATAATATTTTCTGGCCCAGTTAAATTGTGTGTTGTTCTCACTCCATAAACACAGGGACATCACAGATATTTGTTTGGCCTTAAAGTGAGCACCTAAGAAAATCCCAACTTTCGAAGTACAGTCAAAATTAAATAACATAGTTGATTGAAAATGGAAGAATAAGTCAAACTTCTGAGGACTAAGTAAGAATCCCTAGGATGAGAACAGAGGAAACAGGTTCTTCAACCACTTCATAATTCACCACCAGCTTGGTAATTAGACAAAGTCTAGCAGTCCAATAACATGGACAATGAAGCTTTTAAATATGCTTAAGTGGTCCACTCTTGGAGGATCTTGGCCTCCTAGCTCTTGGATGTATATTTTGGAGGGAAGCATATACCATTTTATAGAATAACCACACTGTAGGAAGAACAATTATTTGGAACAGCTATTCAAATATTCAAGGTTGTCTCCCAGAGCTCACTGGTAAATGTGGACTATCATTTAAATAATATACCCCTTAATTCTCCAGCCATTATTGTAAATGTACAATAATAAGCCACAAGTTCTAAGGTCAAGGACAATGTTGCTTCCCCTCTCCTGCAATCTGTGCTGTGAATAAATTATCTACCCCCACAAAAAGCACTTAGTATAAATTTGTAAAAGATTTGTTGTCTAAAACAGGATACATGCTTAAGGCTTTGCTGGTTTTCATGGTAAGTATGGAGTTTTAACTATTACCCATACAAAGGAAATGAGAGTCAGAGCCAATCACTCAGGTACTATAAAGTTCATGTTACCTGTAGATTTTAAAACACACTTGTGTTCTATATCTCCACTGTGCTAGACAGGCCAGGGCTTTCCCCACTTCATGTCTGCTTGAGTCACTGTGCAGCTTTCACAAATAACAGTGTTTGAAATTACAGCCAAAAGCCAGGGACTACACAGAGGAAAGGTGGATATTGAAAAGGAGTGATAATTACATTTGCAAGTCCTTTTTGAGGAAAGTCCACTCTTATCTCCTAAATGTAGTAAAGCATATCTCAAATGAATGGTGACATGAAGGAAAAATGGCTAGCATTGATGTCCCTCAGTCCTTTTTCTACTTTTAGCTATGCTTCAGCCCTGTTTGGTTTCCTAAAAAACAACAGGAAGGGTCTGGTCTACTGCAAAATCTTCATTCCTATGGACCCTAACTCCACTCCCTGATCTCAGGTTGAAACTGCTTCCTACAGCCCCTATGCAGAGCATAGAGCACAGTCTGTTTTTTCTAATAAACTACATAGTTTAGTATCAATCTGTTTTAGAGCTGTACATAGCAATCTCTACCCTTTGTTTTCACAGATTCTTACTGTTCTTAATATGCCCAAGAAATATCCTCTTGCTATTCATTATCCATAACAACCTGTGCCAAATCCCCCAAATGTAGCAAACTACAAAACTCCAAAAGAAAATTGAAACAGGCTCTGGCAATCTCAGAATGCTTGGAATGCAAATAGACAAACCACAACTAGTGACTAAATTCAAGCTATAAAAGAATTGCTGTCAGATGTAGTATCTATCTGTCAGTGAGGTCTTCGGTGTTCTTCCTGTTTTGACAGGGTGCCTTTTTTCTTTTACAAATATCAGAAGTGTTGGGAATCAAATTCCAATATTTGTGATCGCTGCATTCTTACATGCTTGTTCTTGAACCATAATGGGGTACACATGGCTACTCATGGCAGGGTGAAGCATGTGGTTTCCACAGAGGCAGAGCACACATTCCCATTAATATCTTGGTCATGTGACATGCCTTGGCTAATAGAATCTGGCAGACAGGATGCTCAAAAATTCTAGTCAGCAGTTTTGGCCTAGCTTCTTATTTTAATTTGTTACCATATGATTGGCATGTACCAAAACAGTGTTGCTCCTTCAATTTAAGTCTCAAAAATAATACAAAGGCCAACCTACAGCAGTGCAAGAAGAAAAGCTTCTGACGGCAAACCTTTGTGATGTAGTGATCAATGCCACCAAAGCAAATTAAGAGGGGGAAAAGGTTAAATTGTATAAAACTTTGATGTCAGGATAATCTATGCTTATGAAAAACTTCCCATAATTTAAAATAGATCCTGGCATGAGCTATTTCAAACTCAAAATCCCAACTGTAGTACTGAGGGTATCATGGATAGAAGCTCTGCACCCACAGGCAGGGGTACACCTCTAGCCTCAGGGCCAACCTTCCCTTAGGGAACAGCACTCTCTGAACTGCAAATCTCCTTTTGTTCTTTGATTAAAAGATGAATTCCTAATGCTCTATCACGATTTTTGTTATCATAAAATGCACGCCCTTTTTCATAACTCTTGAATAATGAAAAATACAGGATTTATGATCCTTTGAGTGAATTCTAACAAGTAATGAAATTCAGATGAACTGTATAATGATTCCTCATTTTCTTTATGAAACCTATCAGTTCAACTCTTTGCCTTGAGGACAGATGCTAAACAGCTGTTCTGGCAAGTTATTAAATCAAGTTTCTGGTTTTATTCAGGCCCTTTCGACATATCCCCATAGAAAGAGGAGGCAGACAAAGAAATGCTAGCCATACACTGCATATAATTACAAGCAAAAGAGATTAAGTACTGAAATAATCTAAACAGATAGTGTTCTCAATTAGCCAGTATTTTTTACTTTAAGAATCTGAGGACATTTTCTCCACATACCTTTAGGAACTAGAATTAAATCCCAATGCAGCCGGTCATTTAGAACACACATAATTAACAAAGGAAAATAAACCAATCCCACTGAACAACTGGAAATAAATTATGAAAACTTATTGATATTAAATCCAAGTTTCTTGATTGGTGATTCTCCTTGGCCAAGTCGGGGGGATAGAGTTCTGCACATTGCTGTGTTTAATGTTCTAGATAACTAAGTTGGGAGACATTAGCTCTTCAATGAAATGCAATACATCAAAGACCTTCAACACAGTCCCTCCTGGAAGGAAAAGCCTGAACAAGGCAGAAAAACCAAAGGCTTTAATGGAATATTCAGTACATTTGCAGAACATTGTATACTAAGTCTTCAGAATGGCAACATGAGTCCCCTACTACACTGAGGGAAAAACCTGGAAATAATGATTTCAGAGATGCTGATTGATTTAAGTTTTTAAAAATGTCTGTCAGTGAAAACTCAAAGTTCTTCATGCTTTTGACAAAACACTTTTCAAACATGAGAGATGGCAAGAATGTAATTCCAGGGTCCATGATGGAACACTCTTAAAATGTGTAATACGCAATAGTACAGATCCGCAACTCTGAGTAATAACAGAAACACCAGCAATTAGTGTGGTTTCCTGGTCTCTTATCTCATATGCCATTGCAAAGGTGTATGTATGTATATATCTTCAAATTTTAATTTATGTTCAGTAGATACGACACTCTCCTTAATGGCAAATATATGACTTTGTCTTCATTTTAATGTCTTTTTTGTTGTTGTTGTTTTCGAGACAGGGTTTCTCTGTGTAGTTTTGGTGTCTGTCCTGGATCTCACTCTGTAAACCAGGCTGACCTTGAATTCACAAAGATCCACCTGACTCTGCATCCTGAGTGCTGGAATTAAAGGAGTGTACCACCACCGCCCGGCTAATGTCATTATTAAGGAAGCATGTTGCCACTAATAAAAATGCATCTAAAGTGTTATCTAAATCACAATAGTACACCCACACATTCTACTTAGAAGCGCACTAGCCAAGAAGACTCAAAGGTCGCTTTTCTATACCTGAAATTTCCTTTATTCCCAACATGTATTAAGTTCATTTCCAATATTGTGTATCTCTGTCTACAGAAAGCACTGTTCAGTCACATGAGTCCACAGAATCTCAGAGGTCAGCTGCTAAGAGCAAGAGGGTATTAGGATATTATTTTCTGATTGCTAAGGAATGGGAAAAATAATAATGGGATTAAAGATTTTTGGTCAATGGTTTCATTCATTTGTAAAATCAGATAGGCAACTGAATCTAAAAGCAAAAGAAGAGAGAAAATTGTGTGTTTGTTTTGTTTGCTTGCTCCCCCCCCCACAGAAGTGATTAGGGAAGCCCCTTAACTATGGCAAGGTTGAACCTGTGTCATCCATCAATTGAGACAGCCATCAGTCAGTATAGGAGTCTCTAAAACACTGGTTCTGAGGTGGTCACATCCTGTGGATGCTACTGCCTTTTCACACAGAGTCAAAAAGAATTATTAATAAAAGTGAATTTTGTATGTCCATGACATCATTGAGAAACTAAGGGATAAAGAAGAATCTTCTCAAGTGTCCTAAGGGAAAATGGAGTAGCCATCTTGGAAAAGTAAAATAATACATCTACAACACTATCTTTTTAATGAGAGAAAATGCCTCTGTCTCCCAAAGACTTCTGTTGCTTATCTTCTGTTCTTACCCTTGAATACTGATTTATGTATTATGTATTTCTCAGGCCCAGAGTACTGGAACCTGAAAGCTCTATGGTGTTTTCTACACTGCTGAGTGAGTGATGATCATCCTGAAGATGGAGGAAGCCATACAGAAGGGATTTGGGTTTATTTTGTTTTTCAGAAGACTTCTTTTTTTCTTATGTTAAGCATTTAGTTAGCATGCACATTCTGGGGTTTCATTCTTTCAACACAGTTTGGCTTAGCTGGTTGTCCTTTTGTCTCACTCATGCCTCAGAACCCATCCCCCCTAGACTTCTTGCCACTTTCATGCTGAATGCCTATCATCTCCTTCTTTCTTCTTTTTCTTCTCTTCTGTTTCTAGTTCCAAAGCCTAGATGTACACTCACCCCACTCATTCAGACAGACATTGTATGCTAGGGTCCACATAGAAGACACAGTCAGCTTTGGCCTGATCTTTCCTCTTTACAGATATAACCATTTTCCTGCAAATTTCATGACTTCATTTTTTATAAGTGAATTAAATTCCCTTGTATATATGTACACCATATCTTAGATATCTATTCACCTGTTGATATGCATCTAGGCTCCTTTCCTCTCCCTGCTCTTATGAATAGAACAACTGTGAACATGGCCATACAAGCATCTCTGTGATCTGATACAGAGTTGTGGGTACATGCCCATAGGAGTGATATACCTGAGTCAGATGGTAGTTCTAGTCTTAGTTCTTTGAGACTCATTTCCGTAGGGACTGTACCAATTTACATTTCCACCAACAGCAGATAAGGGGTTCTCTCCACATCCTTGCCAGCCTTTGTCATTTGTTTTTTTATTTTTTTGCTGACAGCCTTTCGAACTGGAGTGAAATGGAATCTCAAAGTAATTTTAATCTACATGCCCCTGATGGCTAAGACTGCTGAACACTTTTAAAGATATTAATTGGGCCACTTGTGTTTCTTCTGAGAACTGTCTGTTCATCAGCACATTTGTGACTAGAAGTTCTTTTTTTGAGGGGGGGTGTTAACTTTGGCAATTATTTGTAAATTATGGATATTAATCCTCTGACTGAAGTACTTACTGGTGGCAAAGATTTTTTTCCCAGACTGTGTACTAAATATTTGACCTGCAAATTTTCCTTTGCTGTGCACAAACATTTTAGCTCCATGTCACACATATGACATGTGTGTGAACAATTATAAATAACACATTTATAAATGAATTAAATACAACCTGTTACTTTTTGTGGACTCTTGCTCATCTAAGTTTTATAAGGTTTTTGTTTGTTTGTTCGTTTTTGTTTTCTTTTTGGGGTTTTGTTTTTGTTTCCCTATCAATCAGTACCTTGTTTTATTTCTGCATCTATCAGTGGGTCAGGGATTTGTCTAAGTTTACATTGGATACATAGGTGCAAGATTAATACACATTTCATAGTTGCATATAAAATTAGAAACAACGGGCTGAAGGAATACTGCAGGCATATACTTTGAAAGAAGTACTCCAGTTGCTGGTAGGACCATGTCCTGTGACTTTTCAGAAATTTTTGTTGGGTTTTTGTTGTTGTTGTTGTTCTCAGTTGGATCAGCCTAGTTGAGATCCATTTATTAATTCAACAAACATTTACCGATTAATACTATATCGAGTCATATCTTCAAGAAAACATAAAAAGAAACAAGGGCAGCTGAGAACGCTGCTGGAAGAATCTGCATTTCAGAGGGCAGAGAAGGACCTGAAGGTCCTAAGGAGAAACTATAATATAAGGAAACAATTCTGCACCAGGCAAAATCAGCACTAGACTGCATCTGACAACCAAGAACAGGTATGATTATGCACATAATCATCAGTTATGTGGAGAGGGTAATTAAGAAAGAATGAGTTTAATCCAACCTGTAGAAGTGAAGATTGAAGGCCAGATCATCGGAAAGCTCATGAGTGAGTTATATTGACCATGAATGTGAAACATAGTTTAGACCTCCTTCCTAGATCAGACATGCAGGGTGGGGATATAAGACTAGTCTTTGAAGAGATCAGCAAAAAAGAAGGGGAAAGATTATAATGTCTAGACACTCAGTTGCTTGCCGTTTCTTTTTAGTTAAATAAGTACTTACAATACTACATCAAAAGCTGCCACTTTCAGTTGTATGTGCTGAGGAAAACTGAAGTGAGACTTCAGAATTCTCCCTTACCAATTATACAACCACATCACTTCACTTCTCCACACACATGCCCGCCACACACACACCAGCCCTTTACCCCATCTATACACCCAGTATTAGAAATCCAGGAGTCACATTCAGATCCATGGATAGTATCCACGTGTAAGATCTGCAAGTAAAGACTCAATCAAACTTTCCTTTTGTCTTTCATTCTTCTATAGTCTTCCCAACTTCTCCTACATTTATCCTCAAAAAACTTTGGCATATCCAAGGTCTTACAGCTGCCTATTTCTGTATTCCTTGGGTAATTTTTTGCCTATTCTCTTATCTCTGCTAGCATTTCCACATAGTGACTACTCAGAGATCATTTATAACTCACACTTTTCCCTTGAGGCCTGGATTCACACTTCCAGCTAGTTGGCATTATTTATTTGATCATCTTTCCAAACCAAGCTCAAGATTCTCCAATTAACCAAAATTCCCATTCTTTCTTAGTGTTTTCTTCTATCTCCACAATTATTACAACCACCCAGCCAGGTGACCATAGCAGAAATCCACAGGTCTTCCTCACCACCCCTTACTACCCATATCTGCCACATTTAAGGAACTGACTTACTTATGCCTGCTTATTCTACCCGGTGTTTTTCTAAAATCCATTAACTTTTTGGTTCCACATCCATCATGCTCTCAGAAAAATCAACTGTCCACTCCCCCAGCTAAGACCAACACTGCACATGAGGGCTAGCCATGCCCCGCAGGGTAGGCTGCCCTCCTCCTCCCAGCTCACTCTCCCTGTCATTAACACAACTCCAGCCAAAATGGTCTTCTCTCAGAAACTCGACCTCACTGGGTATTTCTGAATGAATGTCAAAAGGAAGGGAAGAGAGGATAACAAAGAAAGAGTGGACAGAGGAAGGCAAGGGGCAGTCAGGGAATGCAAACACATTAAGAAAATGAAAAGGAAAATTTGCTTTTGGAAATCAAGAAGTACACATTGCTTGTCTTCTACTTTATTACCTAAAGTTGCATGCATTTTAAGAGGGACAAGAGGTCTCCCTTAGAGGGTACATAATTAAGACTAAGCAGGACAATGTGTTGAAAATTTTCAACATATTGGAAGCATTCCCCAGATGAGACATGGAAAACTCACCAGGAGCCTGAAGCAGGTTTGTGCATTTTACAGTGGAAAACGTGTAATCCTGGGCTTCCAAGCCTCTTTGCTTCCTTTTTCTCCATTTTCCTTTCTTAAGTATACATCATGCTCATGAAAAGGAAGAATTGCACATCCTATCATAGTCTTTTATTATAGCTGCTCTGGTTTGGGGGTCTCACCCTTGGTCTTATCCCACCTCAGGATTGTCAAATTTGTGTCTTTCCTGAAAGGTAAACACCCTAATTCTCCTGGTAGATTTTATAACTAATGAAAAGGTATTTCTAAACTTAATTAGTTCATGTATTCATTTTAAAAATACAAACAGAAGAGTACTTTTAAAAGACTAATTCCTCAGAGTTACACTATCAAATAACACTCATCTTGAATTTAAATTAGTTAGCGATCATCATTTCCACTTCTGAACTAACATTTCTGTTTATTATAGAAAAAAGGAAGCAGGAGTAAATTATAAATATGAGAGACCCACCTTCTTCCAAGATTAGATAGCAATTAAACGCTTGCTACACTGAGAACCAAGAGCGATCATTCCTCTTCTTCATGGAGGACATTTTCAAAGACTGTATATGCACATCTATATAGAAGACGTCTACAATTACACACTACATTTATTGCTTTTAGATGAAACAGCAACCATAACCAACTACCAGAAAGAGTAACCATAATTTCCTAAGAGTTTGTTCAATAATAATATTTAGGCTTTATTTTTGTTTGCTGCCCTTGGCCCTGAGAAGAGGCATCAAAGTTGCGTCAATGACGATGAAGAGGCTGACTATGCAGCAGTGTCACCACTGAGTGTCACCTCCCAGCCAGATGTCCCTTTCAATCTCACTCTGCTGGAGCTGCCACTCTAGTGTGACAACTAGAAAAACACAGGATTCAAACTGCTCCAAAAAACTGCCAGTCTCCGACCAAGCCAAGGAAAAAAAAAAAAGGAACCAATTGCCAATCATGAATTTCATTAATTCTGTGACTCTCTTCTAGGAGAACATAATAAAAGATAGCATCAAATTAAAAAGGGAAACCTCATTTCTAAGAGATGTTTATCAACCCAAGCTTACTGTAGTTCTTTTGAAATTAAATACAGCAGGATTTTCAGGGAGCTTTGCTATTTTTCCTGTCAAAACAATTCTTTGTTGCATTTCTTCTCCATTATTTAGTCTCATTAGAGTACTTTAATTATTGGATTAGTAATTTATTATTAAAGAGATCTCCACACTTGAAATAGTTCTCCCATTGCCCCTCCTAATAATATTGTTCAATTCACCTGGAGACCTCCAAATCTGCACCTCCCCCATCCCTTTTCTTAGACTCATGTGGGACTCTGAAGTTTCCAAAAAACTTCATCTACTTAGGAAGCAATGATTATCCAAGGCTCTGAACCTGAGAGAGAAAATACAATCCCGGAATGTGAGTTATAAGAACACACATCCCACAGAACAGACCCTCAGTTTCACAGAAGGACCCAAGAGAGGCAAAGCAGCCCAGGGAAGTTCATTGCCAAGTGCAGGCTGTCCAAAGATGCTGCAGGTGCTTGCTTTAGCGGCCAGTGTTAAGCAACCATACCCAGACTGGGACTGTAGTGATACTGTTGAAAGACCTCAGAAGCCACAGTTTTATGGCATGGGGGCAAAGCATGCCTGTGCCGTTGTTCCCATGGGATGGACAAGTAAAAGCATACCTCTCCACAGTGTAGGCACTATGGCTGAAGAAGTCCATGAAGACACCAAACAGTACTTTTTAGAGGGTCAAGCCAAAAAGCAGTTTTACTGTTTGTTAGTAAGGATCAACTCCAATCCATTAATGCTTTAATTGCCTAGACTAATTAAGATAATGAACAACAGTGAGCCTAAAATCAATTAGCTTTGTCCAAACTTCTATCTTGAATGGAGGGCCTTAAGGATTTCTTTTTATTTTTTATTTTATTTTATTTTTTTTGTATTTTCCTTAGTTGCTGTAGTAAAATAGGGGGCGGGGGCAAATTACAGGTGATATGACCCTTCTCTACCTTCAACAAGCCTACATGGTTAGTTGAATATTTCCTTAGCAAGAGGAGCTTGTTATAGGATAGGCAAGAGAACTGCAGATTTTAAACCAAATCATGTCTCTCTAAAGCAATCAATGGACAAAGACAGTAACGTGTCCCTTTGGTCACCTGGCTTTTATGATTTAAGTTACTTCAAAGTAAGCATGAGAGACTATAAAGCCTCTTTCAAATTCCACCAGACAGCAGTATTTCTTGATTACATTGCCCTTAGAAAAAGCCCTCCTTGTATTACTTAGCACAGTCTGAGACATTCAGATTGCATAAGAAATCAGGGCAGACAGGTGTGTGAAGTCAAGGAAGCCTTAAAGGACTGACCAATATATGCAATAGCTAGCAACTGCAGCTTCCTCTTCCCTGATGGGTGCAACCCGAGACTCTTCACCTACGGAGACCTCCTACCTCCACAGCTGACTTCTCCCCTCTGTGTTACATGTAAAAAAAGCTGAGGTTCCAGGTTGCTTCTTAGTTGATGCTGCCCAAGTACAGCCAACCTGATCCCAGCTTTTCAGGGAGTGTGCTCTGTTGGCATTCTCTTGTAGCCCCAGTCAAATTTCCAGGCCCAGGCTGTAAGGATGTGCCACATACTCAAGTGGCAGACTCTGGGGAGGGAGACAAGATCCCTAGAATCTACTTTGTAAAGTTTGTGGTCTAATTCCCTAATCAAGTTAGGTCTACCTCACAGAGACAAGGCTATTTAACCACAGTCCCAATGACAGCGTCATCAATTACTGTCCACAGGAAGAAGTTTTCAGTAACTTTTTCTCCATTCAAAATAATAATAATAATAATCATGAGACCCACACCTTCACCTTGTGTCCAGCTCAGCTTTTGGGTTAGTTACCCTTGCTGTTACTCACTTTTCATGATAGTCATATTTCTGTACCTGGAAAGTTACCTGTAAAACTAAATTTAAGAGCAAAACAGGTTTCTTTGGGCTCACAGTTTCACACCATGGGGCATGATGAAGACCTCTTTTTCGAGGATCTAGGTGGGAAGGTGCTTCATGCAGGAAAGGGCAACATTGCTCGACTTATGACATCTGTGAGGTAGGGGGTAAAGTAGCATCCTAGTAATTCCCAATGGTCCATAATCATTTCAACAGGTCCCATGTGCTGAAGGGGCCACCCCCTCTCAAAAGAGCTATAAACTAACAACCAAAATTCTACACATATGCATTTGGGGGACACTTCCAATACAAACTATAGCACTTTCTCAGAACAATACTGAGTTGTTGAGCAGGTCTCCTTGTGCAGTGCCAACAATAATGACCTGCTAAGATTTTACACATTTTACACATTATAAATGAATCCACAATAAACCAGACAGAATAACTGACTGGACTATGGAAACCTTATGATGTGCCTCTGCAATGAAAGAAAATCTCAGCCTAAGAAAATACATGTGTGTTACTCTGTATGAAATCCACAACTATTCCACATTCAGACAGTCAGTAACTGACAGACAGCTCTGTGTCAAGCAATGTGCACATGAGGAATGCAGCACCATCCCCTATTGTTAGAGTAGCTATTAGCAGCAGATAGGAGATAACAAGTCTTGACAAGTATTTGGAGTTCAAGGGACCCTTGCACAATAGTAGTAGGAATATAAATTGGCACAGCTATCAAAGAAAATCAAGAACAGTGCAGAAGGCCTCAAGGACCTAGGCCCTGGGACACAGAGAGTCCCTAGGAACACCACCCAACTCTGACCCAGTTGCTAGGCCAGCAGGGAAGATTCCTGTGGGCAGGCTCCCCCACCAAAACCCCCCATCAGACCCTACAATCTACAAGACTTACACCCTACCCCAAACCCATCCACCTGTAACCCCAGTAACTTCCTGAGACACAGAGTCCACCAGCTCTAACTGGACCAAGAGTTGCTAGCCAGCAGAAAAGATTCCTGCCAACAGGCTCCCCCACCAAAACCTGCCATTGGACTCAGCAATTTACAAGACTAATGTCCTACCCCAATACCCATTGCCCTGCAACACCAGTGGCTTCCTGAGACACAGAATCTGCCTGCTCTCATTGGACCAAGAAAGGCTTCCTGAGACACAGAGTCTACCAGCTCTGACTGAACCAAGAGCTCTGATAAGACCAAGAGTGGCTCGCTGAGCCACAAAATCAGCTAGCTTGGATTGGACCAAGAGCAGCTCCCTGAGATACAGAATCTGCCAGCTCCATCTAGACCAAGATCTAAGACTGGACCCAGAGAGGCCCCCTGAGACACAGACACAACAAGCACAGATTAGACCAATAGCAGCTCATTCAGACACAGGCAACTCTTGCACCTATTGGAGGAAGAGATGGGTAGATGTCAGTGCAAAAATACATACAACATAGGGAGCACTATGCCATAAGCAGAACCTAGCCCTTCTACAACAGCAAGATCTGAACATCACAATGTAGAAGCAGCAGAAGAAAGCAACCTTAAAAATAACTTCATGAAGATTCTAGAGGTGTTTAAAGAGGAAATGAGAAATTCCCTTAAAGAAACTGAGGAAAAGACAAACAAAATATTGGAAGAAATCAATAAAGACATTGAGGAAAACACAAATAAAAATTGGAAGAAATCAATAAATCCCTTAAAGAAAGCCAAGAAAACCATGAAAAAGCAATGAAACATGTGAAGGAAACAGTTCAGGACCAGAGAACTGAAAAAGAAACAATGAGGAAGAAACAGAAGGAATGCTGGAAATAGAAAATCTGAGTAAACAAACAGGAAACACAGATGCAAGCATAACCAACAGAATACAAGAGATAGAAGAGAGAATTTCTGATGTAGAGGATACAATGGAGGAAATAGATTCATCAGTCAAAGTAAACACCAAGGCAAAAAAGTCATAACACAAAATGTCCAGGAAATCTGGAACACCATGAAAAGGCCAAACCTTAGAATAGTAGGGATAGAAGAAGGAGAAGAATACCAACTCAAAGACACAGAAAATATATTCAACAAAATCATGAAGAAAACTTTCCCACTTTGAAGAAGGAAATACCCAAGAAGATACAAGAAGCTTATAGAATAACAAATAGACTATCCCCCCAAAAAAGTCCCCTCGCCACATAATAATTAAACCACTAAACATACAGAATAAAGAAAGAATATTAAGAACAGCAAAGGAAAAAAGGCAAGTGACTTATAAAGGCAGACCAATCAGAATAACACCCGACTTCTCAATGGAGAATCTGAAAGCCAGAAGGACCTGGACAGCAGTTGTAATGCAGACACTAAGAGACCATGGATGGCAGCAGGGAGAGAGAGAGAGAGAGAGAGAGAGAGAGAGAGAGAGAGACAGAGAGAGAGACAGAGAGAGAGACAGAGAGAGAGACAGAGAGAGACAGAGAGAGAGACAGAGAAATACACACACACTATAACCAAAAGATAACAGGAATTAACAATCACGGGTCATTAATACCCCTTAATATCAACGGACTTAATTCATCTATAAAAAGACATAGGCTAACAGAATGGATATGAAATCAGGATCCATCCTTCTGCTGCATACAAGAAACACACCTCAACTTCAAAGACAGACACTACCTCAAAGTAAAATGCTGTGAGATGGTCTGTATGTCAAATCTGTTGCTCTGATTGGTCAATAAATAAAACATTGATTGGCCAGTGGCCAGACAAGGAGGAGAAGAATTCTGGGAAGTGGAAGGCTGAGTCAGAGAAACTGCCAGCCGCCACCATGACAAGCTGCATATGAAGATGCCAGTAAGTCACGTAGCAAGGTATAGATTTATGGAAATGGATTAATTTAAGATATAAGAACAGTTAGCAAGAAGCCTGCCACGGCCCTCCAGTTTGTAAGCAATATAAGTCTCTGTGTTTACTTGGTTGGTTCTGAGCGGCTGTGGGACTGGCGGGTGACAGATTTGTCCTGACTGTGGGCAAGGCAGAAAACCTTATTTGGGGTTTCAAATTCTGAACACTTATGCCCCAAATATGAGGGTACCCACATATGTAAAAGAAACATTATTAAAGCTTAAATAACACATCAAACCCCACACATTAATAATGGTAGACTTAAATTCTCCACGCTTACCACTGGATGGATCAGCCAGATTGAAACTTAACAGAGAAATAAGGGACCTAACAGATGTTATGACTCAAATGCATGTAATTGATATCTATAGAACATTCCACCCTAACAAAAAAGAATATACCTTCTTCTCAGCATCCCATGGAATTATCTCTAAAATTGACCACATACTCAGTCACAAAGCAAATCTCAACAGATACAAAAAAAAAAAAAAATGGAATAACCTCCTGTATTCTATCGGATCACCATGGTTTAAAGCTAGATTTCAACAACAAAAATTACAGAAAGCATACAGTCTCATGGAAACTGAATAATGCTCAACTGAATCAACAATGGGTCAAGTAAGAAATAAAGAAAGAAATTAAAGACTTCCTAGAATTCAATGAAAATGAAAGTACTACATACCCAAACTTATGGGACACTATGAAAGGAGTACTAAGAGGAAAATTCATATCACTAAATGCCCACATAAAGAAGTTGGAGAAATCTTACACTAGTGACTTAGCATACCTAAAAGCTCTAGAAAAAAAAAAAAGAAGAAGAAGCAAAGTCATCCAGGAGGAATAGATGACAGGAAATAATCAAATTGAGGGCTGAAATCAATAAAATAGAAACAAAGAGAAGAATACAAACAATCAATGAAACAAAGAGTTGGTTCTTTAAGAAAACCAACAAGATAGACAAGCCCTTGTCCAAAATAATGAAAAGGCAGGGAGAGAGTATTCAAATTAACAAAATCAGAAATAAAAAGGGAGACATAAAAACAGACAATGAGAAAATCTAGAGAATCATCAGGTCATACTTCAAAAAAACCTATACTCCAAAAAGTTGGAAAAATCTAAAAGAAATGGATAATTTTCTGGATACATACCACATACCAAAATTAAATTAAGACCAGATAAACAATTTATATAGACCAATAACCCCTAAGGAAATAGAAACAGTTATTAAAAGTCTCCCAAGTAAAAAAAGCCCAGGACCAAATGGCTTCAACGCAGCATTCTACCAGATCTTCAAAAAAGAGTTAATACCAATACTCTTCAAATTGTTGCACACAATAGAAACATAAGGAATGTTACCAAATTCCTTTTATGAAGCTACAGTTACTCTGATTCCAAAGCCACACAAAGATGCAACAAAGAAAACAAAACAATCTCCCTCATGAACATTGATGAAAAAAAAAAAAAAGACCTCAATAAAATAATGGCAAACTGACTCCAAGAACACATCAAAAAAATTATCCACCACAATCAAGTAGACTTTATCCTAGAGATGCAAGGATGGTTCAACATACGAAAATCTGTCAATGTAATACACCATATAAACAAACTCAAAGAAAAAAAAAAAAACACATGATCATTTCCTTAGATACTGAAAAGGCCTTTAACAAAATCCCACACCCCTTCATGATAAAGGTCTTGGAGAGATCAGGAATATAGGAATATACCAAAACATAATAAAGGCAATTTACAGTAAGCCAACAGCCAACATCCAATTTATGGAGAGAAAGTAAAAGCAATTCCACTAAAATCAGGAACAAGACAAGACTGTCTGCTCTCCCCATATTTATTCAATATAGTACTTGACGTTCTAATTAGAGCAATAAGACAACAAAAGGAGATAAAGGGGGAACAAATTGGAATGGAAGAAGTTAAACTTTCACTATTTGCAGATGATATTATAGTATACATAAGTGACCCAAAAAATTCTACCAGGGAACTCCTACAGCTGATAAACACCTTCAGTAATGTGGCAGGATACAAGGTTAACTTAAAAAAATCACTAGCCCTCCTATATACAAATGATAAATGGGCTGAGGAAGAAATCAGAGAAACACCACCCTCTACAATAGCCACAAGTAGTATAAAATACCTAACTAAGGAAGTGAAATACCTGTATGATGAGAACTTTAAGTCTATGAAGAAAGAAATTGAAGAAGATATCAGAAATGGAAAGATCACCCATGCTCATGGATAGGCAGGATTAACATAGTAAAAATGGCAGTCTTACCCAAAGCAATCTACAGATTCAATGCAATCCCCATCAAAATTTCAACACAATTCTTCACAGGCATGGCAAGAACAATACTCAACTTCATTTGAGAAAAACAGAAAACCCAGGATAGCTAAATGAATCCTGTACAACAAAGACACCTTTGAAGGCATCATCATCCCTGACATCAAGCACAACTATAGAGCTATAATAATAAAAACAGCTTGGTATTGGCATAAAAAATGACATGTGGACCAATAGAATCAAATTGGAGACCCTGACATTAACCCACACACCTATGGACACCTGATTTTTAACAAAGAAGCCAAAACTGTACAGTGGGAAAAAAAAATATCTTTAACAAATGATGCTGGCATAACTGGGCAAACATGTAGAAGATTGCAAATAGATCCATATCTATCGCCATGCACAAAACTCAAGTCCACGTGGATCAAAGACCTCAATATAAAACCAGTTACACTGAACCTGATAGAAGATAAAGTAGGAAATAATCTTCAACACACTCGCACAGGAGACCACTTCCTAAATATAGCACAGACATTGAGAGCAACAATTAATAATGACACATATGACAGAGGACTGATCTCCAAAATATATAAAGCACTCAACATCAAAAAACTAAACATCAAAATAAGGAACAATCCCATTAAAATTGGGCTATAGCACCAAATGGAGAATTCTCAAAGGAAGAATTCCAAATGGCCAAAAGACATTTAAGGAATTTCTCAGCATCCTTAGTCATCAGTGAGATGCAAATCAAAACAACTTTGAGATACCATCTTACACCTGTCAGAATGGCTAAGATCAAAAGCACTGCAGACAGCTTATGTTGGAGAGGATGTGGAGCAAGGGGAACACTCTTCCACTGTTGGAGGGAGTTGTACAGCCACTTTGGAAATCAGTGTAGAGGTTTCTCAGAAAATTGGGAATCAATCTTCCTTAAAACACAGCTATAACACTCTTGGGCATATACCCAAGGAATGCTCAATCATACCACAGAGACACGTGCTCAACTATGTTCATAGCAGCATTATTTGTAATAGCCAGAACCTGGAAACAACCTAGATACCCCTCAATGGATTAAAGAATGGATTAAAAAATGTGGTACATATACACAATGGAGTACTACTCAGCAGAAAAAAACAATAAAATCATGAAATTTGCAGGCAAATGGATTGAACTAGAAAATACCATCCTGAGTGAGATAACCCAGACTCAGAAGGACAAACATGGTATGCACCCACTCATAAGTGGATACTAGATGTAAATAAAAGGATAACCAGACAACAACCCACAACTCCAGAGAAGCTGGCTAACAAGGAAGAATCAAAGAGGGATGCATGGATCACCCTGGGAAAGAGAAATAGATGAAATAGGGGATAGGGGATGAGAAATAGATGAAATAGGGGATAGGGGATGAGAACATAAGGAAATGGGCTAGTCAAGCTGCAACAGAGATGGAATGGGAAAGCAATGAAAGAGATACCATGATAGAGGGAGATATGGGGATAGGGAGAAACTTGGTCCTAGGGAAGTTGCCAGGAATCCCTAAGGATGACCCCAGCTTGGACTACTAGAAATAGTGGAGAGGGTGCCTGAACTGAACTGGCTTACCCAGTGATCAGATTGGTGAATACCCTAACTG
This sequence comes from Peromyscus leucopus, assembly GCF_004664715.2. NCBI lineage: Eukaryota > Metazoa > Chordata > Mammalia > Rodentia > Cricetidae > Peromyscus > Peromyscus leucopus. The sequence continues at coordinate 83,832,996 of NC_051064.1, forward strand.
TCATCATAGAGCTTTTCTCCAATGACTGATGGAAGCAGATGCAGAGATCTACAGCCAAACACCAGGCAGAGCTCCAGGAGTCCAGTCAAAGAGAGAGAAGAGGGATTCTATGAGCAAGTGCACCCGGATCATGATGGGGAAACAACGTACAAACCAGACTATTGGGAACTCATGAAAGTTGGGTCATTGGCTGTGGAGTCTGCATGGGACTGGACTAGGCCTTCTCTATGGCAAGACAATTGTGTAGCTTGATCTGCTTGGAGGGCCCCCTGGCAGTAGAATTCATCCCTGGTGCATGGGCAGGTTTTATGGAGCCCACTACCTATGATGGGACACCTCATGCAGCCTTGAGGCAGGGGAAGGGCTTAGACTTGCCTCTACTGGATGTGCCTCCCCATGGGATGCCTTGCCTTTTTGTGGGAGGGAGTGGAGGGTAGGTTTGGAGGGGGAGGCTGGGAGAAGGCAGGAGGAGGGAAAAGGTGAATCTTTGGTGTGTAAAATGGATGAAAAAAATTTTCTTAATTAAAAAAAAAAAAAAACAGCAGAGAAATATAAGAATTGTATGATCTAGCAATCCCAAAGGAAAGGAAATCAAAATGCTGCATAGACATCATCATACTGGTATTTTTTATGTCAGCATTATTAGTATTAGTCATGAAACGTGACTTACCTAAGAGTCCATCAATAGCTTAATTGGGCAAAGACATTGGGATAATATGAACCAATGAATGCTATTTAGCCATCAAAATGAATAAAATCTGCTTTTCATATTAACATGATTGAATCTTGAAGACATGAACTATCACACAGAAACAAGTTCCATATGGCCTTAACCAATACATATAATTTAAAATCATGGCCTCATGTGCTAAAAGAGTATAGGTAAGAGCACAAGGCTAAAAGGAAGTAAAACTGGAGAGGTATCATTCAAATAAAGAAGAGTTCACTTATACAGTAAGTTAAGAGGTCCTCTGTAAAACAGTAAAAATGATGAATAATATTTGGTGTTCTCTAGAATGCTGAGAATGCAAATCAAGTTCTTGAAACAAAAAAGTTAACCATGTCAGACACTGCGGTGTCACTGGTCCTGCTCAGTTATTCTATAAGATACATATACTTCAAGATACATAAATTTGTCTTCAAAAATAAAGCAATAATTTTAAAGGGCTCTCTTCTAGGTACACTCCAGAGAAAAGCAAAGAAAGGCGTCAAAATGGGGGCAGGTATAAAGATGACTTCAGTTACAAAACAGCAAGTCAGAGGAGCAATGAAGAGTAGATTTTAAATAAAATCAAGAAAAACAAAGGTGATGCTAAGACTCTGTGGTTCAGAAGTTAGGTGATGGACTCTGAAATCTGACCTTCCCTGTAAGAGGCACAACTTCATAGGTTAGGATGGATGTGGGCAGATAACTGAGATCATCTTATGTAACTCTTGAGCCTATAACCTCCCATATCAACCATTAATCAAGAAAATACCCCACAGCCTTGCCTACAGGCCACTCAGATAGAGGCATTTTCTCAATTGTAGTTCCCTTTTCCGATATTACTCTAGCTTACAGAAAGTAGGCAAAAGACTAACCAGCACACCTGATAAACAATTTGAACACCAAAGCACACAGCTCTCAAATAACATTCCTTGTGGATCTAGAACTTTTAAAACCTCCTCTGCTATTTTGTAATTAGTGGTTAATATGAAAATGTTTTAACTTTATTTGAATATTAAGTACCTAAAGTACCAAATCCATGAGGAACTAATGTTGTTTCACACTTTAACCCAATGTAATTGATTAAACGGTAAAATATCACTATAAAATAGTGTACAAACTCACTCCCAAAGTATGTAAGATAATAACATATTTCACCAGCAATATAAACTAATTGTTTTGGTAATTAGTGAAGCTCATTTAGTCCTAGGGATAGGTTGTTCAAACATATAATTACACTATATAACTACAAAGTACTCCTTTTAATGAAATATATAATTATTAAGATACTGAGGGATAAAATTGGCATTTTATAAGTAAGTATCTTTCATGACTATTTAAAATTCAATACATGCACCTTTTAAAGGGCCTGGGTTTAAGCAGCATAGAGTAACTCACCTTCAAATGAAATTAGATCTTTAAGAGAAACAAATAATTTGAGCCTTAGTTTTTCATTATCTAAATATAATTACAAAATCTTGTCTAGTAAAAAATATTTTTTTTAAAAAAAGTAGAGAGCTGAGGCTGGGAATGCATCGAGGTAGAGTGCTTGCCTAGCATACATGAGGGCGGGGGTCCAATCCCTAGCACTACATAAACCTGGCCTGGTGATTCGAGATGGTAATCCCAGCATTCAGAAAGCAGAGCAGATCACATTTGAATCACCAGAAGAGGAAGGGTGGAGTCTCCTGACTCAGAACATACACATATTTTCATATTTTTAACTTGGATTCTGTACTGTAAACATTAGTTAATTATATCAAATGCATTAAAATATTGCCTTCACATGTGGAATTTTTTTCTTATTTTTATTGTTGATCTGTCTTGGTCACTGATATGCCTAAAGAATATGGAATGGTGAAAATCTGTGAAGTGAGTAAGTCACTTAGGAACTATGTAATATAAACCACTTGAAGGAGAAAGGAAGAGTGCACTGATCTTTAGGACCCAAACAACACTCAAGAATGAGAATGACCTGCAGACAGAGCTCAGAAGGAAGATAGTTTTCTGGATTGTACAGGAACAAACTGGAAGTGCAGGCATGATAACAATGGTAGAGCTGCTGCTGCAGCTACATCTCCCATTATGAACCATGTCCAGGGTCTTCTTACACATCTCTGCTAACTCTCAACAATTTCAGGAGAAGGACCTCATCCCCATTTATAGATGAGCAACTGTAGGTTAGACTAGAAGTGGTAGGGGGCACAGGCCCTGCTCCTTTCATCTCCTTCACAATCATAACCTACAGCACCCAGTGAGAAGCTCCAAGTACAACATACAGAACACATACAAGCTGAATAAATGAACAATATGTCAAACAAAACCTCCCTACTTGTAAATAGAAAAACACAGTCTGAAATCTTTTTATTTGAAAATTAATGCTTTTTAAACCATATCATATTTCTTCTCACTAAAATTAGAAAACATATATAGATCTATGTCTTAATTAAGGTTGATGTGGGCTGTCCCACATCAATCAAGAAAATGCACCACAGGCTTGTCCACAGGCCAGTCTGATGGGGATATTTTCTCAGTTGAAGTTCCCCCTTCCCAAATGACTCTGGCTTATGTCAAGGTGCCATAAAACTATCTAGCACAACCTATAATAATGCATCAGCTAGGCCAAGGCTACATTATTCACAGCATCTTAATGTGAAAAGAAAGTAATAAAGACTGATATTCCTAAAACAAGGTGGGGTGCAGTTATGATCCTAGCAGGGACAGAAAGTCCCTTAGAGTATACTTTCTAGCCAGACTAGCCTAATTGGTCAGTTACAGGCCCTGTCTTGAAACAACAACAAACAAACAAAAAACAAACTAATTGAAAGTTGCTGAAGAATAATAGAAGTGATACCCTAGGTTGTCCTCTGTCTGTACACACCTACACACACCCATGAACATGTATGTACCTACAAACACATGTGCACTGACACATGGCCCATACATGAATATACGTACAAGTACACACAAATTAATATTCCTAGTGAGAACATCCCAAAGATCATGCTCCATTTGGTCGATTTAATTCTAAAAAATATAAGGCACATTCTAGAGATTATTCCATCCAAGTTTATACTGAAAAAACTTTAGCACCAATCTTTAGTCTCTGAACAGTCATAAAGCCATTTTCAAAGATGCGTCTCATTATCTACCTATTGATGTACAAGTAAATCTCTGTATCCAGCAGCTGTTCTCTTAGGCAATGCCTTCATAGAACCCACTTGTAAATGCTAGTTCCCTAGCTCACAACTGTTCCAGTGCTTTTGAGCTTTGTATGCACCAAGCTTCACACTGAGTAGTCAGAGTAGTCCCCAACAGAAACCTAGCTCTAACAATCATGCTGACTTACTCCCAGGGGCAGAAGGAAATAGGAAGGAGGCAGAGTCCCTGCTCCAGCCTTGGGAAATCAGAAGCCATCCTGGGTCTGTATAACTGCCATTACTAGAACATACAAGGGGAAGGAAAGGATGAATAATTTATCATTCCATAGCCACACTGACTCAAAATACCTATATAACTGCAGTAAAGGTACTTTGAATTTCTCCTATCTATACCATAGTGTGAGAGACAAGGCTATGGAATTCCACTCTTCATTCGCAGACTCAGCCCTAATGGTTGTGGTCTGTTATCTGCTTTGCTATCGTTAATCACAAGGAAGACCAAGAAAGACCAGAAACTGCTGGGGAGGAGAAAATGTATTTGTTGTAATTCTACAACTTTCTAGAATCCCTATACAGAGCTTTAAACCTTGTGAGTCTAGAATTTTTCCATTCCAAATAAAGTACATTCTTTAATCTCAGAATTATTGGTACTTAATTGTTTGTAAACCATTATAATTGTAAAAATGAGGTTTAATTTACCTATAAATTTAGATTTCAAGCTTCTATAGGAAAATCAAAAGACCCTGAGCAAGCGTTCCCCAGAAGACAAGACCAGAAAGGATGGTTGTTTTCCTTACAGAATTAGTACAGATGGAGCAAAGTCAAACAGGCTTGCTTCAATAATGAATCCTACTTGTCTAGCCAACATAGGCTTCCCATACCTACATTCAAGGCTTACATATCAAAACAAGGCACAATCTAAGAGGAGATATACTTGCCTTGAATATAAGAAGTGAGGATTTTACACAGAAACAGAAACAAACCACAGCAAAGTCTAAGAGAGGCACAAGACATACACTGATTTGGATCCAGCATGTTGAGGAAGGAACATGAATGGAAGGAAATAACATTTTTTTTTTATTTTTATTTTTCCCCCAGCAACTTCTCAGGCTCTCTGGTGTGTCTTCTATGTATCTAGACAGTACTCACCAAGTTCAAACCATTATAAAATCCTGCAGAGTCCACATCATAAGTTTCGCACATGGCCCTTCTGTACTTTACAACCATAACCTCAGTTTCGACCACTATGATCCCGATCCTATTTGATTTTACCACCATTTTCTCACTGTCAGATGCCTCTCACACAGCAGTTACTGACCAAAAGTGGACCACACTGCCCCCATTTTCATTGGCTTCCTTTACTTACTGGTAGACTGCACTTAAGGATGAACTGAGCAGTACTTTACCAATTTCCCATGCCTGGTCCTTCTGGCCACACAGCATGATTTCATCAATCAGTATATACCTAGATACTCACTTGGTTCGGAGGTGTCAACATATAGAATCACAGATCTACTGTAAACCCAGAACCCTCTTCTTTGGCTGTAGCAAACAGATCATCTGACTCTACCACACTGGTTCTTCCTCTACATCCCAACAGGGCTTGCTCCAGTGCCACTCCCTGTGTTCCCAAGGCAACTTTCCATTTCCTATAAGGTAATTGTCTTTTTCTTGCTTCTACCAATTCTGACAGTAGAGGGCTAGCTCCTTCCTCTCTATACTCACATCCTTAGGGCACATAAAGGAAGACTGATCTGAGGAAAAGATGGACTGGGAACAGAAACTTAGGATTTGAAAAAGCCGAACTGTTGAGTGGTAGACAGTACTGACAAAGCTGGAAACCAGAAAGCACTTTTCTGAGCTTTAAAAAAAAAATGTTACTGGTTGGAATTTGTGAAGCCATAAAGCCTAGGGCTGAAGAGACAAACCAAAGGGAAGTGAGCCAGTCTATTCCCTGCCCAATGGTAGCTTCAGATTCATTTGTCCAACTGCAAACTCTAGAGGAAAGTGATTCCAGCATGTAACTGTTTTGTTATAATTATCATAATACCCCTCCAGTTTCCATCTCTCACTCTAAATCAGAACAATTAAAATAAAAAGAGAATTATGAATTTTACAATTGCTAAAGGATCTTTTTATAGCCTTTGCCGACCGTTTTGATTATTTCTGAGGCAGCGGCTCTCTACAGTGGCTTCTTCTGCCTCCTGCAAATGATTCTCACTGTGAGGCTCTCAGTGTTTCCCCTCGGGATTTCACTCCACAGTTGAATAGACTTACCCATTAGTCATTTGCCTTCATATTCAGCCAGGATTTTTATTTGATCTAATTAGTCTTCCTTTTTCACACAACGAGAACAAACCGCAATCCTTATGCGGATGTGCTTATAACCTTCACACCTCTGCACAATCCTATGCCTTCTGCCAGCAGGCAGGATGAAGCAACAATGGCTGAAGCTCTGAATTTGCCCATGTGTATCAGGCATTCCAACTGCAGCACACTGCATACCACCCTTCCCAGCCATGTCTCACAAATGCTCTCAATTCTCTGGCATGATGGAGCAGGGATGTGTATTCCAGGCATTTGCTGCAGAATCAATGGCGCCTTCCTGCCAGTGTTTTTTCCAGTTTTTTTGATGTATAAGCACTGAAACATGATAGGGGGGCTTTGCAGCAGGAGTGCCCACAAGGAGACCAACTCTCATGGCATGTCTCCTCTTGCCTACCTTTAGGAAACCAATATCAGGCTTCAATACCCATGATCAAACTGTCTCTTTGCAGGGCTCTCACTGCATTCCCAGCAAACACAACACTTTCCAACACTTTATTCTCTCCTTTTACTTAAGAAGTTCATAGCTCCAAATGTCAGGCATACAATGCAATGAGAACTATCCCACAGCTGATAAATTATTCATTTTTCAGGAGCTTGCAATTGAAGGAGCACTAACGGCCAAATACCTGAAGCACCCCCGAAAGACATAAAGCATAATAATATTCAAATCTTTTTCTGCATAAATTCCAAAGGTTAAGTGCTATTAAACATCTTCTGTTTACCAAGAGATATGCTCTTTGAACTTCCTTCTAATTAATCTGCTCCCAGTAAACACTACTAACTAAGCAGAGTGCAAAAGAGGCCAATCAAGCCCTTCTCTTCCCCTTACATCTCACTGGGCTAACCAAGGCCCTTTCCTGATGTGCTCAACTTCTCCCTGCCTGGTGAGAAGGTGAAGATGAGGAAGGCCAAAAGCAGAGTTCATCACACCGCCTAGGACCAAACTGGGACATGGACACACATACTTATTTATGTATAATGTGGCTGCCTTTTCCCTACTACAGTGGAGCTGCAGAGTTGCTCCAGGGACCCCATGGGCACAAAGCCTAAAATATTTACAATATAGCCTTTTTCAGAAGCACTGATGGACCTCTGGCTAAAAGGCATGCCACATATTTCACACTATGCTTTAATGCTGTATGTGCATGGGCTCCTTTGCACAGGAAAGGACTGCATTTAAATGTCTGCGACACAGAATACTACCTCTGTGATAATGCCAGGGCATCAGGAAGGCCCAGACAAATGTAGGGCTAAAGCTTCTCATTCAGCTGGTAAGAACTTCATTTTATGGTGATGTGTTGTGTAACATTTCCTGTAGACACGTGATCAGATATTTATTCACCTAGATAAGGCACAGATAATGGGCTAAAAAAAGGATTTCACCCAAGTACAGATTGGTGAACCAATGGATTTATTGAGATTCCTTCCAGGGTGAGCCTCAGGGAGCTCCACCTTTGAAAGTTCAATCTAATAAGCAAGGATCACTACTCACAAGCTGCATCCCTGGGACCTCTGTCCTTGCTGGAGGCAGCTCAACCAGGCTGTCCCCTCCCAAGCAACTGCTCACTGCTCAGAGAACCCCAGAGAGCAGCCAGATGGACATTTTAACATTCTGAACTTCAGTTCCAGTACTTTTCTAGGTGTCATGAGTCGCCCTCCTCCCTCCAGAAGAATGTTCACTACATTTTGATGGCTTTGTTGCTAGGAGAAACACAACCACAGTGTCACTGCTGTTCCATTCAGTTACTGCCCCTGTGGGGCTTAACACCTCCAAAGCACAGGGAGTCTGACTCCACCTTAATAAAAGGAACTGGGAAATAGGTTGGCCACATGTAACGATGGAAATGGCATTGCTCTATTTATGATAGAATCTTGAAGGCAGATCTTACTGCTGACAACTTAGAATCAAATTAATAGATAAAGCAACAGGGAGGCCTAAGGAAAAGTAAAGTAATTTCATCATAAAATACTCAATTTTCCAAATGGATAAGTTCACTTTTGCTTTTTTGAGTGAAACTGGATATGTCAACCTACAATTTACTCAGGACTTCTCTACTGCTGACAAAAGCATCATCTATGGACGTGGTATGACTGTCACCACGAGTCCACTGTCTCACTGACACTGTCATCACAGAGGTCCTACATGCCGGCAGTGGTCAGTCCTGGATGAGTTCTGGCTTGATGCCAAGGGAGCATCACCTACCCTCGAGCTCTTTGCTTTTTTTTGTTTCTTCCTTGACAAAAGGTGCAGAGAGCTAAGTGAGAGGTGTTTCACCAGTACTTCATCTTCTGTTCTAAGTAGGCCATCTGAGTTGATGCTTAATCTCTTCTCAGTGAAACTGGTAACAAAACCTATCTCATCATATGACTGCTGGGTAGAGTGGTGCACGTGTGTCACACCAGCTCTTAGGAGCAAAGTGCAGGAAGGCTGGGAATTCAGAAGTAGCCTGAGCCATGTAGTAAAACTGCCTATAAAACAAAGCGAAACAAAACCATGGTCTACTCTTAGACTATTCAAAAACAAACGACATTAAAATTTTAACATTTTTCAATAAGTACCCAATGGGAAGGTTTTAGTTAGAACAAAACTAACTAGATTGCTAAAATAAAACAAAGCAATATACTAATAAAATTAAAACAATATATTGTAACACCGTTCATGGGTGAACAATGGCTACATTTATTTAGCACTTACTGTGTATCAAATGTCTAAGACTGTAAATTAGTAAACTCATTGAGTCTTTATATGACCCAATATTCCAGACAACAAAACTGGAGCATAAAGACATAAAACAATCTTGCCCTGACTACACAGATATTAAAAGAGCTACAATTTATCATTCCCAAATGACATAGTTGATTTCACAAACCACTGAATGTTCAATTATATTTCTGATAAAAAGTTTTCTCCTTCAAACTATGTCTGGCATATATGGATAGTTGTCTGCTTCTTCTAGCCCGTACCCTAAACATTCTAGTAGTCTTCAACTGGAGGTTCCTTTCCTACCATTATCATGGAGCTATTAATTTGATTCCAGTAGACTGTAGTACTGCAGTCCAGATAGACTAAGAGCATTCCTACTTTCCTATACAGTTGCATAGTGCTTTCAGCTCTGGCTCCTCCCTGCCTGTCCACCTGACCCTGTAAACCTGTTGTGCTTCAGAAGCCTGCATGTATTCTGTCTTTTGAACCAAATAGATTCCTTCCTCCTGCATTTAAATCTTTGAAACCCACTTTTTAAATGGCTGGCCCCTTCCTACTGTTCAGCAAGTTCTGTACCCAAGTGGACAGCATCTTCCCATGTCTGTACTTCATATAATGCCTAGGTTCCCAACGTTTACGATGCTTACAGTACTTTTCACTCCCTAAAATCTCCATCCTCATTTGCTTAGTGTCCATAACCACATCTTGTCCTCTTAGTGCCACATTCCAGTAAGACAGGTGGATTTTAACACAAACCTGAATCTGATTGGTCAAGGGGACACAGTAGACATCTACTGACAGAATACCACTTGCAAATAAATACTGTAATGAAAATTTTTATTTCTGAATCAAATGTAGACATAACAGTGTTGCTTGGCATCTATCTGAAATCACTATAGGTCTGAATGATCATTTTGGTAATAAGCCAAAAGCATTTTAATTTTTAGTACTTTATATTCATCATAAACATTTATTTAACAAAAACAAAAAAGAAAAAGAAAAATATTCAAATGTATTTAATAAAGTTGTTTTAAGTAATTGACTCATACTTGCTGTATTTTCATCAAAATTAATGTATTACATACTAGCTTACTACAAGGAATATTATTTGTAGTGGCAGACTTAATAACAGTAGTTATTATAAATGGTTGCCATAATACTATTGTGTGATTCTCACAAAAACCAATCTCTAATTATAGAATGAATAAAACGTATTATAGAACAAATCTAAATTGAGTATCTTTCATAGTAAAGTACTGAACTTCATATTTTTAAGCTGTTCTTAGAGTCAATATTATTAACAAATATTATGATAAAGAGTTTAAATAAAAATACCTAGACTCAAGTAAAACATGAAATGATGGGAATGTGAAGATAAACTTCAACATGCTAGCATAGAATTGCATTTCAGTCCTTTTACACCACTGCTTTTTGTATATTCCACACACTGTATGTACACACACACACACACACACACACACACACACACACACACACACACGTTTTTAACTAGAAGATGAATTCTGGCTTGGACTTTTTTTAAGCAACTGAAGCATATATGCATGGGAAAGAGGAGATGCAGCTTCCTGAGAAGTCATTATTTGAAATGGGTCAGGCACATAGTAGTTGACTGAGGAAAATTAAGAGAACTAACACCGAAAAAGGGAAAGCATTAGGAAATCATAAACATCCATAATCACATGCCAAGAGGCGATTACAAATAAACACTCACAAAATCTTAGACATGGATATATCGTTCACACTTGGGGCCTCAACACAGGGAATGATCAGAGACAACGGGAAGTTAAACTTGGTTGTTTCTTTCTTTCTTTCTTTTTTTAAATAGCAAATCCCTATGTGCTCAATCAAGTGCTCTGAAGCATACACACGTGTTAGCTTTGTGACACTATATTAACCTTACTAGGTATCTGCAGCTCTGCCGAGAGCAATTAATCCAGAAAGCTGCAGACATGCCACAGTAGAGCCAAGGACCAGCAAAACAGCTGGGGTGTTTCCCTTGCTTCAGACAGCTGGCTGTCGCTCCAGCAGCCACTTCAAATAGAAGGAGGAAGGAATGAGGAGAAACAGCATTTCCAGATCAACACATCTCAATTCAAAGAAAGAGGAAAGCAGACCCCTGCACAGCTTTTGCATCCTACCTCCCCTGAAAAGCCAGCAGACTCTACCTGCAGGTTGCACTGATGAAAGAACCTTAGCCCAACAACTGGAGCAAACAGAATCATGTTCAGAAGCTAGTGAGCCATCTTCCCACTGAAGTTAGGAATGGAGTGGGTACCTTTCCTGTTATTCAGCTGCCCCTTTTCCAAGAAGCAGTGCCAATTTGCAAAAGGGACATTAATTTCTCATTGAAAAATCTTTTTAGATTTTGGGAGTTCTCTTTCCAATCTCCAAAATTATTTAAACATCCTTTACAAGGTAGTTGCTTCTGCTGATGAAAATATTCCAAAGTTCCACTGGGCTGATGATATAGTAAGGGACTCTAAGTCTGCAGGACACTGTTGGGTTGTATGTTTGAATTGGGTGGATTAGAGGAAGGGTCAATTCTTCTTAAAATGTTTAACAGAAAAAAAAATGAGAATGCAAAATGATTCATCTGCTATTCCATTATACCAATTTCTGTCTCTTTGTTTAAATGGCTTCTTGTTGTTGTTGCAAAATATGCCTGATCATATTAAAGGCCATTTATTCTTTTCCTCAGCAAGTTCACACCTACTTTCTCTCTGAGCCACTGACCATGTGATGCTGTGTTTGTCTACAGTAAATATCTCCAGTTCCCTCCTCTGAGCTGCTCAAGAAACTGCATTACCATGAACAGAACAGACAGATGGAACATCTTCTGACATGCATTCTAACCAAGCCACATGACTTTTACACTGGTATTTCTATAGATGAGCTTCTTCGGGAAAGCTTCCTAAAGCAGACAAGTTTCTTGTTTCTTCTTCTGATCTTCAGCTTAAATCCTGAGATAGATTTATAAGGCTCTTCTATATCTAGGATTTCACAGAGAAGCAAGCTAACAAATGTAACACACACCAAGAAGGCCTGGCTTCTCTGTCACCCAAAGTCTATAGTCTCCATATCAAGTGAAGAATTTCAGCAAAGGACCTAACATAAGTGCTTGGTAAAGACGGCTGTTAAAGGTAACACAACCTTAAACGTCTACTCCACATCATCAGCTGGCCTGTGTTTTACTTCATTCAATTCAATCTCATGAAACTCAAGTACTAGAAGTTCTATTATTCTTTCAAAAGCATCTGTTATTTTCATCATCCACACTCTAAAAACAACAAGATTAAGATAAGGAGTATTATTCAGTGAAGTGCCAGCCAGAATTCAAATCAAACTCTAGTGACATCCCAGCACAGGTGCCAATCCATCCACTGATACAAAAAGGATTTTTTTTAATCCATAGGATGTAGAAAAATCCATCCACTGATACAAAAAGATATTTTATTTTTTTAAGTTACATAGGACATAGATCATTTCCCCAGAGAGCAGGAACTCTGGGAATTTCATCCATGAGAGAAATATTGTATTCATGGTGGCTTCAGCAAGGTCCTTAAGTGAGGAAAGAAAACAAGGGAAGGGTCACCATTTAAGACGAAGAGCTGGCAAAAAGAAAGTGGGAATAAATGAACTAAAGCATCTGAGGACTTAAATTATAATGGTTTGTGTTTCCACCAGAGGCCTGGTAAAGACTGAGACCCAGTTATAGTAGATAAAATGTAAGATGAAATTGGTATAACCAAAAGATGCCAGGCTGGTTTTTGGCCTGTACATGACAGAAAAAGAACAATAAGAAAGAAGAAAGACTACTGAATATCAAATACATGGTATATTTCAGACAAAAGAGAAGAAATTTTCACTGGAGTTAAAATAATGAAGCCTAAATTTATCTCTAATTTGCATGCGTGCGAGCTGGCTCTAAGAAGTAAACCTGCTGGTCCAGCATCAGCAAGAACTACTCACCATACTTCAGCAAAAGTCACAGTTGATTCATGTAAACATTCTTTAAAATAACTAGCAAAATCACCTGAAGCACTCAAGACATAAAGAAAAAAAAACAGTAAAAACAACCACACACACACACACACACACAGAGAGAGAGAGAGAGAGAGAGAGAGAGAAATCTAGCCTTTTAAAAAATTGTGTGAGCCAGCAGGGCACTTTAAGTTGGCAATGACAAACACTAATTTTCTAAGGGGATATTTTCACAATTTCTCAACCTACATTTGAACTAAGACTCTAAGAGTTCTTTTATTTAATGTAATACCACAGGTAGCACTTAGCTATGGCCTTCTCCACAATCAGTTATAATATAGAATCCAGGCTCTTTGGAGAGAATCTTTTTTTTTTTTTTTTAAGGAAGAAAACTGGATGCAGTAAATTAGCATAGTTAACTAGTGCCTTCTTACCATTCCCCATCCACAAATGATCTTTTTCTACAAAAAAAAAAATAAGGGGGGGCAGTTCGGCTTTCTCAAATATCTCTGACAAGTAACTATTAAATTTTGAATCATAACTCAGTATCTTGGATCAATACAAAATATAGGAAAAGGGGGAAAGAGTGTATCATTAAAATGAGGAAACAAAGCTACAACCTGGATAATGAGAGCCTGCAAATATTATCTCTATATGATGATGAAACCAGTTATTCCTTGAGTGTTACATGGTTTCAAATCTTTAAAGTATTTTTAGAAAATGGAATGACATGATACAATGAGATAAAGTCTGATTATAATCTTGGCTTTTGTTTCTTTTGTTAAAATGACACAAGCTAGAGTCACCTGGGAACAAGAAACCTCAACTGAGGAAAATGCCTCCACCAGACTGGCTTCAGGAAAGTTAGTGAAGCATTTGATTGATGACTGATGTGAAAATACCCAGCCTACTATGGGTGGTGCCACTCACTCCTAGGAAGGTGGCCCTGGGTGGTATAAAAAAGCAAGCAGAGTAAGCCATAGACAGCAAGCTTGTACTCAGTAATCCTCCACGGCCTCTGCTTCAGTTCCTGCCTCTGGGGTTCTTGCCTTGACTTCTATCCATGATGGATGGAAACTGGTGAGGTGAGATAGACCCTTTCTTCTCCGAGTTGCTTGGGCAAGTATTCTACCCCAACAACAGAAGGTACCCTAAGACAGTCCTATAGGATCTGTGTTGAAGCATAGGAAAGAGAAAGAGAGAGCAGGGGAGGCAGGCATGAGAAATGACCATACATGGCACAGAAAAGCATCATCGCAGCAACACTTGCTCCCAACTTCTTGACATCCGTCTGCCACTTTCCACCACAGCATTAAGCAAAGCCATAGCTTCTCCAAAGAAGAGGAGTTTTACTAACTTCAAGGATGACTTCTCAAATAAAAAATACACGTCTAGTGAGTTCCATAAAAACATACAGCTGTTATCTGACATTTAATTAGGTTGCTAGGGTCTTATGATGCTTCTGCCAAAAATGAACAATGGTGAAACAACTTATTTCTGAACTTTGGCCAAAATAGAATTCACAAAGCTGTACATTCAACTGCTTTCTAATAGAGTAAATTTAGATTTTAAAGTAAGTTTTGACAAAAATGCCTTTAAAATAATAATATCTTATATTTGGCCCTTTCTCCAATTAATTATTTCCTGGCATGATATTAGAAATTCCTTGGCTTCACCTTAAACCCATACTCCCAAGTGCTAATTAGCAGACTATATATTATTAACCACAGAATGCTGTGCTTAGAACATGCATGTTCCATATGCATTCAATTAATAACATTATTTTTCCCTCCCTGAATGATTCCTTTAGAAATAGAGCCCTATTTAAATGAAGCACTTGGCTGCTAGTGAGGGAATTCTTGTCAAGATGCAATTAAGAAAGGGCCAAGATGACATAGGATCGTTGTCTTTGAGATATCCTTAACATGAATCAAATTTAATCTCCCTGGGATAGCCAATGGAGGGAAAAGTTAATGACTGCAGATGTTATACATGTTAATCACATAAGGGGACTCCCCATGAGAATGACCAAATCACATATGAACTACGCTACTTTTGAGTAAATAGACATGCCAGTGAGTGAGAGCCAGAAATGGGCACTATTGTCTCCCCAACAGGATAGATGAGGAAAGAGACAGATGTAAGCAATGTAGAACTAATGACTGCTAGTTAGAAAGAAGATATGGTCATCTCATTAGTTGGCAAGCTAACTGACCACAATCCCAGTTTCATAAATCGACTCCAGAAACCCAAAATTTAGTGTCTGCATTCCACAGAATTCTTTTCCCACTTCCAGACCCCTCCACCCAGCCACAAAGTTGTCAGTTCTGCTTGATTTGTTTGAATATTGTACTCCACGACAGCTGTCGGAAACAGTACATCAGAACAGCTGCTGTGACAGCTACAAGGGGCTTGCAAGTTTAATTGGGCTCAATGTGACATTGCGCATTTTTCTAAACATAGAAATATCCATACAACCAAAGAAATTTCTACTGAGTCTCGACAATGTTTACTTATTGACACCACCAACTGGTCAGCCCCAGTTAAAGTGATAGTGTTGATCTCATATTATCTTTGTCACTAGGCTGGTAAGAAGTATGAAAAAAAGCATATAAAAATGGAAATAAACAGTAGGAACAGTTAGAAACACAAGCAAAGAGGCATTGAAGAGAAGAGGAGGTAGTGGGAAAGTCACATCAATAATCTCTTCCAAAGGCTGGCAGGGAGCCAAGGAGGATCCCACAGTGTCTCAGGATATACTTCCAAAGGAAATATATTCAGAGGCCTGAGCCTGCTGCCAACTGCAAACAAAACCACTCATTATGGCCACAGCTCCCTAGAGAAGGGCAAGATGGCTTACTCTCAGCACAGGCGCAGAGGAAGAAGGCGAGGAGCAGCGACAGCGGCCTGGCCACGGGCACCATCCTGCAGCTTGTCAATGGCATGCACCAGCAGCTTGGAAACTCAGCCTAGGGAGCTGCAGCGACTGGTCTGCTCAGAAACTTCAGCTGGAACCCTTTCAGAGCCTGTGAAGGGAGGAGACAAGAAAAGAAGAAAACACAAAGACATTTAGATTTCTCACTCTTTCCTCCTGACCTATCACAACCTAGGGAGACATGCCCTATTGTAAAAACACAATAAACACTGGCGCTGTCATGTCTTTGTATTGGGAAATAACTTGGTATGTAAAATGCAGGATCCCTAGCATTCTCGATGTCAGTCCACCTACAACCAACCACCAAGAATTTCTTTCTCTGTTCTTATGCCCTCTTTTGGGCACTATACTCTAAGGAGGCACAATTACTTCATACAAAACTCAACATAAATGCTTCAGTGAAAGAAGGTACAACAGAGCCTTACAGAACACCTAATTGAAGTCTTTTTAACTATTAACGACAGAATAAAAGAAGGAGTGTATGGATGCTTTGCCGGCATGTGTGTCTGTGTACCATGTGCATGTCTGTTTACCATATGCTTGCCTGGTGCCCAAGGAGGCCAAAGAGAGTGTCAGATTCCCTGGGACTGAAGTTACAGATGGTTGCGAGCTGCCATGTGGGCACTGGGAATTGATCCCTGGTTCACTGGAAGAGCAGCCAGGGATCTTAATTGCTGGCCATCTCCAGCCCCAGGACAGCACTGCTTTAAAGGAAGCCTTGAGTATATATGAGCAGGATTTAAACAGGATGAGGAATGTGTATTCCCTGAACTGCATGCAAGGCTTTGAACAGGGTAGGATATTGGTGTGCTAAAGGGGAGATGGCTTGTTAAAACAGAGAACTAGACACCCCAACAGATTACAATTCTGGACTTCTCTGGTGGGGTCCTAACTCATTCTTGGGAAACGATGGTGCACTTCTGGTTCAGGATCAGGTCGTGAGAGCCACTGGGGTCAGAATGAGGTAACTACTAGGAGAACAGAAGATGGCACAAAAGAGAATACAAAGAGATCCTTGGTTAGCAGTCTACATATAGTGTGATCTTTACGCAGCCAGCACAAAAACAAGCTCTAGTCTGTTTGCGGGCAGAGGAACGATACAGAACTAGGCTTTGGGAAAATTCACTGACAGCTGTATCGAAGACAATGCAAAATGCCATTCAGTACATGGCAAGAGTTCCAGGTGAGAAGTAATCTAAAACTCAAAGGTGATGGCTGGTCTGACAAGATGGCTCACAGGGTACAAGTGCTTGCTGCACAAGACTGATGACCTGAGCTCAATGCCCACAACTCGCAGTAGAAGGAGAAATCCAACTCCCAGAAGCTGTCCTCTGACCTTTACACATGTGTCAATGGCATGTGTATACATATGTACATGAACGTGCACACACACATATACCCATATGAATACAATAATATATAAAATTACATGAAAGCCCTTCCACCTACAGAAATCAAGTTAGTAGTCCTAGCAGTGAAGCAGTGATGGGAAGGGGTAAGGGGATCATGGACAGGCTCTAAGAAATAATCTGGAGTGTGATTTTCAAAGTGACGTATAATTGTGCTTACAGGACCTTCAATAAATCCAGCAGAGCCTCTTACAGAGAGTAGCCTCTTAATTAAAAAGGAAATGGAGAGGCTCTGCCATAGACTACAGAGTCCTCTGTCTCTGTGATGAAATCTTGAGACCATTGGGATTCAAAACCAAACTGCACACCTTTTATTTCCATATCTTTCAATGTCTAAAACATGTGAAACTCTTGACAAGATATAGTAGAGATACCCAGAAACAACCTCACACCCCAGAGTAACTGGATTTTAAAATAGTAATGCAGCTACTATATACACAATTTGTCTTTTCTGATACTGAATTTGAAACTTTAAAAAGCATCCTTTTTTTTTTTCTTTACAAAAAAATAGGTTCTCATTGATATGGAAGAATAATTTGGATTCAGGAAAGATACAGCGAAAAGGAAAAGGAGAATCACTCTAATTAACATTCTACTCTCCAGCCTCTTCTTTTGTTTGTTTGTTTGTTTTTAGACAGATTTGTGAGAGGCGTGAAGGAGTAAGCCGAACACTGAAACACATCTTGAATCCAAAAGCTAGCCAGCTGTTCCAGAACAGTGATTGGTTATCAATCTCATCTGGAAAACAGCTTATCAAGCAGTTCACAGCTATCAGCTGTTAGAAATCGCAAAGCTCCGTAGGAAAAGTGCTGTAAGAATCAGCTCTTGCTGCCACCTCACTTACTCCCCCCCTCCCCCTGCCACTGCTTCTTTCTCAGGCCAGCGTTTCAGATGGCAGCAAAGTCCAGGAGACATCAGTCCTGTCGGATTCAATTTGTGTCTGTGCAAGCATATCAGAGCCAACTGCTACATAACGACTTTGAGCCATCACAGAGACGGAAACCCACAGAAGCTTGCTCAGGGAAGGGAGACTTGCCTTTTCCATGCACTCAACTAAAGTGTGTTAAGACCCAATTTTTCCAAATAAGCCTGCAAATGTTCACTCTCACTTGGGTCAGTGACAGGATTTCATTCTCTAAAAATGAATGCTAACATGAAAAGACACATTTACACTTAAATAGGCTATGCCCTTGGACAAGACGTCAAGGAAGGGATCAAAAGTGTGGGGGAAAAAATACATATTCCAGCGATTCATTCCATAAACACTGCCAAAAGGAAATGCTGGCTAGCACTGGTACAATGAAATTGATATTGCAGTACAGAGACAGAAAATGAAATTTAAAGGACATATTTAAAATAAAAAGAATAACAGTGAATGAACATCACCAGCATTTGCCTTTAGCCATTGTGAAATATGCTGAGCACGCTACAAAGAGAAAGAACACAGGGGGAGGCATCAGCTGCACCGTGCTTTAGGACATCAGAAGAGACCAACTTTGCCTTTCAACCAACGCATCGCTGATCAACAGAGAAATACAAATAAAACTCATAAAGCTATGAGCTTGAAATATGATTTTAATCTCTGCTGTTTACTTCCAATACCTCAAAGATCTTATGAAAAATTTAAAATAACCAGGGCATTGACGTGAAAGTATGCACATGTGTGACAGGGACCATCTAAGGTAGGACAGACAGGACGGTGCTTCAGACAGGAGCTGAAACTAACTCTTCTCCTTAACTGAGAGACCTTTTCGACAACCAATATATTAGTATTTCAACTAAAATAAACAATGATCTTTCTCCAGCTTTCCATTGTGCTAACACACATTTATGTAGATTGGGTAGCACAGAAGAAAGGGTAAAACAGAGCTTTTCTTTAAAAACAAAACAACAACAACAAAAAAACCCAACTATGGTGGGAATGTCTGGTTTTAAGTTTAGTGTAGGAAATATAGAAAATCATTCTGAGGTGGGCAGTGGTAGCACACTCATTTAATGCCAGCACTCGTGAGGCAGAGGCAGAGGCAGGCAGATCTCTGTGAGTTCAAGGCCAGTCTGGTCTACAAAGTGAGTTCCAGGATATGCTCCAAAGCTACACAGAGAAACCCTGTCTCAATAAATAAATAAATAAATAAATAAATAAATAAATAAATAAATAAATAAATGTATGAATGAATGAATGAATGAATGAATGAATGAATGAATGAAAGAAAATCATTCTGGATCATCCTGCCACACTAGAAAGCAAGGAAGTATTCAGTAACTCCTAGGACAGACCCAAGAAAGAGCTCAAGACAATTATTTAACTTCTGCTAAACATAAGGGGATGCTGCTAGAACAAAGGACAGTAACTATAATGAACTGAAGTCCATCATTTCAAAATCTGGCTTCATAATTCACATAGTTCAGTTAATAAACCAGAAGGCCTGAAAACATGTGTTCCCAGGAACATGTGCTAATGACTTAGTCCCCAGCCCATGGTCCTAATGGGAATGAATGCACCCATGAGAGCAGGGTCTATGGTAGGTCTTCTACTCAGAGGGGTCAGGGTCTGGCATGGTTACTGAGGAGCCAGCAAATCCTCTTCTGATTTCAGTGTCTCAGTCATAAAGAAGGAGTCCTCTGCCATGTGCTCCTACCTTGACAGACTAAGCCTCCACACTCCCAAAGCATCAGGGCCAATCATTCATGGTCTAACAACTCTTAAAATCCATGAGCCAAGACAAGCCTTTCTATCCTTCAAGCCGATTTTATCTTGGGTATTTGTTACAGTAATGGAAAGCTGAAAACCTAAGAATGAAACTATTACACTGAGAACAGGGTAAGAACAGAAAAGAATTAACCATCAAGTATAAAAAATCTCCACAAGGACTTTGAAGTCACTATTATCATCATGAGAAAACTAGGTATCACTGTTGACGTCTAAGCACTTGGCTCTGTCTCATAACAAACCCATTATTGTAAGCCTACACAGCAAAAGCAGTAATATCCTAATATTTAACCTGGGCAGACATGCCTACAGGAATCTAGTCAGTTGCAAGGAGAGTCATCACATCCTGTGACAGCTCTCATCAACCTCCTTAACTAGGCCTCTGTAAATCAACTGGAACTGGTTTCCAATTATTTAAGAAAAGGAGCCATTTGTACAAAGGGTATGCTACCTAGGAGCTTCCATTTGTAACAGAGAAGAAAGCATAGCCATTCAGGCAGAAGGCAGAAGTGGAGAATCTATAGCAAGGACAACAGAGGCTTCCCTGGCACGCAACAATTCCCTGTATCCTCAACATACAGCACAGTGAAATGAAATGAAAAGACTCAAAGCCCAGACTTTCAGTGTTTCCCTTACTCATATTGATTTTCTAAGAAAACAGCCCCCTTAACTATTTCTCTTGATACATCACAAAAGCTTCCAGCACTGTCCAAGAGAACTTCCTGCATCCTAGAAATGTTACTGCACTGTAATAACAGAGTGTTTGAAGAATGGCAATTAGAGCAGGCTTTTGTTTACATTTAATTAAATAGCCTCATGTATATGTGGCTGTCCTAGTGAACAGCACATTCAGCAAAGAGCCCAACCAAAGCACAGAAAACTGCTTTCAGACTTTTCTGAAACAATAAATAAGGTACAAGTTCTGAGTCTTTGTCATCCTTGGGAACCTATAGTCAGAGCTAAAGTTGCACTGGTGAGGGGATCCATTTAACATTTAGATCATTCATTTCCCATTTATGCCCTGTGTAAATGTACATACAGAGAGTTTCATTGTAGACAAATTTTTAAATGATCTCATTAAATAAAAAACACAGAGCTAGATATAAGAGTGAAAACCCAAGAGATCAGGGAAATAAGGAAAGCTACAGCTAACCTTACCTCACCAACTCCACAGCTTTCAAAAGGCAAGCTACTTCCTGTCTACCCACGCCTATATGCCTTGCTGCTTGGTCATCTGATTTGCTCTCTCTGTCAAGCTACAACACTTTGTCTTCCTGCCCAGCTCAGTCACTTCCTGTCTGTCTGTATGGACCTCTAGACCTCCATGGTTAGCTAGTGTTGGAATTCAAAGCATGTACCACCATGCCTGGTTCTGTTCCCAGTGTGGCCTTGAATGCACAGAGATCCAGACAGATGCCTGCCTGCTAAGTGATAGGATTAAAAGTGTGTGCTACTATTGTCTGACTTCTACATAATGGTTGGCTTTTTTCCTCTGATCTCCAGGCAAATTTTATTGGGAGACACAGTATACGGGGGACACAATACATCACCACATTTCATTCCCACCAAACTATTTCCACTGTTGTTGAAAGAAAACATTGTGTAAAAGTTCTGCAATATGCAAAAGAATTAAACAGCATTCCCATTTCTAGCTATGTATATCATATATCAAAGCTTCCATGCGTGTGTGATCTCACAACCAATGAAAGACAAAGACAGACCGAAAACTTTGATAGCACTAGAAGACACCATAACCAAGAACAGAGCACTGGCAAGGTCAAGGAGTATTTAGATCAGGCTTCAAAATTCACCAGTTAACACTCAAGGGATAAAAGGAATTCAAACAACTCAAAAATAAAAAAAAAAATAGTTCAGTTTTTAGAAACTGATCTGCAGTGCTATCCTGTGTGCAAGATACGTTAGGGCAACTGTGGCACAAAGCTTGTGAAAGTAACCACCCAATATCTGATTTGACTCAAGGCCCACTCTAGAAGGTGACATTCATACTAAACACTGCTTAAGTGACCAAGAACCCAAGACTGGATGGCCCAGGGATCTAAGGGAAAACAAAATACTACTGTTTAAGAAGAAAAGCAAAAACACAGCCATAAAATTACTCTTAATGACATTCTGATATACTCATAGATCAGTGCCTTGCTCAGCCATCATCAGACAAGTTTTCTCCTGCAGCAGATGGGAACAAATACTGAGACCCACAGCCAGGCATTACGCATACAATGAGAGACTTTGGAATACTTAGCCCTAAACAGGATGTCTCCATCAAATCCCACCCCTCAGGGCTCAAGGAACCCTGTGTAAGATGAGGCAGAAAGAGTATAAGAACCAGAAAGGATGAAGGAAAACACCAAGGAAACAAGGCCCTCCATCTAAATCAACAGGTACAATACACATATAAGCTAGCAGAGACTGAAGCAGCATGCACAGGGCCTACACAGGTCTGTACCAGTTGTCATTTAGAGCTGAAAAAAAGTAGACATATGCCCCATCCCTAACCCAGACACAATCTTCAATTGATAACCATTTACAAACAAAATTTTAGCATTCTCCAAGGGAGTCTCACTGGGGAAACAAACTATTTTTAAGAATAAGAAGCATGACCAGCAGTAGATGGCCAACAGAAAAACAAACTCAGCATCATTGGAGGCTCCTTATCTCATTATGTCATGTCAGGGTTATTTTTTTTAATTTTATCATATTTTTATTTTTATTTTATTTTACTTTACACACACACACACACACACACACACACACACACTTCTCTCTTTTTACTCTACAGGTCCTTTGCATATATATTATGGCTTCCAGTTTAGCATTTTTTATGGGAGTCTGGGGTATGTGAAAAAAATAGGTCTCTGTGTCTATATCTGTTTCATGTGCCTTTTCTTGGAATTGTCTCCTTCTGTTTGTTTTGTCCTATTTCAATGTATTAGTTTTTATTCTATATTTTTGTTTTATTATTAGAAGCCTGTTTGTTTTCTAAGGAGAGACAGAAATGGAATAGATCCAAATAGAAGAAGAGGTGGGAAGGAACTGGGAGGAGTAGAGGCAGGGGAACTATAATCAGGATATAGTATGTGAGAGGAAAAAAAGGCTTTTCAATAAAAGGAAAAAAATGATATGATGGCTAATCTTGGTTGTCAATTTGACAACATATGTAATCAACTAAAATCCAAGCAAGCGGGCAAAAGTAAAAGGGAATTTCTTAATAGATCATTTGAGAAGTGAGAAACCACACTGCATCCAAGCCACTTCTGGTGGCAGTCTACATAAGACCTGGAAACAGGAAGCTTTTGGTTTTGCCTGCTTGCCTTCACTCTCACTGGAAAGCTCATCTATCCTGAGGCTGAAGCAATCTTTTCCTGCCATTACAACCTACTCCTTCAGGATGTCAACACAGACATAAGACAAGCAGCTTTCTATGAATCTTCCAGTTTTCAGTACCAGAATGAGACTACAGAGACATCCAGTTTCATGGACTGAATAATTACTGGATTCTTGTCCTCTCTAGTGGGAGTCAGCCATTGTTGGACTGACCAGATTCCAGTTTGTAAACCACTCTAATAACACACACACACACACACACACACACACACACACACACACACACACACACACACAAAACTAATTTCCTCATTCTGTCAGATACATTCCTTGGCTAATTCAAGTGAGAAATGATCTGAAGAGGTATTTCTCCAAAGACATCCCAACATCAACAAAAGAGTAACAAGAGGAGTATCATGAATCATGAGGAAACTCAATCTGGCTTCTCTCTTACTGAAATGCATGCCAACAAGAGATTCAGTGGTCATGAACAAGGTCTCAGAACTATCTTTTTTTTGTGATAAACTAAAAGCAAAGCAGAAATGATTACTTTAGGGAGGATAACATGATGAAAAAGAGCAACTATTATACCTATTATCATTAAAATGGTCAATTAGGCAAAAGATGAACTGCATGTCACTGAGGTAGAGGCTAGGAACTGTGAATTCTGCCATGTGAAGTTATACTGACAACTTTGAAAATATCTGCACAGCCAGTGGTTTACCCTAGGGCTTTGAAATGGCATCACCTCTGGTCATGAGGTTGAAGAATGGTTTAAAGATTACGCATATTACTTACTGGACAGTACCTAGAAGTTCTAGAGGAAGGTATACCATCAGAAGATGGAAAAAGAAGAGCACATACAACTCTTAAGTATACCTGGAAAGCCATCTGTCCAGGAAGTGGTAGAAAGTATCCATAGAAATAAGGCAAAACTCAATGATGATGATGATTACAATGATGATGATAATGAAAAAGAAGGAGGAGACGAAGAGGAGGAGGAAGAAAATGATGATTATGTAGTAGTGAGGAAGAAGATAATGACAATGATTTTGATGAGTCAGAAACCTGTGAGAAAGCTCCAGTGACTAAATATCCCAGATAAAAGTACACAACAATAAAACCAAAATGACAAAGAATCCAATGCATCTTCACCAAGATCAAAAGCTCAAGATTCTTTCAAAAAACAAGGAAAATCTCCTAAAACACAAAGTGGCCCAGTTCCACAGAAGACATCACAGGAAAAATGTAAGCAAGTAATGAAAAAGGTAGTTCACTTCCCAGAGTGGCAGCCAAGTGCATCACTTATGTGAAGAACTGCTTCTTGATGACTGCTGAGGAGACAATATAAGATCTCTTGTACTGAATGAAGTATCTTTAAAATCTTATTAAAACATGTGGTGGAATTGTCCATCTTGCTTTATTTTATAACAGTTGCAGTCTGACTTCCCTTTAAATAATACAAAGTAAAAATGTATCAGCCTGTGTCTCATAAATGTTGCCCACGTCCACTGCAGAGAGTATGTTCTTTAAATTACCTTCTGAGTTTTTACAGATACAAATCCACCCTTTGCTTGGTTTTAAATATGTTTGAAATATTATGCTAGGACATAATAACTGTGATAGTCAGACATAGGGAAACAAATATATGCCTGTGAATAAATCCAACATTTTCATGAAGTTTAAAAATGAAAAGGTATGTAGATGAAAGTGTCACATGATCCAGACATACACTGAGAATGTATATTCCAAGGAAGGGCACCAGTATTTAAAAGACATCTGCATACCCATATTTATTGCAGCAGTGTTGAAAACCAATATAAACAATCAGTTGGAAATGCCCACTGATGGACAGACATTTGTAAAAATAGATTATATAGACAGAATGGAATATTATTTAAATACAAAAAATAATAAAATTCATCTTATTTTCTTATTCATGGCAACATGGATGAGCCCAAAGGTTATCATGTTAAATGCCATAAGCCAAGAACAGAAGGATAATTGATACTTGACCCAAATAAAGACTGCTTACATAAGGACAATAAAAGTTACAGAGGCAGAATAAGCTCTAGTTCTACAGCATAATACAATTTATTGTTCATGTCAACACAGCTAGAAGGACCAAGTGGACTACTGCTGGAGTAAGGAAATGCAAGTGACTAAGTCAGTGGAGATGATAATTATTCTAACTTGATTATTAAATACTGTACTCATGTATCAAAACGCAGCTCAATATCAGATGTCAATTTTAACAAAAACGGTACAGGTTCCTACTTTACTCTTGTTCTCACTAGTGAAAAACCTCACTGTGGGATACAAACGGGAATGGGACCTTCAGACCATCACATGAAATAACTTAGTATTGTAAGGCACACCCAGAGGGTCAAGAAAATTGGCTCAAACCGGTTGCCAAGGCATGCACATAATGTACTTCCTTATGAGCCAACCTGGAATCTGCCTGAAGGCCTAGCAACAGGTGCTGTCAGAGTTTCTGATCATGCCCAGCCTATGAGGGACAACCACTCAATGCCACGAGATTACAACACAGACTGGGTGTTGGGAAGAGGGTATATAAGGCCTTCCCATTATTGAATAAACAAGTTTGTTGTTTGCCTTCAACTGACTCCTGGTGTCTGTGCCATTGGCACCTTCTCACCCCTTCCCCAAGGGAGCCCTTAGGATCCAGCAACAGTTTTATGTAATAGCTGTATGCAAATAATGTCAGTGAGGGACACAGAAAACACATTCTTAAACAGATCATTCCAGAAGCCTCCATACTAATTATTTTTAATGTCAAAAAAGTGAAAAATAGAATTAAATAAAACAGCAAAAAATAAATAACTCTAAATAATACTCAGACCTGATTGATTCAAGTAAATCTTCCTACCAGAAAAATTAAAAAAAAAAAAATTGAAACTACATTCTTTCCCATAACAGCACAACAAATGGAAAACCCAAGTTTTATTTTTTTTAAGTCATTTTAATCATGTTTTCATTAGAATTAGAAAAACTGAGAGGTATTTATGAGCTTCGATCTTCTTATTATGGGCAGATGCTGTATCTTAATATTGCATTCCGGGTGAATAAGCAATTGTTATTTAGAGAAATCAAAAGAATTCTGAGGGTACTGAGGAGTAAATAAAAGCCCCAAATTACCCACACTTAAAAGATTTTTATATTTAAGTCTAATACATAGAGAGAAGAAAGCTAACAGTTATCAATCTGAGCTTTATATCATATATGTTCCCAATGTGAGCACAGAAAAACGTTAGCTCCTTTCAGGAATGGCATTAGTAACCATAATCCAGTGTTCTTTATGTCAGGAGAAACAGACAGTGACAGACAAACTCCTCACCACCTGGCTGTCTTTACCCTACAACTGTATCTAAGGATGGGTTCATTAGAGGTTCTGATTTCCTTCAGTGACTCCTGCACACTTCAATGCCTACCTAACTTTCAGCAATCCAGAGGAAACTGACAGTGCAGGTGCTCAAAGATAAGCCTACTCAACAGGCTGCGGGGAGTCTGCTCTTCGTTCCCACCTCTGAAACACCCCGGGTAGAGGTAAGAAACTCATCTTTCTCACAAGACACAGAAATGCAAGCCAGCCACTTCTCACCCAACAAGAGCACACAGAGTATTGTTTTAATGTCTTTGTGCATTTCTAATCAATGAAAAAATGTCTTTGTGCATATCTAATCAATGAAAAACCATAATTTATAACTCATCATAATGATCCTTTTCATAGTCTTAAAATTCAAAAGGCTTCTTTTTAATGCTTGTAATTTTTTGTTCTCAACAACATAACTTTAAGAATGTACTATGAGTAATTTTTTAAATTTCCATTAATTAAAAACTTGAATGAAATTTGAATTTGCTAATATATAATTTACTATAAAAGCATCTATTTAAAAAGTTACCTTCCAGTGTATTTATCTCACCCATAAAATTGAGTACTTGAGCACTGGTCTTGTTTTCCTTAATATTAAATAAAATAATGGGTAATGGGTCTTTTAGTTAATATCTCTCTCTCTCTCTCTCTCTCTCTCTCTCTCTCTCTCTCTCTCTCTCGTGTGTGTGTGTGTGTGTGTGTGTGTGTGTGTGTGTGTGTGTGTGTGTGTTGTGTAAGTGTGGGGTCTGAAACAGGGTTTTATTCTAGTCCAGAATGGCCTAGAATCCACTCTATAGGCCAGGCTTGACTCAAACATTTTGAAATTCTCCTGCCTCACCCCCCAAGTTGTGGGTTTATAGGCATAAACCAAAATGTCCAAGGCTTTTCAATCATTTTATTTGTGTGCAGTTCATGTGGATGTTGCACACATGTGTGCTAGGCACACATGCCCATGTGTGTGTGTATGTACAGCCCAGAGGTCAACCTCAAGTGTCATTTCCTTGAGTACCATTCCTCAAGAGTCATCCAGCTTGTCTTCTTCAAACCAGGTCTCTCATTAACCTGTAGCTCACCAAAAAGGCTATGCTGGTCAGTCAGCAAGTCCCAGCCTCTCTCTGCCTCTCTAAGGATAAGGTTATAATCAGGTAGCACTGAGAATCGAAGTGAAGTACTTCACCAATTGATCCATCTACCTCATCCCATGTAATCATTTTAAACACTTTATTATCGGCGCTCAAAGGAAACTAATTTAACCTACTCCTGTTTGGTGTATCTACAGCTAGATCTTTGTATCAAACCTCTAGACAATGGCTTTCAAAAATGAGAGCGATGTTGCCTACTTTCCTGGAAATATCTGGCAGGATCTGAGCACATTCTTTGTAGTGACAACATAAATGAAGGGGTGCTAATGGATTGTAAAAGGCAGAAGTCAGAGATAATGCTAAATGCATACTACATGTACAAGAAAACCCCCATAGCAAAGAACAACCCCACCAGAAATGTCAACAAAGCTAGGAAACACTGTCCTAGGACAACTTGTTAGCAATGAGGAAAAATGAATGGTAGGGATGGAGATTTTAAGACTTTTTTGTAGAACAGTTACAAAACCACAAATTTAAGTTGTTTCCAGGATGGTTTTAACAGTGAGTCAAAACATATTTGGAAGTTCTACCCACAAGATTATAGATTGCACCCAAATTTCCCTTATTGTCCTCAAGAATAATCAAAATTGAGTTGATTCATGGAAAATGCAGTCTGCAAGACTGGGTGCATGAATACTGTCATTAAACAAAATAAGCAGATCTGTGAAATTAAGCAGCATAGCACTGATGTGTGTCCTTGAAAAGAAGCCTTCCCACCACTCACATGGCACCGCAGCTCTAAGGAAGAAATGACTCAGTTTCCAGGAGTGATTTTTTTTAAAAGAACTACGTATAAAATGGAGTGGCAAGAGGCCACCAGGCCAGGCTGGAAAAGTGGAATTTCACATCTGTTTCCCCAGTGATGTGTTGAAACATAGCTGATCTCTCTGGAATTCTGAGAACGCGGGTAGCAGAGGAATCCCTTTCTGTGTTATAAAATCCAGTAAATGGCCACTAACACAAATAGAAGCAAGTAAAGAAAGATATGGAGGAAAACTCTTCATCAGAAACTCAAAGCTGCTGCCCTTCTCTTATTTGAACATTTATTTCATTGTTACACCATATCTGTTTTGCTCTTTATTCCCTCTTCACTTCAGTGACACCACAGAGAGATAAAAATAAGAAAAAAATATGTCACCTTCATTAACACCCTACCTACCATACAATACTTAATCCAAAAGGACATAATGGAACCCAGAAATATACATCTACTGGTCTCATAGGGTCTATGGGCACATGCTTCCTTACCTAACACAGCATCTGTTTCTATCCTCTCTCATAACAGAGGCAGCTAGCTTAGATGGAGTTGCACTAATTCTGACCAGGAGAAAACATGTTTCTGGCAGTTGCAAGGAAGGGGATGAAAACAACTGTAAAGGAAAGACAGAAGGAGCTACAGAATAGATCTGCACACAAGTCCTTGACCGAGACCTACTAAGAATTCACCAGTAAAAGCTCACTCCAAAAGCAAAGACCCTCCAAAAAACTGTTTTTTTTTTTTGTGTGTGTGTTTTTGTGTTTTTTTTTTTTTTGTTTTTTTTTTTAGTGGTTCATCATTACACACTTGTATATCTCAGACTGAAAGAGTTTGGAAGATGTGCTTAGGAGAAGCAATTAACCAGAAATAGACCTTAAATAATTGAAGGAATAAAATGCACAGACATCTCAAGGCACACCCATTTTACATATTGTCATCAAGTTCTTTTTATGCACTGTTTTCTGTTTAATGTTTATCAGGAATACAAGATGGCTAAAAGAAGAAAAGACAGGTGGGTGAAAAGGTAAATTTCACCCAAATACATGGGATGCTTATCCAGGAGGAAAGATGCAAGACCAAATACACTTTAGTGTAAAGCTGCTGAGGGCAATCTGGCCTCATTGAAAGAAAAAAAGAAGATGCACAATGGTTGTTTTTCAAAAGCAGTTGGTATTATAAAGTGATTTGACAATACAGCACTAAAATTTCTCACAGCAATAAAAGCACTATGCATTTCCCATAGCAAGATGTGTCAGACAAGCAATGATAAAAATATTTTCCCATAAATTCTCTGAAAAAAAAGTATACTCAAGCCCTCCATGAAAACAAGGTTTTGTAAAATATTGTTACTTTTATTGTGCTTCAATAAAATCTCTTAATGAAGTGCACAGTACAGATATCAAAAAAGAAGTTTAAAGTCATTAAAAGCATACTAATGAATGAGATGCTCTAACTTTCTCAATACCAAGCTTTCAAGATGCTAGTTGTAAAATGAATAGCCACATAACTAAAAGAAAAAGAAATGTCATTGAAACTTCAATCAAACGCTATGGCTGGATGGAAGCTTCATACCTGGCTGGGCAGTGGCCTGAGACGGCAGAGAAGCAACAGGAACAAACCCAGGGAGCTTGGTAGGAGTGGTGGTACACACACATGTGCAGTTATGGAGTGAGAATGGAATGACTACTTATCATGTATTGGGGATCAAGACACAAATAAAGTGCCATTTTCTTTAGAACATTTCCTCCTTTGGTGGCCTGAATAATTTTTATACTACAGACTCCCTTATATTTTTATCATATTTTCTTTAAGGTTTCTTTAGTGTCATGGGTATTAAGGCAATAGATGATCATATTAGCCCACTGAATTTTTGAAAAGCCACTTCTTCTAACTGCAAGTCTCACTACAGTCAAGACTACTCATTATAACAGATTTTGTCCTTTAAAAACTTGTTACTTTAGTGCATACATCCCATATATTAATAATGAGTCTATATTGCAAACACAACATGTTAAAAATAGACATGAAAATATATGCAATACCTTACTAACTTTTTTTTTTTTTTTGGGTTTTCGAGACAGAGTTTCTCTGTGTAGCTTTGCACCTTTCCTGGAACTCGCTTTGGAGACCAGGCTGGCCTCGAACTCACAGAGATCCGCCTGCCTCTGCCTCCCGAGTGCTGGGATTAAAGGCGTGTGCCACCACCGCCCGGCACTAACTTTTAAGATACTAACAAGCACACAATTTTAAAGGTGATCTTCAAAATAGAAATTAAATTCTATATATTTTTATAAGCCACAAAATAAGCAAGTGGAATCTGCTGCCATAGACACCATGCAGCTTGTATTTTTTCATATATATTTTGATGATCACAGAAAAATAAGCATCTGGACTGCTCTGTCCACCAATTCCTTTCTGGATTCAAATGCTTAATGTGTCAACTAAAAGGCTCTGTGTCTATGCAGGAGCTAATGTCAACATGATGTAATGCACAGGATAAAAAGACATTGGTATTGTTTGAGATTTCAAACAATGTCCTTTTCTTATCAGTATAAGCCATCAACACTAACCTACACACAAACTGGGCTTTGTTTGGAAAATGAGTAGTTTTGTTCTTTTGCTTCAAGAAAATTTTTGAATACAAGGCAGGATTAGACTGGTGCAAGAGTCATGTCACAGTACACAGGACAGTGAGGTCTCTGATACTGGCACAGTGTTCTGTGTACAGATGGGAGCAAACAGGCAATATAAAAGGGAGAGGAGAGTGTGTTAGTAACACAATGGCCAGGTGCTTTCCTGACATGTTAGAGACCCAAGTTCAATCCCCAAGGCAAGACAAAACAAGATAAAAGGAAAATAGAGGCATGTGGTAATCCATGTAAGGAAAATTAAGCAATGTAATGAGGTAAAGACTATGTGAGCTGTGAACAGAAGTTTAGATAGGTGATGTGCTGGGGAAGGGCCCTGAAGAAATGGCAGGCAAGCCTGAACATGAAAGAAAGAATGGTGAACATTGTTGGCTGAAAGACAAACTGCCCAGGCAGAGGTTCAGGAACAGACGAAAGGTCATATAGTAGAGTCAGATGGCCTTGGTGAGAATGACCTGGCAGGCTGGGAAAGCAAAGTGTGTCCAGATCACACAGGGAGTGATGGCCACAGTGGAGAGACTGGATTTCATTAAACATACCTAGACAAACACTAGAAGGATTTTTGGTGTGTAGTAAAAACTCTATTTACATTTAGATTATTTAGATGGTCTTCCCAGTTGCCAGGTAAGGATGCCTTTGCTTACCAGAGGCTGCTCACCCCTAAGCCACATACTCAGATATAGTCACCGTGGTCTACTGTAGAGTCTTTTGAACCCTGAATCCTTCTCTCAAATTCACTATTCTGTTCACTAGCCTTCCCTTCTCAAGTCTCCTTAAGACGATCAGAAAAAAATGTGTTGCTTTCTACAGGGTGGATCAGCTTTGCCTGTTTCTTCCACAGCAACATAGACTAAAGAAACATTTTTTTTCCCCTCCCTGTAATCTCTCATGGAGAAATTTAACACACTTTAGAATTTTTACTTGAAAAGCAAAGTCCCTGATGTTAGTTCTCATTTGTGTCCTGAAAAACGCAAATGGAAAGAAATAAGCTTTCATGTACAAAGAACTGGTGGGCAGATCAGGCCTCTGTGGTCAAACTTTTAAATCTGTGGTTCCGGAAAGGCTTTCTACACTTAACATGGTTTTATGTTTTTACAGTTTTAGAGATCAAAGAATTTTTTTGTTTTCTTTTTTATGTTTTTAAACCTTGTAATGACAGCAGTGATGCCAATATCCAACAATAAATTGGAATTCAGACAATCAGAAAACACGACTTTTCCAATAATTAAACAACAACAACAACAACAACAAAAAGCAGTTTCTTTTAAGATTTAGAAACCAGGTCCAGCTGTGAGTCAATTGTCAGAGTGCTTCCAAAATGAGGTCCTCTGTCCCAGGGATCGTCTTGTCACAAGCCTTTTCCAAGGTAAAGAAATGGACCTAACACTGTGGCTTAGGGAGTTGAGTGCTGAGTTCAAGAACTTCCAAAAAGTTCTTGATCTGAGGAATTCCAACAACTACTTCCATGTAGATAATCCCAGGTTTCCCTGTGTGAGGAAAGACATTGTGGGAGAAAAGATCAACCACCCTACAACCTCTCAGAGTAGCCAATGTCTCCAGAAGATCCAGTCAAGATGTGCTAAGTATGGCAACCATTGCAGTACAGGCTCACAGAGCCTGGTCATTGAGTTAGGAATACAAATACACAGATACTGTGTCAAGTTACTAAGATTTAGGAGGTGACACAGCAAACTCCAAGGGCAGCAAGGGTTTATTTTGTTTTGTTCTTTTTATTTTATCCACAATAAAACAAAGATAAATCAGTGCGTTTTCTTTGGTATATTTAGTCAGCTAAGGCAAACAGGCTTCTGACGGTTCCATGTAAATTCATTTGGCTGTCTGATAGCAGTCAGCTAATAAAATGACTGCTGCTGGCTTTAGGATGTTTAAAGTACAGCACATTGTTCTGTGATAGGAAAAATCAGTAACCTGGAACTCACTCAGACTTCTCTGCTATTTCTTTTAGTTCTGAATATTTTCTGCATCATATCTCAGACACAGTGAAACTGTCCTCACATATCTTTAGCCATTGAGTAAAAGCTCATTTCATGCTGCTCTGTCCTGGTGGTCTAACTGAAGCAATGGATGCATCTGAGTTCTCAATTGATCTCACCACATGGCATTGACAGGAAATGCTTAGCATAACTTTAAATGCTATTTTCCTCAAGAGGTTTCTGACCAGGGAAAAATCCCACCATTCAGGTTGTGTTAATAATTGAAAAGCAGGATCATTTTGACCCAAGATTTTTAAAGGAATGACATTTCAACAATATGAGTTCCTCAGGCCGATATCATCAAACAGAATATTAGATGTATCTACTTGTATAAGAGCAAATCAACTCAACTAGTTTCTAAGATATGTGAAAAAATGAGGATACACAATCACAACTGAAATTAACCAAGAAGTTTAGAAAGGACAATGAAGATAAAGTTAATGTCAAAAATATCTACAAGCTCACAATTTAAAAACTACTTGTAACAGTGTCAGGAAATATAATTAATCAATAAATCAATGTAATAAAAGGTAATAAGATTCACAATCAAAAAATATGTTAGTAGCAAACTGAAGATGACTTAAAGAAATGATTGCAATATGCTCATGGTTTGAAAGATGCACTATGAGGAAGTATTGGTTTAAGTAGAAACATAACATAATCCAAAGTCAGGAAATAGGGCAAAATGGATTCAGGCACTGATTTACACATAACTGCATCCTTTGATAAAGTGGAAAGGGTACTTTTTTGAATCAGTGACACTTGTTCAAATATGTATTTGTATAAATGAAAATAAATGTTGAGCCCCTACTTCACACCACATATCTCTGGATAAGGTACATAAATACAAAAGATAAATCATATCTTATGAAAAAGAATACAGAATACATTTCTCCTTGAGCTAGCCAAGATTTATGAATAAAAAGCAAAGTGATTATAACAACTGATGAATTACATTTCAATAAAGTTAAAAAATTCTGTTCATCAAAGGTATCATTTTAAAAAATGTGTCCACAGAGTAGAAATATTTTCAAGACATGTGTCTACCACATGTCTGTTGCCATTCTGAGTATTTGAACAGGAAAGGCCCATGTTTCTTTTAGGGGTGGGCAGTAGAGACAAAAGAATAAAGCATTTCATAAAAGACATTATCTTAAGGGCCACTGAGAGGATGACTGTTAGTCGCTGGGGAAATGCAAAGTATAACAATAAAATAGTCACCACACAATCAACAGCATAATTAAAAGCAGAACTCTAACAGCACTGACTTTTACCTAGGTCTAGAAAACATAAACTCACGTCCTGCTGCTAGAAGTATGTACTGGTAAAACCTTGAACAACTGCTTCTGTGTCAACTGTTAGACGGTGTGGCTTTGTTGGAGTGGGTATGGCCTTATTAGAGGAAGTGTGTCACTGTGGTGGCAAGCTTTGAGGTTTCCTATGCTCAGAATACTGCCCACTGAGTCAGTCAACTTCCTATTGGTTGCAAGATGCAGCACTCTTAGCTCCAGTATGCTTCCCTGCTTCCTATTATGATGATAATGGACTAAACCTCTGAAACTATAAGCGAGCCATCCCAATATAATGTTTTACCTTAAAAGAATTGCCATGGTTGCTGGGCAGTGGTGGCGCACACCTTTAATCCCAGCACTTGGGAGGCAGAGCCAGGCGGATCTCTGTGAGTTTGAGGCCAGCCTGGGCTACCAAGTGAGCTCCAGGAAAGGCACCTCAAAGCTACACAGAGAAACCCTGTCTTGAAAAACCAAAAAAAAAAAAAAAAAAAAAAAAAGAATTGCCATGGTCATGTTGTATTTTCACAGCAAAAGAAAACCCTAAGATATTAAGTTTATACCCCAAAGTAATAGATGTTATTACTACTTAATGGTACAAGCCAGAAAACATTAAAATGTCCATCAATACTATAATAAACTGGGACATATCAATAAACCAAGCAACTCTACCAACCAAAATTTAAAAGATTTAATGTGAAAAGTTAGTAGTTTTTAAGAACAGCTTATCAATACATATTTATCTAATTAGCTCTTAAATAATTTTGGAAAATTTAATTACTAAAAATAACAAAAGTCAATACTATGCATTAATTAGAGTAGAATTCAAACATCTTTTAAAAATTACATAAAATGGACTTAAGGGGAAAAATCATGTAATAAACCAATTAAAAAAAACTTTCAACAATATCCTACATCACTTCACGACAAAAGTCCTAAAGATACTTGGAACAAAAGAAACATATCTTAACAAAATAAAAACAAAGATAATACAAAAAACCTAGAACCAACATTAAAGTAAGAAGGAGATAACAAAACATTTCTACTAAAATAAGAAACAAAGGCATATACATTCAGCATTTGTATTCATCATAGTGCTGGGACTATTAGCTGATGCAATAAGAAAACAGAAAATCAAAGGAATTCAAACAGGCAGGGAAGAAGTCACAGAATTGTGACATAGACAATCTGATGCGTTAGGAAAGAAACCCAAAAGCTTCCACAAGAAAATGTTCAGAACTAATATATACAATCAGCAAGGTAGTAGGATATGAAATTAATATATGAAAACTAATAGGAAACTGTAAACTAATAATAAATATACTGAATGCTGAGGAGGAGGAAATAATAGCATTCAGAATTCTCTCTCTCTCTTGCGCGCACGCGCGCGCACGCGCGCGCACACACACACACACACACACACACACACACACTCCTGCAACTTGTCCTCTGATTTTCACATGTGCACCAAGGCATATGATTACCAGCATACAATACATCTAAGTGAAAAAACCTAGAAAACATTTTAGGTAATTATCTCATGTTTTCTATATACATCAAGAGTTTGAAGAAGCAGCCGGGCAGTGGTGGCGCACACCTTTAATCCCAGCACTCGGGAGGCAGAGCCAGGCGGATCTCTGTGAGTTCGAGGCCAGCCTGGGCTACCAAGTGAGTTCCAGGAAAGGAACAAAGCTACACAGAGAAACCCTGTCTCGAAAAATCAAAAAAAAAAAAAAAAAAAAAAAAAAAAAAGTTTGAAAAAGCTTGGTTAATGCTAAACTGCTGAGTTTTTTGTAGTTCTAAAGACTATATACAAGTCAACTTTGTAGACCCCATATTTTAAGGCTAATATGTCAGAAACTAAAATTAAGCTCAGGAAATACTAATGACTTTTCTTTTTATGTAGTATAGGAGTATATAATCTTAGCAAAGCACAACAGTAAACATGGTGGATAATAAACACAATGTATGTGGAGGTAGAAAATACAATTTCAATGGTCAGGAAGGTTCTTAATGAACTAAAAATATTTGACAAAGATGTTGAAGAATGTATAGAATCTTGATTTGAGAACACAAAAGGCATTTCCACTATAAGTGTAAAAATCGGAAATTGATACATTCAAAATATTTTCAGAAACTAATAAGTTTGCCATGTATATGTAATAGTATTTTTTTATTATAACAGCAAATAAACCTCAAACCATCAACAGGAAAATTGGGGATAGAACTGAAGTTGGGAACTCCCAGTTCCTTTGATTTACAGAGAAACTTGCATCTCTTAACTTAAAACCAACCAACCAACAACAAAAACACCAATGCACGGATGTTAGTGAACTTGACAATAATACATCACAATACAAGTACATCCAAGTTACATCCACAATTGTGATAAAACTATAATCCCATTTGCCACACACAGCATTCCACACTTCTGATTTCTCTAGGATCGGTGTCATTGAAGAACACCTGGCATCTGCCATGAAATCAGGAGTTGTTATCATCCAGAAGTAGACTGCTGCTTAGGCTGAGGGTTGCTCTCCTCACCTTTTCACTATCCGTTTCTGGAAGGCTCTAGACACAGTTGCTGACACTGCCATGCTGCAAAGTCCATCTGTGTGGAACAAAACAGCCACTGCCTCCTCCCTGCCTCCACATCAGTGACCAAAACAAAGCACATTCAAGTCAATGACACAACAGGGATTTTGAGAGAAACATCAGTCCCTTGTCAATAAATCCAAGGTAAAACTCCTTCTACCTTTCTAAAATGGGGTTCCATGAGATAGTTAGTGCCCTGCTTGATGTGAGTGTCACTTCTTAATTCTACCAAGGCTGGCACAAAGCTAGAACCACTCTAGATACACAGGAGAAAAGCTAATTCGTCACATACTACTGATGCCTCAGATTATTAAGACTCAATTTCCCTAAGAGTTCATGGTGGAAGGAGCTTGTATATGTATAATATGTAAATTAGACTTTGGTATGGTACGTGCTGTCATTTCAAGAAAAAAAAAAAAAACTATATAGACCTGTGGATCCAAAGCCTCACTACACTGTTGAAGAAAAATAAAACAGCCTGGAGCAATGCTTGATTGAATTTTATATAGATTTCAGGATGCCACAAAAAAGCAGCAACACAAAAGAGTGACCAACAATATTATAAGCAATAAAATGTGTTCAGAAAAGCATTTTCTGGCATCACAATCTTATGAAGCTCATTTAAGATTCTTGAGGATGGGCTTCTGCAAGGCATTAGTTTTCTGTCTTAGAGAATGAGACAAGAAAAATTACCTTCTGAAACATTTAAAACCGACATTAAACAGAACCTTGATTTCAAGTAAGTTTAATACAACTTAGAGGTGTCTACCTTAAGGCTAATTAATCTCACGAAGAGTTCTCCATAAAAGATTTATCTCATTGTTCAGACAAGAAAACTGAGGTCCAGAGAAGTAACTGGTATTTCTCTAAAAGGCCCAGCACAAGCACTTTTCAGAGATGTCTCTTCTAACTGCCAAGTACTGCCTAGCCCCCTAAGTAGCTACCGAGACAAAAGACAAGCAAACCAGGACTGTTGCTATCAGTGAAATGTGGCTCTGATTTGTTTAATCCCTGATACCTCGGGAGTGGATCTTACTAAGAGACGAGGGTCTTCACAGAGTTAATTAAGTTAAAATGAGTCATTGGGATTTCCTGAACCTCAATATTTCATAAGAAGAGTAACGTTAGACACAGCTATCTAAAGAGAAAAGAAAGTGGACCATGTGTGAGAAGACCCATGGGGCGAGTGGCCTGCTACTCAGTCAAGAGGAAAGAATGGAAATGGATTCTTCCCTCAGTCTCCAGAAGAAATATGCTCACTCTCTGAGTCGTCCTCTTTTAGTAAGGATTTTCCAGAGGAAGAGAACCAAGAGTGTGAGGAGGTAGAGGGGAATGGGGGGGGGGGTATGAAATAAGCTTTAAAATAGTGGCAAGAGCCAAATCACACCTGATATTCCAAAAGCCCATTAGTTGAGGCTGGCTGCCTCAACATCCTAAGTAGTCCCAGAATAGCTGTCTCTTGGTAGAGGGCAACAATAGGCAGTTACTCAGTCCACAGGGCAGACTGCCTCAATGGTCCCAATTTAGCACTGTGAGTCCTGAAAGTTCTAAGAGAGTTGCTAGGTTCATTCCATGATTGAAAGCTTGGAAAGCTACTGTCAGTGAAGGAATCATCAGGACAACAAATCAATAAGACCCTTAAAAGGGTAAGCCATGTCAGCAAAAGGCTCCAGAACTTCCTTCTGAAATTGGCTTTTTATATGGGCGGCTGTCAGAGGGTACCACCCACAATCAGGTCCGACATCAATCAAGGCAGTAGGGACACTTCTTTAGTGATAATCAGTACTCAGGTGGTTTTAATTTTGTGGCAAATTGACATTAAAATCACCCATATGTCCCTTGAGCCTAGACAATAAATTTCTGTCACTTAAACCACACTGTGTGGCATTCTGTTGAAGCAGCCCCAGCAAACTGATAAATATACACAAATACTAAATAAATTTAAGTTTAAAAATTACCATTCAAAGTCACCAGCTACCCAAGTACAGAATAATTTTCTATAAGTCTAGAATGTTTACATGTTTGGTGTTATTAAAGCTTAAAACTGAACTAATTTAACACTATTAATATAAAGGGATGAAATTCTTACTTTCATTTTGGTAAAAAAAAAACTATTTAAAACCTATTGTCAAGTTAAATATTTTGATGTACTCACTCTATGATGAATGCCAACCCATAGGCTTTCGGACAATATTCCGGCACTTAAAAATTATTATGAATTGTATGTGTAACTACTCATATTTGATAGAAATTAATAAAGATAAAATCCAGACAGTAAACCTATATTAATTACTTATAATTTTAATAGGTAACAAAATGGAACATTCTCTCTTCCTAAGAAACTTCACACTATTTCCAAGTAAGTGGCCTCTTGGGGCTGGCAAGATGCTCAGTAGGTAATAAGTGACACTTGTCACCAAACAACCTGAGGTCCATTTCCAGTTCCCACATGGTGGAGAGAGACTCTTCTGAATCCATACATGCAGTACACACACACACACACACACACACACACACACACACACACACACACACAAGATTTTTAAAAGAAAACTGCAGCTTATATTCAAAAAAGACATTTAATAAAATGCATTATCTATTCATGAGATTAGAGAAAAGGGAATAAACCTCAACAAAAAAGGAAGCCCACAAACATCATAATCCTAAATGCAAAAAAAGCAAGCATTTCCATTAAAATCATCAGCAAAACAAGTGTGTCCACTCTCCTTTCTCCTGTTCAATACACTACTTGACTTCTGATCTAGAGAAATAAGACTAATGAAGAGAATAAAGGGATATGAATAGTAAATGCAGAAATCAAATTATGTTTATTTGCAGATGATGATTTCATACATTAAAAAGCCCTACAGAGTCTAACAAGTCTAACAGAAAACTCCTACTACCAAAAAATACATTCTTCAAAGTAGTAGCATACAATTTTAATATGTAAAAATCAATAGTATTCCCATATACAAATCACAAACACACCAAGAAGGAAATTAAGGAAACAATAGCATTAACAATTGCTTCAAAAATCTATCTGGGAGTAAAACTAACCAAAGTGAAATATTTGTATGATGAAACTTTAAGACACTGAAAAAAGAAAATGAAGATGATCACAAAGATGGAAAGATCTCCCTTGCTCATGATTGGCAAAATTGATATTGCAAAATCTACAGATTCAATACAATCCCCATCAAAATTCTAACGCAGTCCTTCACAGAAATTGAAAAAAGATCTTAAATTTCATAGAAAAATACAAAAGACATAGGTAAATGAATACAATCATGAACAACAAAAACCTGCTTGAAGTATCACCATCCCAGATTTCATGTCATATTACAGAGCTACAGTAATGAAAACACCATGATACTGGCATTAAAACAGACTCATTGGTCAATGGAGTAACTGAGGATGGGTACATAAATCCATACAAGAAGACAATAGTACACACTGGAGAAAAGGCAGTTTCTTCTGTGACAAATGGTGCTAGTTAAACTGGATAGCTGCATGCAGAAGAATGAAACTCTACCCCCACCTCTCACCAGCACAAAAATTAACCCCAAGTGGATCAAGGACCTCAACAATAGACCTGAATCAGATATAGAAGAAAGTACGGAATATGGCTGAACCTACTGGCTTGAGGAAGGAGTTATGAACAGGAGAAAAGCACAGGCACTAAGAATAACAATTAATAGTTGGTATCTCATAAAACTAGATAGCTTATGTACAGTAAAGGATGCTATCACCCAAGTCAAGATGCAGCCTCCAGAAAGGGAGAAAATTCTTACTAATTTTACATCTGACATAGGGTTATTATAGAGAATGAACAAAGTATTCAGAAAATTAAATAAGAAAACCCCAATTAAAATTGGAGCATAGAACTAAATAGAGTTCTCAAAAGACAAAATACAAATGGCTGGGAAACAACTAAAAAAAACTGTCAACATCTCTAACCATCAAAAAATGCAAAATAAAACGTGTTGAGATTTCATCTCACCCAGTCAGAATGGCTAAGGTTAAAAATAAATAAATAAATAAACAAACAAACAAAAGACAACAAATGTGGGAGTGTACATTAAAAAAGAGCAACAATTATTCACTGCTGGTGGGAATAACCAGGTTTTAAATCAGTGTGAAGTTTCCTCAAAAACTAAAAGTATCCAGCAATACCATTAGTGGGTGTGTACTCAAAGGACTCCATATCTTATTCCAGAGATACCAGCTTATCCATGTTCAATACTGCTTTATTCATAATAGCCAAGAAATTAAAAACAACCTAAACATCCATCAACTGATGAATGGATATTGAAAAGGTGGTATATTTACACAATGGAATATTATTTATTTATTCAGAAAAATGAAAATTTTAGGTAAATGTATTGCATTTACAAACACTCACAAAACCTGTACAAGTCTAAGCCAAACCAAAGCCCAGAACAGAGGGAGAAGGGGAGCACACAATCCAAGCCCAATCACGGAGCTATTGGTATTTGTTAGCTGCTAGGACACAGGAAATAGAGTCTTCTTGAAGTGTGTAACACTTAGTAAGTCCGCTGTACTCCTGAAGAAGACCTATTGGTCTTAAAGAATTAAAAAGAATTAAAAAGAAAGGATACAAAGTTGGGTGGGTAGGGAAAAAGGGTGGATCTAGAAAGACTTGAGAGCTGAATATGATCAAAACACACACTGTATAAAATTCTGAAAGAATTAATAAAAAAGGAAATAGCACCTTCAAACTTCATCCTATTATGAGTCATATTCATAAACTACGATACAGGTCTGTCACTAATATTGAAGTTGGTGGTGATGAAATGATGATAAGCTTATTATCATCAATGAGATAATAAGTATTTGGGCATATTTCATCTTCAATTCTGGGAGTTCTTTCGTGGGATGTTTAATGAGAAAGATACATGGGAAACTGTCCAATGACTGTTAGCTAATTTGTTGTTATTACTGTTATTAAACCAGTTTTTTAAGCACTTCATTTGGGGACTAGAGAGATGGCTCAGTGGGAAAGAGCACATAATGGTCTTGCAGAGGACCTGAATTAAATTTCCAACACCCACATTAGATAGCATGGGCACCTGCACACACATGCACATTCTCACAAGGAGACACACATGTATATATACTTTAAAAAATAGAAATGAATCTTCTAAAACCACAGTTTATTTTAAATCTAATATTAAATGTAAAAATACTCAGAAATTATGCTTATTTAATATTTCATTAAATTTTAATGGACTAAATGTAACTTTAGATTTTTAATGTTATTTGTTTTATTTTCTCTAAATAATTGGAAGAAAGTGATAAAGATATAAATAAATATATGTTATAATCAAGAATCTCACTCTAAATTAGTTTTCCTGAGAAAGCAACAACTTTTTTTTAACCATATAATCAGAAGACATTTAAGATCATGCTGATACCTTTCAATTGTTGGGTTTGGGTATTTTAGACTTGGGCTCTTCCCTTCATCCCCTCACTGTTTCCAATGTACTGTGTGACTGCCTACATCTCAGAAAGGCTGACAATCTGCCCCTCGAATCACAATTTTTTCGCACTGTCACATCTCTGCAGTCATGTCAATGAATTCTCTAATTTGCCTTTGTCTTCCTCATTCTCTCCAAATTCGTTCTATCCCTCATCAAACCCGCTTCCAATCACTTTAAGTTTTTTTTTTTTCCTCCCACCTCTTCCTGATGCCCATCCTGTGTCTTTCTGCTGTTTCATAACCATCAATCTTCTCTCTTCTTGGTCAGGAAGGAAAACATCTGTTCAATGTTCTTTCCTGGTCACTGTAATAAATCTTCCAAAGAAGAGCACTGTGTCTTTTCTTCCTCAGTCTCAGAACAATTTTTCTGTTCAGCTGAAACATGGATTCATGGCATCATGCCAGGGTTTTTTGTTCTTCTATACCATTGTTTAACTCCTAAAGACTTAGGCAGATACTATTTGTTAAAAGATACATGGTCAAAGTTTACACTGCTGTGGTTTGAATAAGGAAAGTTTCCCCCATCACTCAAGTGTTTAAACACTTGGTCCTCAGTTGGTGGTGCTACTTTAAGATACTTACTAGATGGAGTATGTCACTGGGAGTGGGCTGTGTGCATTAATAGGTTGGTCCTAGCTTCCTGAGAGTGGATACAATGTAACCAGCCAGCTTCCTGCTCCTGCCACCATGTCTTTCCTGACTGGTGGCTCCTATCCCTCTAGAATTAAAAGGAAAAGTAAATCCTTCTCTCCAAATCTGTTTTTATGGGAGTACTTTGCCACCAATGCTAAAGAAACTAAGACACCTGGGTGCCTTATGACAAGCTGAATATTTTCAGGTCTGCACTTTAAGGTGTGTTTACCTGTAACTGATCAACAGTGACCTTCTTGAGTTGAGGCATGACCTTTGTATACTCTCAGTGTCTGGATTTCTTAATAGAGGGAGCAAAGGGATGTAGGAAAGATTATGGCAGCCTAGATAAACTAACTGCATCAGATGAGAAAGCTCAACACAATGACTGAAAAACCAGTGCAGCAGCACTTTCATTGACAGCTTTTCAAAATGACAGTTACTCTGTCTGGATCTCAGCAATATAGAAAGCACTCGGTCACCCATTCTGTTCCTATGGTTATGTGATGAAGGAATTTCTCTTTGGATTTTAATGACAGCCATCTGTCATGTTAGTTTCTAATATTACTCAATTCTCTTTTTCAGGATTCATGGGATGTTTGTATTATCTTTCGAGTAAAATGGAAGAGGTTGTACTGAGAACTTGATATGTAGGCCAGGTTGACCTCCAGCACGCAGAAATCCACCTGGCTCT
The DNA here is from genome assembly GCF_004664715.2 of Peromyscus leucopus. NCBI lineage: Eukaryota > Metazoa > Chordata > Mammalia > Rodentia > Cricetidae > Peromyscus > Peromyscus leucopus. Next base: position 83,876,936 of record NC_051064.1, read on the forward strand.
GCTTCCTGAGTGCTGGAATTGAAAACATGCACCACCATTCCTGGCCTAATACCTTTTAAAAAGGAAATGCTTAAAATTAAAACACATTTCTTACATATATATCTATGTATGTAGTATATGTTTGTATATATTATCTTATGCAAATGATATTAGAGTTTCTTTAACTTCCTATAGTTAAATAAGAGATAGAGATAAGTGATATTAACATTCTGTATTTTAGGATTTGTTTTGTTCCTTATTATTTTATCTTTGCTTTTGCTGATAACCAGTTTTAAGGAATTCAAATTGAATGTTATAGTAAAAAAATAACAAGAATGTGGTTTCATTCCTTTATTCCTAATGTATTCCTAGTCACATCTAGATGTTTTCTATTTCTGTAAATAGTCTTTTGCATTCTCAGATTCCAAAATGCAGAAACTGAGACAGCCTCAGTGTCCACACATACTCTCTCTCCCTTTCTTTCTCTCCTCATTCCCCTCTGTCTTCATCTTTCTCTCCTGTTGGTGAAATAGTTCTCTTATTGGCAAGGGAAGCTATCACTTTGACTCGTAACAATAGTACATAGTTTCCTTTGATAGGTACATTAATTCAGAGAAAGCATTGATTTTTTTAGACAGTTACCCTTGGTGCCACTCTTCCTGCTAAAGGAAATCTTTTATTATTATTATGACTTGATTCAAGTAGAACTAGAACATAGATTAAGGTTAGAAAGTGTTTGTTTGCTTTGTGTGGTTCTAGGGGTTCACTCTGGCTTTGTGTACACTAGGCAAGCACTTTTCCAGAACTACACCACTCTCTCTCCCTGTGAGTTCTTGATTGTGAATTTTGATGACTGAATTGATTCCGCTTTGACTCTAGAGGATTCTACCCAGCACGTATTAAGTGGATCTTATAGTTTACCTAATAAATTAATCATTTAATCTCTAATAGTGGTTTTCACTGAAATAATTATGATTTGAGGGAGCTATGACAGCAATGCTTTAACCATCTCATCTGTCCTAATTGTGAGATAGAGCTACATGTAAGAAAAATTAAAATGAAAGAGATGATGACATTTCTGTGCCAAAAAACCAGCCATGTAAAAGCTCAGCTAACAACTCTCTCTAAATAGAGGTAGATATAGCTGCCTAAGTTATTCCAACAAGGTATCTAGGTAATTGCCAAGCAATGGTAGGACAGGGAATAACTTTTAAAACTGGAGCTATAAAAAGAGACCAAGATACTCCAGCATAAAGAAGAAAACTATCAAAAGCAGTGGTTAAATAAAGAATAATCTAGGAACGTATATTATATACAACCAACTTGGAATAGAAAGACTTCTTATTCGACCATCAATTATAAAATGTCCTTGAATGTCTCTTTTCATGAAACTCCATGTCACAGTCAACTCTTGTTTGAAATAACTATCGGTGGAAAGGGCAATCAAAGTAAGAAAAAGCTAAGCACAGAGGCTCTTCCATGGGGTTTTACACCCAAAGCTCCAACTCAAAGCAGAAGGCAAAGGTTAAAAGAACTCAGATCCATCAAAAACATCCTGGAAGGGAATATAGTCCTAAAAGATACTGCTAATTGCTGACTGTAAAGCCCACTGGCACTGAGAATTTTATAGTGTGATCATACTGTGAATAATAATCCTGGTCCAAGAAAGACAAATTAAAAGATACAAGGTTGATGAAAGAAAGGAGTAGAATGATGCTGAATGCTATGGAGAAAATCATCATAAAGGGCACGGATTCTGCCACCACAGTGAACAAAGATAAGATTATTAAGTTTCAGTTTAACTACATTTGCAAAGGAGCCTAAGAGTAGAAAACACAGTCCATTATCCCTCTCTTCTCTGGTGAGCTGTAAACCAAACTCCCTCAGGCAGCATCAACACATGAACCACAGATGGTCAAGTAAACTTGGATGCCGAATTTAGGTGCATTAAAAATAGCTATTGGGGGGAAATAGTGAGAAGAGATTAGAAAATGAAAGCCTGTCTATTCCAATGTCTAGCTAAAGACATGCAGGGGGCATATGCATGAATTGCCTAAGAGTCTCAATATATGCACTGTAAACACCCATTACAGGAATGTTGCCACACTGAATTGTGTCAGTATAATTCTCTGTCACCACGCTTGGCATGGGTGGAACTATATTGTATCTCATCTTCCTTCAAACAATGCAGATTCATGTTTGAATAATAAAACTTGCCTAGCTTTGGGAATTTTTTCACGTACAGAGCATAAATAAACATCAGTTTTGTTGAAATTATATTAATGAAACTGCAGATACCAGCTTCGTGACATGTGTAAACCACAAGGGAAGCCTTCCATTTTGATAGGGTTTAATATACATCCTTTATTATTTTTTTAATTTAATCTAATTCGAAAGTTTTCCTAAGATACACCCTTAGACCTTGCTCCTTGGCAAAATAATGTGGTTGGGGGGGGATTTAAGCATCCTGCCACCAGAGACTTGGGTACCTTCAGAGGAAATCCTCTTTCAAAACTCATGGCCTAGTGCACAAAATGAGTGCTCAGAAGGGAAATATTTATGGGCTTTCTCCTAACTTCTGACCCTTGAAATTAAAAGCACTTTCTCCACCTCTTTTCTTCCAGTTAACCCATAGGAAAAATGTCTCTCTTTATAGCAGGGAGAAAATTTTATGTGCCCAAAGATACAGCTATATAGATGAGTGATCCAATTCAGCACTTCCTCCCAAAAGCTGGCCTCCCAGTAGTGAGATAAAAGCACAGAGTACCATGAAACAGGGATCCTAAACTGTGCCTGGCCCATTCTCCTCCACAGGTGAAGAGGAAACACCTACCAACTGGGCACCAAAACGTCCAGTTATACACACTCCTCCAGGTTGGTAGTCAACCTGAGGCTAAGCCTGCTCAGGAGCCACACCCCTTACAAAGCCATTTCAGGAGCACCATCAATCAGATTTCCTGAATTGTCTGCCAAAACAGCTTCAAAGAAGGTACTATCTGGAGAAAAGGAGTCTCTAGCTTCCACCTCTTAGCACAGAGGCAAGTAGAGCCAAGCAAGTCTACCGTAACCAATCTCACTGCAAATAATAACAATAATTACATACTACTTCATGTGTATAATGTATGCATAAGATTATAACACATTGTTATGAATACCATTTCATTCTGAAAAATAAGAGATAGCACAGGGGAAAGAAAAGTATTTCAAAAGAAACAACTATAATTTATTTTAGAATTTTGTTATTTTGGAGGACAGTATTTTCTACAAGGGAATATTCACATTATCAAGCAAAAATTAAAAATGAGGTCACATGCACAAAGACAAACAATCATATGTATTTCACAAAAGACATTTTCTATTTTTATTTCTTCTTGTTAGCATATTAAATATGGAAAATTTAAGACTAAACTATTTCCCCTGGTAATTTATTTCCAGAAAGCTAATGCTTTCTAAATATCACCATTTCAGGCTTTCATTAAGAATTATTGGGAGATTGTTTCTTAATAAGGAAACGCAAATATTAAAAGTGAAGGGAGTGTTAATTACTTGAAAATGTGAAAGCATTTGCAGCATTTAAGACCCACGAAGGACTTGAATCCCTAAGGTTATTACATGGCTACACTTAATCTTTCATCCTCTATGCTCCATGGCCTTACATTGGACATGACACATGCATAGAGCAGGTTTTTTTATTCTTCTTCTTCCTACTTTACATATTTCACTGCAGTGTGAGCCATATGTTCCCCTACAAAGAGTGGCATGAAAGGCTATTTGCAAGAGAGGGAACCTCTTGATTCAGATTTTAGCAACATACAAAGTCCTCTTCATTAAAAACACATTATTGTTTTGCTTCAAGGCATTTACCTTATGTTCCCAGTAATACTCTGACAGTTTAGAGATTAAAAACATCTGGAACGCAGGCATTAAGATTTTAGGGATCATGAGTCTGGCACTAAAAATATCAACCATTATGGAATACTCAAAATAATGGTCCTTTTGGTGAGACAGGGTTCAGGTGATGCATAAATTAATATATAATCATGTAATTATTGAACACCTCTCATGACTGGACATGAGGATACACAAGTTAAAACTCTGTTTGAAGATATCACCTACTTATAAACCAGGCAGCCTCTAGCATGTTGTGCTCCATATTGATTTTAAAACTATATTTCAGTTGTTCAGTTTGACACAATGTTATCAACTTCCTTTTAATATCAGGAAGTAATAAAGAAAAATGCTCTCTGAGTTAATATATGACTTTGCCATTTCTAGATTCTAGGCAGAATATAAACACATAATGGTGATTTTAAGACAGGTCTATGGGCTGAGGAGATAGATAGCACAAAGGGCAAAAGCAGTAGAGTGCCCAGGATCCTCTAACCCAAGCAGTGAGAAGCAGAGACAAGCAGATCCTGGGAGCCTTACTAGCAAGCCAGGCAAGACAAAAAGGCAAAGTTCTGGGTCAGCAGCAGGTCCTGTCTCAAGGGAATAAGGAAGGCACCAGGCATTCTCCTCTGGCCTCGACCTGTGCGTGCATTAGCAGACTCACGTGTATATGTTACACACACACACACACACACACACACACACACACTTACAGAAGTATTTACAAAATATTTCATCCTCTTCTTCCCACAATAAAACATAATTCAACTACAAGTGAGGGCCAGATCTGGCAACTTCTTCTGGCACACAGATCGTATGGTCCTATGCCACTTTCTCACCTCCATCCTCTTCTTTTTTCTCACTGTCTCACGTACTAGCTTTCCACAGCCTGAGGATTGCACAGACTCTGAAAATCCTCAGACACTGAAGAATACATCACTCACAGTGACCAAATGAATGACTCAGAGGTGCATGTGATCAGTAGCCAAATGAGTGAGTCTAGAAGCCAGTATCTCTCAGTCAGGCCTTGATATGGCTTCAGCTCTAGAGACATCTTGACAACAGCCTCATGGCAAAGACTCACCTACTCCTATACGTGTAATTGAGAGGCCTGTAAGACAGAAAGTATTGTTTAAATCTGCCGGTGTTGGGCCAGGTTCCTTTCCAGCAGTAAGTAGCTACTAGAACATCTGATAGACTCTGCTAGGAAGGAAAAGGTCAGACTCTTATTCCTTAAACCCAAGAATAAGATTTTCAGTTCTATGATACTGGAAAAGATGACACAGCATCTGTAAGCATCATTTTGTCATCTATGTACAAACACTGTTAAAAATATGTTCATGATCTTCTACCTCTACTGAGACAAAAGAAACAAACAAAATAGTCCAACAACAGGGCTACCTCCAAAAGCTGTCTTGGTAGAATATTGCACTGAGTATTCTTGCTCTGGATGGGAAAAGAAATTATTGTGTTTCATTATAGCATGATCTAACAGCTACCTTTCCATTCTATATTTAAAATGAAAGGTAGAGACAATGTCATTAAGTTAAACTAAACTCAAATAATTGTCTATGTAAGAGATTTAGGTAAACTATTTTCTCACACTGCATGAAACAACACTCCCATCTTATAGAACACTGCCTACAAAAACTTTCCATAAAAACTCAAAAACACTTTTATTAGAACTTTGTTTTATTTCATAATAGCAAAAAGTAAAAGGAGACAGTTGGGTTTGGGTGCTTGTTCCTCAGTTCAGCTGCAGACTTCTCCAGCTAAAATATGTGAAGGCAAGTCCTAGTTCTCTGCTGTTTGTAAAATTTACTCAATGATGCAATGTGCATCCCAGCTGAAAGCCATTAAGAGCATTGAGTATTCTTGAATTACTAAAAAGGGGGGAAAGGCCCCATTTTGTGTGTATCTTCTCCATCCCAAAGGAAACACATTAACTAAGTAGAAAGGAAATTTTACCCTTAACATTTTTTAACAAGAAATATGAATTGCTGCAACTCAAAAGGTCAAGAAGATCATATTTCAGAAATTCCTCAAATACCTATGTTATATGGAACAAAACAAAGCTTTATTACTTTTTTATCTCAATTTTTAAAAACAACTAAAATGTCCAGTAGACTGTGAGCTGATTTTATACAGATGGGAGAGTTAGAACAGAGGTACTCTTCATGGGTGGACAACACTGTTTCCAGGATAACTTGGGATATTAAATGAAAATCTCAGTGCTGGGCATAGGATACCTTCCTATGAGTTACTGAGTAGGAAAATCCCAAAGGCACTCAAAATAGAACAGGTTATTGTCATTGCTTTTGATTGCCCACGATAAATAAATGGCAAAGACACTGTTGCTGAAGACACCACATATTTTGGTTACAGTGCATCAAGAAATCCTAGGAAACTCTCTCCCTGTTGGCTAACTTTACAGTGCTAGAAGGCACTATGTAGGCTGCCGGAGGAGAAAAGCCATCAATGGGCTAATGCAACGCTTGACTCTGAATGGTAAAATACTGACCCACCAGGCAAGAGGTGCTCACTTGGTACAACAGGGAAATGACAGCTATATGGGTAACCAATGGATTTCTCATTGGATCTGAGGCCTTCTCCACCTGAGGCATTTCTTGTGAAGTATTGTAAACCTTTTCAAAACTATGACTGGGGAAACTGAAAGCCTTAGGAGGGGATACACCGGGATTATTTCACAAATGTCAAATGCCCTTCTAACATTTTGTTTATACCATGGATTTGTACTGCTTTCGAGGTTGATCAAGAAGATTCTTTCTTGCAGGGGTTATTTGAAGTGCTAAAAATTAGTAATTGTGAGTGCTCATGCATAGATAGGCCATCTATATCAATATCCTCCAACCTAGGGCTCAGGAAACACTGAAGCAAAGAGGCTGAAAAAGTGTTAAGAGCTGGGGCAGGGAGGGAAGCTAGGAAATACTGTCTTCATGGCATGACTTAGCTGTTACACACATCAACACTCAGAAGCTGTGATTACTTGCACAATATCACACCCGCCAAAATTCCAGCATGGATAAGGAGGGGACCCCCAAGGCCCCTTCCTGTCCTGAGACTAGGCCCATCCCTGCCTGAGAAGCTATTGACAGTTAACGGCTCTGAGGGAAGGAAAGCCACTTTTCTTTGGGGATGTGGTTAAAGTAAGATTGTCTATGCCCCAGAGGAGGCCCTCATCCCAGTCACATACAGGTAGCACTAAGGTGATTCAGGGGTTTCCATAATAATATTAATTTTAAAGCAGGGAGGGGAGTTGGGGAAGTTAGAAGAGTTACATGGGAGTAGTGCCAGGTAGATATAAACAAAATACATTGTAGAACACATCTAACCTCTCCACCCAGCAAGATCCTGCACACCTGTCTACAATGTCTAGCCCAGTTAGTCTGCCTGACCCTCCCTTCCATACACCCTGCACTACCCTACAGATTTGACCCCTGACCCATATCCATGGCCTGGGTCTAGTCTGTTCACACTGCCTGCTCAGCAAGTGACCTCTATACTTTCTCCAGGACCCTCTTTGACCAAAGCCAACAGACTACTTCAACACCATATCCAAACTCTCTAAACCCCTCCTATGAAGCCAGTATCACCCTAACACCAAAACCAGGTTAAGGCACAATTAAAAATGAAAACTACAGGCCTATATTGCTAGTGAACATAGACTATAAAATGCTCTAAAATACTTGCAAACAGAACAGACACATATATCAAAAAGATTATCCACCATGACCAAGTTGGCTTTATCCCTGATGTGTGGGAATGGTTGAACATATGCAAGTCAATAAATGTACTAAACCATAAAAATGGATTTTAAGACAAAAAACACCTCAATAGATGCAAAAAAGACTTTGACAAAAATCCAACATGATTTCAAAATAAAAGTCCTAGAAAACGTAAAACTAGACAGAACCTACCTCAACAAAATACAAGCTTAATCCCTAACTACGTTCTAAATATTTGTCTTTATAATCATAGATAAGCATAGTCCTCACATTGCATCAAGGAAGCTTCTCTTTGCAACAGACAGAGACCATTATGGAAAACCAAAACCAAACAAAAAGCAGTGTTGTAGAGCCCAGTCCCAGTGGATACATCTACAATACAGTTCCTGCTTCTAAGGCTCCGAGGTCATTTTAGAAGGGAAAGAAAGCCAGAGGGTCAGGGAGCTTGCTATGAGATCCTATCTCTTAAGAATATCAGAAGATATATCCATAATGCCTCACCTACATGACTGCATCAACATGAGCTGAACAAAGACAACAACAATAAACCAACTAATGTACACAGAGGAAGCCCAGAAGGCCTCAAACCCTCCACAAAGAACTAAAGGCAAGTAAGGAAGGCTGAAACCTAGAAAAACAATCTTCCCCAGGGGAAAGCACATCAACTGGTTATCTAATACCAACTGGTCAGCCCTGAAAGCACACATGCAAGTAACATTACACAAACTGAGCAGGTTACATTAAAAATATATACATATATACATATTGTCTTAGTTTATGTTACTACTGCTGTGATGAAACATCATGACCAAAAAGTAAGTTGGGGAAGGAAGGGATTAATATTTGGCTTACATATACATAGCACTGTTCATCATAGAAGGAAGCCAGGACAGGAACTCAAACTGGGCAGGAACATGGAGGCAGGAGCTGATGCAGAGGCCACGGAAGGATGCTGCTCACAGGCTTGCTCCCCATGGCTTATTCAGCCTGCTTTCTTATAGAACCCAGGACCACCAGCCCAGGGATGGCACCACCCACAATCACTCCCCCATCAATCACTATTTAAGAAAATGTACTACAGGCTTGCGTACAGCCCAGTTTTATGGAAGCATTTTTTAGTTGAGGTTCCCTCCTATACAATGACTATAACTATGACAAGTTGAGATAAAATTATCCAGCGCGCGCGCGCACACACACACACGGAGGGAGAGAGAGAGAGAGAGAGAGAGAGAGAGAGAGAGAGAGAGAGAGAGAGAGAGAGAGAGAGGCCTTTCAAAGAGATTGAGGAGAAGAAAATGGTAAGAGGAAAGGGAGGGAAATAATGTAGCTGTATTATAATCTCAAAAAAATGAATTTGCAATGTAAAAAGTACATTAGCTGTAAACTGACAGGTGTCCAGTTAAAAAAAGGAAAAAATGATAGAACTACCCTAATCTATACACATAACACTGCTGCGTACAAGAATTTATTGATTTCTCTCACATTAATAATAATATAAAGATAAAATATAAGACCTTTTATTAAAAGAAAAAATATTAAAAGCTGCATGCAATTTACAGTTTGTAATAACAGAAACAAAAGAATCTAGATTTCCTTTTAAGGCTTAAGGAAACTGACATTCAAGGAATCAAACAGTTGTTAAATAGTATGTAAGGGACTAATACTTCAACTCACGACTAAGTCTAATACCACCCCTCTTCTGCAATATTGCAACATAATGATGATGTGTAACCATGCCTCAGAGGTGTTTGTGCAAACATTAGGCACGGAAAATGTTGCTTCAAAAGAAATCACTTAATTTTTGTGTTAGCATACTTCCAACTGTTTTCAATGATTTATGAATCGCCCAAGAATATATTATGTAATCACTGAAATATTTAACATATTTAAACATGTAATATCAATGGGAAATTGCCAAAGGTACCAAGTCATTATGTTATAATGTCTAAGTATTTGACATATTTCCACATCTATTATTTGTTTGAATTCACTCAGAACTTCTTCCCTTACTCATTCACTATTTATTTGTGTCTGTTCAGCTTCCTCACGGTGTTTCTGTTTTGTAAATATTATTAGTACTGGGAACTACATGGGAATTCCAAAATCACTATCAGAGCTAGGTGGAAAGTTAAGAGCTCACTCGAGCTCCAACCCGAGTTTTGGAATGCACAATGCTGTCAATCAAGATTTATTGAACATCCACAGGTTATGATGTGATTTGGCTTGGATGGTAGACAATAATGGAATTTGTACATCCAAGATGGATTTCTTACCTTCCCAAGTGGTGGAAAACTGCCAAAATGCTAATGTGATGGGTAAATGCTGTGTCCCCACTACTCATCTGAATTGACAATAGAAACAGGTTTCCTTCTGAAACTATCCCTTAGTATATAATGTAGTAGGTCTACTCTGTGAATACTTAGAGTGGAAGAAATAGTTCCTTTAATGGCTTCTTTTACATCTTAGAGAAGTTTCTTGGTTTATCTTAAATTTTAGAGGTAGAGATTTGCTGTTGTTCTTCCTCTTTTCCCTTGTACCTCCCCACCTTTCTATGGAAAAAAATTAAGATACAAGAACAAGTCTGTAAATTGTGAATATGTTACAATATTGTTCTAATTTGCTTTCTATTTCTGTGATAAAGAAAATGACCAAATGTGACTTGGAGAAGAAAGGTTTCATTTCAGCTAACCACTCTGGGGTCACAGTCCTTCACTGAGGGAAGTCAAGGCAGAAATTCAAGGAGGGACCTACAGGTAGGAACTAAAGCAGAGGCCATAGAGGAGCATTGCTTTCTGGCTTGCTCTTCATGGCTTGCTCAGCCTGCTTCCCCTCAGCCATCTGTTCAGGGATTGCATGTTCCATAGTAGTCGGGGCCTTCCCACATCAATATTAATCAAGAAAATGCCCCACAGATTTGCGTACAGGCCACTCTGATGGAGACAGTTCCTCAACTGACATTCCCTCTTACTAGATGATGCTAGCTGGAATCAAGTTGACAAAACAACTAATTAGTAGCTATGATTAAAACTAGTTTACTTCAAAGTACTTTCTCAATTTGCTATGATAACGTAAAAAATGGAAATAAGACCAATCGTCTATTCTAACCCAACAAAATAATTATTCAATGAGGAAAATTTTCAAAGAATGGTAACATATGTTATTGGAGTTTTGTCTATTTTCTATTCAAATGCAATTTATTTCTTATCATAAAATGTAATCTCCACAAACTGTATAAGACAGAGACAGAACAACTCGGAGACATGAAGAATTAGTGCACTAGATCGCCCAGTCTTGGAAACCAATAAAAACAAAGTGTCCTCAAATACACAGTCTTACACATTAGAGTCGACCAAACTCAGGGAAAATTAGAAAAAAAAATCTATCTGACATTTAATTTACTTTTATAATTTATAATTTTATAATTGTTATGAAAATAAACACTACCCTTTAAACAACCTGTGTTCCTCTGGTTGTTTTGATGCCTTCTTTTCCATTAAAATGTTCACACATTAATGGGCAAAATGAACACAAACTCAACTGACAGGCAAAAAAAAAAAAAAAAAAAAGAAACCACTTGAAGTTGAAGAATGAATCACCTTCTCATTACACATCTCTAGTGATAACAGTCTTTATTCTGTTTAAAATTCCTGGCCAGTCCTGGTGATCCAAGTCTGTAAATAAGTGCTGAGGCAGTTCAAAGTCTGCCTTGGCAAAATAGTGAGTCAAAGCCAGCTAGAGCAACTTAGTGGGACTGTGTCTCAAAATAAAAACTAAGAGTCTTGGGCTGAGGTTGGAAGTGTGGCTTAGTGATATACTATTAGTATATCATGTAAAAAACCTGAGGTTCAACACCTAGTATCACATTTAAATAAATACCTAAATAAATTAGCCTCATTCTATTTTAATGAATATGTTCCACAACCTTTTATTAGTTGTTTTACAGTACTTTTACCATTATAGGAAACATTTAAGGGATATATAAATATGTGTACATAATATTAAATGCCATCTTTAGAGCCAGTGAAATGGTTCAGCATATATAGGCACTTGCTACTAAATCTGATGGCCTAAGTTCAATCCCCAAGACCCACATTGCAAAAGAAGAGAAAGAAATAACCATCATAACTTGTCCTCTGATCTCCACAAGCACACCATGGCACATACATACTCAAATACAAACACAAACACACACACACACACACACACACACACACATCATAAAAATTCAAAAATTTTAAATATGCCTTCTCCCATTTCAATTTAATGCATCCAATAATATATTTTCTTATGTTTTTTTTACAGTATTTTTCCCTACTGCAGAGAATACTTTGGGGGATATGTTTATGTATATATAATACTCAGTACCATCTTTATACCTTTTGAATTTATTCTTTAGTACATGAGCAGCGGCAATTAAATTATCATGATGAAACCAAAATCATGTGGCTTTGCCCCAAGAGTGACAGGTGACATATGTAAGTAAATCAGAGTGGTGAAGTACACCATAGGCTATAGTGAGTGTCCAGTACCACAAGCACTGTTGAAGCATACTCTCTTCCTGATTTACCACCTCAAGAAGTTGGGAAACGGGGTTTGGGGGTTGTTGTTTTGTTTTTTGTTGGTTTGTTTGTTTTTGAGTTTTGCTTTTCTGGGCTATGGATGTAACTTAGGGCCTGGCACAGGGGCACATTCTGTGTAACAACATGCTACTAATGAGCCTGTGTGTATTTATTTTACACATAAAAGAACCTTACTCAAAAATCCCAAACTTCAAAAGGATAAAAGTAATATTTAAAAGATGATTATAAGAAAGTATTACCTTCAAACTGCATACACACGAAGAATGTATCTCAATGAAATGCTTCAAGCTTCGTTACAGATGGTAAAACTAGTACCACCACTGGGAGCTGGCACCATTTCCAGCTACGGCTGAAAACTGCCCAGACATCCCCTAGTTCCTGGTACCAGCCTCAGCCAGAGTCCTTTATTCAGAACTCAGCATCTCAGTTTCCCAGTCTCTAATCAAAGTTGGATCATAAACCAAATAAATGGGCCATTCTACAAAATGGTATATGAGCTATTAAATATTAGGAAACATCAGACTACAAGAATTGCCACTGGGGGAAAAAATTATTTTTCCATGGGTTAAAAGAAAAAACAATTTCATGCCACAATTTTCTTATCACTTCTTTATGGGGTATTAGACATTATTTATTACATTTTATGGCTTCTGGATATTTTCATGTTACTATAAATATTCTTGATTTTTGTCCTTTGAAAGCAACTGAAATTCTTGAAAAAAAATTGACATCTTCAGATCTTGTTTTTAATAACAGTGACAGCAGTTCAGGAGTTAATCTCAAGTCATTTTTTTTCTGTAATACTATCAGATGCCCCAAGAATTTTGGATCTTGCTTCTTTGATGGAAAGGACCAGACCCCATTCCAAGCACTATTTAAAGAAAGGGATCATTCCCATAGTCCTTTGAACCACTCCATGGGAGCTCTGCAGACTTCCAGAATTCTTTTAGCCATCTCATCTCTAACACTGTGTCCTGCAGAATGAAACTGTCATGCTCCCCTAGGATCTTAGCTTATCTCTCTGTGACCCACTGGTTGGTTCTGCCCCAATATTACCAGTCTTGGTAACTTAATATGAGATGTATAAAGGACCACTGGCTTATATATTTTTTTATCTGCTTTATGTCCTGCTTCAGGCTGTAGAATAAACTGGCCAGTAGGTCCATTATTTGTACATCCAAAGCCAAAGCCTAAATTAACTTTGGACAACTCAGTTTTGATCACAGCTCTCCTGTTTAAAATGCACCATTGAACTTTTATTGTTAAAATATACTCCAAGGTTTTTATTGATTTAGAAATTGATTTTCTAAAGCATGCCAGTTTTCCCAATCTTTTCTCACAATCCTTCAGAATAAAATAATTACAATTTCAGATACACAACGTAGTTTTCATTCCACGTATAGACGTTCTTTCTATTTGGAAAGCTCATTCCTTCCTTAGCTGCTGTAAATGTCTTCTTCATCCAAGGATTAGCAACACAAAAGCAATATCAATGAGGCTCCTTCCTTCCAACTGCCACCCTCCTCCCTCACTCCTACCCAGAAGTCTTTGGGGACAATGCTCTCTCTACTTCTACCAGAGTGTCACAGCTATTTATTTCAACTTCTATTTCCCCACCTTGGATAAGTTTCTGAGGCTCAATTTTCTCGTGTGAAATGGAGAAAATAAAGGGTAACAAAATTTGGAGCACATACTTAAAACCTATCTTAACAAGTAAATTAGCTTTATTATCCATTAACACAGTCCATTTTTTTTCTCTTCTGTTTCAGAATATCTTTTTAAGATCATATACCTTTAAAGCATTTGGATCCACTCACTAATCTAAAAGCCATATATAATATAAATGCTACATGGATAATCTTAAAACAGGAATGACCTCAGAGGCTCCAGAATGAGAGATAAGAGAGAGTCAGAGCAGGAAGATAAGTAGATGGGCCTGAAGAAGTATTCAAGAGCCGCAGGGCCTATGTAACGGACTTTATAACCTAACATAAATGCAGTAAGATAACATAAATATAATCAAATGCACAGGAAAAAATAGAGAAGCTGCATTAGAGGCAATAATAAGTCAGTTGTTGATTACAGAGATATTTCATTGTTCAATTGGCAATAAAGTGGAGCTAAACGCAAAATTAAAGGGCCCTACTCACCTGCAGCAGAAATGGGGAAAGTGGGGAGCAATATTTCAAAATGACTCACAGTGAAACAAATGGACAGTTCTTTAATAGTGGCTATGTTCATGAATGCTTGAAATGAAGTTCTGTAAAATCCTTTGGAAGGAATTTCTAATTAGTTTTGTGTATATGTATTTAAAATACATAGTCTGTAATATTGCACAGCAAACAGCAGAAAGTAAAACATAATTTTTAAGGCAACATTTGAGGAGAGAGCCTGTTTTGGTTTTTTGTTTTTTTTTTTTGCTGACTGGAGCCTCTTTAAACTTTGTTTACTTTCTCAGTAAGAATGAAGGCCTTGGGCAACATTTAATTAAGATGCTCCAGGAGCTTTCCTGCTTCCTGAGGCAAGACTGGGGATGCTGAGATAGTCTTCTCCTTGGAGAAAGGGGATGGATAACTTTGAACTCTCAAAACAGCATCTAGAGCAAAGCCATGTCCCTGCAAAGGCCAATTAGGTAAGACACCACAGTGAACCAGTATGGAATATTTGAGTGCTTAGATTTAGAGGAGAAACTGGAAATCCTCTACCACATGTTGTTTCTATTACCTCAATTATACACCATGATTTTCTATGATCAAATAATCTGTAACAATGAATGATTATTTCAGCAATATAAACTCCTATTTTCACAAGCACCATGGTGTTTACATTGGGTAATTCTGAAGCCTTGGCAACAAGGCAAGTTCATGGAGACTGAATTGGGAAACACTCAGTGGATTAAAACTAAGTAAAGGAGAAATGAAGATTTGTTTTTGTGATACTTTTGTTTTCTGTTGTGTGAGTTTTAAGAATAGAGAAGAAAGCATATTTACAGAAACCATTACAGAATTTCTATGACCCCTCAAAGAAAGGGTTGACTTGAGGTCAGCTAAATGGTGAGCCCGGACTTTGGAAGAGCAACAAAACTGAACTGAGGTTCATTCCACTAAGGAGAAAATGGGATGTGGCCTATGTGAAGGAGACAATGCAGAGAATCAACATTTAACACAGTAGACATTGTGATGGCAATAAGCCAAGATGCTGCAAGGTTATGCAGCTGCATGAAAACCACAAAACTGAGAGGAAAAGCAATAGAAAGAAACATGGCCGAGTGGTTAGCCCAGACTTTCATTCATCAGAAATAACTCCCACTTAAAGTTATCACTTAAAGCTTTCCTATTAAATGAGCATGTCTAAAGTAAAATTTAAACAGGTCATTGTGCAACTGGGTAATAACACATTCACCCTCTGCTATATTTCCTCTGGGAATAGGCATGCATTACTGGGGAAATGACTTTGGGGCAGACTGGTAGTAATTAACAGCAGGATATTTTTATATAACCTTACAAATAATTGATACACTTCCTTTCCCAGATGTGCAAAGAAAAACAATTTTGTTTCCTATCAAAGTAAATTATATAATTTGGGAAAGATTTGAAAGTTAGTGCTTTTGCTAACAGTCCTAAAACTATCCTGAGAATATTGTCCATTTTGAGCAAGACATACCTTAATTTTGAATTCTAAAACTTTGCCAGCTTAAGTGTTGTTTGTAAACATCAGTTGCATGAAGGTCAATGATTATAAAGGTGATAATGGTATACTATATTTGAATTTCTTACATTTACTTACTGTGTGCGTGCGTGCGTGCGTGCGTGCGTGCGTGTGTGTGTGTGTGTGTGTGTGTGTGTGTGTGTGTTCACATGGATCAGAGGAACTTGAGGGAGTTGGTTTCCTCCTTATACTAAGTGGACTGAACTCAGGTTGTCAGGCTTGGCGGTAGGGGTCTTTACCCACTGAGCCATCCCACCAGCCCAAATGTTAAATTTTATTGAAATCCTGATTCACGTCACTTCCTGATCTCTATAGTCTTATATCACTTTTGCCACAGATATGGTCCTACGAATCTAGTTTAATTGGAAGAATTCAAGCAGGGTGTACAATGTTTATACTTTTAATCCAACCTGACAGGGTCAGTCACTGAGGAGCCTAAATCACCATCATGAGGGCTGAGTTCTGGACTGAGTGAAGATAAAAGAAAAAGAAAGAAAATAAAAGAAACAAACATGCAGGAAAACGGGAGAAAGAAGGCCGAGCATCAGCATTCATCTCTCTACTGCCTGACTAAACAAGGCAATGTGACTACTGCCTCATGCTCCTGCCACCATGCCCTTTTGCCCACAGTCTGTGAGAGTCAGTAAATCTATGGAGCCAATGCAATAAGAAAATAAGCAAATATACATCCCATAACCTACCACAAAGAATAGTCTCTATACAACAAAAGGAACCTTTGAGCCCTTCTGAAAGTATTGCTCAGTCCACACAGCCTGGGTGTTTCCCATCTACCTATGGTGATAATTTCATTGCAATATTTCTCTTCTCTGAGCCTAGTGCTTATCACACAAAAGTGAAGACAAAATATGAAATTGCTCAGTACACTGAATGATACCACAGGCATCACAGACTAGGTAAGAGAACCCACTCCTTTATGCTCACATGGAGAGGCAACACAGCTGCATATGACAACATATTGAGACACAGCATAATAAATATTGATACCTAGGTATGATGTGAAACAAAGTTAGGAATTACAAAGAACATGGAGCTGTTAACAGTGCAAAGTGAAGCAACTCCATTCCATTCTCCTTTCTGTATATACATCTAGTTCTCTTATTTTGGAATTTCTGACATTAACCACACACATGGGCCTCCTTCCGCACTTCACATACTCTCTCAATTATCCCTCAGCCCTACCAACCTCACAAACTTTCAGGACAGATTGGCATTATCACAAAGGGTTTGAGAGAAGAGGTACAAAGGAACCCAAAAGCAGTATGTGTTCCTACAAGGAATTTCCTTCTGGATCATCTGGGAGATTTAAAGCTAGTATTCACTTCCAATGAGTGTGAAATGTTTTATTACATACCAGGACCACCTTCTATACATCTACACACACACACACACACACACACACACACACACACACACACACACACCAGGTACAGGAGAGAGAGAGAGAGAGAGAAGAGAGAGAGAGAGACAGAGACAGAGACAGAGACAGAGACAGAGACAGAGAGAGAGAGAGAGAAACACCACATCACCAAGGGTCATCTCACACACAGAGAGCTAGAAATACCACTATCTCTTCAGTCATTTCAAGCTTGCCTTTTAATCAGCACAGTAAACAAGCTCCTGTGCCTTAGGCTGGCGTTCCACAAACTCAGCCAAATCCTGGGGTTTTGTGAATGCTGCAGTCAGCAGGCCAAGGAGACATATTTGCTCACACATTGTGTTCCCGGGCACAATAGAAAGACTCGCAAAAATTTCAAACACTGTTGTTATACAGCAGTTCATAATCTGGTCAGAATCTCCTGAAGGGGTTTAGAATGCATAATGTCCTACTCAGACAGCCAAAGGATTAACGTTTTCATTTGAACATATCTGGAAAAATCCAAAGAAAATGTCCAGAGCAGTCTCTGTCAAGCCAAAGTACTTTAATTTTCTATCTGAGATATTTAACATTATTTCTGAGTCACACAGGTGCCACAGGTTCTCAGTTGGGAAGACTCCTAGAATGATGAAAAGGCCTGAATGATACCACTTAAATGAACATTTATTATCACGTGTTGATCTATAAGGTTCAGGATATGGTGTTCCCCAAAAAACTGAGATCAGAAACAGAAACAAGAATCCTTATACTTCACTTTATACATGCCCAACTAAGGAAGATCACATCAAGATAAGCTTGGCAATAGTTACCTCATGGTGATTACTGAGATAAATTTCATCAGAGTCTCTCTAGTGCTTGGCTATGCACATCTCAGACTTGTTATTGATCAGCTTGGGCAGATATTGTAAGTATAAATTAACATGCTCCACTGAAAAATACCCACGGGAGCCATTACTCTGGGAAGAAATCCTCTCCTATGCTTAGCTGTAATTACAGCAGAATTCCACTGGACAATGCCGGGGAAAGGTTAGCTTAGCCGATTTCTTCCCAGTCATTCTTGGACGTCCCTGAGAATGAGACTCTACAATTTATGACTCAAAATATGTTTTGCCTCGGTACACCTTCAGACTGAAGGACTGGCACAAGAAGTACAATTTATTGTCAGCATTTGGCAATCAGCTGTCAAGAGGTGCATTGTTTATCTGAAGAATCTTCGGAGTCCAGAGGCTGCTCCTTAATTGACTTTGGTGATTCCTCTAGAAGGCTTAGAGGCTGCTCTGAAGCCTGAGGTACAGGAGTCTCTTAATCCATATTAGTTTAAATTATCAGTCTCAAAGAAAATACCCTTAGGAGATAAAGGTATTAAGTAAAAGAAGAGACAAGGTCAAGAGACCTGCACACTCCCTAGGGAAAAGATTTGTCAAAATATTTATGATGAATGGAAAGAAAGTCATTAAAATTAGATAGCAACCAATTAATATTATAAAACAGGAAAAGAATGTTCTGCAAGGCACTAAACATAGTACAAAATAGCCAAATGCTATTTTCCTATCGTTCCCTAAACTGTTAAGGTTACAAGTCACACTGAGTCCATATTCTACAATAATGGACTCTGGGGAAGTTTTATAATTAAATGAATTCAGAAGCTCTTTATCAGTCTGTGTAGAATCTGTGAGGAGGTCAGACTGTTGAGAAAAGATATGAGCAATGTTCACACCCTACACTGAGCACCCTTCTCAGAGGGACATGGTGGGCCCCATCTTTAAAGTCCAAATAATTCTGACAAAGTGAAAGGCTTCATTCTATATCATTACACAGTGGATAGAGATCCAGTGGATCCAACCAACAATATGTCCATAATAGTTTCCAATCAGGCAATTTAACAGTAGGGTATTTGCATCAAATATTCTTAATTTTCTTTTGTAACAAGGACCATAAGTATTTATATAATAATGATGTGCAACATATTTTTACATATATACATACCGTGGAATGGTAAAAACAAATTACTTAGCATATCTATTGCTTCACATGTTTATCAGTGTTTTGTAATCAGAACATTTAAGAATCTACTTCCTTAGCAGTTCTCAGATATAGAATGCACTGTTATTAACTGCTGTCACCATGTTGTATAACAGATCTCTTGAACTTTTTTGCCTGCATAAATGGAATTTTGTAACCTCAATTTCTTCAAAAACTGGCTATAATACACTCAACCCATCCTTTTCACTAATACATATGAAAGGACTCTCTAGCCTATTTCAGTACAGAGACAGGTCCAGGAACACTCACTTATTAATACTTTATATTTCTTCTTCATATTAAATTCAACAACCTAAGTAGTAAGACAATAATCTCAGCAACAGTGTACTTCAAAATAGCTTTAACCTCCAAGCTTTGTATAGTTTTCTCCATGCAAATACACCTTCCCTATCCATCCCTGAAGATTCTACTGCTATTGCAAGCTCAACAGCCTACAGCAAGATCAAGCCAACTACAGCATATCAACAGAATCAGAATATTAAATAACAACTGAAGAGACTTATCAATCATAAAATGAATGTCAATGTCCATATGATGATTAATCTTAAAATCAGAACACAAATAAGTGCCTATAAAGGGATTGTTAATTAGTAAAGAACAAAATACATTTATGCTCTGACACTCAGAAGTCAATGGATAATGGCATACAGTCAGGAAATGGTATAAAACACAACATTTGTTTAGTTTATCTCCCAGCAAGTTAGAGACTTTTCGTCTTAGTAAGTCTCTAAGTATCTGAAAGTGGCTGGTGCTTTCCACTGGGAAATATTAAGTAGTTATGCTTAATTTGCTAGATAGATGTCCTTAATCTATATGTATGAATTCATTTTTACCTTTAAGTAAGTCTGTAGGGTAAAAACTATTACTAGCACTATTTTGCAGATAAAGAAACCAAGGCTTGTTGAAGTTGCAGAAGTTGCCTAGGGTGGAACTGTGACTGAGATAGGATTTAAGTCCTCTGTCATGCTAACAAATTTGATCCAGGTGAAGCCGGCCAATCCCCACTTGAGAGTTGCCAATGGTTTGCATTTTTATGCTGTTAAGATGACAAATGGCCCAGGTCCATTTTAATATCACAGTGCTGCTCTGATGACTGAATGAGATTGTCACAGGATTTTCAACTCTGCTCGAATGCTCTAGACATCCCAAGATAGGACAGGAGAGAAGGTAAGGAAGACAATAACTTCCACAAAGAAAAATGAAAAACTCACATTTATGTCACTCCAAAGGGGGTATACCTCCTAATGCACCTTAGAGGGTTTTTTTTTAATTATTTTATTTTACTCACACATCCTGGTTCCTCAGCAATTCACCAAAGGTTTGAGCACCTGACCTCTAATGATAACTCATCATCTATCCTAATGCTGTGCTCATGCTGTAAAACTCTGAATTAGCAACAAATCCCCCACTCTTTGCCCCTTCAGCCCTTGGAGTTTAACTCCTCTCACATTACAGTATTTATTGAATTTCCCAGCCAAACGGTGTTCTGCTCCATAAAATTCTGACAAGTGGACTCTGCCAAGCTAATAATGGCTTCATTCTGCTGAAATAAACTTATTTCACTGCGGCAAACAAAACGCCATGACCTGGAAAGGTTATTTTTAACTGGGTAATGACTCAGTCTCAACCAAGCATTTCCCTCAAGGTTCCCTGTTTTAAATAAGTTACGTTTCTCAAATATAAATGTGTGCGATTATGTATGTTCTTGTCTGTCAGTCTTCCACAATGAAGTGAAAGTGGATATTTTCATTGCTTAAAGTGTTTGATTCTGTTATTCAATAGCTGGTCAGCTTAGCCGAGTTTCTGTCCTACACAATCACCCAAATAACTTGAAAAAAAAAAAGATAAATACATAAAAGAACAAAGTACATTTTAAACAGAATTTGGGTTTGGCTGCAATTTCCCTTTTAATTAAGCAGCACCAAATCCTTTCAATTCTATGCCACTTTCAATGGGCCTTGAAGAAAGGCCTTTCTTATCACACTACTTTTAAAAGTGTGAATACATTTTGCTAAGGTTGCTTAGGATGTTTACCAAATAAAGGTATGTTCATACAGATTTATCTACATCCTCATTAAATAACATGTTACTCAGTTCCTAAATTCCCCACACCAAAAAAAAAAATTAAAAAGCAAATCCAACTTCAATTTTTCTCCATATCGTTTTTATGTTTTAGAGGGATTACTGTATTGTAAGATACGCAAAACCAACCAAACGGACAAACAGAAACAAATGCTATGATGAGGTCAAATTGTTCTTCAAGTTTCAAATGATCAGAGAGTCCAAGGGCTCAATTACAACAGCTGGGATCTTGTACCAACATGCTGCACCCTGCCAGTCCTGCCTTCTGAGACTAATAAAAGAGAAAACCCTTGACAGAGAACAGCTGGGCTCCTTATGAAGCTGTTCAATAGAAATGAGGAGGCCACCCACAGCCCACCAAAACTCATGGCTGAGTGTGTAGGCACAAAGGCACAAGAAAAGAAGTGTGGTAAGAGGGAGCACATATTTTAAAGAGACTGAAACCAGGAAATGGCGGTGATTAGGAACACGGTGCTGATCTCCCAAAGTGAAACCCTCTTATAGTGGAATCTGGCAGAACTAGCACAGACAGGAGCCTCCACGCTGGCTGTACTGTAACTTTCATTAGTGCCAAAGGAAATATAGACAAGTTTTAATCTGACTACAGTTTCTTAAGACAAGAACCTTTTGGTAAACTACCTTAGTCGTGGTTCTTTCCTAACCTGAATATTCTTTGGATGACCTATAGTGTGTATTCACACTTTCAGTAAAAGGTTACAATCTGAATCGCCTTTCTACTGCTTCCTGCCAATTCCTCTGCCTCCAGATTGCAGAGGGCCTTGGCTACCACAACAGCTCTCCCAGTCAAAGCCATGCCACAGAATTACTGTCAATTAGCCAAATGAATAAAGGGCATGGAAAAAATCACCCAGCCACACATGGAGGCTGGAAAGGAGATGGTAGCTACAATGTGCACAGCCCTTCAAGGGCATTGAAGCAAAGTTTTTGTACTAGGTAAGTTAAGATTAGAGTCAGTATAGGGAAACTACAAACCATAACGAGCAAAAGCACAAAGAACACAGAAACTATTCTATATTATACTATGTTTTTTTTGTTTTGTTTTTAAATCAGGCAATTTCTATGGATACTAGCAAGAAAACAAAAGCTATTAGCTTTTTACTAAATTATATTCTTTTTTTTTTTTTTTTTTTTTTTTTTTTTTAATACAATACTATTAGCTCTTTTCTGCTCACTTGTAGCAGATGCGATCACAAATACCAGAATAGCCTGTAAAGGCTTTTCAGTTAGTGTATGTGTGTGTGTGTGTAGTATGTCTGTGTTGTTGTGTGAGAAATAGAGAAGAGTAAAGGAGTAGTGTGTGTGAGTGTGGGGGGTGTGGTGTGTGAGAGAGAGAGAGAGAGAGAGAGAGAGAGAGAGAGAGAGAGAGAGAGAGAGAGAGAATTGTTCACCACTAGTGGCAACTCAAGTACTGATGTAGAACATGAGAAAGTGAAGGCAACATTATTATAGCAAACACCATGGCATCATTTATAAATTAATGGCTCAGGCCAACAGCATTTGCTTTAAATATGATTTGATTTTGGCTTTCTTAGTCAACATAGAAAATGTTGCAATGTCACCTAAAACAATTAATGAAACCTAATATTATGGTCATTTCTACTTGTGCATGTGTTAGACAATATCTGCTTTTGAGATATGTCCTAGAGTCAAAATACAAAAATTTGCAATTACATGTTTGAAGCTACATGGAAGTAAAAGTGGATGCCTTTCCACAAAGAACTATAAAGTGATTCTTGATAGCCAAGTCTATTATCTGTCCTGAGATG
This sequence comes from Peromyscus leucopus, assembly GCF_004664715.2. NCBI lineage: Eukaryota > Metazoa > Chordata > Mammalia > Rodentia > Cricetidae > Peromyscus > Peromyscus leucopus. Next base: position 83,900,145 of record NC_051064.1, read on the forward strand.
ACTGTGCCTCCAGAGGACCCGTGTAGGTCCCAGCAACTATCACCTATGTCAGGTGGCTCACAAACACCTGTGACTTCAACGGATCCCAAGTATTCTTCTGGACTCATTAGGCACCTGCACTCACATATGCATACCTACACACAGTTGCACATAATTTCAAAGTAACAAAATACAGGGCTTTTGTATTTTGAGAGATGGCTCAGCAGTTAAGAGCACTGGCTGCTTTTCCAGAGGACTCCAGTTCAATTCCCAGCATCCACATGGCAGCTCACATTTTAAGTCTATACCTCAAGTCCTAGGAGATCTGATGCACTCTTCTGGCCTTCAGAAGCACCACACACGTGAGGTTCATAGACATACATACATGCAGGCAAAATACTCATACACATAAAATAAATAATAATAAATATATATAATAAAATAAATATTGGGGCTGAAGAAATGGCTCAGTGGTTAAGAGTGCTTATTACAGAAGACCTGAGTTTGGTTCCCAACACCCACATGGTAGCTCACAACCATCTATATTTCTAGTTCCAGGGTTTCTGACACCCTATTCTGACTTCTGCATGTATCAAGGTGTACTTACATACATTCAGGCAAAACAGTCCAACATATAAAATAAAACAAATAAGTTTTAAAATAAATCTTTGAGGCAGAGTGAGAAAAACATTCAAAACAGCTCAGGGCATACACAGCCCTAGAATTCAGTGGTTCTCAACCTATGGTTTGCAACCCCATGTTAAATATTCTGTATCTCAGATATTTATATTACAATACATAACATTAGCAAAATTATAGTTATGAAGTACAATGAAATAATTTTATGGTTGGGGGATCACCATAGCATGAGGACATTTATTATAGGGTCGCAGTATCAGTATATCAGTATATCAGTATATCAGTATATGAGAACCACTGATATAGCTGGAACATGGTCTCCCACAGTGCCTGTGGAAAACTAGAGCATGGTGCTTCTTCATCTGAATTATGCCATCAACTCAACATATCTAGAAGAACTCAGCTTCACTTTTTGTGAACAATAGCAACACTGAGTCAAAGCTGCTTTTACTAATATTATTTCCCTGATATTAGAAATGGGCACACCACCCTCTTCATCCTTTATTTTCTTGCTTACTAAAGACAGTGACAATCTCTTTGACTTCAGACATATAAAGCAAAGTAGAATTGAGCTGGAAGCTTCCTTCCTGCTGGATACCTTTCACAGTGCTAGAAGTGTTATGCAGAGTACTGCAGTAGAGAAACCATCTATAAGATCTTATCTAGCCTTCGACCCTGCATGCTACAATACAATCTCAACTTTCTGGGCAAGATGTACCTACTGGTACAAGAGTGGCATTGCTGTTTTTGAGGGTGACCCTGGTCTACAGGAGTGAATAACTCAAGCCTGGCTCTGTAATATAGGCAAAAGCCTATAGCTAAAGAGGTATTGGGCCCTGGGCAGAGCCATCTACTCCTGATGTTTTGCTAAATGTGCATGCGATCAAACTCCACCTAACCACTGGTATGTTTTTACTGTTATTTATATTTGTATCTGTACCAATAGTCGAGTCTTGCTTTCTTGGTCAGAGAAGACTCTTTTTTGAAGTGACAGATTCTCATACCTGTACGGTGTGAAGATCAAATGACTGCTGCATGTTCAACATCTGTATCCCCCTCTAAGAACCATTGTGGAATAAGAGCTTAAAAAAATGAAGAGATGAAGGTTATAGAGATCTTCTAGATCTGCATGGCCATTGGAATTATGAACACACAGCAGCTGTGGCTACCTGTGTTGGACCTGCACAACATTGACCCCTTCTGATGGGTGATGTTGCTTTGAATACTGTGTGGAATGTGTTGCTCTGATTGGTTGATAAATAAAATGGTGATTTACCAGTAGCCAGGCAGGAAGAATAGGTGGGATAAACAGACAAGGAGAATTCTGGGAAGAGGAAGGCTGAGTCAGGAGATGCTGCCAGACGCTGCCATGAAAAATAAGATGTAAAGATACTGGTAAGCCACAAGCCATGTGGCAAGGTATAGATTTATAGAAATGGGTTAATTTAAGATGTGAGATCTAGCTAGCAAGAAGCCTGAGCCATTAGGTCATACAGTTTTATTTAATATAAGCCTCTGTGTGTTTATTTGGGTCTGAGCGTCTAAGGGCCCAGGCAGTACTGGAGAAAACTCCAGCTACACGCTTCAGTGTTACATAACAGATGGTAGAGGGCCTTATGAGTTCCCCCACCTCTTCCTGAAGTGCTCCTGGCAGTCAATGGTTGTCTTACTGGCTTCTGGGAGTTGTTTTCTTTAGTGTTATGGCCACTGGCAAGTTGTCTATGTTCCAAATAGTCTTCTGCACATGGTCCTACAAATAACTAATTAAGCACAGTGACACACATAGCATAATAGTAGGAGGGCATCTAGTCAGGAAGAAGGGCTTCAGAGAGTAGAAGAAATAAGAGCTGGTAATGGAAGCATCCATATGGTCACAATGTTGTTCAAAAGTATGAAACTCAAAAAATGCTTAAAATATGGTGATAACATGATCTCCCTTTCAATCAATCTCATGTCAACCCATTTGACATGTATAATTTGTGCCTGTTTCTACTTTATTCATATCTAGAACAAGGGTGTCTCTAGTAATGAGCCACTGATTTTCCATGAAGTGAAAGACAAGACATCTGAATGAAACCTTGTCTTTCTGAATATTTCAATGCTTATTGAAAAGTGTATAAAACTTTTCCCCCATAAGTGGCAAAAAGTAGGAAAATGGGGCTGAAACAAGATGGCTATGTCACTGAACTACTGCAATGGAGATAGGAAAAGAAAGAGGAAACTGGGCAGATCGCAGGGGGTGAGAAAAATGACAGTACCAAGATCCTTGGCTACCATGCATTTTCCTTCCACCTCCTCACATCTTTCTGCAAATTCTATTCTTTTAGTCCATACTCCCCAGCACACTTGTACATGCTGCTCTAACCTCCTGTCAAACTGGGTGGGGATTCTGGCTGTACTTTCTTCTAGAGAAACAATCTTACCTTCTGATTATATGCCATTGCTTTCTGAAACTTCTTAAACCCTACCCCAAAATGCCATTTCCATTTCTAAGAGGTTGTTACTTACTAACTTTAAAAAGTAAACAAACCAGCTCAATTACTGTCATTTCTGACAGTGTTTTTTCTGAATTATAGCTGAGCAGAATCACAGCACATTGCAAAAACATTCTGGACTTGATCACATCTGTCATGGAGAATTCAAAATTCACTTAAGACAATTAAATTAAGTAAGAAGAGGTTGTGTGTGTGTGTGTGTGTGTGTGTGTGTGTGTGTGCGCGCGCGCGCGCTGTGGTTATGGTTGAAAAACATCATTGGATATATTTTAGTTGATAGACTGTGACATTCTTGAAGTTAGCCCAAACACACCTTCCTTAGAATAAACAATGGACAGGTTATGATGGGGAAATGGTACCAAACACCTCCACTATTGACATTTCTTATCATTCAAATGAGATAGAATTCTTTTCTGATACGAAATGAAACCATAAATGAAAGGAAATAGCCTGAGTCAATCCTGCTGTCTCAGATCCATCTTAGAAGAATGGAATTTTAGTGACCACTTATTTAATAATGAAACAACATGCACTATTTGAAAGTTTATGGTGATCTGAATCTATTGTGCAATATTATGTTGTTCCTGTAACACCAATTCCATGGGTTTTAGACTTTGTCAGTATCACGTAAGCACACTGGCAGCAGAATTCATAGCAGAAGCAGAAGTATAACTGAGCCACAGTAATTCCTGTAGGCAGCAGTCACAGAGGCCCCTTGATGTTGAGAATGGCATATTCCAGAATGAATAGGAAAGCTTTACCAAAGCTGCCAGTTTAGGCAAGGGGCAAATCTTAATCAGATGTGATTTGGTAAGGTGCACAGAGCCACAGGCATATTTCAAATGGAATCCCAGACAGATGTGATATGGGGCATGCACAGAGGCATAAGCATACTTTGTGCTATAACTGATGGAACTACTATGGAACCAAAGCATGGCAGAAAGCTATGTTTTTCCTTAGCAGCCACATTTTGCAATAGAACCTGCCATTGTTTATGGAAACTTGTTCCAAAACATGTCAATGAGCTAGGAGTACTGACAAATGCCTGTAATCCCAGCACTTGGGATACAGAGGTAGGAGGATCAGTAATTCAAGCTCTGTCTTAGCAACATAACAAGTTCAAGGCCAACCTGGGTTACATGAGACAAAAAAAGAAAAGAAAAGAAAAGAAAAACACAAGTAAACATGTTAATGAAAACTTGAAATATGAATGGCATAGCCTCCACACTGTAGAACGCACATGAAGTAAGGAACTGTTAGTAAACTTAGTCCATACTAACCTGTTCTATGAGAAATACACACGCATCAGTTCACAAAAGGTGCTAGGATTCCAATCTAGACTTCAGACTACACTCCAACCTTATAATTCTGAGAGCGATCTTACCTCCTTCCATCATCGTTTCTTTTTAATTGGCTAAATTCAGAGCCAATTATTTACAAACAAAGCCTCTAAGTATCCATGAGGTGGTTTAGAAGTGTAAAACAATTGTTTTATATTGCAGAAGGATTAGTAGTAGCACTGAGGTAAAAATAATGTAATGTGTCAAGGTCAAGCCACATACCTTTAATTCCTGAGCTCAAGAGGCAGAGTCAGGTGGATCTCAGGGAGTATGAAGACAGCCTGGTCTATATCATGATTTTATAGGACAGTCATAGTGAGATCCTGTCTCAAAAACAGTAATTATTACTATCATCTCAATGAAAAATTTATTTTTATTAAATTAAATTAAAAATTATTATTTAAAATGTTACAATAACAATTATTTGTAAATAAATAGAAAAACACAGAATTGACATTCTAAATCGGGGAAAAAAAAAAAAAAGAAAATCCATACCCTTTCAGAACACAGTCCAAGAATGTAGGTGTGTAAAGGGATTTCTCAGTGTTTGTGAGAAAACTCTGAGAAACCAAGACAAGAGTCTTGTTTCCTCAGTTTCTTCAAAAACATGAAATTGTTCTTGGAATGTGTTTTTGTGCCCTCCTCAGGTGTATTCGATGGGAGTGAATCTATGTCAGCTTATTCTTTACAACCTGCAACTGTTATTTGGTTTATTTTGGCTTGTTAGCCATGTGTGACTTGCTCTTGTGATTGTACACTTTACTTGTGTGGTCTCTCTTAACCCTTAGAGGATAAAGTGTCTGATGCTACAGTTGGCTATTGCATGAGACTCTAGTCCAACTCATTTATTGGCTCCATTCTCCCAGGTCCTGTAACCTCTAGAACAGTGACGATACCCCCACCTCACACCATATAAAGACTAATTCTAAGTAGACTGACTACCTTGACGTAAAAATTCACACTATACAACTTTTATAATGAGTGTCCTTCTGTTTAAAGGCAGAAAAGGATATGTTAAAAAACACATGAAAAGAACTAACTACAAAAGAAAAGACCAACAAATGTTACTGCATTAAAATTTTAAATATTCTTTAGCCAAACAAGAGAAAGCAGGTTACCTAGGTGAGAATATCTAGAGTGCAGACAACTGGCAAGAGAAGATACTAACAACATATAAACAAGTCCAATACGTTAACAAAAGAATGGTGGTGTTCAAGTACAAAAATACACAAAAGACATAAACAGGCATTTCCTAAGAAAAGAGATTTAGTGCTCATTAAATACAGGGGAAGATATATGATTCTACTGTCAGTGGAAGACAGACACATGTTCATGTACAACAAAATACATATATTGTGCTCAGAGTACAACTATTAAAAAATGACCAAAGCTGAGCACACATATCTTTCAGCAGTTCAACAGATAAAAGTGTGAATGCTTATATAAATGCAACACTGTATATCCAAGAGCAGGAAGATACTGTGCACAATGCAAAAATGTCAACAGACCATACAAACATGGGGTTGTGCCAAAGACACATGAAAAGAATACATACAATTTTATTCTGTTATAAAGAACAAAAATAACAAAACTGTATTATTTAGAGATTCATCTATAGATAAAATCATGAAGAAAGATGGTTATAAAATCACTACATGCATAAGAACAATGGTTCTTTCTCTCTTCTTGGGGAAGAGGGGATTATGAGAGGTAAGCCTGAGTGGCCGGCCTTTCTGGACCACCCTCATTGGAAGCTCCTGAGCACTCAAGTATCATACAAGTTCAGGCACTGTTTCTGCTGCTACCCTGCATGTGTAGATACCAGCATCAATTGCCTGTGTAGCAAAGAGATTCCCAATAGGGACCCTGATTTCATTTGGGCCTCCCATACATCTCTTTATCCACTAACATCACCATGTTGTCCAGTGATTGTTTTTCAAAGATAAGTTATGCACCTCATGACACCATTCTACTTAAACTCTTCCTAATCCCTTTTTACTCGAAAGGCCACCTCCTCTCTTCTCTTTCCATCTGCACTGCCTCTCCACATTTCCCCACTCTACATTCCAGTCACATTTTCCCCAGGTACATTTCTGGCCTTTGGTGTTGATTCTCCCTCTATCTGGAATGAATGCATTACCACTCCATGTCTAGTAGCTAACTCTACTTCCTTCAAACCTTTGCTTTCAGACTAAATTTACCCTGAACATCCTCTTTAACATTACAACCTACATCCACCCCATTCCTCTTTTGCCCAGTCTACCTTTTACTTTCCTATCCCTTCCTAATCCTCTATGGAATTGCTTTTCGATGTGTGTTGCTTATTGAACATCGTCTTTTTCAGTTAGTAGAGTGCTACCTCCAGAATGGTTGGAAATATTGTATTTTATTCAATAGGTATGTGTATGATCTTTATATACAATTGGTGATCAATACACAAGGATTGCATATATATGACCATGTTAAGCATATCTTAATCACAAGATAATATGTATTTCTTCGAGTGTAGGAGATGTCTCAGCAGTTAAACATGCTTTGTGCACAAGCCTGAGAAACTGAGCTTGGTCCCCACAACCAACCTGAAGGTGGAAGGAGAGAACCGACTCTCAAAAGTTGTCCTCTGACCTACACATACACAGGCTGTTAAAAACGTGTGTCGACACACACATATTACATACATGCACACACAATAATAGTTTTTAGTATTAGTACACATTAGGGTAAAAAAGTTTACAAAGTATTAAACTAGAACATACCAATTGTATATATAGTATGTGTGGGAAAAAAAAGGGAAAGGTTGGGGAGGTGGATGGATAGCTCGGTGGGTACGCATGATAACAAGAATTCAAACCTCCACCACCCACATAAAGTGTTGGACAGGGATTAGAATGCTGGTAGCCTCAGCATTGTGAAGCAGCAGCAGAAGGTTCAAGGGAGCCCACTGGCCAAATAATGTAGTCAAAACAAGTTTCCTGTTGAGTGAGATACCCTGTCTCAAGACAATAACTCAAAGAACTATTGAGAAGGTATCTGACACCTTGCTCTGGTCTTTGCATGCACACCCACAAGCACACTCTCCTGCATTTACATGTATGCACCACACAAGCATACTCTCCTACATTCACATGCATGTACTACACAAGAATACACAACACACAAAAACCATAATAAAAACAGAAATGCAGTACTGTATCCTAAAGTCCTGCATTGTCCAATATGACAGCCACTGGCCTATGTAAACTTTTAACTTTAATTTGAGGGCCAGTAACAGTAAGATGGCTCTGTAGATAAAGGTACTTGCCTGATGACCTGAGTTTCTGCTTACAGTTGGTTGAAGCAGAAAAATGACTCTCTCAAGTTGTCCTTTGATTTCTACCTGCAAGTCATGGGACAATATTGAGTGTGTGTGCACAAGTGTATGCACACACACAAGCATACACTCACACACAGGATCTTAGCCTAACTACCTATATGCCAAGTACTTGAGAGCCACAATGGTTAGTAGTTGCATCACTTTACTATACATGTGACAGCATCCCCATCACTAGGAAGGATGATCTAGTTTCAAGTCGACAGTGTTACTTTAGACACTAAAAGTATGATAGCTCAGGAATGTTCCATCAATGTTTTTCAGGCAACTGTTACCTATAGGCAGAGTGAATTAAAACAAAAAAGACTTAGAATACCCAGGAAGTCCGGGAGTCCAGTTCAGTTACAAGGAAATTAAAATGGTACATGTGCATAAGACCAAAAGTGGGGTGCAGAGGGAGGGCAGATTTGAGGAATTTGCTAAGGGAGGATCAGGATTTGTTTTCCAAGCTTGCAAGATGACAGAGAAGAAAGGGACTTGAGGAACTGAGGTGCTCAGCATTACTGGAGAAGCCACTTTAATGGATGGACAATAGAAGGCAAATAGCTCTCTTGAATCAGGTGTTCAGATTAAGGGCCATTTCAAAAGGTAACATTTTAAAAGATGGCAAGTGCTCAGGACAGAGAATATCTGTAGTAAATACCCAGATCTTCATTCCCTCCTTGATATGTATCTCAGACATGAGATAGACAGAAAATCAAGACTCGGTGGATAATGAGGCAAGAAATGTGTGAGAATTATCTGGAAAGTGTGAAATTACCTGTTGTAGTCACTTCTTAAGTGGAAAACAGAGCTGAAATGCTCCATTTTTGGACAATAGCAAACCAATTTCTTCCAGTAACTGTCAATGCAGCATGTGGATGCACAGGATAGATTAAGGGGATATGTTTTCTGTTCCACTATTGCAGCAAGATTCCAGAAATAGACAGCAATAAGGAGGAATGGCCAATTTTGTCTCAGTTTTAGTCCATGGTCAGTTGACTTCCTTGCTTTGGGCCCTGTGGCAGATCATAATATCATGGATTCAGAATGTCCTGGAACAGAATATGTGCTAGAGCAAAGAGTTGACCTCAGAGAGCAGAGAAGCAAAGACAGAGACAAGAAATGCTCAGGGTCCCATGACCTGCTCCAAGAGCATGCTTCAGGTGACCTAACTTCCTCACAGTAGCCCTATACCTGCTAGAGTCGACCACCTCATAAGACCGCAGTCCATCCAGTGACCAAGTTTAAAAAATGAGATTTCAGGAGACACTTCTGTACTTCAATCAGAAAGCACCAGAGAGAAAGATTTGAATAGATTTGCTTTGCACCCAAATATCCTAGGGAGACTTAGTACAAGCTGGTGGGTTAGCCAGATCCCTGCAGCACAGCTGTGCTATTGACGGAAATATACTAGGGAACTAAGGAAAAAGCTTGCTGGGTGCATTTTTCCCATTATCAGGCATTACAGTGCAGCAGCCTGAACCAAAGATATGCAAACCCCACCAGGGACAGCAGGGATGCACCCCCCTATATGTGCAAAGGAAAAAGAAGGCAAGCGCGAATGCAGAAACAGCTGCTCCCCAAACTCATTTAAAAAATATCCTACAAAAATAAATGTGACGCATCCACAGTACACAGCAGATGGAAGTGCAACATGTCTAGCTCATGGGGGAAGAGGATGTAATTGAGGAATCAGAAAGTGTGGAAATTCAAAAACACTGAAACCCATTTCACATACTGCTGCCCATTAGGTTACACTGTTGTCAAGCTGTGGAGAGAATTGCCTTTTATATGTATCCACCACTCTGAAAGAATTTCAAATAATTACAGGAAATTCTCTAGTACAATTTATCATAATTGATAATTTTACAAGCCACATTTGAGGGTCAAAATTTTATTTCCTTCTAATATAAAATATAGATGTGTCTCTTGATTCCAAGAACTTGAGAAAGCAAATTAAGAGATAATGTTCAGGTTGGATAAGGGCACTTGCTACTCTTTTGCAGGACTGAAGCTTGCTTTTCAGCACCCACTTTGGGCATCTCACAGACATCCACCACACCTACAGCTCAAGAGGATTGATCCAGCACCATCTTCTGTCATCCATATACAAGTGAAAATCTCTTAAACATAAACATCAGAGAATACCAACATGACAGCTAAAGATTGGGTGAAGATACCTGTACTTCTGATTAAACAGACAAACTACAGTCCAAGTGTCTTTGAACAATGGCCTATGACTGACATTACAAAAGGGATATAAGTCAGTGTTTGGTCTTCCAGACAAATTCTTTTTGGCCCAACCTTAACACAAAGTTGCTTATCTTCTTCTCACATATGCAAGTTTTTTCTTTTTTTAATTTCTAATACCCTTTAGCCTGAAAGTGAAGCAGTTTAGCATTTCAGAAGTCATTTTTTCTCATTACAATTTCTATAGCAAACCCAAAATGGGAAAATATTTCCATTACTCTATTACCTACATCTATGTTGACTTTAAATGACAAAATAAAATGGCTCACCTATGAAGTACAACAAATAAATGGGAAATTAACTCCACAGAGTTATTAGCATCACTACACAAAGGGCTTCTGATAAAAGAACAATTTAAATATCAATCATTACACAGTTTTCTATCATATCAATAATATTTTAACATGGTTCAAATAATAATAAACTGTAAGATAATTAAGAGCCTAAAATTTTAAGGCTAGAAAATACACAATCTTATTCTTGAGGGGTAGCCCAGAATCCATGTTACCCATGGCAACCTTTGCTGTGGGCAGCAATGTTATACAACAGATCTAAAAGTGGAGTTACAACAGTTTCTTCACACATTCTCTTTAAAATGAAATAAACTCAACTGCGGGCTGTGGTGATACACTCCTTTAATCACAGAACTTAGGAGGCAGAGGCATGTGGATCTCTGTGATTCCCAGGCTAGCCAAGGGCTATATAATGAGAGCCTATCTGAAACAAAATAAAGCAAAAATTAAGCTCAAAGCACATAGAAAACAAACAAACAAAACCATCAAGTTTCAATTTAAAGTTTAAAAAAAAAGTTAGACAAGTGCAATGCCTCATTCTCATAATCTTAGCACTCAGGAGGTAGAGTCAAGAAGATCACCATAAATTCAAGCCCAGCCTGGTCTACACAGCAAGCTCCAGATGGCCCTGTTATATATAGCAAGGCCATGTCTCAGAACAATAAAAAGTAAAATAGTAATAATAATGATAATAATAATAACAATAATAATAATAAGGCACTTTTATCTCATATGTTTCAAAAGGGAAGAAAGATCCTATAACTTGAAGTTCAGAAGTCTATCTGAATAACTTAATTGCCAAGTGATGTTTGTAATGAAAACAAACAGACCTTTTGAAGTCAACTATGCTCACTTCTGCTACCACAGCTGAAAAGTTTACTGAAGTCATAAAACAACATTGGAGCATATGAACACCAGGGCAAGCAGTGAGGAACTGCCTTAATTTGTTTTGTTTTTGTTAGCGCTTGGAGGCAGGGCCTGGCTATGTAGCCCAGGCTTGGCTTGGAATTTGCAATCCTTGCCCTCCAAGAGATGGCATTACAGGTATGCACTTCGGTGTTCAGCTTGCTGTAATTCCTATTTGCTAAGGTATAAGTAAATTTTAATAATACTAGAATGTGAATGTTAAATTCCTGGGGAGGGATATCTAAATATGTAAAATTGAAAACCATTCTTTATTAGGAACTAGCAGGGGCCAGTGGGACATTTGACCATTGATATTAATGGAAAATATTACTCTGATATGAAACTAACCTCATTTCATTACAATGATCCTCACTTACCTATTCCTTTAACTGAGCATTCTACAGCCTGGAATGTTTATTAGACACCAGAGTGTGTGACTCTGAAGTAGGAATATGACATATGACTATTTCTCCCTCCTAATAATAAACTTTTCAAATCTCTGTAAATATCGACAGCATTCTAATCTGGTGTCATTCATTAACTTACATTTAAAGTAAGTTATCAGGTCAAATCCTCATCCCAAAAATAGGCTTTAAAACAGGATGATTCCTATTTTACTGACATGCTGAATCTTTGTAGACTCAAAACAAGCGCTGTAATCTTATGGCTAAGAAACCCAAGCATAAAAATTATCCAGAATTGGGATAACCAGAAATGCCAAATAGTCAAACCTATAGGAAACAGGGAATAATCATGTGCCTCTATTGATAACCCAGAACCTCCCTACTACCTGAAGGGGACTTCTGAATAAACATGGAATTTAATTCACATATGCTCACAATATTTTACATGCCAAAAAATTTGTTTTATTCCAGTTAATGGACTTGAATGACCCTAGCAAAATAATCCTGTACTCTCTAAGCTACTCTAATGTTTGATTAACCGAAACATTCTATCCCCAGCCATCTGCAGTAAACTGAAAATTGCCATCACGTGGCACTCCTTAGTAATAGTTCATATTCAAGGGACTTAAAGCTCCCAAAATTTGATCATATTATAAACAAGTTCAAACTATAGCAGAACATAAACCCCACATGATTATGTTAGGGCAAGAAATCTGCCCAAGTTCTGCCAAAGCTATAAATATGCAGTATCATGGAAACATCCTTTAGGAATGAATTCCAAACTCTCTCTCTCTCTCTCTCTCTCTCTCTCTCTCTCTCTCTCTCTCTCTCTCTCTCTCTCTCTCTCTCAATTCATTTTCCAAAGTTATTAAATAAATAGACTGTTTAATTGTGATCTGTTTATTCTGTGCCAATGTAGGTATTGCAAGTGGTAAGAGAACCAAAGAGGAAGCTTGATGACATGCACAAAGCGTGCCTAATCTCTTCATGATGCAGCTGGGGAATGTCCTTTCAGGACTCACATATCAAGACAGGCACCCATGGAGGATGATTATAACTTCTCAGATGTTCCCTCATCCATGGCCATGCAACTCGCAACCTCTCTCTCACCTGGTGCCTCACTAGTCTCTCAGGGAGCACAGGCTGAACTGAGTATACCATTGTGCTTGAATTAAAAGACTTTGTGCATTTCTCAATGGCTCTGTTAATCTGTGGAGACCTTGAGAAGGGCAAATATGTCTTTTCATCCCTAAGTGCATTTATTGATTTTGTGCCTACACCTGCTCAGTGAACAACTGTAGCAGAATGTTTTCTTGAAGTAGAAGGCAAACTGAGCTCAATACTGCTCAAACCAAAGTTGTATAAAATACCTCAGGCTGTGATTACATGGAATCCCACCCTTTATATTTTACTAAATAGAACTCTCTCTTTTTATACTTTAGTCAGTATATGATAATTTGAACATTTTAAATATTTAAGTATTAATGTGGCAATGTTTTGTTTTCCTTTTTCCTGTTTTTTTTTTTTTTCAAGTAAGTATTACTATGGTCTTTAAATTAACTGAACAATTTGATGATGTAGTTTAAGTCCCAGGGTCATTAAGTTCAGGCCCCCTTATATTCTTTAAGAGAGACAAAGAAACCAGGTCTGGTGGTGCATGCCGGTAAATCCTGCACATGGGAGGCTGAGGCAGGAGGACAGAACATATGAGACTAACCTAGGATGCATAGAGAAACCCTTTTCTCAATAATAACAACAGACAACTGTGGCAAAGATAACAATGATGAAGAAGAAGAGGGGAGAAGGAAATAGAAAGAAGGCGAAAGGCGAGAAGAAGAGGGAGGGGGAGTGAGGGAGAAGGGGACAGGGAGGGAAGAGAGACAAAGGAATAGGAAAAGAGAGCTCAAGCCAAAATTCTCCTTCAAAACCCCTGTAAGGCATGCTGGCACACAAGTTCAATCTCAGCTTGAGGCAGCCTGGTATACAAAGTGAGACCCTGTACCAAAAAAAAAAAATAAACACATACACACACACACACACACACACACACACACACACACACAACTTCTTAGAGGAGTTGTGTTTCAGTCATACTTATAGTGCCATTCTACACCCCTGAGTTAAGGATGCATATAATAATGATAATAATTCTTTCTAATAGGGATTATTCAAAGAATGCAGAACCAAACAACTCAAAATTTGCTGGTCTAAGCAAAATAAATCAGCAGAGACACTCTGGTGCTAGCAGAAAAAGATTATAAATAGAGGACTTGTGTAACTCTACTCAAGTCACTTTGAATCATCATAATAAAGAGTGACTTCCTGATGCATTTGAGAGATAGCACAGCAAACTATCTAGAAGTTGTGGCATTCTTACTCATCCATTCATCTGGCAACTGTTTACTAGGCACCTACTCCATATGAAGTGTTGCTCATGGAGGCTGCCTGCCATTCAGCAGTTAGTACAAAAAGGCTGAACCTCCTTGAAATTTGCAGGTAGTTAAATATATTTCATCTGAAACCGTGCCTCCCACTCGAGTTTCAGCAATCTCATATAAACACAGTTGTTTCAATCAGACTTCTCATTGATATAAATTTACAAAGAGCAGTGAGTCAGAGCATAGAGGCTCTTGTCTCCTTCTGCAGTTAAGTGCCTATGAGAAATCAAATAAAAACTAAATCTTTGGTTTCATGTGTGAAGGTAGACACAGAAGCTCAACTCTGCTCTCCTTACAGTAGTATGAGGATTCATAAAGTACTCAAAAAATGATGAAGCATTGAGTATGAATGTACATTAGTTCATGCTAATTAAAGTCCTATGTGTTTTAATGAAATACTTCTCGTACATAACTAATTGGTCTCTCGAAGTTTTGTGTATTTCAAAATAAATCAATTTATTTGTTTTCGGCCATGCGGTATCACTAGTCCTCCGGTGGCAGTGACTTCAAGGTTTCTGTAACACTTTAAAGGCTTCCTACAGTTTTTGTTATGTTGGTTTGAAAAAGAATCCTTTGGTCCAACTAAATATTCATTAAAGAGAACTGTCTCAGGGTAACCCTTTAGGGACTTTCTAGTTTTGTCTGAGTAGACCAGGAATTGTACCATTTGTAAGACAAATATGTAGCCCAGTGATAAAGAAAAAGGAAGGGTGGAATCAGGTTAAGAAACACCAGCAGAGGAAAGGAGTATTACCTTGCAAGCTCTGATGTCTTTAATGTTAGCAAAGGATCCTGCTCCCCTCTTCCCAGAAATGAAACTCAGAAGCAATGGAGCTCAAAGGCCTTAGTGAAAATGTGGCTGCCTCCCCAGTCAAGACAGTGCAGCCAATACTGTCGGTTTCAATTAACATTTAGCCTTCCTTCTTTCATGTTCAGGTGCACTTTGTAATGAATAGCCATCACTCTTATTTACCTTTGCAGCTCTCTGCAGAGAAATCCTCCCACTTAATTACACTTTTAATACCCACCATCCCACCCACACACACAAACGTACACACTGACTGATATGTGACCCCAGTCGATCCAGGGAAGATTTTTCTCAGAAAAAAAAATACAGATCCTTAGAGATGGTTCATCAGGTAATGGCACTTAAGGGAACCCTGGCCACTTCAGTCTGAACCCCTGGCCCAAACTAAAAACAAATAAATAAAAAGAAGCACAAAACAAACATTTTTTTTTAACTTTCAAGCCCTAAATCCCTACTTTACCAAAGCAAATGTTAACAGAATTCTTTTGGAAATCTAAAATAACTGTTTAGCAGAGAGATAGTAAGTAAATATTGACATCCATGAGTTTGCAAAACTGCACAAGCGTGCTACGCTGAGACCACTGTTCAGAGTCCCAGACAGGGAACAGCTATTCTCACTCCATCCTCCTCTCCCTACTCCAGATAAGTACACATAAACATCGCAAGTATCCAGAGGCTGCCTGCCATCAAATGCATACTAACTTCGTTTCTTGTCTCTGTGTATTAAAAAGCCTGTAAGAATTTTTTTCAAGACAATTGATTCTTATTTTGTTTCACATGAACTATTCAGTCTTTCTCTAAACTGGCCAAGGTATATTCTGTCAGAAGCCTATACTACTAAAAACCTGCAAAAATGGAACTCTGGGTCAAATTGGATTTGAGTGACAGTGCTGTGGGACTAGAGCACAAAAAACTGCTTCGTCTAATTTCTTCATCTGTTGACTTGGTAAACCAGTAAGTGACTTTATTTTCTCAAGGAGGAGAAAGGAAACATCTAAAGCCTAACACCTCCGTGTGACACTCATCTTCGCTGTCTTGCCAGTTCCTCTCTTGCCAGACTCACAAGTACATAGTAACAGGAGGTGCTACTACCTTCCAGTCATGGATGTTCAGATGGATCAAGAAAGAAAGCACTGGAAGCTATTGTCACTTCAAATAGTAGTTAGCAGCTCCTGTCCATTGCTATACACAATAAACCCAACAATTTCATATTATCTGTGAGAGTTTAAAACAGTGCTTAGTTATTTATTGCACTAATATTTAGAAAATATTTGTGCATTCTCAGGATATTTTAATTGTTTGATAATGTGAAATAAGGGTCATCCATTACCACTATCTACTACATGGCATGATATTTAGCTTCCCCAGAGTTTCAACTTTAGCCCTTGATTGTATTATCTCAATTCTCTATAAACAATGTTAACATTCTAAAAAGAAAAAGAGGGTGAGAAGGGGAGAGCTAAATTAGATAATTCTCTCTTATTCATACCACTCAAATAATGTGAGGAAAAAAGATATGAAAATTCTAACATACTATTTATTGATGCCAATATTAAACCTTGATTCCATTTCACAACTGGAATCAATTGCATCCATGGTAAAGTTAATTTCTTAAATCCTTGAGGTTTGCTAGGTTGACTTGTGAGAAAAGCAGATACCATTGAGGTAAAGAGCCGACACAACCACAGAACCCTTCTGGAGGGGATATCATGTAACCTCAAAAACTCTAAAACAAGAAAGACTGCCTAGGCTATCTGAGACCAACATGGTCTATTAAAATGCCCTTTGCTTAATTGCAATGCCATCTCTATTTCATTATCCTTATCCAACTGGCTGTTTCTATCATGTACTTAATGCCATGACCCAGGAGAGGCCTCACATAAGGATAGAAAAGAGGAGTTACCCCACTCACTGGAACATCCCAGCCCATTTCCAGAATCCCTCATCTCACCCATCCTTTCCATTCATCCAAAATCTTCTTCTTGTTACACTTCATGCAGAAGCTATCAAAGATGAAAAATTCCATGGTATGGGGGCCTCATTCTCAAGAAGCCACACTCATCCAGTGAGTGTATTCGTCCTTCCAATACCTGACTCTATCTCTGTATCCTCCCCAGAGAGTTATTCCAATCTAGAAACAATAGGTTGAGGTCTCCATCTGTGTTTTGTATCTGAGTCCTCCCTGGCTTTCACCTCCACCACTCCCAGCATGATTTGGGATTTTTGAGGAATTCTAACTTTTCCAGCCATCCACACACATAGTGTCATGGGGATTACTTGAGTCAGCTTTTTCCTGTTCTGAAGATGTCAGTGCATTGAGGGGAAAGGTGGAAAAAGTGTAGAAATTTCCATTTCTAGAAAGGAGGTGTACACAGGAGTCCTGAGACTGTTTCTCTGTTTTATCTCGTTAACAATAATAGGCTAAAAGACCTATCTAGCCAAGCCTAACTGTCATATGGCAGAACATTCACAGCTTCTTCTCCTAATGATATCTCTAACTCCAAAGTCAAAAGAGGAAAACACACACAAACAAAGTAAAACAAAAGACAGACAAAGTAAGTAACTATAGAAGTTTGGGTACCTGAGAGAAATCTGGATGTACCTGTAAACAGGCCACACTGGGTGCATGACATTCCCAAAAGCAGCAAGTGTTTCCAATAGCAAATTGTAACTCTCTTTCCATCCTTCCAAGGAGATGTGTAGATGCTAGAACTACGGGCATTTATGCAGGAAGGGATAGGACCCCAAAAACTAACAGTTATATGATCTTGGAGAAACTATGACTTTCAGTTTTCTCATATGGAAAGTGATCATTCAGAAAGCAAAGAGGGTTATATGAAAATATGTTTGTGATGTAACTGACAAGCAGTGGATTTACTACTGCCTTGGTTAGCTATCGTTTTCCTTATAGATCGGTAGACACATCTGCCAGGGTTTG
The DNA here is from genome assembly GCF_004664715.2 of Peromyscus leucopus. Classification (NCBI taxonomy): domain Eukaryota; kingdom Metazoa; phylum Chordata; class Mammalia; order Rodentia; family Cricetidae; genus Peromyscus; species Peromyscus leucopus. The sequence goes on from NC_051064.1 coordinate 83,917,987, forward strand.
TGGAAAATTTTCTCTTCTTTCATCTGAACAAATGCACACTTCAATTAATACTAATAATAGTAATAATAATAATAGTTTTTAGACAGATTAATCTGTAATTTAATTGAAAGAATGAATCACTTATAATGAATTATAAAATCAAATGGAATTAGTTTTGCCAATCAGAAAACTGAATTCAATTGAAAGCTCATTTACAGAGCACAACAATCTACCTTTTCAGATTCTGCTAGCAGTTATATCTTATAGCATCATCTTTAACCTTTGAGTTGCTTGCAGTCATATTAATGTTATCAAAATATGACATATTTGATAGCCCTACTCTTGACAACTATTTTGACAGAAAAAGAGAAAAACACCAAATGCCAAAGAATCCTATCAAAAATATTTTCTAAAACATAAACCCAAACTGTTTACTCTTTTACATCTAGTTGATTTCCCCCTTATTTTTTAAATCCATTTTTGTCTTGCTAATAAAACTACAGATGTATTTAAAATGGCTATCCTTACTTTTGAGGCATCTGGCATTTAGTTTTTGCTTTAGTTTAGAACAGTTTACCTCTATGTCTTTCTAAGTTAAAGACCTTGCATACTGACCATGTTTTAGTTCAGTGAAGAGTAACTGAGACATGACCCCTGGTCTTGAATGTTCAAAGTCTGATGAAGAAGACTGGTGAGTAAATTCATATTTAAAAAAATAATGTAGAAAGTGTGTTAACTACAGAGATGGCTTAAGGGACTTAGGGACCTAGGCCTTCTAGGTTTGAAAGAAAGTGTTGGTGACTATACCCAACCAAAATTTGGAGGAGAGGCAGAAGTGACTCTGTCTCTCTATTGGCAGAAACTCTTCTCTTCCTTTTGTGTGACCTATGCCCACCAGGCCAACACTGCCATATCAGAACACTTTTTAGCTTCTAAAAATGTAAGAAGGAAAAAGGGAAATTAATCAAGATGCTGTTTACTCAAGGCTACTATCACTCAATTTCATAACAATTATCTGAGATTGGTATGATCCAAATTATAGTAGGGAAACAGCTTAATAAATTGAGTAGTTCAAGCTCACAAAGCAACTTAGGCAGTGGCTGACAATTACAGAGGATGTCTATAAAACTCAATTGTAATACAAACAAAAGAAGATACATGAATAGACACAGAGAAGGGAAGCCTTTTGGCTGTCCATGCCATGATTTATGGCATATACTTTTGGTGGTTATTTTTGGACATAACTGGGACATCTTTGGGTGCACATAAATACCACATTTTCAAAGACTTTCAAAAACATTGCCAGTAAATTGGGTTCAAATTCCAAACTACAACCATCTGATTTTGTTAAAAAAGAGAACCTATATTCATGTGTAATGAACATATTCAAAGCTACCATCAAGGCCCCTCCAGAGATTTAAATAGTCCCTGCCACACTCAAATTAAACCACCTTCAGGTTCTACGAGTCGTGTAGTTTCAAAAGTTCATGCTCTGAGACACCTGAAAATATCAAGTACATATAGACAAAGCCTGGTGAGTGCTCAAGTGTATCTGTTTAAGGCAGGGCCACAGCACAGATTGCCATGTTGGTTGGCTTAGGAATGGCACGACCACTCTCCTGTCCTTACAAACTGTGAAGCCATTAAGACATTTCAGATATCGAATTTGCTTAAGCGGGTTTTGATAAGAGATATATTCAGATCGCTGTTAAAAACATATTTTAAAATCACTTCACCCAAGTTGAGCATCCAGACCTGCTCCCTCAATTTGACTGCTGTGCTGAGATGTACTCTGAAGGCACCAGAACTACATTCACACTGACATAACCTAGTCCATGGAAACAGAAACCCAATTCTGTCAGCAGAGTAATAACTAGGACAACTAGAATGCAAGAACAACCAGGAATTGTCTTTGCTCCATCACAGTTACAGTGATAAAAATATTTATGCTAAAGGAATCACTGCTGACACCGAGAGGAGTGGGAAGTATGGTTTAAAGCCGATGAAAATAGAAGCTGTGAGATTTCACAGACCGTAGCTTATCTGAAGATATGAGCCACTGCACCTACCCAGTCAGTACTAATGAACACTATAATCACTGTAATCACACAAACAAAGCAACTGCACATTAGGAGAGATTGAACTATTATTCAGAAAGTTTCACTAAATCTCTCCATGGGTAATTTTAATTGTGAATGGTTAATAAAGTTAGAATTGCTTTTTTTTATAAACAATTTTGCTTTTTGGAAAAAAATATGGGTTTGGTCAAAGCTCACTTCGTATCTTAACCATCTCCCTTTGTAATAAATTTATGAAATAAAATTCAGAAAGCCTTGTATGGTTATTCAGAACCTGAAGTGGCTTAATAACCTCAGGCGTGAAGTGATTTTTGTTTTCCTTTGTTTTGTTGCTGCTGTACAGTCTTTCACATCCACGGTTCTTCCACTTTTCCTAGAGATACACCTCCCTAATGAAGCATGCAATAGCTAACAGCTAATAGCTAACCAATGTGCATCCCACTGCATATATCCTACAAGCACCCCTGATATAAAGGCACACACTGCTAGGATCTTATCCAAACACTGTACCGGATAAAACTGATGAGTAATGGAAACCTGATGTATTCAATACAAGTTGGTATAGAGTCCCCAGTTGACTTTGCTGTACTCCTTTATCCTGGGCACCACTTTAAAGTCTACCACAGCATCTAATTTTCATTCCTTAAACTGATCTGGGATCTGCAAGTAAAAAGGGGAAAAAGTAAGAGTGTGGCTACAAGGGTATGAAGGCTAGCTGAAAGCAACTGATGCTGCTCCCACTTGCTTCCTTCAAGATAAGGCCAATATATCACCAAGTCTTTTTGCATGAGAAGGCCTAATGCAATTCCACACTCACCAACTTTAAAATAACTACAAGGAAATACCAGATCCAAAGATTATGTGCCAGTAGAATTTTAAAAGTGTATGTGGTTTGGCTGTCTATTCTGTCCCATTCCAGAGATAGCCACATCTTCTCATGCAGTGCCAGCCTGTCCTTGAGACACAGTGGTAAAGGTCACAGGAAATGGATTTGGCTATAAAGAGTGCCTGTCTTCTACTCTAGCAAAGTGAATACTGTCATCAACAATATTCCCTTCACTGACCTCACAACATGATCTATATTACAGTCTGATGTCACCCACAAGTTCCTTGGAACAATCAAGACTATGAGAATGAGAAGGCTATCAACAGCAGGTCATCACCATCCTCCAAGAACTAGTCTCTGCCAATACCAAATGAGCTGATTCTGGTGCCCAATATGTTGTGTAGTCTACTGGCATCTTCATCACCATAGAGAAAGCAGTGGTCCACTTAAAGAGTGGAACCAAAAGGGTCATCATCTCCGCCCTTTGACCCAATGTCAGTCATGTCCCAATGTCAGTGATGGATATGGATCATGAGATAACTCAATCAAGATTGTCAACAATGCCCCCTTCACTACCAACTGCTTAGGCTTCCTGAGAAAGGTCATCATGACAACTTTGGCATTATTGCAGGATTCATGACCATAGTCCCTACTTTCACTGACAGAAAACTGTGCTGAGCCCTGATGACTGTGTGACTGCCCAAAGCATCATCACTGAATACATTGACACTATTAATGCTTCAGGTAAGGCCATTCAAAAGCTGAATAGGAATCTCATTGGCACCATGCATCCCTATCTACAAAGTATGTGCCATGGATCTGACCTAACATATGAAGAAAGCTGCCAAGTATGACTACATCAAGAGAGCGGTGAAGCAGGCATCAGAGAGCCCTCTAAGGGGCATACTGGACTATACTGAGGATCAGGTTGTCTTCAGAAATTTTAACAGTGATAGTTACTCTTCTCTCTTTGATGCCAGGGCTGGAATGGCCCTCAATGACCACATAGTCAAGTTGATTTCTTGGTATGACAAGGAATGTGGCTACAGCAACAGGGTGTTAGACTTCATAGTTCAAATGGCCTTAATGGAGCAAAAAGCCCTGAACAATTTACTTCTGCAATAGCATGAGAGGAAGAGAGAAGAGGCCCTATGCTCTCTCACTCAACTAAGCCTCCAACTCACAAACATATCCCCTCACAGTTTACCAAGAATGCCAAAAGAATTTTGTGGGGTCCTGTAGTAGTTTGAATGAAAATGACCCCCATAGGCTCATAGGGAGTGGCACTATTTGAAAGAATTAGGACATGTGGCCTTGATGTTGTAGATGTGACCTTGTTGGAGGAAATGTCTCACTGGGGATAGACTCTGAGATTTCAGAAGCTCAAACCAGGCCCAGTGGCTCTCTTTCTTCCTGCTGCCTAGCAATCTGGATATAGAACTCTTGCTTGGCTCCTTTCTGCAACATCATGTCTGCCTGTGTGCTGCCATGCTTCCCACCATGCTTTCTGTCATGATGATGGGCCAAACCTCTTAACTGTAAGCCAGCCCCAATTAAATGCTTTCCTTTATAAGTATTGCTGTGGTCATGACATCCCTTTATAGCAATAAAACTCTAAGATAAGCCTCCTCTCTCAATTACCATCAATAAAGTTCAGAGTACCCACAAAAAAGCATGTATGGCTTTCTGATGCTTTCAAAGAAAAACACCCACTAAAAATATATCTTAACTAAGTGTTCAAATGCATCGTATACTATGCTACACCCCAGAAACACTCAATAATCCTTGTGAGCTGGTTGGCTCTTCATATTTATGTAATGCCAACTTAGTGATGGAGGTAAACCCACAGACTTGACTTAAAATAATAAACAATAACATCCTTGATTATATAAATTGTCTATGCCATACCATCTTGAAAATGCTGGATCTCATATGGTTCTATAAATTACCACTGGATTTTAGTAATGTATGTTCAGGACCCAGACCTTTCAAAAGACCATTTGCATCAAATTCAAACGAGATGTAAATAAACATTTGAATCCTTGGAACTAGACTGAAATTCACTGAATCAGATTCCAGATGTAGAACCTCAGACATGCATTTTCATAGACATTTCATAGAGCAATGATGTAGTACAGACTTAGACATAGACAAAGGATTTGAATATCCTGATCAGAGAGAAATGAAAGACCACCGTGAGAGGAAAGACGTGCCAGGAAAAGGAACGATGTCACCAGCCAGAGAACAAGAAACAGGAGAAAATCCAGGAATAACAGTTCCATAGGACAAAGAAGAGTGGAAATAGCATGTGCAAGGTCACCAGCTATCAGTTACTTCTCTGGTACTCAAATGTAGATTTCCTCATTGGTTGATGCCTTTTCTAGCACTCTATACTCCATCTACATTTACACTGTCCAGGCATCATCCTAGCATTGAAAAGGGTGAGACAACTAGATTTTGAGTTTGACTCTAGCATAGAGAATATAACAAAACTTTGTCTTTAAAATAAATAATAGTTTCAAAACACTATTTTACTTCACATTTTGATACTTAAAAATACTTAAATATTCAAATAACTAATACAATATTACAATTATATGTTGATATATTCTCCAAATAACCAAAAACATTCTTCCAGTGTTCTTACAACTAACTGACAGAGTGTTAAGAAGCCATGCTGGAAGGAGCATCTCCACTTCACAGATGAGACAATGGAAGCTTCCAGGCCCTAAGCAAGTTCTCCAACTTTTCATAGTCTCAACAGTGAAGCCAGGAACCCAATATGGAGCAGAGGTTTTGGAGATCAGGTTTGCTTTCATTTATGCCTCCCTGGAATTTGTTTAAAACAAAACAAAACAAAACCTATCAGTTAAACTACTGATTTTCTTCCTATTTCCTGGAATCAAATAATGATTCCTTAAGGATCTTATTCTGAACCAGATGTTAATCTACAGCGTCAGAGTCTCTGTGAACACATCTGACAGCCTTGTGACACACATTACCTCAGTGCATGCCTGTAAGCGGTTTATGCAGGTAGAAGGTTTAGTACGTGTACAAACCCAGCAGTTACAGCCATATTGTCAGAAACTAGCATCACCACATTGCCAGTTTCAGGCTGATAATTTGATATGACAGGTGTGAGGCACCAGCTACAAGTCTCTCCATCATGAAACAATAATTGTGAGCCTTCATTCTTCACCAGGAATATCAAGGTCATTGTCTGGATCAAATCTAAAAGTGAGTTTCCCTCAATAGATGTCATGAGAGATAAGCGCCAAGCTGACATGTTCTAACAGAACTATCACCTGCTATCAGAGCCACTGTGACAGCTGTGTGTCAAGAAAACGCAGGCCAATTCATCAGGCCCCTGGGCCAAAGTGCCACCCTAATGGATATGATGAGCATATGCCTCCCTGCCATACAATGGGTGCTTATTACTACAGGGCTGTTTGTATAATGGTCCAGTTAATCACTGCTGATTGTCATGTGTTTTATAATTGATGAAAACAAGTACTGCATAACTCTATCAAATTGCCATCCTGTGAACTTTGAAAAGGAAAACTATCAAACATGCACAACCCTTCCAGGATACAAACAGCGTGCATGTCTCCTTGGTTTCAACATATTATCTTTGCCATGTAAAGCTTTCGCCCCTCTCTTCTTTTGAAAAGTTCACCTTACACTTCAAAGACTAAATGCAAGTGTTATCCAAGGTCTCTGCCCCTCTGCTTCTCGAATTGGACTGGTAATGTAAAGAGAGCTTCCGACTGCACAGAGACTAGGGAAGCCTGTAAAGTTCATCCCACTCTAAGCGGCAGTCTTTGGCATTAACTGACCACTGTCACAGGGAGACAGATGAGTTCACCAGGTGTTCAGGACAATGTGATTGCTTCATTTGCCAACTTCTAATCTTTAAATATTTTGGCTGCCCTGAAAGCAGGGCTTACGGTACTGACTTTCTGGTAATTCATTCAGAAGTGACTCCAGAAGAGTAAGGTAAAGGAAAGAAGGAATTAAAATCAATGAAGAGATGTTAGCCATGTCCTTGATCTCCAGACTCCTCCCTGTGGGTAAAGGAAGCAGGAACATGCACCCCAACCCCCAGCACCTGGCCTCCATTGCCTTAACAGGTGTTCCTCAGGATAATAATCCCCAACACTTTCTAACTGAACATGCGGAAGCACTGCGTGGGCTCAAGCTGGGGAAAGCCCTGAACAGAAAGGCAATGATTGCTGAGATGGAATTTCCCCAGGACTGAGGGCAAAGGCAACTGTAAGGGTGCAATGATAAAGAAGTTGACTAACAGCAGCTAAAATGCTGGAAACAATTATGCACAATCCTGGTTTGGCTTAGAAATTTCTCTGCTTTATCTGGACTAAAGCTTGTCTGCCTTACAGGGAAGCACAGCATCCCCACTACCATACAGCATTTATACCACTGAACTGAACCATGTGTCAGCATGTCTGGAACCTACAGGCAGTATGCACATTGAGGTACTGTTATATAACCTGTTGACTCACCACAGGATCTGGCATAAGGTAAACAGTCAATAAAAATTTGACTGAATTAGCTCAAGGGAAAGGCCCATGAATGTTTGTGGAACTGAATCAATAAACATTAGAATGATGATTCAAAGATGCACACGCACATTGTAATATGAATGTGAAATGTCTCCCATAGGCTCAACTGTTTGAACACTGGGTCCCCACCTGATGTGCTGTTTTGGAATGTTACAGGACCTTTATAAGGTGGGGAAAGTGGGTCACTAGGGAATGCCTTGAGGCTTTCTACTTGGCCCACTTCCTATTCACACTTTACTTCCTGAAGCATTCCCAATGTGAACAGCCAGTTTCTTGTCCTGCTGCCAAGACTTTCCTCCCTATCACTGCTAGGCCTTCCTCAACAAGATAAACTGTATCCCTCAAGAACTTTGAGACAAATAACCCTTCCAAGGAGTCTTATGTTACTTTTATCAGGGTATTTTATCACAGTGAAAGGAAAAGTATCAGAGACTTCAGTTATTTACTTAGTATAACTATGTATATTACATTATACAGGTGCTACCAGTTATTGACTTAGATGACTATGTATATTATATAGGTGATATCTTGTTTTTGTAGTAGAGTTTTTAGGAGAGTTTTGCTGTGTAACCTAACCTGGCCTTGACTAGTGGTTCTCCTGCCTCAGCCTTGAGAGTATAGGCATGTGCCACCATGCCTACTCATAACATAATTTCTACTAGCATTCTGCTAGCTACAACTCAAACTCAAACTCTATCAGGAAAAAGAGTTCTATAGTAGGTAACACACAGACAATCATTTCTGAGATTTGTTGTTGTTGTATGGAGGTTTTTTCCTTTGTTTTGTTGACAGCAGTTCTCACTTTATAGATCTCACTGGTTGGAATGTTCTGTGTAGGCCAGGCTGGCATTGAACTCATAGAGATCTGCATGTCTCTGCTTCCCCAATGCTGGTATAAAGGAATAAGCAGAATAATCATGTCGAGACTCGACGCGCCAAGCTCACTTAACCAGGCTAGTCGAACTCACAGAATAATCATTTCTTAATTCCTGAAAGAGTTTTCTCATTTCAAGGCACTAATCACTGATGAATATAAAATGTGTTTCCTGAATAGGGTGAGATATTGCTCAATTACAAAAATTATAATTATAAAATGGGGATTCTTAGTACCCACAGATTATGGCTCACACACTGAATAAAACTCCAGTCCAAGGGATCTCATGACCTCTTCTAGCATCTCCAAGCATGAGCATGCACTATATATATATATATATATATAATATGATATACATATATATATATCATATTATATGCATCACACATATACTCAAGTACACACACATACATATATCCATAAAATATTTTAAACATAATTACAAATTTAAAAACATCTGTGCATTTTATAGTGATAAAAATTAAAATTATATTGCACACAGAAAAATATAGCAATGGCAATTCAGTTTTAACACAAGCAACTACTAAAACTGAAATTTCTTCACCTATCACTTAGGAATTGTCTCTTGCCATGCAAACTCTGTGTCCTTGTTTCCCTTCTGTTGCTGTGATAAAATACCCCCACAAAAAGTTAGGGAAGAAAGGGGTTGATTTCAGCTTACAGTTCCAAGTCACAGTCTGTGACACCAGGACAGTAAAAACAGGTAGCCACATCTCACCCCAACCAACAACAGAGAGAAATAAATGAGTGCATGTACATTGCTTGCTTACTTGTCTACTTGCTTATTCTCATGCAATATCTCCACTCATAAAGCACAGGACTCCTTGCATAGAGAATATTGCTACCCAAAGTGGAATGTGGAGAAGGATAACTAAATAATGAAAGCCTTTTGAAAAACACTACACGGAAACATACCATTGTATGATCTTCCAAAATATAGACAGAGACATATGTAAATAGATTTTCATATAGAATTACCCTATAACAGGGGTACAATACCCCAACTACCATTTTATTCTAGCAAATAAACACCTCAGTACCAGGAACAGGTTACCTCTTTTTGAGTTGTTGCTAGTGAAGTCCCACAGTCTGCTAAAAGTTACAGGTGATTACCACTAATCTTGGTTACCTTCCAGAACTTGATAGTGAGACCCTGTTTTGGAAGATACTACATACCTGAGTCATAAAAGATGGGGGAAAAAGCAAGCAGGTACGAATTTTGAAGCTTCATCCCCACTAGCTACTTTTCATAGTGTTGGAAGGTCTTATACCTAGTACATGGGGAAATAAATAATCATCCATCTTACCCAACTGCAAACCTATATGAGTTACAATAAGAACTTTCCTTGCCAGATATGCCCACTGTTGCAATAGTGGAATGAATATTATAGGAGTAACCACTGACCCTCTCATTGGATTTGAGTCCTACTATACAAGAGGGAAGCCATACAAGAACTATTATCGGAGAAGGCCAAAAACCTGTGAATTAAATGGGCCATAGGCTCTATGAGAGAACCTACTATTATCATTCTGCTAAATTGACATAGTATTAAAAAACAACTCCCAATGATTTATTGCTATACCCATAGATTGGTGTTTCTTGTAATCATCAGAGGAGGAGCTTCTTTTGGCATCAGATGGTGATTAACACCGAGACCCACAACAGGTCAACATGCAGAGAAACAGGAGACTGTGGAATTCTCATCCCTTAATGGGATGTCTATGTTATCCCCCTCCTCTCCAATCTTAGGGATCACTACCAAAGAAGGGACAGTAATATTGTACGAGCCAGAGCCAATGGATTACTACAAAGAAAGTGTTTCCCAAATATATGAACTCACAGAAGTTGTGAGAGCATGCACAGGGACTATTTAAGATCAAGCCAGACAAAACCCCAGCATGGAGGGGGCTGGTGGTAGGCATGCATTAAGTCCCATCCTTAGCAGAAGGGCTACTTCATTTCATAACTGCTATGAGAGGACTAATCAGTTATCTTGAAGGGTGTGGCCCTAGTAGGTTGACTATACTCCAGGGCAGTCCTCACTTAGAAGAATGTTTTGACAACACAAATTGTACTCCATTGAGGTTGGTAGGGGACACACAACATGACCAAGAAGTTGGGGGAATGGAGAGGTGGAAGGATCTCAAAGGAGTTTGACAAATATTGTCAAAACCCATTATCTGAAATACTCAAAGAATTAATAAAAATATTATTTTTTAAATCCTGCAATAAAGTATTCCAATTTCAACTTTGCTAAGCTGATTAAGCAATGGATCACATCTACTGCACACATAAAATAAATAGGCTTTTTTAAAAAGAAGAATGAAAGATCAGCCAGGAAGGACAGATAGTGGGCAAAATTTTGTATGAGTTTATTTCACTCTTGTAATCTTTAGTAGAACACATGTTGGCCTTCAGCCTACCATCTTAGAGAATGTCACTGACACCAGTGACAGGGACAAACATTAGGGACTCTCAGGAAAACAGCTTAAGGTTCTTAAAGGTTAACCAAACAGACAAATATTTCTCAAAGAAAGCAATGACCTTGGGATTACCTCAGAAGCACTGAAGAGAAAAAGATCCATTTAGCAGACACAGTGATGCATGCCTCTAACCTCAACACCAGACAGGAGGTCCTGGAGGGTCTTAGATTCCAGACCAGGCACCATCATTAAGTCTGCAGATGAGATCGAATTAAAAGCAAGACTGAGGAAAGGGAACAAGGAGGCCAGGGGGACTTAGCAGCCATTGACAAATATGGGATCCAAATTCAAAATAGCCTTGGAAACTTGGAGAAGTCACAGACAGAACACATTTCTCCCTCCTTTCTCTTCCACGGGATGGAAGACATGGTTCTCTCAGTCACAGAATTCCACTTACACGTTTGGTAATTATACATGAGATGCTGTGCTCAGTTCCAGGGAAACATCCTTAAGAAATGATGTCCTGACTTGTTATTCCACAGAAATAACTACTGTACTGAAGAAAAATTACCAGTAACTGACAGTTGTGTGTGTGGTGCCTTCCTTGACTCTCCTTCACCTTTCTTCCCACTCCTAGTCCGAGTTAATTATTTCTCCTGGGTGTTCTCTTTCTTCTTGTGTCACAGAACACTGGAGTGTAATCAGACTTACTCAATTGTCTCCCTCTAAATTGCTAATCTCTGAAAGAGCACAGGGCATGGATCACGAGTCTTTGCCACCCCACAGCACAGCACCTGACACACAATGGATGCTCAATAAGTGCTTATTGATTTACAACTGAAAACAAATTGTGCCCATGTAAAGTGGGCTCTGTGCGTGTATTAAAAGAATCTAGAGTGCTATGTGGAAACCCAATAAAGAGTTTATGTCATCCAACAGCCACAAAGGTAAAGTTAAGGATACACAGTAATGGGGCTGGAGCAATGACTCAGTGGTTAAGAGCACTGGCTACACTTGCAGAGGATTTGGGTTTGTTACCCAGTACCTACATGGCACTTATAATCATCTCTAACTCCAGTTTCAGAGACTGATGCCCTCTTCTGGCTTCCAACTGGCACCAGACATACATGAGTACACATACATCCATACAGGCAAAACACTCATACATAAAAATGAATAAATAAAATATTCTTAAGTTTTTTTTTCTGCAAACTAAGTGTGGGTGAAGCATGTCCAATAATTCTAGCACTCTAGAGGTAGAGTCATTAGATTCACAAATTCAAGCCAGCCTGGATTACAAAGTGATGTCAAAAAGCAACTTAAGCTACATAATGTGACTGTGTTTCAAAAATACAATCAACAGCAAATAAAATCATGTTGAGCAGAACATCTATCTACACAAGCTACTTTCCATGCAAGTTCATGGAGTACTATTCGGAGAATGAGAGGGCAGATAGCAGGAACAATCTTTTGAGAAGGAACTGCTCTAAGAGTTTGGAAAGAAGGAGAGAGGAAGGGGGGTACTAGGGAAGCAGGGGGAAGCTGCTAAACTGAAGATGACAGACAAATAATGTCCCATAAAAAGCGAAGTCAAGAGGATCAAAGACAGGACAGAAATGAAAACAAATACCCAGAGAAGAAACCCTTGTTGACACAGGCAAGTCAAAATATGTTAGAACTGTGAACACACACACAGAAAACAGCCATCCCAAGGCTGAGATAAAACACGGTGCCAAGTTGAAGAAAGCAGAAACAACTCTGGCATGGGTGATGGGTAGTATTATGAAAAAGAGCAACCCCTCACTAGAGAACAGTGTCTATGCAGATATGCACAGCACATACATGTACACAGCACTGGATGGACATCAACTAAGGGATGTGTATGTCTACAGACATAACAAAGGCTAATTAGAAGTTCCTGACCTTGTGCAGGGGCATCCATAACCGAACCTGAAGTTCAACCCGAAGTGCATCCACATAGTTAACTGGAGAGTGGGTGTGTTTCAACACATGGCAAGTTAGAACTGATTTGTAAACTTGACTCTTGGGTCCTTCTTCCTAGTTAAGTACAGACAAATCTGTTCTAGCTTCCTTATAGCTCAAGGTCTGGTAATAGATGGATATTCTCATTATTACACATTTTATACTGGTATCCCTTATAAAACTGGCATTTTCTTTTCATTTTTATTTAGAGAAGAAGGAAATGGAGGATGAGGACAGCAGAGAAGAAAAGTACCTGGCTTCATAAATTCTGTGTCTGATACTGTCTGTAAGTCATGCCTAACCTGTGACCACCATAAACTTAATCACAGACAACAGCATGCGACAAAAACATAAAACGTTCCATGACCATCCACAAAATTGTAAATATATAATAGTTGAGGTGAATTAGTCTCAAAGCACGATCTAAGATTTCCCAATACGTTTAAGTGGCAGTATCATTTCAGATAACTCAAATAAAAATAAAATAAAACATTGGTTTTGAAATTGTAAGCAATTAGAAACTTTTAACCCAAAAAAATTACTCATCAAAAAAGCATTCAAGCATAATTACATCATGTTATTGTATGTGAACTTTGTTACCAATCATGGGATCCAAAAGTTAGAAGCTATGTACCACAAATATTTAAATATTCATGTCAGTATAAGGTAATTTTTTTTCTTCTTACCTCCTCTATAAAATTACACCGTAACAACCTTGAAGTTACAATTCTCTATTTAAAGCCAGTGGGTCTATTTTGGAGTGTCTGATTCCAAAGTCCTGAACCAATGAGTGAAAAGGAAAAATGCAAACATGTGGCTGATTAGAAAAATAGTTATAATGGGCCTAACTGCTGTTATTATTGTGGGTACAAGTGAAATAACCACCAGGTCATTTTAAGCTCTGGAAAACACCCTATGGTGGTGCTTGACTGATTCGATGTGTTTTTGTACACAGTTGCTGTGATAATGGAGTAGACGTTTACCCTGTAACAAAGCAAAGTGCAAATGTAAGCCTTAGGGTTTACAGTAATTCCAGAATATCAAACCACCAGGAAGGGTTTTAAATGAAGCCCCTGCTGATCTATTTACTGGTTAAAACCCTTTTGTCTCCTAAAAACAGTAACATCATGCACAGAACAAATTATTGATAAATTGAAGAATTTCAAACAAAGATAAATAGGGAATTAAAAATCTGTAGCAGACATTAGCTTTGAACAGAACAGAATTTGGTTGTTGGTCTGAGTCCAGTTTCTTCTATGCATTTTCAGACATAAAGGGCCCTGTGTGAGGTTCCTATTCTCACAGAATCCTGAAGAACAGAGCGATCTTAGCTACAGGACTGTGAGAGGAGCCAAGCAGTCTTGATTGCTTAGCATAATCTATAAACACAAGACACCAGTTTGACCCTCAAAGTGATCTCTTTCCCTTCACACAGGGATGGCAAGCCAGTGATATCGTTATGGGTTACAAAACAGCATTTAGAAAAGGTTCCTAAAGGAAATCTTTCTTCCTTTCAACCATGTTGCTATGGTAACCACACCAATCAAGCCACTTTACAAAGGCTTTTGTGTCAAGTTCTGTTAGCAAACTCATATAGAAAGTGTAACTCCCATCCAAGTACTAACCAGGCCCGACCCTGCTTAGTTTCCAAGATTAGGTGCATTCAGGGTGGTATGACTGCAAGATGCCCAAAGGAAAGAAAGCCAAGGAGAAAAAGAAAATGTCCTCAGCCTCAGTCATCATCAAGAAGCAGGAGGCCAAAAAGGTGGTGAATCCCCTGTTTGAGAAAAGTCCAAAGAACTCTGGCGTTGGACAAGACATCCAGCCTAAATGAGAACTCACTGGCTTAGTGGAATGGTCCCGTTATATCAGCCTGCATCAGCAAAGAGCCATCCTCTATAAGCTGCTCACAGCACCTGCTGCCATTAACCAGTTCCCCCAGACCCTGACTGACAAACAACTGCCCAGCTGCTTATGCTTGCCCACAAGGACAGGCCAGAGACAAATGGGAGAAGCAGCAAAGGCTGCTGGCCAGTGTTGAGAAGAAAGTTGCTAACAAAGAGGGACTTCAGACATAGACCTCACTGAAGTAGTGGTCTTCCTGCCTTGTCCTGTGTGGCAAGATGGTGGTCTTCTACTGCATCAAGGGGAGGGCCAGGCTGGGATGGCTGGACCACAGGAAGATAACAACTGTTAGCTCACACACGTCAATTTGGAAGACAAAGGACCTCTGGCTAAGATGATAGAGGCTATAAGGATTAATTACAAGATATCTGTAATCTGCTCTGATATCACTGGGGAGGCAATACCCTGGGTCCAAAACCTATAGCTAGCATTGCAAAGTTAGAAAAGACAAGGCCAAAGAACTGGCCACTAAATTGGGGCTAAATGTTCACTGCTAAGTTTCTGTACATAAATAAAAAACTGCCCTCCAAGAGAAAAAAAAGACCTCAAGTAAATTAATATTACATTTCTTATCTTATTAGAAATGGGTAAATGACACAGCACTTCTGAAAATTAGAGGAACTGGGCATATTAGCATATTAAATTAGTCAAGTTTAGTCTTCTTACATAAAAGCCTCCAGGGAACTCCTCAGGAAAAAAAGTAAAGGAATGTACCTACCAGGAGGATCACCTACCTGACTTCCTCTGTGACTTCTTCCAAAGCCTGTACTACATACACATTAGTGCTGCATGTCCAACTCTCACACTGAGAACCCTAGCACACACATTAGTGCTGCAGGTCTATCTCACAATGAGAACCCTAGCACACACATTAGTGCTACAGGTCTAACTCTCACACTGAGAACCCTAACACACACATTAGTGCTACAAGTCCAACTCTCACACTGAGAAGAATCCCAGCACACACATTAATGCTGCAGATCTAACTCTCACACTGAGAAGCTGAGCACACACATGAGTGTTGCAGGTCTAACTCTCACACTGACAACCCTAGCACACATATGAGTTTTGCAGGTCTATCTCACACTGAGAAGCTGAGCACACACATTAGTGCTGCAGGTCTAAGTGTCATGGGGAGGACACTAGCATTTGATGTTCATATGGGCACAGAAGGAGCAACAAGGAATCCCTTTCTTATGGTGCATTTTCTCTTAGCCAGGACCTATGAGGTGTATTACTGATTACAGTAATAAATTTGAAGACTGTTTTATGTTAATGACATGGTTTCACATTAGCATAATTCCATTTCTATAAAGCTCCACTTTCTGTTGAATGCATATTTTAAAACAAAACAGAAATTTCTACTGAAGCTGGTGGCTTCAGCACATGAGAGAGCTGTTGTGAACTGAACGCTAGCCTGGGCTATTGTGGAGAGTTCAAGGCTAATGAGGGTTACATCACACCCTACCTCAAAACAAAAACAAAACCAGAGAGACGGAGAGATTGATTGATTTAATAAACTTCAATAACTGGCCTGAAGCCAAGAGAATTTTTATAAGAATGCAATAGTCTGCTGTGCAGAATAAGCTTTTCATATTCTTTACTCAGAAATACCAAAGAAATTAAGGAAGTCTATTGTCTGACCAGTTTTCAAAAGCCTGCATTTTAGATTTGCTATATATCTCCTACATTATTGTTAGAGAATGATGGATTTATTAAGACACTGAAACAGACAAACATTTCATTAGAAGGGCAGTTAATGCATCCAGTTTCTGCCTAATATCCATCTTAAGTTTAAAGTAGGCATTATCTCTTTCCTAGAATGGGTAGATTCTAATGAAAAGAATATATGTCAAAACACTTGATAATTATGACCAGACTGAAACTACTAAGATAAATGGAGACCAATTAAAAGTTAATTGTTCAGAGATTTTAAAAAACAGACATCATCAATACCATTAAATATTAACGTTGGCCAACACTGTGCTCCTGAACTAACTGTCTTCATGTAAGCTGAGGTATACACGGCTTCTTCATGACTCCTGAACTGAGTGTTTATGGTGTGAGTTCAGTTCAGTAGGGATTCATGCACAGACTGTCTTCATGTGATCTGAGGCATGCACAGTTCAGTAGAGACTCATGCACAGACTGTCTTCATGTGATCTGAGGTATGCACAGTTTAGTAGGGACCGAGAGCATTTCAGCAAAAATTAAATTCTAACTATAAGTTAAGGGATGGGGACACAGTTCAGTGGTACAGAATTTCCCTAGCATGTGCAAGGCCCTGAGTGTGATCCCTCTATGTCAAGCAATAAATAATCAAACTATAATTAAGAAAATCTGAAACACTAAATAAATCAACATTTATTACCTGTTTTAATTTCAAGTGTTTCACATCATGAAGCTAATGTCAACCAAAACTGTGGAAATTGACATTTTAATTAACTTTACTTCCACACAAGTTTAAACACCTAAACTTAAATAGTGCTATTATCTTATATTTGTGTGTGAAGTGGGAAATTTACCTTGGCTACTTTCTGCTTCATAGTATTTGACTTTTTTTTTTCTTTTTTTTTTCCAATTTTGGCAGATAAATAGGGAGAAACTAGTAGGGGAAAATGGAGTTTAAGTCAGTTTAACAGTGTGTATTGTACATGTTTACTCTTATATTAGTAACCAAAATATCAAACTTTACTAACTACCTATTAGAGGCCTGTAATTAGTCTACTTTTCTTCACTGTTTACATATTAGCAGGGCCAACAGACAGACAATGTCTTCAGTTGTCACAATGATTCTGAAATGTGACTATACTTGTTTCACAGTCTAATGCACAGAGGTTCAGAAAGGTTAAGTGGCCTGTCAAAGTCCAGCAGTGAGAACCAGTCGCTAGAACCCCCAGTCAGCTCAGTAGAGCGGCACATTTCTGTTTGCACCAAGAACAAATCAACAGCTAGCTATGTTTCCTACAGATCACTGCTTCTCATACAGGACATGCTATTGCTAACGTAGTTACTTCTAACAGTTTCAAAATTTGAGACAAATTGTTGATGTGGCTTTGTAATTGCAACTTTGCCTTTCAGGGACACTATAAACATCTTCATTATAAAACAGCCATTTGCTCTTACAGCAGTTTTCTGTGGGGTTCCTCTGTTGGCCTTTAGAAGAACTTTAAACCAAGACGCGAAAGGACTCCGTCCACTTGTTTCCATGCCTGACTGTTAATTAAATACAAAATATCATGGAACCAGAACAAGGCACAAACACTAAGAAAGGATGTTCTAACAAGAGCTGACTTTGCAAAGGGGAGAGACAAAGGATTAATCCTTAACCTTGTTAAGATGAAAGGCAATCACTAGGAGAGACACTGGGTTACAGCACCTGGCTCTTTCTCTCTGCAGCCTGTGCTCTTGACGCTCAGTGGAGACAATGTCTGTCAGCTTGTTATTACTTTGACTATGGATAAATGTAAGTAAAAAATACATAAAGTTTCTTCCAACACATTTTCTTTCTCTTTTATATTAACATGTTAACTTCAATCTTATATATTTCTCTAATATAAAAGCTCATTGGAGATGTGGGATACATTTTAATCTACTACATTATATTTTACTCTTTCAATAAAATTATCCAGGAGATCTTTAAAGCCAAATCCCTTTGTGACCCAGCATTGTGAACTTTCTGATAGCTGGAATTACCAGATAATTCTCTCATCTGCCACATAATCAGGGAGCACAAAGCAAACAGAAAGCTCACTCCTGGGCTGCTCTGTGTCTTGTTCTCCTGTCTATACAATTATATACTTTAAAACCAGGGTTTAAAGGAAGTGTAACCTCCCATGACAGTTGAGCTGAATGTTCTTGTGTCAAGATGCTTAAAGTGGCATTTCACAGTAGACAGAGATGCTCACAGGCAACATATTAAACATGCTACCATCTCATTGTCTCTCAGTAAGGATAGCGAAAAGGATATATACCCATATTTTGAAGACTGCAAACGCTCCCATATGTGTGCATTTTTAAATCAATCTAACCATTCTAAAGTGCATAATTTAAAAAAACTCAAATTGTACACGATAAATACATGCAATTTTCTGTCAATTTAAAAATGAAAGCCATGCATGGTGCACATGACTTAATTCTCAGCAATCCAGAGGCACAGGTAGGAGGATCAGGAGTTCAAATCTGACTATATAGGGATTTCAAGGTTAGCGTGGACTACATGAGACCTTGTTTCAAAAAGACAACAAATATTCGAACAAAAACAACCACAAAGTAAAACCAAAGTAAAAGCCATTTAAACACATTTATTTGTGTGTGTTGAATATAACTACCTGCAGTACACATGCCACAGTCATTCCCATTCAGATATGAGGAGTGAGGATGTGTCTTAGTGAGTGTTCTCTTGCAGTGAAGGGACACCACGACCATGGCGAATCTTATAAAGGAAAACATTTAATTGGGGTTTGCTTACAGTTTCAAAGGATTAGATCACTATCAGCATGGTGGGAAGCATGGCAGCACACAGGCTGACATGGTTTTGGAGAAGGAGCTGAGAGTTCTACATCTGCATCCACGGGCAGCAGGAAGAGAGAGACACTGGGCCTGGTTTGAGATTTTGAAACCCCAAAGCCCTCCCTGAGTGACATACTTCCTCCAACAGGCCACACTTACTCCAACAAGCCATGCCTCTTAATCCCTCACACGTAGTGACATTCCCTAATGACCAAGCACTCAAATCTATGAGCCTACGGGGCCACTCTTTTTTGCAGAATATTATTTTAAGGTGTGTTACTTTTGTTTATGTTGCATTTGTTTAACTCTGTGAAGCTGTGTTACTGTGCCTGTCTAAAACACCTGATGGTTTAATAAAGAGCTGAATGGCCAATAGTGAGGCAAACATTCCAAGCATTTCACCATATTCAGTATATATGATTATATATATATACATACATACATATATGTGTGTACATGTATATGTATATATATGTATATACATATGCCACCACATATAGTCATAGAGTCCTAATGTGTGTGTGTGCCACCACATATAGTCGTAGAGTCTGTGTGTGTGTGTGTGTGTGTGTGTGTGTGTGTGTGTGTTGTGTGTGTGTATGTCCATAGTTTTAATAACACTTACGATAGCAACTGGCACTACTATCCCCAATTCTGCCCTAATCTCTGTAATGAGTACTGACCCCTAGGACCCCTTGGACTGTGCTGAGATTTGCTCCTTTCTCTGCAGAGCATCCAACATGGCCTCAGCCCAATTCTTTTGCACCCCAAAACTCAAAATGAAGGGCAATCCCAGCATGTGCCTCTTCTGCTTTTCTATCTTCCCCCTTGGGTGAATAGCTACCCTGCCTCTCCTTTGATCCTTTTAGTTTTCCTACATAGAAACAAGAACACTAGCCCTCTATGTACCTCAACCTTCGGGTTATACAGAAAACTTCAAAGGGCCCATCTTGTTAGAGTTTTATTGCTAGAATAAACCACCATGACCTAAAGCAACTTGGGGAGGAAATGTTTTATTTCAGCTAACAACTCTCAGGTCACACTCGATCACTGATGGAAATCAGGGCAGGAACTGGGAAACAGGAACTGAAACAGAGACCATAGAGCAACACTGCTTACTGGCTTGCCTCCCATGGCTTTCTCGGCATGTTTTCTTATATACCCTAGGACCCCTTGCCCAGGGGTAGCACCACCCACAATGGGCTGGGCCCTACCACTTCAATTACTAATCAAGAAACCCCACATGCCTACGGTCCAGTCTTATGAAGGCATTTTCTCTGTTCTCAGATAACACTAGCTTGTGTCAAGATGACAGGAAACTAAGCTCAACAGCAGTAACCTGTGGAAGTTCTCTGCCCTGTGGGTTTAGTGGAGACTGTGGAGGACCTCTTATAGAGGAAGGCTTGCCCGAGTAATATCTTTGTTCTGTCCTTCAACTGCATCACTAAAAGTTTCCCAGTATTTCTTGTCACTGTGCTGGGAGTGGAGCAGGTAGTATTCAGTGGCAGATCATGTTTAGCTTGAGTCTAAACTTCAATTCCCAGCATCATCCTACACCCAAAGAAAAAAGAAAATTCTGTCCATGATATGAGCAGTTGAAAGGCAGTATCTGAATCAGGCTGAAAGCAATTTCAAACGATGAGTTCTTGAATAAGATGTTTTAAATACTGATGTTATCAACAACCTGACTGCATTATTATGTATAAATGTGTTATTACGTTAAAAATACGTCTTTTATGATTGCGTTTGTATTAATTTTTATAGGTTTTTTTTTTGTTTGTTTGTTGTTGGATTACTTTTTTATTTGGTTTTATTTGATTGTTTGGTTGACTTGTTGAGACATGGTCTCATGCAGTCTGGAGAAGACTCCAGTCTCCACTATGTGGCTGATGCTATCCCTGAATTTCTAATCCTCCCAAGTGCTGGGAGACTGTGATGTGTGCCATGTTCTTTTAGGACACGTATGTTTATTATGATTTATCCAGTAATAAAATAGATTCCTTATAGGTGTACTGGATATATAATAATTAATACTCTGGAATATTTTAAGAGTATTTAAGAGCAAATGTCCTCATTAGTAGGACTAGAATAAAATGGGTTTCTTTTGCAAAACAACAGCTCAATATTATTAATCAATCATAGAAACATACTATTCTCAAATCTGTGCTATCTTTCAATATCTTAAGAAATGACATTCTGAAGTAGGCAAACATCATCAAATATCCCGTGGCCACAAGCAGTGACAGGACTGACTGCCATCACACTGGTAAAAACAACAGTGATGGTAGAAAACACATTTGGTAGGTTTGGTTTGGTTTCATGTTGTACTTAGCATTTTGGATTCTACACCCCTATTTCTTACACTGTACCAAATGAGCCATTGACAATTCCCAACAATGATCTAGTACATCTGTCTCCTTTGACTTCAGTCCCTGAAACATTTACCCAAGCCCCGGCAGCGTCTACCTTAGCAAAACAACTAGTACTCTAAATGATTTCAAAGCAAACATAGTTGGGGAAAGAAAAGGCTATAAGAACTGGGAATAAAATGTTAAAGTGCAAGCCGATCTAAGCATGTGTTCTGACAGAGAAAATGGACTTGAAATTGTGCAAAGCCAGGCATTCACTACAATTTTAAAATTTGCCCAGTGGGAGTAGAACTACTGTATTTATCCTTTGACAGGTTAAGAACATGGTGACTGATGGCTGGTGTTAAAATACTAGGACATGGAAAGAGGGAGCACAAGGATTTACTCAGCCTAAATCATTAAGGGAAGCATACAAGTGCTTATAAATCCAGTCCACAAAACAGGATATTATACAGGACTTAACTGTCTGTTAATAACATATCCTCTGGGGTAGGGACATGACTATTTCATCCTTTGACCTTCTAAAAAGAAATCAAATTTCCAAGTAAGCAATGTGTCCAGGATCCCCTGGCTTGAATTCAGAACTGGAGCCCAGTTCTGTCAAAACTCAAAGTTTTCATGCCCCCAAATCATTATTCATGCTGCAGATTCTGGTTTTAAGCTTAGGAAACTTAACAGGTTAGAAAACAAAAAGGAATAAAAGTCACTTCCAAATTGAACCCAGTATTCACACTATCTTTATAATTGAAATCTTTCTGGAATATGCTTGTGATGGTTAACATCGATTGCCTACTGGAGAGGATCCACAACTTGGAGACAAATCTCTGGGCTTGTCTGGGAGACCATACCTAGAGGTGAGAGGACCCACCCTAAAGCTGGACAACACTATCCCCTTGGATCTTGGACTGAAGAAAAGGAGAAAGCAAGATAAACATTCCTTTCCCTAACCTTCCTGGTTGCAAATGCAATGTGACCAGCTAGCTCCGGCCACCATGACTTCCCATCCCTGGAGAATTGTCCCTGAAATGAGTCAAAATAAGCCCCTTCTCCCTTAACTGGATTTTGTGAAGACATTTCATTCCAGCAAAAAGAAAATAACTAATGCCAGGTAGTGATGGTGCATGTCTTTAATCCCAGCATTTGGGAGGCAGAGTCAGGCTGATCTCAGTGAGTTCAAGCCCAGCCTGGTCTACAAAGTGAGTTCCAGAAAAATCAGGACTGTTACACAGAGAAACCCTGTCCTGAAAAAAGAAAGGAGGGAGCGAGGGGAAGGGGGGGAGGGGGAGGGAGGAAGGAAAGAGAGAGAGAGAGAGAGAGAGAGAGAGAGAGAAAGAAAGAAAGAAAGAAAGAAAGAAAGAAAGAAAGAAAGAAAGAAAGAAAAAGGAAAGAAAGAAAGAAAGAAGGTAACTAAGACCATTCCAGTCACTTCAGATGTCTACAAGAAATCTTTCTAGACCCTTACACCAGCAGCTGAACAAAGCTCAGATATTCTAATACGCTATTTAACACTGAGTGTTGTTAAAGAAACATGTGACTGTAGATCACATGTTTGCCCAGACTCATGCACTAGGACAGAAAAGACCAGACTGAAAGCAAAACTGGAGACACTCTTACAAAGTGCCATAGCAGGTAAGCGTCAGAGAAGTAAAGAAAGACAACTTCTGGAACAGACAAATTCCACTCATCATGTATGGTGCTGCAAATTCCTTCAAACTGAAACATTCTACCTGAAAGAAACACCTCCAGACTCCAGAAATTCTAAATGGAGGCTACTAGGACTCAGGAAGTAAACAAACAACTCACAGGGCTCAGGAAGTCCCTGAAACTTTCCTTATTCAGCAGGCCCTTCCACCTCCAAGGTTATATAAGCAGTAAAGCTCTTGAGGTGAGAAGACTTGTCCATTTGTCAAACTGAGTGCCTGTCAGGCAGAGCCCCAGGAATGCTTCTGGTTGGTGTTTGGTGATACAGCTGTCTGTAAATCACTGACACACCTATAAGAAATGCCCCCTAAAATCAATGGTTCACTGTGGTGGTACGTGGTACCATCAGTATGATCTGTCCACAGATCTCTATCTGGAGTGAATAAGCACTTTTCCCCATTTCTCCAGGAACAGTGTCACACAGCAGCATGCTCAACTGTTCTTTATCAAATTAGCAATGCTGCCATTCCATTTCCCCATCCTCACCCTTCAAAGAAAGTAATAATGAAACATCCACATTATTTTTGTTCTTTCTTTGTTGTTTGTTAGGTGTACAGAACCAAACTCCTCTTCCCAGCTTACTGGAACACTTGTTCTATGCGAAGGAAGGAAATGTAACCTAGGCATCAGAAAGTGAATTGAGATCTTTAAGTTATTACTGTAATTTGAACCTCTGACAGTGGTGCACCCATCTTACTCTTAACAGTGAACTCCCCAGAGCACCCTGAGTCCTCTTCCTTCTTGGGAGTTTTACCCTACCATACTACTCCAGTGTTCTCCTCCTATTGCTTGACCTGCTCTTCCTCAAAATCCACAAAGGTTTCACCTTTGCCTGCCTGCTAAGTACTCCAGGTCTCACACACTCTCACTCCCCACATTCCATGGATATTTTCACTTTTCCCATCATGGCTCTAACTGCCTTCTATGCTCCAGTGGGTCTCTGATGTTTATCTCAACAACCACCATGACTCTGACACACAGAATTAGCTAGTACGCAATGTTGCCCCACCACAAACCACCTCTCCTGATTTCCTAACACTTGCCAGGCTACCAGCCCTTGAAGAGAGCTGACATTTCTAAATCAAAACCTTAAATTTCTATACTAAATTTTTACATAATCCTCCCCTTCCTAGTCCCATAATCTAAACAATTAGAAATCCTGTCTCCACAGTTACCTCCATCTCTCATCTCAACTATCCACACACACAAAAAAAGCTTCCCAAATGGCTTCCCTGTTTCTTAATGCAAAAGCCAGAGTAATCTTTTTAAAACAAAATCCAGGGAGGGGGGCAGGAAGGGAGAGAACAAGGGAATCTGTGGCTATTATGTAGAACTGAATAGTATTGTAAAATAAAAAAAAATAAAATAAAAAAAATCATAAAAAAAAATCCAATGTGTCACTCATCTGTCTGAAACTCCTCCCATGGTCCCTTATTGTTCCTTAAATGAAATACAACCTCCTTAAAGAGGCCCACAAACACCTAGCCATCAGATCTCCTGACTGTCTCTTTCCAATCATAAATTTCAACTCTTCCAGTCTTGTACTCTCCATCCCTACTACTGACCTTTTTTTAGCTATCAGAGCACTATTTCTTCTTCATGTCATTAATAGATGTAGGTATCTCTTACACACAAGCAGATAATGATGTTCATCCCTCCTGCCTCAACTCCAATGTTGCCTCAACAGAAAAATTATAAACATGGGATCTTAAGAGGTCAAAAGTCATTTTTAAGCCAAAAATCATCTCTAAATGATTTCTATTTTCATATGCATCCATTATTCTACTCTCCTACATACCAAATTCCCTAGTGGCATGGATATTAACTCCCTGATCAACAGAGAATGTTTAGTGCCTAGGAAAGTGTCTTATACACATACAGAAGACAGTTTATACCCTTTAGAATCCACAGCCTCATATGCCATGGTCTCTGGCCACTTGGAGATTCAGAAAGGAGAATTGATTGCTCCTTCTGCTTTGTTTGCCTATGAACTAGTATAACACTGAGGTAGGATATAAAGATGAGAGAAGTTATGGAAATATAAGAAAGGAGAGAAACCCCTCATCCCAAGCCTCTTACCAGAAAGAAGCCAAGAATTCCATCATAATTATCATTTTCTTTGGGGGCTGGTAACATAGACAATCTTCCTTATATACAAAGATGGATGTTAACATAGCAATGAACCATGCTTAAGGCCTAACCTGATGTGACCTTCAAGTATAATGTCATTCATTTCCTAGATATTCTGGGTATCTCAAAAACAAGAATTAACCCCAGTTTACAGAACAAAATATATTTCCCTGCAACCCTTGTGACCCAGAATTTTTTACCTTAGCAGCTGCAACCCTATCCAAAAGACAGAACCTGCCCTATGACCTCACTTTGTTCCCTTAACACTTGTCTTCAGAAGCTTCCCTAAACAGCAGCAATGTAGACACTCCATCCCAACCATCACTGGAGAAGTTCAGGCCCACAATTCAGTGTGTATCTCTCCTCCCTTGACGACCTATCCGTGCCTATTCAAAGATCGGTTGAGTGTCTTTTAAGAAGTTCCAAGTCTTCTTCACACTGGATTGCCCTGAAATTCTTTTCTGCAGTCAGGTCAAGGATCTAGTTTTATCTGAGCTGAGGTCTCTAAAAGATGAAGGGAAGTCCTTAGGCTGCTGCAGGCAACAGAATGGGATGATATCTCCATCCCCACAGCTTCTGGCAGAACTAGGTTGGTTATCTAACGGAAGGAGAGTCAGAAAAATCTACACTTCATAGCTCAATCTCCCAAATGTATGGTGAATAGAAATAAGTGGGTTTATCAATGAATAATGGTATTCACAGAATCTTCATTTTCTTCCACAAAACTGGAAGCAATTTCCTATGTTTTCCTTAGACCCTAGAACATAAATCTGCTCATCATTTACATTTCAAAGCAGATTATGCCTGGAACCTATAGGATATATATCAAGTCCCATCACTCAAAGATTTATTACTTGCTAGAGGTCATTAAAATTTCTGAATTAAACTAAACATGGATCCAATCCAATTAAGCCATGGCTAAATGGACTTGAATAGAATCCCTTTAAAATAATAGGCCTGAAATTATGTGGAAGAGCATCTTCTCAAGAAATCACATTTTCATAATTATTAGTACAATATCCCAAAGCACATTTAGTTAGCACTTAGCGCCATCATCAAAAATAATGATAATATATTCAATATGCTGGACACATTGTGACCTATTTCACTATTACATTTATTGCTAAAAAGGAATGTAAATTCCATGAAGGTATTTTTGTTACACAATCCACAAATAAAGAGCTTGATTCAATGATCATGGAGCATATTAGCCTGGCACCTTGGTCTTGGACTTCCATCTCCCAGACCTGTCAGAAATAATGTTTGTTGTTTAAGCCTTCCAGTCTGTATTACTGTGTTACAGCAGCCTGAGCACATTAGGACAGAAGGTTTGCCGGAAATACGTTAAAACAATTGGCTACTCAATTTATTGTGTAATATACAGAGTTGCTCAAAATGAATACCAGGTTTGGTTGCAGACCAGTTATCAAAAACAAGAAGCTTACTGGGAGTTTTACTGCCTCTGTATTTCTAAAACATATGGCTGCTAAGAGAGGGAGAATCAGTTTCCCCCCAAGAATAAGTTCTCACACAGGTTGTCCATATATATATATATATATATATATATATATATATATATATGTGTGTGTGTGTGTGTGTGTGTGTGTGTGTGTGTGTGTATTGCACATATGTATATACATGTAACAATAATAATTAAAGATCTGAATCTGGGAAGGGACATGGGCAGAATTGAAGGGGGAGGCAGGAGCACAAGGCATATCCAGGGGCTGGAAAGGGAGGACGCAGCAGGAGGAGGAGGGAGGAGCAGCAGTGATATAGATGTGATGCTCATGTACAAAGTACATAGAAGTAAAAGTATCTTAATATATATTAAAATAACAAAATGTAGGCCATGTTTCATCTGGATCACTGTACAACTTTAACCTTTCCAACAGGGTAAAATGCCATTAAAATTGGTGAAATTCTATCCCTAAGTAAACTCTGACTACTCAAAGCCATCTTTTAAAGTAATTCAGGATGATTTCATCTCTTCACAGTAACCATGGAGTATCCTAGAACATGTAGTATTCACAAAGCGTTCTTAGAAACACTCTTTATATCCCACCAGCAATGTGTGTGTGTGTGTGTGTGTGTGTGTGTGTGTGTGTGTGTTGCATTTACTGTGGAGAGCTTACCACATCAAAATGTTCCCTGTGTGCACATGCAAATTATTTCTCAGTTTTTCAACCTGCAATATAACCTAGAAATCGATCCACCCAAATTTAAAGTGTAGAAAGGTAAGTTTTCAAACACATATGTCTACATAACTACATCTTTCTCGGGATATGGAACATGCATTTCAACATAGGAAAGTCCTTCAAGTCCTGTCCCATCCTGTTCTTTCCTTTTCCCTAACTTCTTTCCCTCTTGGGCCTAGACAGTCACTCTCATGGCCTGTTGCTCTAGATTAGCCTTGACCACATAGACTTCACATTAAAGTGGTAGGCATGGAAAACCTCCTTTCCAGTTGTTGGTCAGGGCAGTCTAAAGACCCCCAAAAATGGTACAGACTATTATCATTGCCCTTGGTACCTCCCAGAAAAAGGCAATAACATATTGTTAAAGACACCACACACTTAGGATGCAGGATTTGTCAGAACTGAGCTAGAACTGACCTGGAAGCTTCCTCACTGAGGACTAGCTCACATTATCTCAGAAGGAGCCATGTAAGCTGCTAATGAAGAAAAGCAATCAATAGTCCTATCCTGCTATAATGCCAATGAGTCACAACAATGACCAGCATGGTAAGATATTTGGATAGGTAACAATTGTAGCACTTATATCCTGGGGTTAACCAACAATAATGTAATTGAACTGAAGACCCACTCACTCGGAGGAAATCTATGCATGGAACTGTAAATTTAGCCAACTAACCATGGCTTGTAAGGCCATGGGATTTAGAGAAGAACATATTCCAGGCACTTTCTTAAACCAGTATAATTCCTAACTGCATTCTATTTATCCTTATATCCACAGCTAAGTGCAGCTCTCACCCCTCATCAACAAAAGCTTCTTTTTGCAGCAGAGATCATTACAGAAAGCCACAACTGGCCAAATTCCAGAGACTGTAGGGTGCCCATCCCCAGCTGATAACATCCAAAACATAAGCCTTACAACTAAGGCTCACGGAACATTTTAGGAAAGGAGGCAGAAAGACTGTAAGAGCCAGAGCACCAGGACATCTGCTGGAAGATAATCTCTTCTTAAAATAAATAAATAAAAGAAAGAAAGGAAAAAACAGAAGAAGAAGAAGAAGAAGAAGAAGAAGAAGAAGAAGAAGAAGAAGAAGAAGAAGAAGAAGAAGAAGAGAAAGAAAACAGACAGAAGGGGAGGTTGAACCTGGGTGGAGTTGAAGGAAAGAACAGGGGGTGAATATGATCAAGACATGATCAAAATACATTGTATGAAATTCTTCAAGAATTAATAAAAATTTTATATATTTTAAAAAGACTCTCAGGTAGGTATACCTCCTGTTTTGTTCATATTGTGCTATTATACTACATATATATAACTATTTAAAAATTTTAATACTATTATTTAATAATATCATTACCATTACCTTCATTTTTAGATGATCAAACACAGCAGAACAAATGAGTGACCTACCCAAGTTCTCATGGCTCAGAAAGAAGTGCTGTGTGGTGGATCCAGGAATTTTAACTTTTATAATGACACTATGAACCACTTTGTTTTTCTCCATTCAAAACTGCTGTGTAAATTCATATGATTATTTTGAATTATATTGCTCAAAGGTGTAAAAACCAAAGAGATGGAGATGAAAGAATTTTAGAGAGATACTCATAGATACTCCTGCCATCTTCAGAAAAATGAACAAGAAAAAGAAACATTGGTATTAAGAAACAGTAGTTAACCAAGAAAGCAGAATACAAGACAAGCTAAGGACAAATATGCTGTTGCATACACAAGACCGAGATCCACAGGCAGATGCACACATATAAAGTGTGGGAATGTGATCAACCCCAGCTCCTACATGCTATGCATAAGAATAAGTAGGCTTGCAAAGTTTAACTGTTTTGTAGAAAATCCTAGTGGCAAAAATAGCTCTAGCATATATGTCTGCAATTGATAATAAGTAAAAGTATTGTTTATTGAACATATTTTTGTGTGGCAAGCACTGATATTGGGATATGCTATTTTAACTAAATCTCACAATAACTTAGGATAGAGATAGGACATATTTAGATTGGATAAAATTGCCCTAACTACATAAAGATACTATTCTTCCACATAAAGCCTGTGTTGCAGTTCAATGCTGTATTTCTTTAGAAAATGTGATACAACATTGGAAGATAGCATAATGAAATTGTGAATAAAATATAGACACTATTTCAATGATCTAAGGGTTCTTTTTCACAGTGATAACCATAGATAAAAGATTCCTTTTAACTAAGAAAATACTGTGGCTCAGCCCACATGCGTAGACAGCAAGCTGTGTAGGAGGGCAGTGGGCTTCAGCTGTAACAACATCTTGAATATTGAGAGGCATGCCACCTGATCAATAAGAATCTCATCTGACAGCCTTAAGTCTAGCCTCCTCAGCTCCCCATAAACAAGGTGTAAGCTGTCCAAATCAAGTTTTCTTGCTCTTCTAAATTAGGTTTTGGGGAGAAACACGTTTTTAGATGCATTTGACCTGTTCTGTGTACACAGCTCACATCCGTTATCCAGTTTACAATCACATTTGAAAAAGCGTTTATATCATGTACTGCACTGCATGCTTGAAAGGAAACCAGCCCTGCTGTGGTCCACATCATTCCCAATTGTATTAACTAGCCCTTCCTGTGATCCAGAGTGCACAGTATGTTCCCAGTGAGACATGAGGAGAGGGATGACTTCAAACCAAAGACCTCTGTACCTATACCACTCCCCCAGGAGAAGGTGCTCTGGAAAAGGTACGTACCTGCAGCTCAGCTGCTGGGTGAGATTGGCATCTGTAATGGACTTGCTTGACTAGGCAGGATTCTTATCTCTAAAATTCATCTTCTAGATCAGTGGTTCTCAGCCTGTGGCTTAAGACCCCTTTGGATTGAACAACCCTTTCACTGGGGATTCAGATATCTTGCATAACAGATTATAATTGATAACATTATGATTAATAGCAGTAGCAAAATTACAGTTATAAAGTAGCAGTAAAATAATTGTATGATTGGGGGTCACCACAACATGAGGAACAGCATTAAAGGGTCACATCATTAGGAAGGCTGAGAACCGCTACTCTAGATGCTAGACTACTGAAATACCAGGTAACCAAAGAACACCAGCCTGCTTTTCTTAAAATAAGGAAGAAGGAAGGCAAGGGAGAGGAGACAGGAAAGAAAGGAGGGAAGAAGGAGGAACAGAGGGAGGGGTGGATCCATAAGCCAGTCTATTAAACTCTGAGTCTGTTAAAAGCCAGGTAACTATGGAGTCTTGAGCCATGGATTCCCTTTAAAAGATGGCTTTTCTTTTGTTCTCTAATTCATCGAGGTGGAAGCATGAATGGGTGAACCCATCTGTTATAAATGCATCACAAAGTTCCTAGGATTTCACAACTGTCTCAGGTCTTCAATTTCTGATCAATAGCTTTCCTGGGTCTATGCAGTTGAATCCTAGGAGGATGCCTAGAAGGGTTAAATGCTAACTATATTTGATAAAAAAAAAATTAAAAGTCTTGCCTACTCTGTGTCAAAGTACACTTGGCTGGCTTCCATTACACCATTATGAAATTGCCTGAGGAATACATTATGTAAGCATGCTCTGTGGCTGGACTAGAGATTACAGAGTCCACATACAATTAAGAAGAACACCCCAGCCTAAATCAGCAAATCTAGTCATTTCAGGAAGAGAAACGGCAAGGTGAGCAAAATTAAAGCTTGCTAAGCTTCCTCATAAACACACACTACATTCCTCTGAATGCCAAGTCCTTCTGAATCACACATATCATTGCTACCGACTCAGAAAAAAACCCACACATGCTCCATCTCTTTTCCCAGCACAGAATGAATCTTATCATTTTGGAAATGCTTGGCTATTCACTTCAGCAGTGTTTCTTTTATGAGTCAGCTGTTGTAAACACTGCAAAACCTCACAGAAAGTTTCACTGGGTAAAAACCATTTACATATTCTAATTTGGCAAAAATGGCTTGCCGAATCACAGTGCTTCTCCTTTGCCTTCAGATTTTTCTTGACAGTTGGAAATGGGTACAAGTTGTAATTTACCTGTATCTATTTCCTACTTTAGAAATGTCCAGCAAAATCATTCAGACAGCATAACAACTAAAAGAACAATAATGAAATGTGCCCACAATCTTCAGAGAGCTATAATGTTCACAGAATGTAAACAATGCAGGCAATTGTATACGTGTCTATATACATATGACTGGTGACTGCTAAGGAAATCTGAACATATTTACAGATCCTATCGTGAGAAGTGCAGATAAGAGGGTCTGCACTGACCCACGAGCTTAAATCTTCCTTACTAGAGAACTGATTTGGAAGGTCATTGAAGATAATGAAATCCAACAGTGGGAAGCAGTGGATTTTTGAAGACAAGAAAGCAAAAGAACAAAGGCACATGAGGCACATGGCAGCTAAACAATACTCCACAATGTGAAAATTAGCAAGGAGATAAGCAATGTGTCCAAACAAAGGAAGTATCAATTTGGGGACTATCGCAAGAGCCACACTTCTCAGACATGCAGAGTCGAACAAGGCCACTGTGCCCTGTCAAGGATGAGAAAGGAAAGCAGCTGGGTCTGCACCCATGATTTGTGTCTTGTTAATACATGAAGTTGCTTACGTTTATGTCACACTACATGATCGCAAGACTTCCCAAAGAAGACTGCTTTAAATATGAAGTCTTTCAACTGTAAAATATTGTCTCTAGAAGAGGCTGGATATTCAGTGTTTCCCTGGTGGCATATATTCATTTTATCTATCTCTATCATCACTATAGCTCTCTCTAGGTCTATTATCTACTTCTTCCCCATATTTCTCCTTCCCTTTCCAGTTTTCTGAACCCTCTTTCTTATGAAGCTTCCTTTCTTCATAAAGTGGATAATGATGCACACTGCCTTAAAACAGAAAATAATACATGAAATGAAAATTAATATAACATTTTACTTTATGTTAGTACTCTCATAAATTTAATATCTGTCCTACCTAGCATTTTTATTGTCCACTTGATGCAATCTAGAATCACATGAAAAGAAGGAACTTGCACTGAAGACTTGCCTCCACCAGGCTAGCATGGCTTGACTGATTTTTGATGTGGGAGGAGGACCCAATCATGGACATGTCTGGGATATGTAAGAAAGCCAGCTTAGAGCATGAACTAGCCATCTATCCAAGAAAGAGTAAGAAACTTTCCTTGTCCATCCCATCATGATAGGCTTGAATTCTTGCCATGAATTCTGTCAGTGATGGACTGTGACCCCTGGAAATGTACAGAAACAAATCCTTTCCTCCCCACAATGCTTTTGGACAAAGTGTTGCTACGAGCAACACAGAGAAAATTAAGGCAATGTCCATCATTCATTGTGTACAGATCTCAATGATATAGTAGACACTTTCTTTTTTCTTCATTTCTTATTCTAATTGCACACATAATGTAACTGAGTTTGCTTCTTTTCCATGGGCCCTAGAAATGTTAAGAACAGGGGCAGCACAAGTGCTTCATTCACAGGCCAAGTCCACAGAGGTAACAGCAAGATAAAAAGGAACGTGGTTTGAAGGACAACACTAAAAATATGTAGCTCCGTTCTTCTGCATACCTGGACAGAAGACCTCACTGAAGTGTAAACCTGGTATGAGAGTATTCCACTGTGTCTAGTTCCCAAAGGTTCTAGAGAGAGGGTTATAGTCATGAGAAAATGCCTTGATTCAGGGGAATGCTAAGTGAGTAAGAAGCACCATTCCTAATATGAAATAGAATGAAAATCATCTCAACATTAAATACATGTATTTTAAATATTTCTGTCTTCCATTTAAAAAATAAACTCACCCAACAGTCTGGCACTGTATAAATTTCTAGATACAATTTCTCATCTAAGTAAACAAACTCGAAGCTATTTGCTGTTTCTTTTTTTTTTTTTCTTTAAAGTTTTTAAAACACTTTGAAGACAGTGTTTTACTAGGTAGCCCAGGTTAACCTCAAACTCCAACTATGTAGGCCAGGCTGATTTCAAACTCTTGTTGATCCTCCCACTTTGGCTTTCCAAGTGCTGGGCCTATCAGTGTGCACTAACTCTCTAACAGTTTGAGCACACCAGTCAAAAAGCATGTACAACAGTGGATGGGTTTTTGCATTCATTTTCAAGAGAATCCTAGAAAAGTCATGATGAATTCCTACTCTTGTCATTCAGTTACTTCCATTTGTACTTCCACTATTGATCTTGCTGTTACAGAATTGCACTTGTTAGCCTCACATGAGTTAGTTATAAGGAGGAAATACATCCATGTAGCTTTCACATATTCAAAACACCAAACAAGGAAACTTGTTTAGAGAGACTCTTTAGATGGACTTCTTCTAAAACCTGAGTATTAGAAATTAAATGGTTACACTTTGAAATTGTATTGTGAAAATTAAGGATTCATACAATAGGCTTAGTGTGTGTCCATCTGTACATGTATGTCGGCACATGTGAGAGTCTGTGCTCCTTATAGATCTAGGTCCACATGCACGTAAGTGCATATGCATGTGTAAACAAGAGGACAACTCCAGTGTCATTCCTCAAGTGTCTTCCACCTAACTTTTTTGAGACAGTCTCTCATTGGCTTGGCACTCACATATTAGCCACGCTGGCTGACACATAACTGGAATGACAAAAGTATACATACCACCATTGCAAGATTTCTTTTTTTTTTTTTATTTTATTTATTTATTTATTTATTTATTTATTTTTTTTTTTTTGAGACAGGGTTTCTCTTGTGTAGCTTTGCGCTTTTCCTGGAACTCACTTGGTAGCCCAGGCTGGCCTCGAACTCACAGAGATCCGCCTGGCTCTGCCTCCCAAGTGCTGGGATTAAAGGCGTGCACCACCACCGCCCAGCCAAATAGGTTCTACAGAGTGAACTCAATTTCTTCTGCTTATGCAGCAAGCACTTGACCTATTGCTATCTCCCTGGCCCTTCATTTTATTTTAATATGTAAAGCATATCTAAAATTCAATAATATTCTGAAAAAAATTGTTATCAAACACCTGACCCCCTTCTAATTTGTTTATTTTTATTTATTTCCCAAAAAATATGATCAACAACTATTGATTTCTAAAAGCTTTAAGTGAAAGATTAAAAAGTATATCCAAGGTAATTTTATCAGTGTAGCAATAGACAGACACTGCCTCAGTCAGTGATGAAGGCATGCTATTTCTTAAGTACGTTATCTCATTTAATGGCTCTAGCAACACTATAAGAGAGGTAGACATTCCCATTGTTTCTATTTTAGAGATCAAAAAACTAAGGGTAGATGGCTAAGTGGGTAAGAGTATTAGAATCATCTGCAAGAATAATGATCTGAGTTCGAATATCCAGCACTTACATAAGAAGCTAGCCATGGCTGCTAATGTCTATCTAGAATCCCAGTACTGGAAAACAGAGACAGGATCCTGAGAACTCACTAGCAAGCCAAAAATAGCCAAAGTCTGAGAGATCCTGTCTCAGGCAATAAGACAGAGAACAAAGAGGAAGACACTGGTGTCCTGTTCTAGCTCTTCCTGTGTGCAAGCAGATACATGAGCCTGCACCCTCACATACAACACACACTACACAAGCCACCATCACCAAAACTACCTCAAGCACAAAGACAGACAACACATGCCATCACCCCAACCCTCACCATACATCTCTTCACACACACACAACATATTTTTTTCAATTTAAAAAACTAACAACAGTCAACAATCAGAGAGGTTACACAGCAGGAATTCAAACCTTGATCTACCCATCAAGCTAGGCAAAGATATAGGACACACAGTAATTTCTAATATATCATTGTATTCTTCCTCTGGCTTTGAGCAGGATAAATAATTTCTCTTCATTTCTAATATAAAACTTGGCCACAAAAGAAAGGGACTACAAAAGAGTTTTGTGTAGATAGCTTAGTGGCCACTAATCACATGGGGTTAATTAGAAACAAAGAAAAAAAACGTGGCTGAATTAAGAAATCCAACTTATGGACTGGGAAGCAGATACTGATTTCTCATGTTCTGCAAGCATCCTGGGTTAAAGTCAGTACCTATGAAAGGCAGTGATGGGAGCTTATATTCAAGTGGACCGCAGAGCTTCAGAATAAGAGTCAACAAAACAGACCAGGCCATGG
Organism: Peromyscus leucopus; assembly: GCF_004664715.2. Lineage (NCBI taxonomy): Eukaryota > Metazoa > Chordata > Mammalia > Rodentia > Cricetidae > Peromyscus > Peromyscus leucopus. The sequence goes on from NC_051064.1 coordinate 83,953,687, forward strand.
AGTGGGCAGAGGAACTCAATGACCTTTTTTTTTTTTTTTTTTTTTTTTTTCTGCTATGTTAGCTATCACCAGAATTTATAGTATCAGCTGTAGGGAGACCAGAGGGCAGAACTGGGTCTGGCCCCAGAGTAGCAGGCACACAGAGAAATGGCTAGGGCTAGAAGGACAACCTCTAGAAACAGAGCCAGGAAGGAAATCCACTTTTCGAAATAGTGTAAGAATAAAAGCTGCACAATGGAGGCTTTCCTGGGCCCTTCTTCCCTGTCCTTTGCTCAAATCCCTGCCCGGACTACATCACTAACTCACAGTGATTCAACCCCATTCCATAGCCCCATGTCTTGCCACATTGTTTTCTCTGTCTCTGATGACTTGTGCTGTGTCCTGTATACTATCTCTGCATCAGCATTTAGGACCAAAGAAGAAAATCTGCTCTTTATCACCACCTCCTTCTTCATGTCTGGGACACAGTAGTAACATCTTGTTAGTTTCAGCGGGAATAAATTTAAAAGCAACATTTTCCTAATTCCATTTTCATAATTTTGAGTTTTATATACTATTGCATGTCCTACTCAAATTAAGAGATGGTCAAACTGATTAAAATATAATATAATCATAGTTAGTGACCTTGAAATGTGTAAATTAATTCAGGCATAACTACTGTTCAGAATGCAGAACTTGATGTTTGGGTCATTTAGTGGAACGCGGACAGAGTACACTGAAAACCACGCTCTATTTCACAAAGAAAGAGAGCCGCTGGCACACGTCTAAAATACCAGGATCCGTGGCTACTTACTGGAAACCAACACTGTCCCTGAAATTTTCTTCTTTTCAAGTAGCCACTAAGTCACCAGTCATGTTCCAAGTACATAATCAAAGTTCATCCTTAAAAAATAGTAGCATTAATGTCAATGCTCATGTTTGACATGGAGTTCTCTAAGAAATTGTCTTAAATTAGAAGCATTAATAAAGCAAATGTTTTAAAAGGAGGTAGAAAACAATACAAACCCTTCTCCTCCCCTCCACACAGATCTGAGATTACTCAATGTTTCAAAGCACTTCAATTCTTCAACTATAAAACTAACAGCACCTTCTTCACATTCAGTCCATTATCAGGCATTTCACTAAGTTTTATACCATTTTGTATTAGGGGAATTAAAGCTGAATTTTAAAAACAACAATAGTTCTGCATGGTGGCACAGGTCTTTAATTCCAGTACTAATGAGGCAGAGGTTACGGGATCTCTGTGAATTCAAGGCCAGCCTCAGTTTCAGAGAAAATCCAAAGCAAGCCATGGCTACATAGTAGGACCCTGTCTCTAAACAAACAAATAAACCAACAATTAAAAATAAATCAAAACCAGGAAATACCTTACTTAATAGGAAGTCTGTTAGTTTAGAAGTGTTTATTATCTATTGTATGATTCTTGGTTGTGAATCTATAATGTTTAATCAAATTTTCTTGTGGAAAAAAATAGTAGCTGGGTTTTTATGGTGGGTTTACATAGAATGGTATTTTATTTAATATTTTCAGATACTTCACTCACCAAATAAACTGAGAACAACTTTAATGAAAAAAGACACATGAAACAAGAATGAGAGGAAGAAAATACCAAAAGATTCAGATAAAACTCTCAGGAAAGGAAATGACATTCTAATTCTAAAATAAAATAAAAAAAAAAAAATAACAGGAGGAAAGCCATCGACTGTGAGAACTATAAAATATTACAAATAAAAATTCTACATGTTAAAAAAATTCACTAAACAGGCTGGAGATATGATGGTTTAGTGGTAAAGAGCATAGGCTGCTCTTCCAAAGGATCCAGATTGAATTCCCAGCACCCACATGGCAGCTCATAACTGTCTTTAACTACAGTCCCGGGGGTGGGGGGGGGGTGGGGGGGGGATCTGACACCCTCTTCGTCCTCCGCTGGCATTGTACACATGGTGCACAAACATAGATACACCAACACATGTGAAATAAAAATTAAAAATTTAATGAAAATTTAAAAATCATTAAAGGAAGGCCAATAAACAGACTCAAGGTACACTTGTTACAAACATGACAGAGTTACTATGTCATATTTATATATATAACAAGAACTAATGAAGTCCCCTAGGAAGAAAATAAAAAGGCAGTCTGCATAATTGAAACAACTACTTGCAAATACATAAGGGAGAAATTATCACTTCAGCAATTAAAGAAATCCATGTTAAAGAAAAATAAAGTGCTTCCTTTTCCAACTTGAAACTAAGAGAGCAGCTGCCACTAAGAAGCGTGGTAAGAAGATGGACTGTTCTATTCTGTCCTCAACATGGCGGTGACCTGAGAACACACCATTACCACTGACAAGCTCGTACATGATGGAGCAGGCTTCAAAACATGTACCCTCTGAGCAGTCAGAGAAATCAGACAATTTGCCATGAAGGAGACGGGCATTCCAAATATGCCCATCAATACCAGGCTTAGCAAAGGGGACTCATGTATTATATGTCCCTGTATGTTTGTCCATATTCACCAAAAAAAGTTTAATACTTCAGTAGTCCATGCCTCTGATATCACAGTCAAAACTTCACAATGTGCAGGAGAGCAAAAGTCCACAAAAACTAGGTATGATTTTCGAACTGAACAAAGAGAAAACAAGCCTTTAGTCTTCTCCCGGAGCATGGCCATCACATACATTTCCTCTGGATGGCAAGCTAGCAATTTGTTTCAAAAGAAAAAGCATGCAAATCTTTCTACCTCTAGAAGTCACTTCTATATGATAGTCTTAGAGAAACAGTGTAAGCCAACTATGGTGCATACCCTTTTTTTTTTTTTTTTTTTTTTTTTTTTTTTTTTTTTTTTGGTTTTTGGTTTTTCAGTGGAGCTTTGCACCTTTCCTGGAACTCACTTTGTATACCAGGCTGGCCTCGAACTCAAAGAGATCCGCCTGCCTCTGCCTGAGTGCTGAGATTAAAGGCATATACCACCACCACCCAGCTGGTGCACACACTTCTAATCCCAGCACCTAGGAGGCTGAAACAAAAACTCAGGTTTGAGGACAGCCTGGGTTACATAAAGAACCTTCTCAAAAAAGAAAAGCACAAGCAGTGAGAGAAGAAAAACAAACAAACAAACAAACAATTTCCATGAAAATGTTGAGTAAAGCTTTGTATTTGTAATAGCAAGAGACACAGGCAATGTGTGCTGGGGCAGAAGAGAGAATGCTTAAAAGGGAAATCAACACATCACATTCAGTAAAAACTGGACAGCTACTGAGTATGTGGTCATGAGGAAGAAGATGGTACACATAAGGAAAATATTTGCTCTAGATATTTACTGACCAAGTACCAGATAGCAAACTCACTACGAAGTATAAAGGACTAGGCATTCGGGCTGGGTCAGAACGGTGGGTTGTTTTCAGGTGAAAATACTATAAGGAACATTTTTCTTCCAGTTCTGGATTTTCTAAGGAAGGTTCAATCATGACTATGGCTTTAAAATACAACCAAGTCCAGATGAGAAAGGTGGCAATACCTCTGGTTTTGTGACTGATGGTAAGCGTTCACCTGTTGAGTTTCTTTGGCTCCTTCTCTTTGAGACCACTGTAGTCCCATCTTTCCTTATTTTGCCACTTAGAAAAGGCACCCAAGTGGGGAATTCAGTCTGTCTGTTTCTAGTGACTACTCAGAATGAGAATCAACACTAAGGCTCAGTAATTTACTCAGTAAGTTTTCTATAGTGACAATATCTTAATATACTGACATGAACTTGGGATATGGCTCGGTGACTCAGTGGTTATCCAGCATGTGAAAGACCTGGGTTCAATTCCCAGCATCACCACACATACAAACAAATACAATAGGGAGAGATAAACCATGTCTTACTGAAAAATAAACATGCCCACCTTTAAAACTGAAACTCAGATAAAGCAGGAAATGATTCATTGCCCTTTTAATGAACTTAGCAACACTGTGTCAGTAAAGGCAGAAGAAGACTTGATCCAGTCTGCCCTTTCTGCAGCACAGGAAGCTCCATGAAGAAAGAGCAGTGCTATGTATGAACTGTTGGCTCTTTGTAATGGAAAGTCCTAGCATCCTTCCTCTGACATTAAGTTCAAGTTCTTCACCATGACCTGGAAGATCATAAGCAATGGCTACATTGTGAGGGGATGAGGAGATGGGCTATTAAATCTTTCTGGGGTGAAAATGTGTAGCTGTTTTATATAGCTCATAATATTCTTGTAACCATAAAGATTTAGATCTATAATTATAGGAAGGAGCCTGATTTCACTCCAATTACTAAGAAAGATGCTACATAATAAAAAGCCAAGACTTGAAAAATGAGAGTATGTAAGAGGTGAATGTTCCCAAATCTAGGGGATTAACTCGTTGAAAACAGACCTCCTACTTTAACACAACAAAACCTCATCAGATACATTCCACTCAGCCAGGAATCCTTTAAGCAAATAAATAAACACAATTGTTATAACCAAAATATTTTTTTTCTTAAATTAAATGTGTGGAGAGACAAAGCCAACTGTTGGGAGACAACACAAGATCATTATATCACACACACACACACACACACACACACACACACACACACACATCCTTAGCTTTCAGTAAAAACGGAATGCTTTGTCCTAAGCTCAGTTACCACCCAAGCCTGGAGACATGAGTTCAATCCCTGGACCCATGTAAAGGGTGCAAGAAGAAAACCAATTCCACAACTCTGACCTCTAGATACATACTGTGGCGTACACACATACATACACCATGTAAATAAACAACTTTATAAATATTTGTTTAAAAAAAGATAGGCTATCTCAACAAGAGCTTTTGTATTTTGTTAAATTACAAGCACTGCTAAATATACAAACTGACTATATCTGTCAAAATCAGCATCAAAATCCTTAACCTCTCAGAGCACTGCTTTTGTTTACCTTAATCATAAAAACTGTTAGGTACATGCCTACAAAGTCTGAGAACTAAATTTTTAAAAACCTTATCCTCAATGACTCCAACATAAATATGCCTTTAAACAGCATTTAAAACAAAATAACTTCTTGACTACAATAGTCATAGTGAGAAAAAATGCTACCTGCAAAATGTAAGCCCAAGCAAAGCTCAAAACCTATGACACTCTCTCTGGAGATTCACAGAAGCTCACATGAAAAGAAAAGAGAAAGGCATATGGAAGGATTATCTTGGGTTCTGTGGCTAAAGGAAAGAATGAGTTGCATTACATTAAGCCATGTAGCTCATTTCCCTCCATAGCTCTGCAGAAATCTCAAAGCGAGCCTTTAAACCCTTGTCTAGGGGATCTCGGGTGGAGACGTAAGGGTTAAGAGATTGGTTTATTCCTCTCTCTGTCTCTGTCTGTCTCTCTGTCCTCTGTCTCTCTCTGCCTCTGTCTCTCTTCTGTCTCTCTGTCTCTATCTCTGTCTCTGTATCTCTCTCTCTCTCTCTCTCTCTCTCTCTCTCTCTCTCTCTCTCTCTCTCTCTCTCTCTCTCTCTGCCTCTCAGCCTCTCATAGCCAACAGATTGTCAGAGGTGGATCCTGGAAGTCATTTATCTGCCCCCAGACTTCTTTCAGCAGTTTCTAACAGGTTGTTCTGATATGTGCTTGTCAGCATTAATTACATGTGACACTGGATTGGCTTGAACGCTGACAAAATTTAAAAGCACTATAATAAAGCAAAAGGGCATCAGGAAAGCTGCCAAGCAGGAGGCTCAGGGGGCTCGCGCACCTCCTCCTGCCCAGCTCCGCCACCCCGGTACAGCTGCTCCTCTCCACAGGTGGAATTTAAGATAGCAGACGTATCTAGTTCATGTAGGACAGCCCAGTCTGCTGTCCCATTAGAGACATCCTCTCTCTCTCACACACACAGCTTCCTGTTCGAATGTTAAACTATAAAATCGCCATGCTGAACCTCCTCTTTCAAATCCATTGCCATTCCTTAATCCCATTCATACAGTTACAGACAGACAAAGATCACCTGGAAAGCAGCAGAGGCTTCCCTGAAATCTGGGATGGGAAACCGGTGGTGCTCAATCTGTTTCCGTATTAATCCTCCACAGAACTCTTATTTCCCGACATTAAACTGGTACAAATTCTGAGGACTTGTACTCATTAGACAAAAAGCACAGAATCTGCTATCAACTCACTTTCCCTGAGAATAAATGTGTTTCAGAAACACACTATCTTTCACTCCCATCTGGCTGGTACATTCTTTGCTAATAAGATCACTGGGTACTTATAAATGGGGGCCCTTTACTTTACTGCACTGCAACCTTGAAAAGATGAAATGGTGTTTCAGAAGTCAAGTGGCCCTGTGTTGTTCAATGGAGCTTCATACGACAATGGAAACCTCTATCAAAGCTGCTCTATATGGTCACCAGCTATGTGTGGGTTTGGGCCACTTGAAATCGTAGCTAGCACAACTGAGCTCTTAATTACATTTAAATTCAATTAAGTAATAAGGAAACTTGGCTTCTTAAATTAGATAATTAGGAACAAGAAGATCTGTCTGCTATTGCTTCCCATGAGTACTGATGAGAAGACAGTAGACTCTGGCAGATTCCTCCCAAGGCAGCAGTGCATAGGTCTGAGCTCAATGACTGTCAGAACGACAGCAACTGTGTCAAGCAGGAAGAGAGTTGGTCTTGGGTTCCAAGAAGTCAACTGGAGACTCCTAAATTTTGGGCATCTCAGTTTCCTTTGCAAAACTTTACGAAATTTAGTTAACATTTTGTTTATAATGTTTAGAAAATATTCCCATTTAGTATCTGAGAAATGACCCTCACCAGGACAAAAAAGCCAAGATGTTGCCCCAAGGGCCCCCAGTCCTTACCTACACATATGGAGCTATGTATGATGCTTCACGCTAGCACATAAATATTCCAAAGGGGGGGGGACATGCTTAGGAAACTGTTTTTCCTCAATGTTCATGGTCAAAAACAAGAATATTACAACCTAAAAAGTCCTAGTACATTTCTATGTTCTTTTTCTTCTTCTATCTAATGAAGAATTTGAAAGGTTTACCCGATCAACAAGGGTAGCAGATCTTAGCACATTTGACTTAAAAAGTGTTAATCACAGGAACATTATCTTTAAGTATACTTCTTAAAATGGTTGGAAGCCATCCATTTTTTACTTTACATTTTTAAAAATATGAACAGTAATCACTAACTACTATGTATATTAGTATACTTCTTAAAGGGTCCTATCATTTTATAAACATCATGACATAAAATAGCATTCAAAAATGGGTCCATTTTAATGCGTATTTAAAACATTTCTCATAGAAACTAACCATCTGTACAATAAGCCATGTCTATTCTACCAAGGTGATTTATTAAGGATAATGAAGCGTATGATTTAATAGCTGCCACAAATCCTTTTTCAAGTAGGATGGGAATAAATAAAACAAAACGACGGTCCAATAATAGGCAAGTCCTAACCTAAGAACTATGCTGTATACTGGGTCACAGGAAATCACATGAGCTCAGATAACTGTGGAACAGGCCAAAATGAAGAGTAGCTATATATGCAGCAAAGATCTAGCTCCCCATCTCTTACTCTAGGAACCGTCATGACTGTTATTTAGTGAAATGCTTTCCCCAGTTGACAGCACTGGACGTGAGGATGATGTAGCTCAAGTTTTATAAAACTCCCCTATCTCTGATGTCGGTCAGTGCAAATTACAGTTGGCAGTGCGTCTCTCTTCCTGACACCCCCCTTAACATCTTGCACACTGCAGTGGCCAATGTATTAAAGAATGAATTCACAATAGGAGAGCAGGTGAGTTCAAGAATAAAATGAGGTCTCTGAAATTTATACCATAACAAGGCATACTTTTGTCCCTGTGAAACCTGTTTTCAACCTATGCTATCACTTACACTTTTGAAAAGTGTACATGGCCAGTTATCAAAAGCTATTGCTTCCAGAAATAACTTTTTCTTTGTTATTAATGTTCTACAAAGTAGAAAACCAAAATCACTGGGAGGCAGAGGCAGGTGGGTCTCTGTGAGTTCAAGGCCAGCCTGGTCTACACAAAGCGAGTGCCAGGAAACCAAAAAAAAAAAAAAAAAGAAAGAAAGAAAAACACACATATCATTTGACTGTAACATGTAATCATCACCTCCTATTCACAAACTAGATATCTCTGGTAGCAGTTGAGTCTTCCCACAACATTATGAAATCGGTATGACAAATTTCTAGCTACAGGAAATACAAGCCATTTTACATGCCAGCTGTTTAGCGGGAACAGACTGACTGGCTGTGCCTTACAGGTGTGACATGGCCATTCACTAATAAACTGGAGCAGCTACTCTGTCCTCATACCACCCAGTGAGTGCATCTCTAATAATTTTGGATGCTACCAATCCAATCTTAAGTTTTCAAGTAACACTGGGTTTGAGAAAACAGCCAGAGTTCAACATAAACAAAGAGCCTATGTGTGAGGCATATTCAATTCCTACTGTCCTTGTGCTTGTGAGTATGGCTTGCCAGAACTGAGATCATTTTATTAGATGCCATTAGTCTCTGTTAGGGCGGTCATTTGAATAACAACAGATTGGCAAGTATAAAACCAAGGCACCTGTTGTACATTTGGCAGCCTGGATGAAGCCCCTTAAAATGAAAACAAATAAGAGCTATAATCATGCCAAGCAATGGCTTTTGGTTCAATAATGACCATGTGTCAGAATGAAGTGCATCTGGGAATTCTTACCACAGCCAGATGTAAAGACAGATTTGCCTTGTCTAGTGGCATATGAGTGGATACACACAGTCTACTCAAATTTGCTTTTGTTGTGGTTTAGTAACCAACCAGGTAAGTGGAACCTTTTCAAACAAAATAAATTAAGTACTGAAAAGAAACCAACAATATGCTCATAAACTGTAGACCCTAAACATGGAAGATTTGGACCATGAACTAATTCATCTCTGAGTTTTCTGTGTACAGTGGAAAATGAGAGAGCATTCAAGTGGGAACAGAGAACGTTCAAGATTATAGAAGAGTCCCCAAGGGACACTGGGAACTGCAAAGACTTTGGCAAAGCTATAACATGTGTCCATTGAGGTGGGTAAAGAGAAAGGAAATGATGGTAAAGGGGCAAGGAAAAAGCATTTGAAAGGACACCAAGAATCAGGTGGCTTTGCTAAGTATTACTTCAAGGTTAATAATCAGGGCAACAGGATCAAAATTCAAGTATGTTCTAGTCAATAATAAAAGTTAAACCCAAATCAGCTTAGTGAACAGTTGCTTGAAAACCAGGACTGAAGCAATATCTATTAACTTTTCATTATGAGTATTATTTTTAAAAATCATTTATTAGCTACCAAAACCAAGTGTAGTGGCACTTGCCTGTAATCCCAGCACTCAGGAGGTACAGGCAGGAGGATCAAGAGTTCAAAGTTATCCTCAGCTACCCAGCAAGATAAAAGTCAGTCTGGGATACATGAGACCTTGTCTTAAACAACAACAAAGGCCCTAAATAACTGCGGAAGAATCTCAGCACATATTATCCACATAAGGGGGTACTTTCTAAATATCAACAGAGGTACATACACAGAGTTTGTTAAAGACCAAGCTCACTACAGAGCAGAAAAGCAATGGCCTTGATGTCAAAGGCACGAAGGAGGCTGCAATCCAAGGAAAGGATGCTGCAGCTGTACAGACAAAGCAGGATGAAGGAGGCTAGCACATATTCAAATACCACCAAGGTAAACAGAGATTATTCACAAGAAAATATTCCAAATTATGAACTTCAAAATCAAGTTTTAAATTAAAGTTTTCCTAAAAATGTTTAACTCATTTGTGGGAAAATATATCAAATGCAGGTTGCATCTAAAAATCAAAGTCAGATTCAAATATATGTAGGCCACCGTTGCTTAAAAAATAGTCCTTGAGTATGCATATGAAATTTACTAATTTTGCTAGTCTCAATGTGTAAGTATTTTTATTTAAAGACGTTTATTAAGAACCAAAAAGTGGATGACTTCTCAACACAGAGAAGGCAGTGCTACCCCACACTTCCTGGAGCTTATGGCTAAAACATTAATGTGTAGAAAAGTGTGTGACTAAACAGGCTAGTGTTTGCATGCAAGAAAAATGTTAGAAACTTGTTCCCAAAGGACTTAATGTTAAGACACAAAAAACGCCCATAAAAGAAAAAAGCATTCTCCGTGTGACTTTATGTACCATGTCTGATTTAAAACTTCAGGGTGCCCTACTGTCAAAGAAACAAATAATTTTCCAAACCATCAAACAAATATAACATCCTGAATTGTATTCTTTAGAAGAACATAATTAGCCAAAAATAGTCCTCTGAAACATTTATTCCACCCCCAAAAAGACAGCCACAAATAAACTCCTATAAAAAAGGTTAAATGGAGAAAAAAAAAAATTAATCAACATGCCCACTTGCTATTGATAATAAAATTATCCGGAGAGCAGTAAAAGCAATTATTTTAGAAGCCGTTCTAATGGACAAAAAAAGTTTCCCAGATGAAAATGTGGCAGGCCAGCTGCCAGCAAACAGAGCACCTATGCATCACCCCCTTGGCAGAACTCCACTGCTTTGAAGGGAGGCTGCTCTTCGGAGAGTCCTGCTTGATTTATATTTCTCTTTATAAAAATGCTTTTGATTCCTAGTGGGTAATATGAAAGTGCCAGGTTTTATTACTTTAAAATCATTTTTGGTGCAGATCCTCCACCTAACCGTGCCCAGAACTGAGCCCAGAGCCCAGCAGCTCGTCACTGCCCTGGAAGCATGACATATCGGAGCTGAAAAGCAACAACAGCCAAAAGTCAACTGCCCAAACCCTGTGGGGAAAAGTGTTTCTCACAGAGTGAGGAAGAGACTCTTCAGAAACAGCACAGAGAATTTACATATGTTTATATTTTTCATGAATTTGTGCCAAAGAAGCAGAAATGTTGCTGATTGAACTTGCCTGCTATGTGTGAGATATGCTTTTTAACATTTTTTTTTTTGTACACAAGAAGGAGGGGCTTAAGTGTAAAGTAGATAAAGTTTTGGTGGTAACACTGCCTGACTTAAAATCCTAGTTGTTGGGTCCACCCTTATTACATCTATGTACTCAACCCTGAGCTCTCTGCTAATCAGTTTCTCTTCGTGTGAAACCACGACATAGCAATATCTAATCAGCATTTAATATATGTAGTATTCGTTTAAAGATTAAACAGAATACTGCAGAAAAGGAACCAAGCAGAATGCCTTGCACCACAGTAGGCACTCAGTACATTTTAGCAACTACCATTAGTATGACTATTGCATGCTGATCACTATCATTATACCTGCAATGTCAATAATACTACAGGACATTTTCTCCAAAAGGGAAGGCTATATTTTGCCTATCTCATGGTCCTGGGGTTTTGTTTAGTCCTGTTTTTGAGTTCCTAGGGATCCAAACTAGGGCATCCTCATATGCTAGCAAAGGGCTCTGCCACTAAGTTCCATCTCCTATATCCCCAGCCCATCACCATAGGCTTATATTTACAATGGTTCTAACACTGCGACCCTTTAATACAGGAGTTCTCAAACTCCCTAATGCTAAGACCTTTTAATACAGTCCCTCATATTATGGTGACCCCCAATCATAAGATTATTTCATTGCTACTTCATAACTGTAATTTTGTACTATTATGACTCATAATGTAAATATCTGATACACAGGATACCTGATGTGTGACCTCTGCAGGGATCATGACCCACATGTTGAGAACCATTGGCTTATAATGAATAGAATAATTATTCTTCACATTTATGTGAAATCCAACTCAAATCTCCTTCATTCAATTCAACACAAAGAAAAGGCTATAGCATGTGAGTTGAGCATTAGGTGACTAGGCAATACTTAGGAAGGCCTCTATAGCCACATATTGGCACAACAGACAAGGAGGAAGGAGAACCAGAGAGTCCCACAACAGAGACTCCTCCAGGAGAGCTCAGAATCCACTCCTGCCCCCAAAAACTGCTCAGGGGCCTGGGTGAGAGAGCAGGCATGACATGCAAATTAGTCAGGCTGCAAAGGACTACACCTGCTGTTAAGGGTAGTTAGCACTTGATTGTGTAGACGTGGAAAAAAACTGCATTTCAGAGAACGGGCGAGAACACTAAGACAACATGGAAAGCTATTTATGGATTGCTGAGCATCCACGCACATGGTAAAGTCAGAAAGGGAAAGGAAGCCATACGATGAAAAAAATCCAGGAATAGAGCTACAAAATTGGATAGGACCAAGAATGAAAGAAGAAAGTGCAAAGGATGACACCAAGGTTCCTTCCAGAGGGCTAAATCAGATGAGGTGTGTCGCGAAGGAAAGTGACCACAAATATGCAGGGGAGACATTATTGAGAATTTACAAAGCAGAGCTGGGAATGCAGGAAAGCCCCTTATTTACAATGATCTATCAAGCTGATAGAAGTTTCGAACTTGACAGATAGATGCTAGGAAACCTACTTTCAGGGTAATCTATGCAGAAATTGCTGATTCTATGCTAACTAGACAGGAATTCGCAGGAGTTAGCATGAGGGGGAGGGGTCTGAGTAAGCTGTAGATTAATCAGCATTCAAAGAGTGTGTAATAGAGATGGAAGCTAAGAGGCCTAAACATGACAGGAAAGAGTTCAGAAGAGTGCCCATCAACAGGAGCCTCCAATAGAAGTTGTTTGCAATATTTTATTCTTATAGTGAATTACTATAATCCTGCAAGGAAAAAATAAATAAATAAGAATGATTACATGAACAGTCAGTAGATTTGGAATATTTAAGATATTTCTAGGTGATTATTCTCTGCCAGTCAATCTCATGAGAAAGAGTAGAATAAGTTATGAAAGCATGTATCTAAAGAATCAGACTGAACCATTTTAACCAGAGAAGTTGTTCCCCTTTGAAAAACCTTAATAACATTTCAATTAAAAATACTACAAGGGAATGGAACATGTTTCGAATGTAGTTGAGTGTCTACTTGTAAAAAAAGTAATGATTGGTGTCACTCAATATGTCTCTTTTGTTGGGGGAACATTGGATGGATGGAGAAAAAAAAATCTTATTTTAAACACTGAAAACACATGTCTTTTTGACCTATAATAGGACACTGTAGCAGCATTTGATGTGGCTAGTCTAATTTCTTCCTGTGAAACTGTACCGGTTGGTCTTAGGGAAAGACAGACAGCAGTAAGTAAATTCGTATCTTCCATCAACACATTTGACCTCAGAGCAAACCCCGCAACTGGCTACAGGCACCCACCATCCATCACTGCTCTTGAAACCGGATCTTTCAGGAAAAGACAGCTGCAATGAGCAAGGGTTGAGCAGCTTTCTAAGATGCAATGCACTGTTTAAAGGCACTTATTTTGGTTTAGTATTTTAATTAACTGCATTTCTAAGCATTTCTTTCCCCAAACTGCAGTTCCACATCAACAGCTATCCTTGGGAATCTATTAATTCATTTTGACTTTTAAAGGAAATGCTCCCTGTACATTCTAGGCAAAGTCATTTCTAGCTTTTACTTTGAAAGCTTTCTGAGATAGTGGTGTACTGAGGCATGCTAATATGCACAGACTGCGATGAACACGCTGGGCAAGAAAGATTGTTCTAGGATCTGCAGTGATTACAAGAAATAACACAGTAGAATGCAGAGGAGCGGGTGGGGGGAGATATACAGACACCTACATCCAACAGATCTGAGTTTTAAGTAAAGCAGCACAGTTTAGAGCAAACAGGCGAAGATCCAGATAGGTATTTACCATAAAACACAAGCCTAGCATGAAGCATGCTTATTACATGGCTACTACATTGAGGGCCTTTTTTTTTTTAAACCTGAAAAAAAATAAGAGAAATTTGTATTACACAGCTAGCTGGAGGGCCACACATGAATGGTTATTCTTTCCACCTTAGAGAAGGTGAAACTGAGACTCTGAAATGCTGCTTCCCTCCCCAGCAGAAAGTGATAGGCCTGAGAACCTGAGTTTTTCTCAGAGCAAGCTAACACTATCATCTCTTCACTGGATAAAGAAAAAAAAAAAGAATGGAAGTGAACTGGCATTCAATCGGGGTCTCTTTTACCTTAGTATCCAATGATTACAGCTGATCGTTCTATATATCTTAAAATACAATTTCCACAAATCTGAAAACGGCCAAGAAACACTTTAAAAAATATACAATCAATCCATCAACCTCAATTTAGTTAGCTACTGCTACATTAGCTCAAAGGCTGGGGGATTTTTTGTTGTTATTGTTTAAAGACAATTAAGATTTTATAAATTCAATTAATCTCAAGAAGCTGACAGATTTACGAAGGTTATATAGTCAGTAAACAGCAATGGGAAAGGCTGGAAAGCTCCTGACTTTGTTATCTGAAGGTCAAAGCCTCAACACAGTGAGGCAGCCTTTCCGGTCAGTGAGCGAGCACAAAGCACTAAGACAAAGCCTAGACTCAGATGATGCTCCTCCGCTATGGGACTCAGCTCTTAACACTGTGCTGTCAGTGCTGAAGCCCAAGCAAGGGCCTGCCGCATCCACACACAACCATTTGTAGAGCAAAGCAGGGCTTGATCGCCACAGGTGGAGAGAGAAGCACACTTAAGTGGTCTGGTCGGTCTATTATTACCTATCTGCCTGTGTTCATGACCTGTCCCTTGAAGACAGAATAAACTTTGCTTTCCAAATTGTCACCTTTTTTTTTTTTTTTTGTTATTTTATTGCCTGTAAAATACAGAAATTTGATTTAGAGAACAGAAGAAGGACATGGTTAAAGAGCCATGGAAAGGCTTTCTTTAAAAAAAAATATTGATAGAGACTGATTAAATATATCAGCATTAAACGGAATCTAATTAATATTGGCCACTGAATTATCTGGAGAGGGAGGACACTGCAGGCATCATCTTGGGCCATTTTTTTCTCATGAGTTGCTTTGGGAAGTGTGACAATACGAACGAATAGAATCTTAAGTTACTTCAATGCCAAATCTTATGCCCAAGTCTTTACAAATAAATATATATATAAATAAATGAATGAATAAATAAATAAATAAATAAATAAATAAATAAAAGAAGAAGCAGCTAGCTGATTTCAAAAAGCGTGGGTAATCTGCTAAATGGGAAACAAGCAGCATAACACTTCAAGGTAATTTCATGGCACGTGCCTGGTAAGAATGCTGCCTCATTGTGTTCCAGTCTCACAGTATTGTCGTGGCATTATTGTTTAGGTGACATTAGGTCAGAGACTGCTACAACATATGACCATTTGCTCTTTGACCTTGCCAAGACTTCTAATGCAAAGGAAATTCTCAACTTTTATACTGGATGCTATAATTTTATGAGATGAGCAATCAGTAAATGCAAGCCATGTATTCTTTTAGCTGTCCTTCTTGAGAGCTCAACTATGAAGAACTAAAATATGCTTCTCCTTTTTATTAAAAAAAAGAAGAAGAAGAAGAAGGGGAATTTATATACACTTTCCTTGCTGAAACATACTCAAGCCAAGGATGACGTCTTAGTAAGCATTACCAACTCCTGATTAGAAGCAAATGAGATTATCCATAGAGAAAATCCCAAATAAACCCGTTCTTTGGTAGAAATGTTACTGTGTTCTAAAAGCACAGACACTTAGGCAAATGATGCCTGTTCAACAAAAGTCGCTGGCAAATACTGTCTAAGCAATCTCTCCCCTTCCACATTAGCAGACTGCCTCAGCTGAAGCACTATTGCACAGGGATCCTCAGTCTCACAGTCTACAGACAATAACCCCTCTCTTTGGTCTTTCTTGGCAAATCAGTGATAATATAAAACAGAAGGTTCTAAAGCACTGATTTTGCTTGAGGCTGCAAATTACCTTTGTGCCATCACAATTTCACAGCTTTCCTTAGCGACTTTCTCCAGGAGACTGAACAGTACAAGGATTAAGCACGGAAAAGTTAAATAAATCCATGAGGCAGCAAGAGATTCCCAGTAAGCCTGGTTTAACAATCTCACTTACGCTGACGTTCTCAATTAAAAATGACTGTCATTTTACAAAAACAGGACAAATCAAATATTCATTGGATCCTTTAGGTAACTGAGTATTATTATCTTTATATTCAATACCTTAAATATCTGGACTGGTAACTGTAAATATGTTTTGTGGCCACCCTATTGAGTATCCTACATCAAAGGTCAAGTTCTTTCCAAAAAACTTTTGGGACTAGGACCAAGAGCTATTGGTATAGATGTTAAAGAAAATAGCCTTTAATAAGTCTAATGTTCTCAAGACACAAACTAGTTACAACTAGAAACAACCCACAAATACATACTAAATTAGAGAGGGGTGCTTGAAAAAAAAAAAAAAACACCTTGAAGAAATCCATCTTCATAGGGTAGCATCTTCCATATAAGATGGTGTTGATAATTCCTCATTTACCCTTGGAATCCTTTAGAATACAGAAGTGTTTGTTCAGGGGCATGATAGATCAAGTAGGTCTAAAGGAATCCAATATGCATGTTTACAGTGTGCTCTTCTACAAAGAATCACCCATGCCAGTTTGAAAAACTGAAAATCAACAAAAGATTGGTGTAAGTAGACCTGACCTTACTGCCTAACGTCATCCGGATTGGCACAGTTGATCGATTTCAAATTTGCGAAACTGACACTAAAAAATGTATCCTCAGTCCAGGTCCCTCAAGCACTATCTGAACTACATGCAGAGCTTCAGAGTCTCCTTCTACACAAACTTGCACAACCTCACATAACCAATCTAATCACACCATCAATCTGTGCCTACACTTCCTGTAAAGTAACTCCGCTTCATTTATCTTCTAACCCTGCATTATGCAAACCATATCCTTATCAGACCAATTAGGAAAAGTTATTCACATTTCTTCTTGTTTAATTTTACCATACACTAAGAAACAGGCATCAATATAAGAATCTGCATAAGTAATTTTTTGTTTCAGACTCTGTAAGAAAAAAAAATCACCCTAATAACACCATAGTGTCATAGAATAAACAAATTCTTGAAATATCCTTCAATTAGCATTCACAGCTAACATCAGAGCATGGGTTGTTGTTTTCAGAAAAGAAAAAGAAAAAAAAAAAACTTACGGAACTGCCTACTTGAATTTTTCTTAAATGTCTCTCTAGGAAGGGTTTGTGTAAGCCATAGCAGGGTGTCTCCTGAATATAAGAACAGTTATACAGGCCCCTAGTGGCTTAGCAAATAGCAGCAGTTGAGGGGAATCCAATTTTTAGTTCTAGACTTTGGGGTATTTTGGTTTTAAATGAGTGTCTATCTTAAAAAGCATGTCAAGTCATGGCATACATTATTTTAAGCAGTTTTGCATCTATAACTACCTACACACCCACACCCATATATATGTGTGTATATATATATATGCATTTCGTTACTTAAATTAATTGTCCAACTTCACTGGCCAAGAATTTTTGCCATATAACTGCCACAACAGAACAGTTGACACATCTGCTTCCTTCCATGTCATTATAAAGTAGTATCTCCCCCAACTACCTTAAAATACATCTAAAGGGCCACCTCTCCTATTTGAATCCCATTTTGACTATATCACCATTACTAAGGGTTTTATAATAAGCGCTCATTATTTGAAACCACGTAGACAGATCTAAATGACACGCTTCAGTTATAGAAATCTCAATGTGTTTTCTACAAAGCAGCACCTACTTTAAAATATTTACAATTAATAACACCCTTTAATCCTCCAACCCCTCGTGTCTTTCCTTCACAAAAGAAAATTCCAGGCAGGCACATTTACAGCTTTTAGCAATTTTTAACTGGACACAATCTGACAGCTGAATTCATGAAACTGACCAGCTTGTCAATTTCACACTTTGAAAGTACAATAATAGCTGATAACATGAGGGTGAATTTAAAAAAATCTGTCACAGAATTGCTAGCTCCATTGAAAAGGACAGTACAGTACATAATTATGGGAGGCAGGAGGTAGGGGAAATTTTATTGTCCATTTAGGAGATGTGTTTCAAGAATTTGGACACAGAACAGGGAAAATGTGTTTCCTTTTTGCTATGATGTCTATCAGGGGCATATAGGAGATGTGTTGAAAAGGAGTATAATACCCAGTAAGATTTTCCATGAACATCAACAGTGCTTTCACAACTGGGATCATCCAAAGATTCGTTTAAATCAGAATGTTTTGTTTGGGTATATCATCCTGGGTTTACATTAAGTTGAGACCTTGGTGTGTGCACTCTGAAACAGAGAAATAGCCAAACCATCTGAAGTAGCTCTGGGTGAAGGAAGTCTACATAGGTGTGCTACAGACTGGCAAAAAGAATACACTAAAGTCTTCATTTGCAGCTAATTACAACCTCAAATCTGTGAACTCCTAAGCAGTTACTAGTTACTAAAAGGCTCAAAACGTGCGAGCCGCTGCCTCTTAGTTCACAAGCATTGAATACCGGAGCAGGACATAAGGGGGGGGGGGAACGATAAACAATTTAAGAGCAAATACAGAGCCAGAGATCCCTCGGGGATCTTCCAGGGCACTTAAGTTGTAGATTGTAGATGAGGCTGGGGATATAATCCAGTCTAAGAAACCCAGGCAACAGGAGATGCTAGGCAAGTAGAGCACTGGAGGCTAACTGGAAACCACACAAGCGGATTGTGATAGTCTGGGTTTTGAAGAATGGCACTACTATTTGTAATTTAGAGCGCACGGTTAAAGAATACCAACCTCATACTAACTTACTGTTCAGCAAAATATTTAAGCGGAACAAAACCTAACTTCACTTGTTAAAGATTTAAAATACAGGGAACATCGCGGAGAAGGAAGCAGGGCAAGTTTTTGTTGTTGTTTTTAACATATCTATGTAAAAGCTACAATCAACGTGTAAGAAAGCAAAGGATCTTTGGTTGGTGGCTTTCTTTTCGAATTGTTTCTTACTACTTCAACTCTTCATAATAAATTATGTGTTTCCTTCCCCACGGTACTAGTCTGTGTGAGTACACCAGATTCCCGCAGCAGAACTAGAGCTCCGACCCGGCCACGAAAAGCGCTCCGAACAATCCTCCTCCCGCGGACAACCGCGGACCCTCGGGTGTCTCCTATTTTTTCCTTCTCCCGCAGCAGTTCAGAGCAAAGAATTCCAAATCGCCCTCCAGAACGGGCCGCCTGGAGCAGATCGCCGACCCCTAGCTGCTCCGGGGACGGAGCGGAGTGGCTCCGGGCGCACCGCGGTCCCGGGCTAGGCGGGCTCGGGGCTGCAAGCCCAAGACTGCTTACCTGCTCACGTCGGCTCGGGGCAGCCGCCGCCCGCGCCGCCAACAGCACCGCGCTCCAGCCCTCCGAGGCCGCGCCGCCTCCGGGCGGCCGTTCAGTCCCGCAGCCGCCGCCGCCCAGCCCGCGCGGCAGCCGCAAGTGGCGAGTCCGCGGGAGTCCCGGCCCCGCAGCCGAGCGCCCCGCCTCCCTTCGCCAGCGCCGCGTCCTCGGCCCCGGCGCCCGCCGCTCGCCGCTGCTCCCGCTCCTCCCGCTGCTCCACGCTCCTCCCGCTCCTCCGCGCCCTCCTCCTCCTCCTCCTCCTCGCGCGCAGTGGCTCCGGCGCTCGGCTGGGGGGTCCGGCCGCGTCTCGCCTCCTCCCTCCGCCTCTCCTGTTTCCTCCTTCCTGCTGCCGCTGCTGCTTTTAAAGCAGATTCTTTGGCCACAAATAGCAACTCGGCTGCCCCCCTCAGCGCCTCCCTCCGGTTCTTGTCTTCTTCCCCCCAAAAGTGAAGCGCGAGTGAGAGAACCCGACACGGAGGCCCTCGGGAGTGAGGGGGAGCGGGCGAGAGGGGCCCCGCAGCACGGGAGCAGGGTCTGGGGCTGCACAACCCGGGCCGGGGCAAGGGTGGCCAGCCCACACCTTGAACCTGGCGGGAACCTGGTAGTCACAGTTGCAAGCGAGGTGCCTTGGTGGGGAAATGAAATGAGGGAGCTCAGGAAAGTAATTTTCTAGGCTTCTCTCTTTGTTTCCTTGTCTGGCTGATTTCTAAAATCCTCATAACTGCTGGAGATCCCACGGAATCGCTGTGCCCAGCGCTTGGGGATTGTGTGTGCGTGTCGTCTGCTCCTGAGTGTGAGTGGGTGCGTCCCGGGCAGGGAGAGCCGGCCCGCCGCGCCCGCTGGCTGACCCTCAATCTGGACCACAGACTCGCTGAGGGCCAGAGGGTTGAGCAAGGAGAGACAGGCTGGAGAGCTGGGCGAAGGGGCGCGTGCACACATACACACACACACACACACACACACACACACACACACACAGCGCGTGCGCGCGCACACAAGCACACGAGAGAGAGAGAGAGAGAGAGAGAGAGAGAGAGAGAGAGAGAGAGAGAGAGAGAGAGAGAGAGAGAGAGAGAGAGAAGGGGAGAAGGGGAGGGGGCGGAGTGACGTCACCCCCGACATCCATCCACCCAGCCAGAAAAGACCCTCTCAGATTCACTCAACTCATCCCGGTGCAGTCACACCCGGGCGCTTCCCGCTCTGCTTCCTGAAGCCCAAGAGGAAGAAAGGCTGGTCGCACCCTGTTCAAAGCAGTTGAATAATACAAGGGGCATTCATTGATGAGACTCAGTTGTGTCTATCCCAGTTCACCTTGGCAGCCTCCTTCCCGGACGTTTGTAGGATCCACTCTGGAGGCAGAGAGGAAGGCAGGGAAGTACTAAACCCAAATCTTGCTGTGAGAACTCTTAGGGCGCTTTCTGCTACTTGCTCCTATGTTAGTGAAGCACTGCTCTCCGGCTCTCCTGAAAGACAACATAAAACCTCTCCAGACAGGCACCAGTTGTTGGACGAGGGTGGCTAAGGTGCCTGGTACGGATTCCTAGCTAAAAGAGGCGTTTTAACCTTCTTCCCTACTCATAGGATCTCAAGCATGTGGGGGAAGTCAGCAGCTGGAAGCCTCCATTGGCAACTGGCCCATCAAAATTCATTAAGAACACCAAGAGAAAGGTCAAGTGAAGTGAAGCCGGGGCCTTCAAGCCACCTCCACTGTTCATTCTGTGTTCAGGCCAGCCAATGCAAACAACACTTATTCCTGCAGACTCCAAACAGTCTTGGAAGGAGCAAAGGTAAGCAGACTCTCTTAGAAGAAACCTAGTGGTCCAGTATCCAGCATCCTGACTATTGTCTCTAGTTGCCTGAATATTTGCTTCAATCCTCTGCATGCCATGCTCTTGAAAATTACTGAATGGATGGTCAGTATTCCTCTGCCCACTACACACTGAAAAAAAAAAAAAGTATATCGTTTGGAAGGGGTCTTGTGAAATGTAGTTTGGGTTCTCAACAAGTC
Source organism: Peromyscus leucopus (assembly GCF_004664715.2). NCBI lineage: Eukaryota > Metazoa > Chordata > Mammalia > Rodentia > Cricetidae > Peromyscus > Peromyscus leucopus. The sequence continues at coordinate 83,974,991 of NC_051064.1, forward strand.
AGGAGTAAAGAAGCATCCTTGCTTAACTCTCCCTTATTTTCCCCCTCCTCCTTTTCCTCCTCTTTGAGGGGTTAGCCTTATAGTGAGAACCAGGAAGAAACCCATTACTGTGCAAGCTCTGAGCCATGTTTAACCAAGTTTTTGATGCAACAAGCTGAAAGCTTGAGCAGACATCGTGAACACCTGATTGTTCTTTATGCCCTCAGAGTGAATCTAGAAATCGTAACTTCCTGATAAATCACTCTCACCCAACATAGCAACTCTAAGTTGGTTTTGCCATGCCTCCTCCCTCATGAACTCATGGTCCCATTTTCCTCATCTAGAGTTGGGTATTAGAAAGACAAGATACCCTCTGCCTCCACGCCTGACCTTGCTGAGAAGAGCCCAGCGATGAAGCCTGACTGCTCTCTGGGTAGAGTCTAGGAAGTTTGCTCTCCCTACACTAGCAGCAAGTTAGACTAGCTGGAGAATTCAGTGCTGTCCATTGCCAAGGTGAGTGACATAGGTCGCGGTAGGAATAAACGACAAGCCCAACTTCTTCCACACCAGAAGGTCCTAGATGTTCAAGTCCCTGTTATAACCAAACATCTTGAAAGAAAAAAAGAGAGAGAGAAAGAAAGAAAGAAAGAAAGAAAGAAAGGAAGGAAGGAAGGAAGGAAGGAAGGAAGGAAGGAAGGAAGGAAGGAAGGAAGGAAGAAAAAAGATATAGGGGTCTAGTGACATCTAGTCTCAGCTGTTATTGTACAAAACAAACTTAGAAAAATTCAGGCTGAAGCTGCTGAGGAAGGTAAGATAGAATCAGCAGAGAAACAAGACATCTCCACACATTCCAGTAGAAGTGAGACTCCAGCCAGGCACACACACATTACCACCGTGGTGGCAAATGCACATAGCAGCTGATACTGCAGCACCTCGGGTAGCAGATGGACTGCTTTGCCTTCTAGATCTTTTCACCAAAGATCATTAGAGGTAGGCAGGTTTCTGGCTAGTCTCATTTCATTGTTACAGGTAAGGAAACTTGGTCTCTGAGACAATAAGGTTACACAAAGTGTCTAAGGCAGAGGTAGAATACAAACCCAGGTGCCATTCCCCCGTTTCCCTATCCTAAAATATCCTAAAATATCCACAAACACCTTTAAGTTCTGTTTAAAAATAAACTATTTTTCAAAATCATCAATGAACAACTATATAGACTATTTTAAAATGATAGTTGTTCACACAAAAGCAAGCAAAGCAATAGAGCTGGACCTGTCTTAATTCCTTTCCAGCTCTGACATTCTGTGAAGAACAGCACACTGCACTGGAGCTTTGCTGTGATACACACCCCCTGGAGTGTATAATTCAGCTAGGGTGACTATGAGTATGTTTTGGACTCCATCCAAGGGAGTTTGTTCCTAGAAGTACTGGTGAGATTTTATCTTCATTTATCAGGAAGCATACAAAAAGAAATTTAAAATAATCACAATGGTAGTAGCCAACTGTTCCCTTGTATTATGTAATGAGCATGTTATCATATCACATTGTTTTGCATGGGTTTTGTTTGTGGTGTCATAGAAAAAGTCTCAAGTAGTCAACATTGACCTTGAACTCTTGATCTTCCTGCCTTCTCTTCCCTGGTGCTGAGAGTATAGGAGTAGGCCACCACAGCCAGTTCCCACTGGTTTTCAAAAGACACATGATGACTTTTTGAGAGTTTCATGAATATAGTGGTTACAAACAGTTGTTTGTTTTTCTCAGTGGCAGAAAAGTAGGAAAGAATTACTTTGATCATTTGGCTAGTTATTAAAGGAGAAGACTGGAAGTCACTATCTCCAACCATAACCTTTGCCTTTCTGGCTGAATATTATTAGTTTCTGAGTTTAAGTGGGGAAACAGGATCAGATAAGATAAAGAATTCAACCGTTCCCAGAGCTTGCTAGTAGTCAAGCTAGAATTTTACACCTATAACTTTTCAAGTCCAAACTGCTTTTATTTCTGTAATGATGAAAAATTATAAACTAAAAGATGCAATAAATTTTTGTTAATCATATTTTCCTTGAAAGGAGTATAGAGCTCTTTATGAAATCCAGCTAGAACAGAGAAATACAACATAGATCCAAATGACACATGAGTAGTTTCATAAACACCGAAGCTAATATCAGACCATTCCGACAGGTGCTAGGTTGTGTCTAACATTCTTTATTAACTTGTTGCTAAGAGCAGCAATGAAATAATAATGAATGGTTTTAATCCTCAAACATTCACCTCTACAAGTTAAAATGCTAGAGAGAAATTCCTAGATTGAATTCGTGCAGCGACGCTGAGCTGCATGTGCTCTCCTAGCACAGAAGCAGCGTGAAGAAAGATTAGAAAAATATGAGAGCCTAAACTAAACAATATTTGGCTTAACTTGGCAACAGAAGATACAGTCCTGTACCTGCGGTTATAATTCTACCTACTCCGCAAAGAAGAATGGAAAACAGTAACTCATCTGAGCAGTGCTGTGGATTCTACCTACAGTGCTACATAGTTGTGTGGTATGTTCCAGTTCCTTTGGTCTGAAAGTTCAAAGCCAGCACCAAGAACTGGCAGCAGCAGATCCTGGCCTTTCTGATCTACATGGAAAGGGCTTCCAGTACACAGGAGGTAGTTAGGGGTGTAGAGCAATGCTATGCAAACATCCATACTTTTCCACATATGAAATAAATGCACTTTTTCTCCCACAGGGCAACATTTAAAAAAATCCCTAACATTCTCAAGGAAACAAAAAAGCTTAGAAAAATCAGGCCACTCCTTTGGCTGGCTCAGTTCAGTTGCCACATCTCACCCTCACCTGTACTGTGGAGAGGACAGAGGACATTATGCTACAATGCTACTTTCCATTGGCTCAGCTACTGGAGACTACAGCATGAGACTGTGACAAATGGATATTCCCATTAAATTCTTTAGGAGAGTGGGGCATTCCATTAACCACTGGCACTATCCCAACCCAAGTGAAACATTGGGTCATTTTTTTTCATGTGAGCAAGAAGTGAAGGGGGAAACAAAGGATATACTCTAATTACTTTCCTATTTTTTTGTTGCATGCATTATGATAGTCATATATTACAATTATTTATAATTATCATATGACAAGCTGTCAGATAAAATTTAACAGGTGATTTGTCAAGAAGCTCCATTAATGTATTTACTAAGCACTGGTTTTCAGTATTTCTTTACAGGAAAATTGTGTCAATTTTGTTTTTGAAACTATGCAGTTTAAATATTTAGAGGCCTCCTGTTTTTAAATGACAGAAACTGCTTATTAAAATACCACTAGCAGTGGGGCATAGTGGTACACTCCTTTAGTTCCAGCACTCAGGAGGCAAAGACAAGTGGATCTCTGTGAGTTCAAGGCCAGCCTGCTCTTCATACTGAGTTCCAGTCCAGCCAGGACTACACGGTGAGACCCTGACTCACAGAAACAAAACAAAACAAAGTAAACTAAAAATACTGCTGTTGCTAACAAGCATGGGTACACAGTTATTAATGTAAGGTATAAGCACATTTTCATCACTTCAGGTTTTAAATGCTAAAGTTTTCATTGGAAAGAACAATTGCCTGGTGTTCTTTTGGTTTTCATTGCTTATATCTCATAATTTTAATACATCTTTTAATTTTTAAATGTTTTTTCACTTAAAAATGTGTGAGTGAGTGCACACGTTGATGCGCACACCTTTGTGTGTATAAACACATGCTTCAGCATGCATGTGGAGGTGAAAGGACAACATGGTTCCTTCCTGCCACCATGTGGGTCCTGGGGATGGAACTCAGGTCATCGTGCTTGGGGGCAAGTATTTACCCTCCAAGTTACCTCACCAGCCCCATTTTTAATATTTTAAAATACATTTGCTTAGTGTTAATGTGGGGAGGCATACATGTTGACGTGAAAGGACAACTTGATTGCAGAAATTGGTCATTTCCTTCAACTGTATGGATTTGGGGACTAAGACTCAGTTGGTCAGTCCTGGCAATAAATGCCCTAATCCATCTTCTGGACCCACCTTTGAATACATTTTTAATGGATGGATGAATGAGAAGGTAGTAAGAGCAGGCATTTACATTCTGTTTAGTATCGTTGTCTTACCATAATGCAAAGGAAGGAATATTTTAAAGTACAGGAAAAGATTAAGAAGTCAGTGAAAAGCTAGTAATTCATCACTGACTAGAGGACATTCTGCAGAGAGCCCAAACTGAGGAAGCTGAGGAAACAGGCTCTCATTCGCTGACTGGCACAAGAACAGGGAACGCAATGAAAATGAACCCCAGACAGTTCTGAGAGAACAATCTCGGGAAGAATGAAAAGTTTTGGTTCCAGTATCAGACGGATATCAAACTCATAGCACAGAACCTGGAAATGAAATTAAACTGCTTGCCACAATTTTATTATTGACCCCCATGGCCAGCCAGAGTCTGTCCTCCTTAAGAGGATGATAGGAAAGTACAGCAATACTTGCTTAAAGTTTCATTTACTCAAGCCTGACTCTTATCTTCAAGCCCGTGACATGCAGCAGGCTGTTAATGACTGGCAATCAGCGACTCGGAGGGAGCTGAATCTCCTTAATGAAAGAATGTGCTTCAAGATTCAACAGAAAGAAAAAAAAAAAGTAAAACCTAAAGCACGGCTTTTCAAAGCAAATATGACACCCAACAACCAAGGTCACCAATAAAAGGCAGGTTTCACATTTTTTGCAAGAAAGGACTAACAAAGGCTGGAAATTATTTTTAAAGGTTCATTCTCCCCAGGTTTCAGAAAATTACTTTCAGACATTCAGAAGCAAAATAGCATAAGCTGATCTCCATGCAATGAGAAGTGTGTCTATATGGAATTGGGAGCTTACAAATAACCAGAGACAAACACATCCTCATATCCTGGGACAGGGGTTCATGGTTGCCAAATACTACTGGTCCTCATGCATGTAAGAGAAGTTATTAAAGATATCATGACTACTATTTTTCAACTCTTTCTTACTTACTTACTTTTTTTTTCTCTCTTTGTTTTTCACTTCTTTTATAACACTTAGTTTCACTCAAGTTCAGAATTAGTGACATAGTTCCTCGGCTATTTGAGGGGATTTGTGTTTGATGAGAAGTAAAACTCCTATCATAGTGTTCCAAGCACTGTAGGATTTTATAAATATTTGAAAAAGAAAAGGCAGGGTGGAGATAGGAAATGAGGAAATGAGAATAATTGAATGTCAGTAGTCCATTTGAGGTGAAATATCACTTTCTTCATGAAGTTTCCCCCACCCATTAAATAGAACAAATTCACCCTGTCTTTGGTCTCTCCTGTTTTCTTTTTCTTTTAACTCCTCATATGTATGCCTTTATATTGTATCTGTGAGCATCCTACTGGCCCTGAGATTCTCCACATTCTTTTTGTCACCATCAATCCCTGGACTATAAGCACATCTCAAGCAACTGTCTGTTGCATGAGTCAGCATGAAGACCTGAGCTCAAAGCCTGCTGTGGCTGGTGAGGTGCCTTTTCGTCATCCACTCTTCCTCAGCCTGCCCTGAAAGGCGATATTACCTAGTTTGGTCATTTCAGTTTCACCAGTCACAGCACGCATAGAACTGTCATAAGAAATAATAGAATCTGAGAAGAACTGGATGGATTCATAGTTCCACAGAATTCTTGATGAGAGTAATTTTAGTTTCATATTTTCTTCTAAGATGTCAGAATTATTTATCAGTTCAAGAGGGAAAAATCTTCCATAATTCTAACTTGTTACTGACCATTTTATTTTTAACTAAGCACACTCTGTTAGATAGAAATAGTTCTCGATACCTCATATTTGTAAATATTGTTTCCTGTCTGGCCATATATTCCTATGTCATCTTTTTTTTTGAAAACTCATTAGCCATAATTCCACTACCAGTCACACTAAGCAAGCCTAGAAGAGAATCTGAAAGTAAATACCATTCTTATTAGTTATCTAGTTGTTCATTTCCTTAAGTTATGTTTTATCTCTTTACTTCTCACTGTCAAAAGACCATCTTTCCAACACAAATACACAACTGTCTTTACTCTTTTCTGGGCCACTATAGTGATGTTTATTTGTTTGTTTGTTTGTTTGTTTGTTTTTCAAGACAGGGTTTCTCTGTGTAGTTTTGTGCCTGTCCTGGAACTCACTTTGTAGACCAGGCTGGCCTTGAACTCACAGAAATTCTCCTGCCTCTGCCTCCTGAGTGCTGGGATTAAAGGGGTGTGCCACCACTGCCTGGCTCTTTCTTTTTTTTCTTTTTTCTTTTTTATTTTGCATATTCTCTGTTCACAGTCTTTGTCTGATTGGGCTCCAGTCCATTCTCCATTATGCTGTCCAATTAAATCAGATAAAACACAGGTTTGATTAGCCAACTCTAATACCCAGAAGAACTCAATGGTTCATGATTGCACACACAACTCACAATTGCTCACAAGTATTTAGAGCCACTCAAGATCCACAGATGTAGAGGTAGTTGTGCTCAGTTTTCTGTTCTGAGTTTCAACCCCTACTACCAATGACTTAGTCTTTAGTTCTATACACATAAAACTGCATTTTCTTTTTAAACCCAGCAGAGAGCTCCCCAACAATCATCTACATAGTACATACATAACCATCCCAAAGGAGCCTTATACATTGTTTGATTTTTTTTTTCTGATTCTGTTGCCCAAATATAGACAGTACTTCCCTTAAGATCTTTAAAAATCTCTCCCAGGGTAAATAAATTTGCTACAGAAACTGGTTAAAAGATCACATTAAACATTTCCTCTCCCTAAAACTCTTTCCATGGCTAGATTTATTCACATCCATCTATTTACTATAGTAGTAAAGTGCAATAAATACGAACATGACCTGGATGGAGTCAGTGGGAGTTTATGCCAATTGAAACCTAATCATCTCTTGCAGAACCACTTTGTTTAATCCCACCATGAATGTTCTCATGCCAGGAGACTGTGCTGGGAAGAGAACAAAGGAATTTAAGGAATCTGAGTTCATGCTACTGTGAAGAACAACAGATAACATTAAGTTTCTTTAAGTTTGCTCTGTGCTGGGAATGGAACTTGAGGACCTCATGCATAGTAAGCAAGCAGTTAGTGAGCTGCACGTTCCCAGGCATCCCAGCTTTTTATTCTTAATTCATCTTGGAGAAGAACCAGCATGGGACTCCTAACAGTCTGGAGCCTGGAAAAGCACAGAAACTCACTAAGGGAGGCAGGCAGATGTGCTTCCCCCACAAAAAGACTCCAGGGGAAGACACCTCAGAGAGGGGTCTCCTGCTAAGTCACAGTCACAGAAAAAAATAGGCCTCCAAAGAGACGGCAGTAAGAAGAGACAAGGACACTTGAATTATTTCTCGTTTTATCTCGGTGATATTCCCTGCCCTCAAAAACAACTCCCATGGAGCTCCATCCTAAGACTGTGGATTTCCAAATTGTTCAACTTTGCCAGTTCTAAAGTGAAGAAAGACAGGAAAAATTAGAGCAAGTGCTGAAAGTTGTGCTGTTTCATGTGTGATTCTTATTCTTACCTGAACATCCATGCCACATATTTCTTTCGCTAGTTTTCTTTATACATTTTTCTCCTTCTCCATTCTCCATGCCTCTGCCACAGGCCAACTTCTCTGATCAGGTATGTTATCAGACTGCAAGACTCTCAATGGTGGACAGGGACAACGGGATATGTGGCCCTTGTACAGAGGCAGAATGGACCTGTACAGAGCTATGTTTTTTCTGGAGTCTAGCAATTGCCTGAAAAAAAATACTGAAAAACTTGAGCAGGGTGTGATGGCATGCACCTTTAATCCAACCATGTGGAATCAGATCACTGTGAGTTTTAGGCCAGCCTGGTCAACATAGGAAGTTCTGTCCTAGCCTGGGAACCCTAGTGAGACACTGTAGCTCAAATAAATCATAATTTTTTTCAGTTTAATATATTATGTGATTTTTGTCTTCAGGGAACACAATTGTGTGTATCGCACTAGAAGTCCAAATGTTTGTATTGCTAAATGCTAACGTGGTTATTACCCTGCTATCTATTAGAATCTCTATGAACTTTAATATATGTCCTCAACCCCCTTGTAGCAGCTGAATTGGTTCTCTGGGAGCAGCACTCTGGAATCTGTGTTTGAAAAGCTATTCAAGTGATCCAAATGGTTAGTTAAGGTAACATAAGCTTGTTTTGCTAACTTTAGGAAACAGGATTCAGAAATTTTAGACTAGATAATCTCTGACATTACTCTCTTTCCAGTCTTGGGTTCTTTGTGAAGGAATTTTTATTTCATAAGTAAAAAGAAATGACACCTTTCCTGAATTCCACTTTTAAGTGGCAGCCCAAATTTCACACTCTCCTGTGGTGTTTCCAGCATTTGTTATTGCTTAGTTTTGAAGAGGGTCCATTTACCTCACTGCTCATTCATGAGACCTCCTTTGTGTGCAAAGTATGTGAACTATGCATAGCAAATCATGTTATGATGTGTGTGTGAACAAGGCACAGGTGACAAAACCCCTTTATCTGAACATAATGCAAATACTCCTTAATGACTTAGTCTCTTCAGTTTCCATAAAGGAGGATGATGGTTTGCTTTCCAGGCAGCCTAAACTCCATCCCCAAAAGTATGTGGTCAAAATTAGAAAGGGGAAAAAAGGGCTGGTGTTGGGGAGTGAAGATCAAGAAGGACTGGAACTTCTTGCTCAGAAGCACATGGGAACTACCCTGGCTACCTGCAGGTTACTTGCAGAGTTAAATCAACAGCAAAAAGAACTGCCACTTCTGAGAGAGAAAGAGATTGCTCTCAATCTTTGCCTTCAGGAATTCATACTCTTGAGAAAGAAATATTCTTGGTGAAATCTAATAATAGAAACTATCAATACATATTGAACAGACATCTCTCTCCAAGAGTTCCTAACAGATATGTGGATCTGATCTACCCTTTATTGGCCCAGAGTGAACACATGTGACATTTTCTAGTCCACAAAGAAAGTTGAGAGAACAATCTCTTTCAGTGTTTCTTATAATTTTCCAAAATACACATTTTACAGAGAACCCAGACTATTAATTGCTCCAGACTCTAAAACTTGGGGCTAGTTCCTGGGAGTCAATATTTTGGGCAAGCTTTTTAGGTAATTCTGAAAACCCCATGATAGCACAATTCAGATTCACTGATTTGCTTAATTTTTTCCTTGGATGATATCCCAGTAAAACTGAGCATATTCTAGCATTTCATATAAAGCTAACTGCCTTTTACCAATGGACTCCCCCTCCCTTTCTTTTTTCTACTTTAAATGGTAGAAGGGGACAGGCCACAGGTTTTATCTAAGTATGAAAGCTTTGGACTTCTCCCTTGCTCAGCTGGCTTATTATAACAGCCTCTACTCTGATAGAAATGGCCAGCTCCTAGCAAGGTTGTGGGGACTTGGATCCTACCTACTCCCCTCCTGGCTATAACTAACATCCTAACAGCCCATAGAGACCGCAGGGTCCTTCAGCAGGCAGCTGTAATTACATGAAATTTACTGGACACCCAGCAACCTGCCAGAATATTTCCATTCTAGCTGCTTCACTGGAGAGAATCGGCCATGAACTCTGTAGTGCTGTGTGCCTTTTCCCAACAGTTTTTTTTAAGTGAATATATGCTATTAGCTTGCTCCCCCCTCCACATTTAATTGGCCAGCATAGTAGTTGCATTAGAAATCCAGCCTCATATATGGTGTGAAACAATAAACAAACCCTGCAAAACCTTAGACTAAAACCACAATTTTCAAGGACAGAGACAATATTATTTCTGTCCTCTAATGATTCCCACTCCACACAAAGCCTAGAGAGGAGAGGGTCTTGATTTTGTGTCTAGAACAGAACACAATTGGTCAGAATTGAAGCTGCAAGAGGGAAAAAACAAAACAAAACAAACAAACAAACAAAAACCCTCCAAGCATTAAAGAAAAAGAAAATGAGTATCAACTACCAGATTCTCCCTGATTCTCAAACTTTCCAAATTCTTTTGGTTCACCAACTAGTTTTCGTAAGGCCTCAGTGGGTAATAACTCCCCAGCTCCTCTGGGCATAGTTTCTGGGAATCTGTCATCAGAGAGAGGTTGCAGAGAGCCTGGCATTGTTCCTTGTGGGCAACAGAAAGTGTTATGACACAGACGTGAGCATACACACACTTGGGAGTACAATACCCCGTGATTTGCCACCTCTCGTCACTTGAAAGGAACACTGTGGGAGGAGGGGAGGGGCTATTCTTGTCATCTGACATTAGTGACCACACTGACTGCCTCAGAACTTGACCTTCAGTCCTGATAGTGCCCCTGGGTGGAAAGGGTATTGGGAAAATGACACAAGGCACTTTGCCATATCTTTGAACAACCAAAAGGGTAAAAGACCTTTATGCCTCTTTATTTCCTGCCTGCTACGCAGATAAGCTAGTCATTATGTGATCCGGTTTGAGACCACCAGGCACCCCACATTTCCCCCTGTTGTGTCTTATGCCCTTTAAACTATCAAATCAGTCCACATGTTTCTAGGTTCATAATTAAAGTGTTGGCAATGCTTGCTTTCAATTTCATTTGTACAAATGGTCCCATCACTCTTTTTAAAAGCCCTGGGCACGTGTTCAAAAAATACAACCCAAACAAATAAACCGCATAACCAAGCCAGAGCTGCCAGTCCTGGGTACATCCTTACTATTACGTAAACCCCTACCCCCCAAAGTACACAGAGAAAGAACTTCCTCAGAGCTGAAAAATGAAGTTTTTACATTAACGCAGTATCACCCAAGAAAGATGGGCTCATACATATGGCATAGAATCAGCAATTTAGCATTCAATGAGATAAACTTCACCTTGAATGAGTCCTTAGAAAAAAAGAATATTTAGGAAGGAGCAGAGTTCCTATGGGGAATCTTAGAGTAGAACTTGAGTTTGGCAGAATTTATTACTTCCAAGTGCTGAGAAAGAGTTTATATTTAGAACTAAGTTCTTGATCTTATCCAGTGATTGACTTTCATGGCCTTTGGAAGTAACTTTGATAACAGAATTCCTGTCTGTCATTTACCCCAGATGCTGACATGGTCATAGCTGTGGGAGCTGCTGTATAAAAATGTCATGGTAGGGTGAAAACTTTACCGAGGTGAAGGGCTCCAACATGTAGAGAAAAGAGAACGTATAACAAATTACTTAGTATTGCAATAGATAAATAATAATAATAGTAATAATAATAATAATAAATAATAATCAGAATGCAAACTGTGGTGTGACATTTCACCGATGCTGAGCAGGAAGAACTGCCCAGACCCACTGTTTAAAACAGTTAGGAAATAAGACATTTGACTACAGCTGGCCTACAGTGCAAGCCGGCACCATCATCTGGAGACTCTGCTGGGGAGGAACTGTCTTCTGCAAGATGGCAGCCTGTTCAAAACAGCAACAATGCAATCTATCACCAGCGAGGGTCCCCAAGCTCTTGCTTCTTCCTCTCCTTTGACAGAAACAAACTGATCAAAGACCACTACACATTCACCTTTTACCTACAACAGAAGTGCAGCTATAACTAGAGTGGTACCACCTGTGCTATGTCTTAGCCTCATCAAAATCCTTTTTGCTTTTGAATCGTCTCATAAGGATGGAAAGGGAGAGAAACTGATGGTGAGAAGGAGCCTGGAAGAAGAAGCCTAGAGACTGAGCAGAGAAAGCAACAAGTCTGTGTCTCCTGCTCAGAAATAACTGTGTGATAGGATCTACTAGCAAAAGGCTCTAAGTCCAGGAAAACAAGGACTTCTCTGCCCAGTGTTGTTTAGTCACATGACTGAATTATCTTGCTAACAATGAGTTGTTATTACAACCTTTGTAAGGCTGGGGACAGACATTTGTATTAAAATGACAGTGAAGAAAATTGTTTATTTATACAAGCTAGGTTTTTTTTTAATCCATAATTGAGCTTCTCTCTGTCTTCTTGGTGAATAAGGAAATTTTGAGCCAGGTATCTTCACAAAGCAACCATAGAAATGGGATAAAATGGCACAGTATCTAGGATGTGACCTACATTCATGAAAATCTTGTCAATGCAAAGTTCTCTTCTGGTGTCGTTTTAAAAGTCTGTATTTTTTAATCTTAAATTTTAATGAAACCCATCCAGGGACAGTCCACATTTTTCAGGAAGAACAAACTTTTCAGTACAGGAGACAGCATTTTGCCAGTACAACAAGAAACCAGCCAAGCTGCTGTGGAGGAGCTAAGCAAGTACATTTCAATAAGGGCCCAAACAATCTCTGGCAACCAGTTAGAAAAACAAGTTGTCATTGCATTAAGGAAGCTCTCAGATATGAATGATGTTGGTGGAAAACAGAGTTACTCACCAGCCGAAATGTTTACTTGAAGGGAGAATTATTTTATGGGAAGCACTATGAGAATTGGCATACTTGCAATCTGTTCAGATTGGTCACTGTGTATATTACTACAGCAATATGCCCCAAGATGTCCAATCTGTCTGCTTAATGAAGCAGGTGGTGAGGTTCTCCAGTGAGCTGTGGGCTCCTGAAGGTCAGGGACTCGGTGGTATTCCTCTTCTATCTCACACAATGCCAACTTGATGAATGCAGTCAATAAATTCCAAATGTGAATACAGATTGCCACACACCCTGACCCCGTGACATAAAATATCACCCCATCACCACTGACCTATTGCCCTGCCTAATTTCTCTTCTGATTGATAATTGCCAGCTGTCCTGTTGACATGATTCCTTTTTATTATTGCTTTAATTCTTTTCTCCTTCACTAAAATCCACTCTCCCCAAGGTCAGGGATTGAAAAGGTTTGATTTTCTTTAGAACTCCAGTTCCTAGGATCACACTTAGCACTTCTAAAGTCAATCACAAATATGTGTTGACCTTTGAATGAGGCAATGATAGATGAGTAAATGGCTCACTCTGTCTCTTCTTTATTTGATTGATTTCACCTTAATGAATGAAACATAAAAATTATACTGTGATCCTCAATCAATTGTAACAAGAGGAGGGTTTCCTCAAATTGTAGGTGGGTTGATTCTAGAGAATGGAAGGATAGTCTTACTGGTATCAATTTCATGTATCATCTCCAACCCTGTAGAGAAATATGAGGAATAAGAAAAGAGAGGGAAGCTATCAGCGAGAGGTTTTTAGGACTGGGACCACCCAATGTGAACAGGGAAACACATTGCATATCCCTGTCTACATTCTGTACAATCAATTCTCCTGGAAAAGTTCACTTTTTAGAAGATAGTTTTTATCTACTGACAGGAGTCTACATGCACTTGCAGGCTTTGAGGATTCAACCACATCCAATCTAGATTTGGAGTATTCATGCTACTTTAAACAATTGTAATCACATTTTCTTCTTGGGAATTTCTGCATTGGGCATGTCTCTGAACCTTCCATGTACCATCCTCATTAAAAGGGACTCATGAGAAAATCAGTGGCTCATGGTTCAATGACTTTCTTATGACTCGAACGGTGATCCAGCCAACAGAAAGCTTTGATTGGCAATTTATTTTCAAACCAAGATAGCCAGATGTTCTTTGGTCCTTGTAGATGTTTCTAAGGTATGGTAACAATTGAAAAGACTTGTTTTTGCAGTTTCTCACCTGGTGTATCATCAAAAGAACCTACGGTTTATAGGAAATTGGCCCACTTGCATAATCTGTCTGATCCCTTCTCTTGACTTACACCTGCCAGGATTGTCTTATTCTTCACCCCAATCAATTCCCCTTGGGGTCTCTGAGCACAACACTTGGTTACTTTGTTCTTGTAATAACTCTTATCTCTCCACTAATTCACCATGCTGAAATTGCTTTGGGGTTCAGAGAGAACAATCCTTCGCTCTCTTGAGCCTTGTATGTTATGGGGTGAATAGTTAAGACTTCCAGAATCCTCCTTTCTTTATTGAGAAACAGAGATAGTGATATTTATTTTGCCAGGTTATTGAGCAGGCTACCGAGAATTGTGCACTTGAAACTGCCATGTAGAGCTTGGCTCCTAGGAACTGTTTATGATGTATATCAAGGAGATAATAGCTAGACTTTTGCTCTACAATGGTGATTCTAATGAAACTTTGGAAACATTAAAAATCAACATTTTCTAGTGAATGAGAGGATCACCTGAGATCAAGGAATAGTGGCACCATGGAGGGAACTCAAGATGTTTAGGATGCTGGTGCACAGAGGTGCTGTCATTAAAAATGATGAAGGGAATGGAGGAAAAGGTGAAGAACTCAACTTTAATTTGAAGAAGAGCTGAAGAGAATCCCACTTTAAGCTTTCAGAAACAACCGATTTTAATCACTTATATATTAAAGTTAATTATAAAGTTCTCTGGTTTTGCTTTAAAGAGTTCATTGCAGTAAATAACACAATTGCTTCTTTGTCTTTCTAGTGGTGAGAAGAAAGCTCTCTGGGAAGTTCCAGATTAATCAAAATTAACATAACTCGAAACTAGAAGAGTGGCTAGGGGACAATTTTATTCAGTTCCTAATATCTCTCAGCGTTTATGACCAGCAAACATCCTGTTTCAGACAAAAAGTAAGCATCTCTTGTGCACTCACGCATGTATGTAGAAGGACAGATAGCTGATAGCTGTGGAATACTAGACTTAGCTACAGGGATGCTTACATGGACCCTGCTTAGCCCACACATGACCTCATTTCCCTAGACAATGCTCAGCATCTACAATGCATTTCATCACACCACAGGGGTTAGAGCAACAAGTATCTTCAGAAAGAGTGGCTAGAAGCTTGCCTCTGCCACTTAGCTGAGTAATCCAGAGCATGATCCCTCAAACCCCCTGAGCACCAGTCTATGTACAATAGCCAGAATATGCCCGCTTCTTACAGCGGTTGCAGAGGGATGAAAGAATAATGCTGCTTCTCCAAGATACTTTTATGATGCTCAGCCAAAAAAATTAACAAATACCAAAGTACAATGCCTGGATTTCTTATGAGGTGTTATAATGTTTAGATTTTTCACCAGACACAACCTAGAATCAGTTGGAAAGAGTGTTTTAAGGGATAGTCTTTGTTGATTGGTTCATGGGTGGGCCTGTGGGTGATTGTCCAGAATTTGAGTACAACTGATCTATATAAGGAACTGAAGTCTAAGCTGAGCTAGTAGGGAAAATAAAAAAGAAAGAACTGTGAAGCTCACCTCAGATGGGTCCTATTAACCTTAACCTTGGGGCCACAGGGGAGCTGCTAGAAACCTACAAACTACAAACCTTTACTTTCACTGGGAAAATTGGGAACAGACAAGGAACCCAGTTCTCAAGGAAAAAAAATTATGAGACTCCAGGAAAACACTTGCACCTCTCAGCCTCCATTGTGAGACATATACAGGACAATATTATGATACTCACTCTATAGCAGTGATTCTCAACCTTCTTAATGTTGTGTGATCCTTTAATATAGTTTCTCAATGTTGTGGTGATCTCAAACCATAAATTTTTCATTGCTACTTCATAACTCTAATTGTACTACTGTTATAAGTCATAATGTAAATATCTATGTTTTCTCATGGTTTTCGGTTTGAAAAGATAATTCAATCCTCCAAATGGGTCTCAACTCACAGGTTGAGAACCCCTGCTCTACAGCATTCTCAGAAGAATGTGGAGTCCATTCTTTCCTGGGTAAATGTTTCATTATTGGTTCCTGGCAGAAACCTCTTCACTAAGAACCCATTTGTTTATAATCTGAGGGAATCTTCTGACCTTTAAAGTTTGGGGACTTTACATTCAACAGTAACTCAGCACATTTACTCATGGTTAGGACTGCATAAATCTTCACTCTCTGACCTTGTCTCCTTGGCAAACAAGAAGTTTTTACTGTTTGGAGGAAAAATGCAAGCTTCTTTGGAAATTATTTCAAAGTTACAAAGTTCAGGGTCATGGCTTAGCATGTAGACAAAGTAACTTTTGTTTTAAATGTTTCCTTTTCTTTGTTCGTGTTTTGTAATGATTCGGCTGTCCCTGTGTAGCCTCGACTAGTCTTGATCTTTTTATATTCTTTTCCATCTTCCAGTACTGGGATTACACCTGGCCTGCACATGTCTTTTAAATGTGTACCTTTGTCCCTTGCTACTACCACACTATTTCACATTTAAAATATTTGTATTAGCCAAATTAGAAAAAGAAACATGAGCTGGGCCTTGTTCCAAGAAGTCAAACATGAATAGCCCAGGGTAACCTCTACAACAAATTAATCATTTATGAAGTACCATTGAATCCACCTGAACAGGTAAACATCTCATTTTTAGATGTTTGTAGCATTTTATAAGATAGTGACACTGGGGGGGGGGGGCTTTTACAGTAGTAGTTTATCTCCCCTACCATAAAGGAAAATATTCTTGCATATTTTAATAAGAAAATTACCTGTTGTTATTCTGATCTTTTAAAGGTTCTTTTTTTGTGACAGAAATTAAATAACAAAAATTCACATTTTTTCCATTTACAGAATAAACCTTTATAGAAAAAAATGTAAAAGAATGCTCAGATCTCAGTTGAACCTCACCTATTCTCCAATATTTTCTAAAAATGATAAGTTCGTTGCCATCTTACTCAAACAGATGAAGCTGGCCAATAAACAAAGGCCCCTGTGTCTTCATTTCCCCTTTGCCCTTTGCAGGTAAACACCTCAAACATGTGTCTCCAAGTCTTCTTAGACAAGTCAGTTCTAACTTCCTTTTGTTTTGATATCGTTTTTTTAATTAAGGAATTTTTATTCATTTTTACATACCAGCCATAGATTCCTCTCTCTTCCGTCCTCCCACCCCTCCAGCCTCCTCCTCCCCCAACCCACTCCCCATTCCCTCCTCCCACAAGATAAGGCCTCCCATAGGGAGTCAGCAAGGCCTGGTCCCTTCAGTAGAGGCAGGTCTAGGCTCCTCCCCCTGCATCAAGGCTGTGCAAGGTGTCTCACCATAGGTAGTGGGCTCGAAAAAGCCAGCTCATGCACCAGAGATGGATCCTGATCTTATTGCCAGGGGGGCCCTTGAGCAGATCAATCTACACAACTGTTTCCATTATGCAGAGGTCCTAGTCCGGTCCCATGGAGGCTCCAAGGCTTTTGGTCTGAAGTTCATTAGTTCCTAATAGCTTGGTTTGGTTTTCTCTGCAGGTTTCCCCATCAGGATCTTGATGTACCTTGCTCATAGAATCCCTCTTCTCTCTCTTCTACTGGACTCCTGGAGCTTAACCTGGTACTTGGCTGTGGAGGTCCTGGACAATTCTCACTTTCTTAAACAGGGAGCTAAAAAGGATGCTCAGTGGAATAAAAATGTAAAGTAAGGGTGTTTCAGGGTGGAATTCTGTCTATGAGTAGTTTAGATCCACCTGGAATGGTAAGAAGGGTCCAGTTACACCTCAGCTATTGATATTCTTAAGGGAAGTTGTGATACTGGGAATCTTATGGACTGCATTGATGATGAAATTCTTTACAACCATCAGAAAAGCTGTATGTAAGTCATTGTTGGCATGCATTGCAAGATCTCATTTCTCTAGAACTTATCTGATGAAACTCTAGGAAACATTGTGCCTTAGTGTTCCCAGTGGCCGGTTCATTTGTGGAGACTGGAAAGTAGTAGACTGGGTCTTAATCATATCTTCTATACAATTCTTCATTCCCAAAATAGAAAATACTGGGAGGAACAGAAAATTACTGTTGCACCTAGTACACTAGCAGCTGCCTCTATAACTATCCAAACAAGTCCAAAGACATGGTGCAGAAGTGTAGGACCAGGGTCAGGATGAGAGAGAACAATGATGGCAGAAGGAAAGTCAATAAGAAATGGTTAGATCTGCTTCAGAGGAAAAGAAAAGTACTCAGCTAATTCCATTCTCCACAGCTTAAAGCTCCCTTTGACATTCACAGCACAGTTGGCTGCTCTGGTGGATTCTAGTCCTGTGCCTCCCCGGGGAGACTTGCGTTTCTCTTTCTGTGCTCACTAGATTCTCATGGTTGGTGATATAAAACGTTTGTTGTACCCTGGCTGTGTATGGAAAACAGGAGTCAGTTGCTTGCATTTGAGGTTGTCCCTTCATCAGCCCATTAAGAGGGCAGGTGAACTGGATCTGTTATCTGTGAGGGGAGTGTTGGAACTGATGGAGAATCCCCTTTAAAGCTATCCTAGGTCTCCCTGTAACAATGCTTTCAGT
Organism: Peromyscus leucopus; assembly: GCF_004664715.2. Lineage (NCBI taxonomy): Eukaryota > Metazoa > Chordata > Mammalia > Rodentia > Cricetidae > Peromyscus > Peromyscus leucopus. The sequence continues at coordinate 83,993,164 of NC_051064.1, forward strand.
CTTGAGTAGTTGGACACACACAAGCTTTGCTCTAAATGCATTTCATTCACTTGTTTGCTCACCCCTCCTTCATTTCTGCATTTGCTCATATGAATGTGTGTGCCAAGTGAGGGCTGTCCTAAGAAGGACACAGCTGGGTTATCATCTCTTGTCACAGAGCTGCTCACTGGCCGGTGGCACACAGCACTGGCTGGTGGTTTACTTTTGTATGTTCCTCAATGATTAATATTTATCTCTGTATCATAATTAAAAGTTACAAACTTATCAAAATAACAAACCTGATCAACAGCAGTAGAATATTCTTTAGCTTTTATGACTGGAAACAGAATTCTGAATTTTAGAATTCCTGCTTTTAAGTCGTCATGACAATCTTCCAGACTTAAAGCTCATTAGGGTTTCTTCACATTTCCTCATAGAAACAGAGAGAGAAGATAGTTCAAATTTTGAAGCCAAGTTTCTCACTGTCCTCCTCTGAGACCACTCAAAATACGCCTAGAGTTTTAAGACACAGTAACTTCCAAGGAGAGGAAAGCTACTGATTCAAAGCACACATACACACAAAAAAAAAAAAAAAAAGAAAAAGAAAAAGAAAAGAAAGAAAGAAAAAGAAGAGGAAAGAAAGAAAAAAGAAAGACAGAAAGAAAAGAGCTTTGTTGTCACTTCTTAAGTCAAAATTTAGGTTTTGTTTTGATTTGCTTATTTTGTTCTGTTTGAGATAGGACCTTGCTGGACTAGGCCATGGCTGGTCTAGAACTCACTATGTTGATTGACCAGGCTGGTCTTAAACTTGTGGGTCTCCTCTTGCCCGTCAAATGCTAGGATTTCTGATGTGCCACCACAGCCCACAGTTCAGTCAGACTTCTTAGCACAAACATTTTCAATCTTTTCCTTGTAGCATTGCTGATAAGCTAGACACAATCCGCTTTTCTCAGACACATGTTTGAAGAGGCCCACTGTCTATCTCACCAGTGATCTACCTGGTGCTGTTTGCTGTAAGCTAGGATGGTGACCATGTTTATATTCACAAAAATATAGCATATTAATGTCAACTCTCTGGTCTCAGACAAGATTTTTAGATCCTCTCTTATATTGGCTTTTCTAAGTGAATTCTTCGATTTTAGTTCTACTTTATATCCATTTGGTATTATTTATAGAAATTGCCGTCACTTGCTTTTGCTTTTTCTCATTCTAGAAGCTGACAATATAGTACCATATAGCATCAACTACTGCTCACCAGTTTAACGTCGTGAAACACTTACTGCTCAGAACTGATTGTTACTGTCTAATCTGAAGGTCAGTATTAGAAGAAAAATCATCACCTTCAGGTAAGTGAACAAACAGCCCAGGTCTTTGCCTTTGATGACCACAGCTGTTGTTCTCAACCTCAATAACTAATGAGCAGTGGTTATTCTCTTGTATAGTCACACACTGACCCAAAACCAAATAAAGAGATATTCTAACAGTTTTGTTTCATTAGCCTAAAGTATGTTTTCTAAGGTCATCTGTGATAAGTAGCAGGGGCTGGCAACACATGGTGCTCCCTTATTTGAGTAACAGATACAATTCTTCATTCCTATTCTTGTTTACTTATTTAATAAATACATTCAATATACTTATTAAGCACTGACTCTAGACCAGGCACTGGGGGATACAGTGGGAAAAAAAAATCAAATATTGTCCTTGCTCTCAAGGAGCTAAGACGCTAGTGGGAAAGATCATTCCTTAAAGTGCTGTATATTAATATCTATGTAAATTCATATTAAAATTCAATAGAGTTATTTGGTCTTAACAGAATTTCTCCATGAATAATTTTATAAGGTAAAGATCTGACTAACATATCTAGGAGTTGGGTCACATTCATTAGACTTGATTAAAACACAGTGTATTTTCCTTCTTGAATGATAATTTATATGTTCTACAAGGTTTCTGAACATAAGCATGATACAGATCTACAGTTTTGCAGCACAGAACAGTAGGAGAGCATAGGAGAGTGGCTGCTATCTACCACTTATGAGTACATGTGCTGATTATATGTATAGAGATTGTAAAGTGAAACAAAAGAGAGGCAGATGGACATTGAAATCTTTTTTTTTTTTTTTTTTTTTGCAACTGGGTCTTACTATGAAGCCTAAGCTGAAAGTGAACCTGGTGCCCTCCTGCCTCTGCCTCCTGAGTGCTGGATTATAGGCTCGTGCCCTATTCCTGCACTACATAGGATTTTCTGAAAAAGTGGGAGGATAGCACACAGGAGGAATGAGAGGCAGCCACTAGGGACAGTGTTTTAAGAAGTTTCTAGGGCTTGGATCTTAAGGACAATTAGAGTTGATAAACAAAAGGAAGAGATAACAGAGAAAAAGAAACACATTCACAGGAAACTACAGATCCATCTACACATAATTTGTTCCTTATATTTTGGCTGCTCCTCCTGTGGAAGTAAATCTTGGTGTACCCTTCTAGACATTGTTCTGGACTCATGTTGGCCCTCATAGTCAAGAAGAAAGATGGTAGAAAGAAGGCACCATGTGGTTTCAAAGCAGTAAAGAAGTTATATTCTACTGGGTGAAATTAAACTATCGACATACAAGACGGCAGAAAACTAGGAGGCGGAGATGAGCACCAGCATCCTGAGGATCTTATCTCTGACGTCAACTCAAGAGCAAATACTAGGGTTGATGAGTCGACTCAGCAGTGAAGTTGCTTGCCACCCACACCAACAACCTGAATTCCATCCCTGGAGCCCACAGGATAGAAGGAAAGAATCAAATCCTAAAAGTTGCCAATGACCTCCACATGTTCACCATGGGATGTGCATGCATACAAACTAAATAAAAGTTAAAAAAAAAAAAAAAGAAAGAAAGAAAATTAAAACAGCAAACATTAGAAAAGTACATTAGGGCAACAACCTGCAAGGTCTTCTATTTTCCCCCAATTTCCTTCATGGTTTCAAGGTGAAAACACATTGGCTGAACGCAGAAAAGTGGCTATTCCTTTTGTTCTTGATGCCATTGACTTTTACTTATATTTTACTGTACCTTATTTTTTTTTTGTTTGTTTGTTTGTTTTTGTTTTTGTTTTTTTGAGACAGGGTTTCTCTGTGTAGCTTTGCGCCTTTCCTGGAACTCACTTTGTAGCCCAGGCTGGCCTCGAAGATCACAAAGATCCTCCTGCCTCTCCCTCCCGAGTACTGGGATTAAAGGCGTGCACCACCACCGCTCGGCTGTACCTTGTTTTAAACATAATTTTGAAAAGGTTCTTAAAAGTGATCCAACCTAGTCTCCTTGTTTTATAGCTTTGAATATTACAGATCAGAGTAGTGAGAGAACCTATTCATGGTCATACGTTTTACCGGGGGAAAAAAAAAAAAAAAAAACTAAGACAAAACAAGTCTTTTTTAATTATACACACACGCCTCGCCGCTCCCCCCTCCCCACCCCCCACCCCCCGGCGGGGTAGGTGGAGAGTAGAAGGTGATTTAGAATTACTTATAGTGCATCTGATTTTGTTCTCTTAATTATATCTGAGTCTGTTTTCTTTGTAGAAGGGAAACAGAAAGACTTTACAGACAAGTTATGAAGAATACACAGAGGAGTTCTAGAATTTTCACAGAAACACAGATGTGCGGTGCCTTTCTCTCCCTTAAAAAAAAGAAAAAAAGAAAAAAAAAACCAACTCTTTCCAAGGGAGTGTGATAAAGGTACTTTAAAGATGATGTATGAATTCAATCTGAAATAGTACTACTGCTGAAAGATGCATGCGGGAGTGCACTGAAATCACACAGAAATGTGCACACAATAAAAGACTGATCTGATAGACTTTTAATTCCTTGTAATGTCTTAATGGTGCCAGTTAGATTAACAGTGAACACCACTACTGAGGACTCACTATGGAGCATATGTTGTGTTGAATTATGTTAATTCTCACCGAAATCCTAAAAGCACTGCACAGATGTCGACCAGGGACAGAGAAGTTAGGTTAGCCATGGGCCAGCAGCAAGCTGCTGTTGGACAACAGCTGTCTCGGTTTTTTCGCAGTCAGATTTATCCATGTGCATTACATACAGAGAGGTGATTTCTTTTAGTTTTTTTTTTTTTTTAATTTATATATGTTTGTGTCTATGTGAGTGAATATCATGTGTGCTGGTACCTATAAAAACCAGAAGAAGTTGTCAGATCCCCTGGAACTGGAGTGAAGCAGGCAGGTAAGAAGTGAGAACTGAATTCAGGTCCTCTGGAAGAGAAGTGAGCACTTTTAGCCATGAAGTCCATCAACCCAACCCAGCATCTGAGTTCTTCCATAGCATTCACTCTAGCACAAATGCCTAGATGCTAATACAGCAGCTGTTCTTGGGAATCCAATGGGCAGTGTTACTAAATTTCATCAGGAAGGCCCATAAACCTGAGTAATTTTAAAATTGATCAAAGGGCACAGAGGATGATTTCCTGAAAACATACACCTGCTGGGAGCTGAGTGTGTGTCCCTAAGGTCAGACGTAATTGCACTTAGACCTAGATGAACTCTGACATGTTGATTAGTCACTGCTTGAAAGTGGGAGGTCAGCATGGTGCATTTTCTTCCACTTCCAGAGTGGTTCTGAAAAGTCACCATCGAGGACTCTCTTTTATGTAGATCTCTGGTATGTGAGTCCTGACCCCATCCCCAGGGCAGATCTTCTCACTGAGTGTACACCTGAATCTTCTAGAATCAGTGCAATAATGGAAGTGGAGAGCCCAACAAAGCTCCAAACAATATATTAGAGACATGTGGTCAAGAATTCTCACAACTATATTCTTCCACAGAATTTGTGAGAGGGGTGTAGGCCACAACTGATGGGAATACAAAGATAAATAAATTAATGGATCTGTAGATTTTTGTTGTTGTTTTACCTCATTAATTCTCACAGTGGTAAGAGAACACTTGTGAGAGTCAGTTTTCTCTTTCCACCATGTGGGGCCAGGGCTTGGACTCAGTCTGTCAGAGGTGGCCATAGGTGCCTATTACCTGCTGAGCCATTTTGCTGGCACTGACACAAATATAGTTCTTATACCTATTTTATTAAATAAATAATCAAAGCAGAGCATGAAACAGAAAAAATAATGAAAACATTTCTTTAATATCATGCCAGAAAGTGTTATTTAAAACCCAGTTCTGCCTGATGCAGCCAGCATTCTGAGAGGATGGCCATGCCAAGATTGTACAAGTAGGTTAGACATTAAGGGTAACCACTGGGAAGATTTGTATGCACAAATCGGATCCTAGGTTGAGAAGTGGAGAAAGGAAAGGATGCAGTGGGCCTGACATCTAAGATTGTGGGATGGTTATGATTTGGATGGTGCAGAAGGCACAAGAAATCACATAATTTTAGGGGTAGAATAAGGTAGAAAGAGAAATTTGAAGTATTTGAGAAAATATTCTCTGAATTTGGAGCTGGACCAGGTGATGAAGCTAGACATAATCTGTAGATATTTCTATACAGCAGTAGGGAAACTAGGACTTGGAACACCAAAAACTAAAACGGAGCCAGGAAAGTGGAGAGGGTATAGTACTCTCGGAATACTGGAAGATTTTGTTCATGAAGGAAGTACAGCAAGCTGACTCCTAAAACACAGCAAGCTATGTGTCTCCTGTGTACAGTGATGTCTATGGTAGAAACAGTTCTTAGATAACCTGATTTCACTCCATAGGCTTGTTAGAGCCTCTCTTGTTTGTTAAGTTTGTGTGTGAATGAATACTTTGCTTCCTAAGTACTGCTGAGTGTCCACAGGGGGTGTTGCTGGATGCTCCAAGTTTTCACACGCTGATTCTGAACTGGTGCAGCATGGCAGGTCTGTTTGGCAGGAAACACAAGGTTAGCTTTGGGATTCCAGTGAGGATGATGTAAAGTGAATGGCCACTGTGTCAAGGCTGGAAAATGTAGGGTGGAAACGTGTTTTCAGGATGGGATGGAATCAATTAGAGAGACTAACACAGTGCAAGCCAAGTGTTGATTGTATTGAATGAAATGGAAAAAGACAAGCCTGTACTCTGAAAGGAAACAGAATGGGAAATGTAGACGAGATCTTCGAAGATAATAGTTCCCATTTGGCAACCTTCATCTTTCCGGATGCACTAAATGTTTCACTTAGGCTTTACTGTGTAGCACAACTCTGTGAGGAATGGAATGCTATCCTAGATGAGGATCTGGGCTATCAATTGCCTACATGCTTGGGACTGAAGAATTCCTGGGACAGGCAACTTTGTGTGTTAATATGAAAGAATCCCAGACAAAACAGGACGTTTCAGTCTCTGAGAGTCTCTAAGGGTCATGATGTTTTAAGTAAAGGAGAAAAACCCAAGGTTTTCTGATGTCACTATCTGTGTCTTCCTAGACACTGCCTCCCATTTTACAAATCCTAACCTTACCAATACCAATGTGTGTGCTTTCTATAAACCCAAACATGGAGATGACTTTATTTCTCTTTTACTCTCTTGTTATGTTTACAGCTAGTATCTGTCTATGACCTAGCAGACTGACAGCATCTTTCAACACAGGAAACACATTTTCATGATAAAACCTTTTGTATTTCATTATTTTGGTTATATTCTCAATAGTGAGTGGTAGGAAAGAACTTCCAAACAGGTTGTGTAGATAAGCGAATAATAGATAAAGAAAATGAAGTGAAAAACTTAAGTCCAGGTGTTCTGTCCATAGGCCAAGCACAGTGATATTTGGGAACATCTGGAGAAGTGATTGAGATTTTAAATATTCATGTGTATGTCCAGTGTCATATAATCACAGCCACAAGAACACATGGAAAGATGGGCATAATGGCATTTCACTAACTATGTAATTGCCACAAGGAACCTTTTCATAATGCTAATGTCTGTAGACAGAATGAAGACTCACCTTGCTGGCCTTCACTGTAACACCAATTATATTTTACAGCATATGGTTATTCTGTTCCAATACTATATTTTGACCCAGATAACCACATAGATATTATGGATTTTGAAAATGGTTGCTTTATAGCTTTAAGTTGTGTTGGCTAAATGCAGTCAAGAAGAATGAGGGAATTTACTGGATTCCCCAGGTTTTCTTAAGTAAACAAACCAATGTTATTGAAAACGTGTGAATCACATAATTCAAAATTTTAAATGATGTCACATTCTAACTAAATATAGCCTCTGTACTCAATTCACCCTGCAATCAGCACTCCACCCCCATTTGCCTGTTGTGTGAAGCAGCTGCTTTATCTACATTTTGCCAAATAAACAGACTCTGCACTGTGCAATGGTGTTTGTTGTTTGCTAATATGCCAGTGGTTAAAAGTGCTTACAAACTGTAATTATACATCTTCATATAATGCAGAGGTAGTATGTGGGTGTGCTTTATTACTTGGAGATACACACATATAAACTACTCTTGTGTTTCATCTGGTTCATAGTAGTTATTCAATAAATGTTTTGTAAATGCCTTAAAGGCAGTATGTATTTGTCAATGCCTTAAAATGTACTGGATGCTGAAGTAAGTGCATTCATGATGGTTAATCTCAGATTTCAACTTGATTATATCTAGAATCACCTGGAAGATGGGCACCAGAACATGCTTGTGGTAAATTAACTTGATTAGTTACTTGCGATGAAAAGAGTTGGCCACTGTGGATACAGTACCTGGACTTGGACTGCACAGGAGAGGTTGAGCTATCTGGACACTAGCATTCATCGATCTCTGCTTCCTGATTATGGATGCAATGTTACCACCTGCGTCCAGCTTCTGTTGCCTGCCATATGGTTTAACCTCAAACCAAAATAAACCATTTCTCCCTTAACTTATTTTTGTCATGGTGTTTTATCACAGCATTAGTAAAAAACTTAATAAAAGTAACTCTACTGAACCCATAAAATAACTAGTGAAGTAGTTTTTTCTATTTTATATAAGCAGTAAATGAGGTACATAAATACCAAATAAATAATTTGCCAAAAATCATATCAATCTAGCCCAAGGCAACACTTTTCGTTTGAAGATGGGTTTGTCTGAGTTCATAACCCATATTCCCAGCCAGCACATTATACTGTTTCTTTTTAAAGGAAGTGTCCCATGATAATCTTGTAAATTTTTTTCTTTCTTTCCCTCTTTCTTTTCCCTTTTTTATTATTAAGAGATTTTCTATTCATTTTACATACCAACCACAGATGCCCCTCTCCTCCCTCATCCAGCCCTCCAGCCTTCCCTCACAACCCACCTCCTCCAAGGCAGGGCCTCCCATGGGGAACCAGCAGAGCCTGGTACATTCAGTTGAAGCAGGTCCAAGCCCCTCCCCCTGCACCAAGGCTGTGTAAGATGTCCCACCATAGGCACTGGGCTCCAAAAGGCCTGCTCATGCACCAGGTACAGATCATGATCCCACTGCCAGGGCCACTTAAGCAGGTCAAGCAAAACAACTGTCTTGCCTATGCAGAGGACTTAGTCCAGTCCCATGGAGGCTCCACAGCTATTAGTCCACAGTTTATGAGTTCCCAGTAATTTCGACTGGTTGTCTCTGTAGATTTCTCCATCATGATCTTGATGCCCCTTACTCAGAGAATCTCTCTTCTCTCTCTTTGACTGGACTCCTGGAGCTAGACTTGGTGCTTGGCTATGGATCGCTGTATCTGCTTCTATCAGTTACTGGATGGAGGCTCTATGATGACTTATTGAGGTCACAAAGGCTGGCTTGAGATTACTATCAAACATAAACCTGCACATATCATCTTGCTGCTATTTTGTTAAGAAGCAGGGCTTGATGAAATGGCTCAACCAATAAAGATGCTTGCCACCAAGCCTGTCAGCCTGAGTTTGATCTCAGGTATTCTTGGTACTCTCCTGATGGAAGGAGAGAACTGATTTGGAGAAGTGGTCCTCTGATCTACATATATGTGCTGTAGCATACACATGCGAATACACATATACACACAAAGAACAAACAAACAAACAAATAAATTTTAAGAACCATCATGGCAGTGAGATGTCGATTTCTACACAAAACTGAGTGAAGACAACAGTTATTACACAGATCCCACTTGTACACATCTGAACTGATTCAGCCATAGGGCCAAAAAAGGTTGTTTTAGCCAGTGGCTCTTATGTAGAAAGGTTATGTCTCTGCCCTTTCCTTTTAAATTTGAACCTTTTACTTACTAACCTGGCCGGTTGTAAACATTGATGCGTCTTAAAATATGTTGTCTTATGAATCAGATCTCTGCCACAGGAGATTACAACATTTTTTTATTGCCCATTTAAAGCTCTTGAAGATTTGTTTCTTCAAAACCTATTCCAGTTACAAAAAGATGAGGGTTTTAAGTCAAAGGAAGCAGTTACAAAATTGATAATTGCAGAACATAAAACTTCCTCTTTAATTCAGTATTTGGGACTTCATTCACTTCTTTGATAGTCATTTAAAACTTCACAATACACAAAAATATCCACCTTCTTTGATTAGCCCACCACCAGCTTTAATGAAACCAGCCCTTTGATCTAAGGTCTTGTCTTTTCCTAATGAAGCTCACTGGGAGAGTCACCTCAAATCTTAAAATCACAACTTCCAAAAACTTTATCATAAAGTACATTATTAAGTAGTGTTTTGTACATAATCACAAAACTGGGGTAATAAAAACAAATATTTGTGTTTCTCAGTGCAAAAATTTTAAAGGAAGGATAATTACACTATCTACAATTTAATAGAATAATGAAGTGGCATTGATTACACTGTTTTTGTTTTCTTTTTAAAAAGGCACTGATCAAATACTACACCAAAGTCTATGTTTACCTATCAACATAATAATACCTTTCACTTGTAGTTACAAAGTTCTTTTGAATTTACTACGTTGTTGGTTGAAATCATTTTGATACATAAAATTATATACCACATATAGCCATCTTACTACCTTCTTATCTTATAATTCAAGGCAGATATAATTTAGAGGCAGTGTGCTGATATAAAAAATAACAACTAAGGGATTTTTGGAGTGGGAAAAAACAGTCTTTCCCAGGGAAGAACACACCAACTGGTTGTCTAATACTGAGTGGTCATCCATAAAAACATACACACAAGTAGCATTATATAGACTGAGCAGATTATATTTAGAAATATATATGTATACACATGTACATATATACAAGTAACAATTAATGACAAAAGAAAGTCATGAATTTGACATAGAACAAGGAGGGGAATACAGGATAGTTTGGAAGGAGGAAAGGGAGGGTGGGTGATGTAAGTATAATCTAAAAAAGAAAAGAAATAATAAAAATAAATATATGTATGTATATATATAAAATTTGTTAGGCAAGTTATAAAAAATTATACACATTGAAGTTGGCATCATTACAGAGACACAGGGATGGATATACATACATACACACACACACATACATAACACACATACAGTCCTAAAGGGATTTCAGATAAAGGAAAAAAAAAAACAGATGAAAACAATTTTATTGCATTATGGTCAGATAGGATGCATGGAATTAGTTCAAGTTTCATTTTTTTATTGAGACTGATTTATGTCCATTATGTGGTCTATTTTATAAAAATTTCCATGGGCTGCTGAATAGAAAGTATAGTCTCTGGTATTTGGGAACAATATTCTGTCAATATCTGTTAGATTATTTTGATATATGGAATTAAATGAAAATATAACACAACAAAATTCCTGGGATACATTAAAAGCAGCCATAGAGGAAAATTCACAGTTTTAAATGCCAATATTAAAAAATCAGAAAGAATACAAATAAATGACTTAACAACGAAACTAAAGTGTCTGGGAAATAAAGAATAAATCAAACTCAAATGTGGTAAACAGGAATAATAAAAATCAGAGCAGAAATTAATGAAATAGAAACAATAACAACAACAAAAATACAAAGAATCAGCAAATGTAGGGTGGGTTTTTTTTTTTTTGTTTTTTGTTTTTGTTTTGAAAAGAGTAACAAGATCAACAGACCTTTAGTCCAGTTAACAAACAAAAGGAGAAGAGTTCCAGACAAAAATACTCAGAGATGAACAGTAAAACAACATAACATCTACCAAAGAAATTCAAATCATTATAGGGAAAGACTTTAACCTATACTTTATGAAGATAGAAAGTATAAAAAAAATGGATTAGTTACTAGATTCATCTGAACCACCAAATTTAAACAAAGAAGAGATCAACAACTTAAACCACCTCACGGCAAACAAGGGGATCAAAACAGTAATAAGAAGCTTCCAGATTTAAAAAAGGCCAGGCACAGATAGATTTAAAGCAAAATTCTACCAGACTTTCAAAGAAGAGCCACAACTAGTACTTCTTCAATTACTCAAAAACAGGAGCATGGAGTTCTCCTCCAAATGCATTCTAGTAAGCTGTTTTTATTCTAGTTCCAAGGCTAAAATATCAGATAAAGATACAACTACAAAAAAGAGAAAATTGCCGGCCGGTGGTGGTGCACGCCTTTAACCCCAGCACTCAGGAGGCAGAGCCAGGCGGATCTCTGTGAGTTCGAGGCCAGCCTGGACTACCAAGTGAGTTCCAGGAAAAGGCGCAAAGCTACACAGAGAAACCCTGTCTCGAAAAAAACCAAAAACCAAAAAAAAAAAAAGAGAGAGAGAAAATTATAAGCTAGCATACTTGATGAACATAGATGCAAAAATTTTGAGGCAAAATTTTTGAGACAAATACAAAAAAATGATCATCCTCATTGATCAAGTTGGCGTCATTCCAGAGATACAGGGATGGTTTAATATACATAAGTAAATGAACACAGTAAACCATATAAACAGTCTTAATGACAAACATTGCCAGCTCATCTCAATAGATGTTGAAAATCCAACATGCCTCTATCATAAAATTCCTAGAGAGAATAAAACTAGAGGAAACATGTCTCAACACAATAAAGGCTATAACAGACCCATAATCAACATCATCCTAAAATGGAAAAATCTTGAAGTAATCCCATTAAAACAAGAACCAAGACAGGGCTGTTTACTATGACTGTTTCTTTACATTTTAATGCTGGAAGCACTATCAAGAGTAATAAAACATGATAGTGAAATTAAAGGATGCAAATAGAAGAAGAAAAATTATCCCCATTTGCAGCTGATAGATTACATAAGAGATTTTTTAAAAAAAAATCCACCAAAAAAACTAAAAATGATCAACATTTTAAGCAAGGTGGCAAGATGTAAAATCAACTTTAAAAAAGTAGGCTTTCTGTATAACAATAGCAGATATTCTGAGAAAAAAAAAGTCATGAAAGTACTCCCATTCACATTAACAACAACAATCTAAGAATTAGCCTAAGCAAGGAGGTGAAAGACCATATAATGAAAATGTTATATCTCTGATGAAAGAAACTAAGGAAGACAGTAGAACATGGAAAGAAGTTCCATGCTCATGAATTAGTAGAATTAATATTGCAAAAATGACCGTCTTACCAAAAGTAAATTCATAAATTCAATGTAATCCCAATGATAATCCTTATGATATTCATTTCAGGAAAAGAAAAAAGTCATAAAATCCACATGGAGGCACAAAAGACCCCAGATTGCTAAAGCAATCCTGAGCAAAATGAACAATACTGGAGGAATTACCTTTCTAGATTTCAAGCTATATTAGAGAGTCATAGTATTAAAAACAACATAATATTGGTACAAAAACAGACATAGAACAATGGAACAAAATAGAAGACCTAAACATGACTGTCTAATATTTGTTAATGATGCCAAAAAATACATACTAGAGGAAAGATAGCATTTTAAATAAATTGGTGCTGGGGAAACAATGTGTCCACATGTGGAATAACTAAATTACTCATGTCTATAACCTTTCACAAAAGTTATCTCTAAATGGACCAAATATCTTGATGTTAACCTGAAACTAAAATAAGTAAATGAGTGAGCTTACTTCTGAATGGATGCGTCTTGATCACCCTTAAACTTGGGCTTCTATATAGGCGATATAATATGTAAGTGTTGAGTGGATGAAAAAATTCATGAATGAATGAATGGGCAACATGCCAAGCATGGTTCATTGCCAATATCTTAATCAGATGAATGATCCAAATGAATACACCATTGATTCGAATGATGAATGATCCAAATGCATGATATCCAAATGAATATCAGAAGCATGTAAACATATTAGTTGACATCCTGCCTTTTATTCCAACAAAAGACTTCCATAGCATCTTAAACAAACAGATTAAGAATAGAAAATGCAGAAGGGCAGTTACTTAGAGTGAGGACATGGCTTTAGTTCCTATCTATACCATTCTGTATGTACACAAATCTGGGAAGTGGTTATGGGAGTGGCAGAGAGCTAGCCAACTTTTACAAGTTCATGGAGTACTTCTACCACCTTACCCTGAAGACTCACAAATGACGAAAACCACTGTATTGCTTGAGTTCATTGCTGTGGAATAATGATTTTGTACACTGGTTTAATAAAACACTGATTGGCCAGTAGCCAGGCAGGAAGTATAGGCAGGATAAGCAGACAAGGATAATTCTGGGAAGAAGAAGGCTGAGTCAGGAGATGCCAGCCTGCTGTCCAGGGATCAGCATGTAATAGCACACAGGTAGGGTCATGGAACACATGGCAACATAGATTAACAGAAATGGGCTGAATTTAAGTGTAAGAGCTAGTCAGTAGTAAACCTGGGCTAATGACCAACCAGTTTTAATTAATATAAGTCTTTTTGTGTTTACTTGGGTCTGAGTGGCTGTGGACCGGGCAGGACATAAAAAAACTTTCAACTACAAATGGCGCTAAAACTTGGGGCAAGAGTTTCCACCTAAAATCTGAGAATGCTTAAAAAAAAAAGAAAAAAGATTCTAAAACTGACCTAAAAATAGCTTCCTAGTTGTCTCTCTCAGGCCAGCTGCAACCTGTGGGCTTGACCTACTCTATGGTGGGTTTGTGGCATTCTATGCAGGCTTGACCTTCAGCATAGTGGATTCCCACCATGGTACACAGAGGAATCTCCAAGGCGCACATTATGCTATAAGCCACATAAAGATGTATATTACACCAAGCATCTGGATTATATTGTGTTTGGGATTTTTAACTACAGAAAGGCATTTGATTCTAAGGGCTACTCAGTTAAACCAATAAGTGTATTTTAAAGTATCTTGACCTCAAAATTTGGATCTAAGGATATGATGCTTTGGGAAGGAGGCTCTGCTTTTGTTTCTGCAGGAAGCAAGAGGCTATGGATTAGTTCCAGGTTAAGATGAATCAGATTTCATCAAGCCAGACCTCCTGAACTTTAACAGATGGTACCTATCAAAAAAGGTTTTGTAGCTGGTCTTCCCAGGACTTGACCATTACCTCAAATTTTCTTAGAATCCCCAAAAGACTACCAGCACCCTCTATCAGTAGGAAGTAGCCTAGAAAACTATGCCCACATTCTCCAAAAATGAATTATGGATGTTTATTTGTTTAGGTTGTTGGTTACAAATTGTTATTGGTCCTAGTCAATATCTTTCTAAAAAATGAAAGGGGGATACGATATGATATGAAAATATAGGATATAGATATGATACAATAAAAGGGTAAATTGTTGACCTACTTTTAAAGAGCAACTTGATTAAAATGTTTTATATTGGTATACATTTTAGTTTATTGAAACAAATTTAAAGTTAATTTTGTTATACTGTCTGCATATTTCTACTCTTGTTTAAGGTATTATGTTTGTACAGCTCATTTGGAATTGTAATAGATAATTAAGAAATACAGATTAATAATTGCTCTTCTATGATAGTCAAACTTATAGTCATGTTAAGTTTTCTAGGTATACATAGATAGGTAATCTTCAAACACTTCAAAGACCTGCAGAATATGGCATTTAAAATGTTTTAAAAACTTAGACTTTCTGGGCAGTGAGACACATCTACTCCTTGCAGCACCCATTAACTTCAAAGAGAAAGATGGGCACTGATGACACTCTATATGGAGTTTATCTTCTTAACTGTTCTTGTCTGAACTGCTTGACAAAATGGTATATAAATTGGACATGCAGGATACATAGAAAGGTGACCACTGAATGTTGCAAGGCAAAATGCTCCTTCAAGTTCCTGCATTGCAGAAGAAACTGCCAGACATTCTACAGGACACAAGAAAAAGTGACTGAGAGACTAGGCCTATAGCCTAAAAATGGATGCTCCACCATTACAGAAGAACTTTGGGTGACTGTCCAGGCGCCCAGCTGTCTCTGTCATTCTAGGTTTTTGGAAGTTGCTTACAATGGTCTTCCTGTTTACTTAGGGATCTCTTGGGTCTGGACTGAGTCACTGTGGATTAAAAAAGTGTATGTTAAACAAAAGGCAACTCAGACTTTGTACACAAATTAGTTAACTTTATGTCCACATTAGGCATGTATTTATTGCTACCCTAGAATATCCTCATTTCTAGAATAATCTCCCTTTCCATTTCATGCTAAATTGTACCTGGTTCTCCTTTCAAAGTGGTAGGTAAGTAGATAATTTCTGTTCTAACTATGTACTGATTTTTTCCACTGAGCAGGTACAATGTTGTTTTATTATCTATTTTCATATTTTACTGTGAAAGCAGACTAAAATGATCTAACAAAGCAGTTCCATTTGAGAACTGCCTTTCTCTTATAAAATTGGCTAAAGGGGCCTTTTCAAAGAGCAGGTTCAATAGCCTTTAGGATTACTGATGAGGTGAACTTCATTATTTTAAAGTATAAATAGTGATTTTTTTTAAGTGAATTGAATTACTTTGGAAATAAAGTTCAAGGCCTGGTGAGATAGTTCAGTGGATAAAGGCACTTGCCACTCAACATGACAACCTGAGTTTGATCTCTGGAATCTACATGGTGGAGAAAAACTGACTCCCACAAGTCCTCTGAGCTCCTCATGCACATTGTGGTGTAAAGTGGCCACAGCACACATAAATAAAATAAAATAAATGTAAACATCTTAGCTAAAGATCACTTTCCTTGGGAAATCCATTGGTCTTTGCATTTGAACAGACAAGTTCTATAGTGAACTCCTAGAATCCCTGAGCTTTGATTCAATTCTCTCTGTCTGTGTCTTTCTCTGTCTCTCTGTCTGTCTCTGTATCTTTGTCTCTCTCTATCTCTCTGTCTGTCTCTGTCTCTGTCTTGTTTTGAACAAATCTAGGGGCTTCACACATGCTTGGAAAGCAGTCTACCTCTGAGCCTCATCTCTAGACACCACTACTCTACTATTTTGTTTTGAAAGAGAAGCATTCTTTAATATACATTAAGAAAGATCTTTAAAAATATTGTAATAGGTTGGGCAATGGTGGTCTATGCCTTTAATCCCAGCACTCAGGAGGCAGAGCCAGGCGGATCTCTGTGAGTTTGAGGCTAGCCTGGTCTACAGAGTGAGATCCAGGACAGGCACCAAAACTACAGAGAAACCCTGTCTGGAAAAAAAAAAAAAAAGTTAATATATAAAAGAGTCATTTTGTTGCATATTTGAGTTGGTCATATACAATTTAACACAAAATTAGCAACTAATGATTTTGGAAAGCAGTAATTTGATCTTACTATGGAAGCCACACAATTGCCTCAGTTCTGCCCCTACATCTTACTTACACTGATGGAGTTAGGAATTAGAGACAATTGTGGGCCTGAAGAAACATTAATGGGACCCAGGAAGCAATTGTTAGTAACAGTCAGAGAATTCTAGGCAAAGTTTGAGGCAAAGCAGTCATTCCTCCACAGATTAAAGCTGCCATGGGAGGCTGGGGTACCAGAGCTGGCAGATCAGGGTGACCAAAGTCAGTCTCTGCCTGTGGATCACTTGATTTTATGCCTGCTCTAGGTGGGCTAGAAACCCTTCAATTACTGTCACCTGCTTATCATCCCCATGCCATCTCCTAGCTTCTTCTTCCTCATTTATCTCTCTCTCTCCTTTCTTCTCCCCTACTCTCTGTTTTTCTTTTCTTGATCTTGAGTTTGAGGGAATAGAAATCAAGGAATGGAATTCTATTTGGGTTTCATCTGGTCCTCTGGTGGTGTCTGCCCTCAAAGATGGGGTCTTCAGTATTTCTCTTCAGATAGGCTCCTGTGTTTCTTGGTTTGTGAGGGGAATTTTCCTGGACCAATACAGAACCTGTTGGATTCTGGCAAGTGTCATCATCAGCAGCAGAAGGACCGTTTTGTAAATTCAGAAAGCAAGTGGTGCAGGTAGAAAGAGCACACTTTTAGCATCTTCAGTGATTCTGAACCAGTTTCTTAAATGTAGAAGGGACCCCAGAGAAATGCTCACCCAATTTATTCATTTATTCCACAAATATTTTCCAAGTATTAAATACTGGAGGTGCATAAGTGAATGTTAATCCTTTAAGATATCCATTAAAACAAAATGTTGAAAATATTGGCAAGGTTCCGCATAGATTGACTCAACGGTGAGGCTTAACAGGCAGTCAACATACAAAGACTCTAAAAGATAATAAGAGTGTTTAATGAAGCCATGAGGTCTATTCAACATGAAATAAAATAATATCAAAGTAGAAAATACATCAATGACGTAGTATGGTTTGAAACACACATAAAATGATGTGTGTATGGTTAAATATTATTTATAAAATTAAAATGTAAAACACACAGTTTTATGTATCATTTATACATATTATTTTACTATATATATTCATTTATAGTAAAAAGATAGGAACATGAGGTCAATGTATCGACTGATCATTTTACTATGTAAACTATGTTAGAAAGCATGCAAGGACAGAGCACCCTGCAGCAAAGAAGTTACCTACCATTCAACAGCTCCATGCAAGTGTATTGATGTCTTTCACAACCATGAGGCTGAGCAAATGATATTCCAAAGAGTGCATACTGTGTGATTTATATAAAAGCTGAAGTCAATGTTTCTTGATGGAGTCAGGATTTGGGGTTGGAGAAGGTTAGAGACTGTAAATGAGTTCAGATGACCTGTGGGCAGTGTTGTTATGTCTTATTCTCCAGTCTAGTCTCTGGCTGCAGTGATGTTGCTGGTATATGAAAACTCACTAATGCTTACTTACTGAATACGTGTTATACTATAAAACTTGAAAGTGCTATTTGAAAAAGAAAAGAAAATTCTTAGGTAAAATGGCATATTGTGGCATTTACTTATGCAGGTTTGATGGGATCACAGGTGTTTGGGGTTTTTTTTTTTTTTTTTTTTGACATTTCTTGTGTTTTGCTATTTATTTGTAGTATTTCACTCTAAGCAGAGGAAACAGTTGCACAAGGGCTGAGAGAAGACATTGTGATCAGCCGAGTCCGCAGTAACAAGTGAGCAAAGCTGGAAGACGGCTGAAGACTTGCTGATGCCGAAGAGACACACATCAGCCAGTCCTCCCACTCCCCACACCAGTTCAACGCTGGCTTCTGGCTTTCGTAAATTCTCCCAATAATTTGGCTTGTTAGTCTGGAAACCCGTTCACATTCTGCTTTTACGTTTTGTAAAGGGCCCTACATGTTGTTAGCAACCATAACAGTAGCAGCCGCTGATGCCTTATACTGCAGAGCTAAGGTGGGCAAAAGGGTAGAGATGGTACTTTTTCTGCTTTTTAGACTCCTAAACAAGGATGAGCAGGCAGGCACTCAAGCTTCCAGGGGATGCTACTTTGTAAGATACACTAGATGAGATCAAAGCCTTTTGGAAAATGTCTGGAATTCTTTTTTTCTCATTTCCAAAATAAAAACAGACGTCAAATTCAACATTGTTAATGGGTAATGTTGCTCCCATTTTCTCTGGCTATTGAAAAAACACATGTTGACTTTCATTGGAAATTTCAGCAATATTGAGTTTGATTTTAAATACATCATGTATTTGAGATAGAGGAACCTTTAGACAGTATTTTCAGGAGCATTCACAGCCTCTGCTTGCTCTGGGTAAATGCAGTAGAGAGTGTATGTGATGCCCTTTGAGCTCACTGTTTACCTTTTGTGTGTGCAGTTACTGTGCCCTGCACTCTCTTCAGTGGCTGGATGATCCCTGAGTTTGTAATCAATGTCACATCAGCATATCACACTTGTTTGCAGAATTTGAGGAAAACAATGAAGCATGCTGAATGTGAAAGAGCTTACTGTGAAAAGATGAGTGGGAGTGGGTGGGCAGGAGGTCTTGATGGTTCTCTTTTGTGTACCTTGCAAGCAAAGCCACAAGAAGATACATTCCACATCAACACTGGGAATTTCTCAGCAGGGAAGTAGATCATTCGGGAATGTCTTGGCCTCAGCATATTCTGAAGAGCCTGTTAATATTTGCTGCCCCCTGTAGTTTGCTCTTGCAAACATTTTGAAAAATTGAAAGCTACCCCAAACCGCCTTTGCTCTTCTAAATCCTAAGCACTTGTGGGATTGTGTCCTCTTTCTTTGTGCAGCCCAGCTCCACACATCAGTGCTGACATGGAGCAAGGCAGAGGCTACTTCTATGTGATGCAGTGATTTCTTTTAAGTGAATAAACTGTGGGAAATGGTGGCCTTATAAAATATGCAGATTGTGTTATATGGAAAAAGCCTGCTCAAATAAATACGATTTTCCTTCAAAAGGCAAAGGAAGCATCTGTTTATTAAAGCACTTTCTCAATTTCCTACTGCCTTCAGAATCGGCTGTGCGACATGATTGCCATTGTCTTGAAGCACAATAGCTTCTAATAGCATTAAGCTTAAAATAATATAGTAGAACAGTCCACATTCATGGTTTGTTCATTTGCTGAAAATAATATAGATGACAGAAATTATGCTCAAACTTAAAGTAGCTTAAAATAGCACATAGAACACTAGGAATTTTACCCGGCTCAGTGATGAATGAAATTTCATTATAAAGAATCACAGCCCAATATCTAACTTTTGTAAAAATTTTGGAACTGGTTAACAACATGAGCAAATGCTGAGGGCAAAGGTAATAAGTGGGTTTACTTTGGCAATAGAGTAATGAATAGCTGGTGATCTTAAGATAATGTCACCCAAGAGCTCCCATGACTTGAATAGTTTTAGGTTTAATTTCATGATGCAATTGGCCTGTGTGCATGTAATTCCCAGAAAGATTATAGAAGAGTGTGATTAGTTTGTGCACACTAAAGCCTCCCTTGGGCACATAAAACATCTTCTCTAGTTTCTTGAAAGTCTACAGTGTGCACTCACATTCACATTCAAGTTTGTTTTTATTTTTTTTCAGAAATATGCTCATAAGTTAAAGAATCTAATCAGTGGTGTGTGTGTGTGTGTGTGTGTGTGTGTGTGAGAGAGAGAGAGAGAGAGAGAGAGAGAGAGAGAGAGAGAGAGAGAACATGAGCTAATTTATGGTTTCTAAGTTTCCTTTCATGTCAAGAAGCAGAATTTAAGGCTGATTTCTGGGTTTTTTGTTTGTTTGTTTCATTTTGTTTTGCCATTAATTGAGATGAATTAAATGATGCTACACAAAAATGTTTCTTTAGCCATATGAAAACCTACTACTGTAGAAAATTCCTAAAATATATACATATTTGCTATGAGAAGTAATTAAAATGAGCCACTGAATAAAGGGGAAATACTACCCCAGCTAGACATCTTATGTGACCAAGTAAAACTTTCAAGTGTCAAGAATGGGTTGCATCTTATTAAGTTACTGGCAAAAGGGGCCCCTAGGCCTTCTCCCCAACTATCATGGACTATTACCAAGGCTATTTGTTACTCTCCATAACCTAATGGTAAAGCCCTACTACTGAAGACAACTTACTTATTCAACATTATTATTATTTTTTCAGTATGAGGAATTGAGCTGATACTCAGCTAGAAGCCTCATCCCTACTGAAGAGTGTTCATGGTGCTAGAAGGTACTTTGTAGTCTACTGGAGGAGGAAAGGAATCATCAGTTTCACCCAGCTACAAACTCTACAACCTACAAAAGAGACCTGCCACCTGCAAGATATATTGTTGCAATAGCAACCAAAAAGTTATGACAATAACCCACAATTTTAATTGTATTTAGGGCCCATGAGATGGAGCCAATACCTACTTGAATAATTGCTAAAGTATCCAAGAACCTGAGAAGAGATAAGTCATGGGCCTACGGAAAAACCTACTACTATTGTTTTTCTAAAGGAACACAGCAATGAAATTACTCTATATTGTTTAACCCTCATCAGAGATGTTTCTTCATGCAATAGATGGGAATTAACAAGGAGTTTCACAAGTGGACAACATGTAAATAATGAGAGACTTTGGAGCTCTCAGCCCTAAATTGAATGTCTGTAATAAACCCTTCCCCTTAAGGCCCAGGGATTGATGCAGAAAAGGAGGCAGAAAGATTGTAAGAGCCAGGGGTGGTAGATGATTCCAAGGGAAGACTGTATTTCAGCCATGGCAGGGACATGGCACATACGGACATACAGAGACTGTGATAGCATACCAAAAATCTGCACAGTTTCAAACCAGACAAAATCCTTGCTCTGAGAAGGGAAATGGATACAAATTCCATCCCTAACCAAGAAGTTATAGTAACTTGCAATTGATACCTGCTGGAAAAGGGAAAATCAGTTTTTTCTGATGGTGTGTCACTTAATCACTGTGTCAGGAAGGTGGCTTTGTATTGGTCACTTAATGTGTCACTTAAGTGTCACTTAATCACTACCAAACTTCAGGGCAGGGCCCATACCCAAGAGTAGTTGGCCAACACAATACAACTCTGTGGTGTTTTTGTGCATTCGTTTTTTAAATGTTTCAGTTTTTTTTTTCAAAAATATTGTATCAAAAATATTTAACTATAAATAAGTTTTTATTATTTCTGTTTTTTCCTTTATTTTTGATATTATATCATTTCCTCTTCCCTTTTCTTACTCTGAACTTTCCCATATATCCCCCCTTGCTCTCTTTCAAATTGTTGGCCACTGTTTTCATTAATTGTTGTTATCAACGTATATGTATATGTGTGTATATTCGTAAATATACCCTGCTCTGTCTGAATAATGTATAAAGTTAGTTATCTGCATGTTTCCAGGGCTGACCAATTGGTACTGGATAACCAGCTGGTGTGCTCTTCCCCGGGGAAGACTATTTCTCCACCTCTCACCATTCCTTTATTGTCTATAGTTCTTTTTGTAAGGTTAAGACCTCTTGGTCTTTTCTCTATCCATTTTGGCATATGCATTATTATTGTCCTTGTTCAGCTCATGTGTAGGCAATTGTGACGATGAAATTTCATGGCTGTAGCTTCTGATATTACTAGGAGACACCAATACAAAGCCACCTTCCTGATCTCCTGGCTCTTGAATCTTTCCTATTAGTTTGTTTGTATATTTTTGAGAGAGACATGATACGAAGCTCGGTAGGAAGAGGGGTTGGGAAGGGGAAAGAATATGATCAAAATATTGCTTGAAAATGTTTAATACAATTGTTTTTTTTAAAAAAGAAAAAATTAAAACAAGGTCTCATGTATCTCAAGTTGGCCTTAAATTATTTATATACTTGTTTCTGCCTCTCGAGTGTTGGGATTATAAGTGTGTGCTACCACCGTTGGCTGCCAATTTCTAAACAAATTAAAAACAAATGATTTTTCACAGGAGAACTTTCAATATATGAGGCTTAATCATTTATACTGACAGTCAATTTTTATTAAAAATTTATTGACATTGCTATTCCACTTTGAGGTAATAAACAGAGGCCTAACTCCACCAAAATCCAGGGCTATTTATTAAACATCCATGACTACCTGTTGAGATGAATCTATAAGATGAGCAAAGGCTGTAGACCCTCTTTTCCAGGTTCATGTAGACTAATGGACAATGAGAGAGAATGAGAATTAGAGAGAGTCTCTAAAAACAGATTCTTTTTGCTTACATCATTTAGGAAGATCTAGTCTGAAGTGATCTGGGGTTTGGATAGGAAGGCAACTGTGCCAGCACAAGGGATGAAAAAATACTTCCTAAAAAGCAGACACTGAGTGTAGAAAAAGTTTGAAATTGGCCTTAGAGATTTGTGATATTCTCAAAAGAAAACTTGGTCTAAAGATCCTTAGCACCTACAGACAACACAGATATGAATTTTTAGTGAGACGGATGTCCTCAGCACTTGTTTGAGCAGTGTCTTGAAGGAGTCCTGGTGAAGAGTCTTGGCCAGAATGAAAGAGATTTTTCTGCAGATTGCTTGAGAGGTCAGCGTTCTGTGCAGGTACACACTGATGGGAAGAATGCTGAGTTGGATGAGAAAATATTTGATTTCCTGTTCTTTAAGTATGTGTGAACTTTGGTTTCAGTACAAAACTTGCCTGTTTTTATATATGTAAATATACATATATTTAAAGATATATTTTTTATATATTAGGGTTTACTTGCATATATATATATATACACACACATCACATGAATGCCTGGTGCCATGGAGGCCAGAAGAGGTTGTTGAATCCTTTGAAACTAAAATTACAGAAGACTGTGAGTTACCATGTGGGTGCTGGGAACTGAACTTGGGTTTTCTGGAAGAGCAGTAATAGCTCTTAGCACCTCTCTAGCCCCAGTTCCCAAAGGTATTTTGTTTATAGTATGAGGGTTAATACTACCTTTTTTGCTATTATCGTGGTATTAAGGAAGCTAGACAGACATTAGCAGGCTTGGAAATCCTTGTGGATGGAGCCCTTGCTCATACTTTTCCTTGACACTGTCTGCTGTTTCCCTGATAACACTAGAAAGAGAAGCATCACAACTTAAGATTTAAAATATCACAGGGAAAGGGAAAGGCATCTGGGCTTTGTTGAGGCCCAAAGAAAGCTACTATGTCATTGTATGAAGAAAGGATTCTGAGTTCTGCTCCTGGGTGGAGCCAAGACAGCCTGATCATCATATTGGTTGGATTTGATATGCTATTCTCCCTTAATAGTTAATCCAGCTGGACCTAAAAGCCAACTGTCTATGAGACCACCCCTACGGAAAGCTGATTTGCCCAAAGACTTGCCAATAGCATGAGAAGAATAACTGTCCCCTAAATGAGATAAAGTGCTTATCTCCTAGAAAGCCCACCTCCAGGGCACTTGCTTATGGATCTTCACTGTTACATTTGTCCACTTTCCCATACTACCATTTTCCTTCATTCTGTGTCTTTTTCTGTTACCAGCCAAACACCTAAACATGCTTTCTCTGACACTGTGCTTTCTCATTGTTTCTCTGATGTTCTACCCTTTCTGAAGCTCCTTGCTGGTCTCAACTCAAAATGACATTTTCTCTTCACATGTATTCCTCCTTTAGGTGGGAACTGCAATTTCCACCTCTTCTGCTGTATTATGTTTCTCTCAATAAAATGTTTCTTAAGCTTCCTTGTAAATCTGTTTTAAAATTCTTTTATCAATGAGACTGAGAACCAACAACTGGGAGATCCAATTCCCTGTAACAATCTACTCTTAGTGGAAAGCAATGATGTGATAAACAGTTTGTAAACTGGAAAATGCTACATAAACAAAATGTATGTGATCCACATTCAGGGAGAAGCTGGGCTTCGCTGGCAAAAATGGTGTGTAGTAGAATATTTTAAGGTGTGTTACTTTAATTTATGTTGTATTTATTTAACTCTGTGAAGCTGTGTTACTGTGCCTGTCTAAAAAACCTCATGGTCTAATAAAGAACTGGCCAATATCAAAGCAGGAGAAAGGATAGGAGAGACTGGCAGGCAGAGGGAATATGTAGAAATCTGGAAAGGGAGATTGAGGAAGAACCAGAGAAGGAGGATGACTCCAGGGGCCAGCCACCTAGCTATGCAACAAGCCACAGAGTAAGAGTAAGATTTACAGAAGTAAGAGAATGGAAAAGCCCAGAGGCAGAAAATAGATGGGATAGGTTAAGAAAAGTTGGCTAGAATCTAAGCCAAGCTAAGGCCAGGCATTCATAAGTAAGAATAAGCCTCTGTGTGTGGATTATTTGGGAGCTGGTGGAAGGCCCCTAAAAAGAGTAAAATAAACAATTGGTGGCCATTATCAATAGTCTTCTGCTCTTCCCTCTGAATCCATCTCCAGTTTACTGAACTACACTCTCTCTTTTCAGGAAAATGTCTCTCCTTGTTCTGTTGTCAGTGATTAATTTAGTTCTTTAATATGGTCTATACAACATTTACTCATGTTATCTTTTACATGACAACATATTGCCTCTTGGTGGTCTTGTGTTTTTGTTTGAAAATGATTAATTGTATGAGAGCTTCAGAACTCTCCTTTATTTGGAAGCAAAGAAGGAAGATAAAGACAATTGTGTACAGATGGTGGCAAAGAAAACCAAGGGACAGCCTGACCCTGTCACAGGTGGCCTGGCTCTTCTCTGGTCCTCAACAATTCTCTGTTCTTTTCTGGACATTTATTTATAGAATGACAAAGACAATTTTGATTCTCTATTATACATGGTTTGAATTGGGCAAAAAATAATGTGTTAAGAAAAGTATTCATTTTGAGCATACAGAATGTCTTTCAAAAATTAAAGGCAAGAGAAAAGCTGGATGAGAGTTAAATCTCTATGTCAGATACCTTCAACATTTAAAACATCAATATGTAAGATGGGGAAGATAATTCTTGATGCAATTATTTCAAATTCTCAGAAATGAGCTAGGCCCCTCCTCTTCTGACACACATTATTTCTACAGCAGTGTGATGACACCGAATGTAGACGCACACACAGCAAATAGGCAAGGCATTTGTGAAGGAGCCTAGGAAAGAGGGAACTGAATTCTCGATTTTCACTTTTTAAGAAGACACATGGAAAAAAAGAGAGTACTACTTTCCTGCTACAATCAGTTCACTGAGAAAAGCAGATATGGGGTGAGCTCTATGGGGTCAGAAAGGACACAGTGTAAAACAGGGCGTCAGTAAAAATGACTATGAAAATTCATTGTTTTGTGTTACGTGCCTCAGTGAACTGCCTGTCAAATGTCTCCCTCATAATTGTTTATGCCATGTCGTTTTTATCTTCCTGTCTTTAGGAAAGCTATGCAGAGACTGGAGGACTGGGTAAGATATCTGCTATGCAGAGCTCCTGGAATCTTGTGATATGAATTAAGGAAGTGTTGCCCAGGACCACCAGGATTACTATCCTGAACCCTGGCCTCAAGCAGAGCTTCCATTAGCTCACAGCACTTCCCTACTGATGGAAGCCTGCCCTCTCTATGGAAAGGCAGTTGAAAATAATGGACGGAGTGCATCTGTAATTTACAAATTGACTGTGTTCTCAAACATTAATTCAGGACATCACTCAATTCAACCTAAAGGGCTGGGCTTTCACAGTTGTGTGCTGTTCTTCAAATACATGCATCCTCATCCTGAGTGAAGATAAACAGCCACAACAGGCGATACCCAGATGTGGCTTCAAGTTTCTAAATCATACATTTGCTGGGGCGGGGCGGAGGTGGGGGTGGGGGACAGGAGTGCAAATGCTTGCAAGCTGGATATAGTGGTGCATGCTTTTAATCCCAGCACCCAGGATGCCAGTGGATCTCTGTGAGTTTCCAGGCCAGCCTGATGTACACAGTGAGTTCCAGGACAGCCAAAGCTACACCGTGAGACCCTGTCTCGAGGTGGTTTGGTGGAATGCTTGCGAATCCAGTCGTTTATATTTTATTTTCCAGGTCCTGCATGTGCTGGTTTCTCTATGGCTGGACCAGTTCTGGGCAGGGTGATCAGGGTGGGTTTATAGGAGACAGCCTGTGTTTAGACTTGAGGGGATGCTTGGGACCCACACAAGTGAGCACTTCTCCTCTCACTCCCATTTGCGATGTGTCACAGTGGGGACTGCTAATTCCCACCAGATGCCAGTGTGTGTATGTTTTCCTGTCCTTGTGGGTGAGCTTGGCAGTCAGCACAGTGCCTTAGACACTGAAATGGGAGGCGTTGAACATCATCATGTTGAAGTCTAGACATCTAAGAGCAACAAGCTTTTGTAAACATGAATTTTTATGAATAACCCAAATTATTTCAAATATGCTTGAACATGTATTTCTTTTAGAGTATTATTTTTTTTACTAAATCTTGTCTAAGATTTTCCTTCCTTCCTTCCTCCTCCCTCCCTCCCTCCCTCCCTCCCTCCCTTCCTCCCTCCCTCCCTCCCTCTCTCTCCCTCTCCCTCTCTTCCTCTCTCTTCCTTTTTTGACATAGATCATTATGTATCCCTCCCTGGCCCGGAACTCACATAAACCAGGCTGGCCCTGAACTCATAGAGATGTTCTTGCCCATCAAATCTAAAGCTGACTGCTGCATACAACTTCTTGCTACTCTGACTTTTATTTTAAAAAGTGGAGTGAGTCCTCAAGTAAGTCCATGAGCACAAGATAAATAACAATCGGCACTATTGATATTAATTGGCTTTATCAAGTTAGAAAAAGTGGTCTGGAAAAAGAAAAGAAAGTAGAAAGTGGGGCAGGGAATAATGCAAAGGGAGATTTATCGATGTAGAAGGCACAAGAACCAGGAGCATGGAACATAGTGAGGCAGAGGTATTTGTGATCATCCTGGCCTCACCAAATTGCACTAGCTCTGCCTAAATCCCCCAGTGCCCAGTGGGATGGGAATCTGTCAGAGCCAAAGTCAGAAAGATACCATAAGAAGCTAGGAAACGTTTCAGAAGAAAGAAAAGGCAGTTGATAGAGAAGTTGCCTTTATTCAATGATGACATTGAAAAGAAACGTTCTTCACAAAACAACAACAGTGTAAAAGTGACAGTATACAAAGAGCTGTTCATTTACACATTTATCTTATGTGTAGTGAATCACAATAGCTGCTTGTGATATGGAGAGGGAACACTTTGTCTCCACTTCAGAGACCCAAAGCAAGTCAACAGCACTCCCTGATCATGCAGTGACTGTCCTAAGCTTCATCGGTGGAACTGGCAGGTGGGGCTGGATCCTGGGTCTCTGGCTCTCATCATTCAGTTCTTTGCTTCTCAGGCCACTCCTAATTACCAAGCTGCATTGGTACAGTGTGGTGATACATTGTGTCCCCCAATAAAATTTGCCTGGAGATTTTAGAGGAAAAAGCCAGCCATAATATGCAAGTCAGACAATAGTAGCACACGCCTTTAATCCTATCACTTGGCAGGCAGGGATCTGTCTGGATCTCTGTGAGTTCAAGGCCACACTGAGAACAGAACCAGGCATGGTGACACAAGCCTTAAATTCCAACATTAGTTAACCATTGAGGTCTGGAGGTCTGTACAGATAGACAGGAAGTGACAGACCTGGGCAGGAAGAGGACATGATGCAGCTGGACAGAGAGAGCAAATCATATGTCAGAACAGCAAGGTATATAGGCGTTGGTAGACAGGAAGTAGCTTGCTTTTGGAAGCTGAGGAGTTGGTTAGGTAGGCTAGCTGTGGCTTTCCCTATTTCTCTGGTCTCTCAGGTTTTCACCCCTATACTTAGCTCCATGCTTTTTATTTAATAAGACCATTTAGAAATTTGTCTACAGTACAGCTTCATTCAGAAAACAGATTTTTGACAATTCTTCACTATTGTACCATCTTCCTCACCGTTTCAATTAATCACACTCTCCTTGACCCTACTACTGCCTTTGTCCTACTGTCTTACTTCCCCTTGCCTTCCTCAAAGTCATTTGCAGATTCAAGGCAAGATTAGAACACCCTTCTCTTGGATTGTATTTAGAGACATAGGCACAAGTACCTCACTCTTCTGCATCACACAACTATCCTGAAAACGCATGTAAAAGTCTCTGAAACTTTTTCTCTCTTATTTGAAAAACAGTCACAACTAGTGCTGCAGAAAGCTTTTCTCTCACACAGTCTTTATATATGGACATTATACACATAGCACACATACAAACACACACATCACATATATATGCAAACATTCAAACACCACATAGAGTACACACACAAACACATACACATGACACACATATGCACATACACGAACACCACATACAGAATACACACAGGCCACATACAAATATATATATATATATATATATATATATATATATATATCACCACACACTACACACAAAGCACACACATTCCACACACATATACATATACACATACACAAACACCATACAGAGTATACACACATATCACACACATATATTCCACACATACCACAGTATAATCAATACACACATAGATACCACACACACACACACACACAACCACACATACCATACCACACACATCACATACATACACATATATACCACACATACACACATACCACATATACATCAGATGTACATATGTACATCGTATACAAACACACACATCAATACATGTTTTCCATCCACATCTTCCATGCAGGCTACTTAAGTGATTATATTATTATACTCTATACATTGATGTATCCCTACTTTCAACCTAATTTAGCTTCTACCCGATTTTCTAAGAGAGTATTTGTTACCCTGTCATGTGTTAGAAAACTCCTATTATAGGAATGTGGGTGATAGGGTAACGGCAACACAGTGAAAGTTGTTAGGAAGGCTTCTTAGGAGACAGACCTTCTGAACCCAAATCTGTCTTTCCAGCAGGGCATGTGGGAATTGCACACACTAAGGTTTAAGAAGCATTGCCACAGATTACATGCTTCCCAGAAGCAGGAAGAGCAAGGCTGGCAAGTCTTGGTGGCTTAGAAATCCAGGTGAGTCTCCAAATGATGTTTTCTTAGTTTGTTTTGTTTTTCCATGGGGTATATTCCTATATGCCTCTTCATCTCATTTTTTAATATAGGGTTTCTCATAGAGTGTGCAGCCAACTACTCCAGCTAGACTAGATAGTCAATGAGCCCTTCAGGTGTTCATTCAAGCTACTGCTCAGGACTGGGGTTACAGATTGGCTTTTACATGAGGGCCAAGGATCTGAATTCATATCCTAATGCTTATGCAGCAACATTTTACCCATGAAGCCATCCCCCAAGATGATTTGCTATTTGAGAGATCTCACATAGTCTAGGCTGATAGGACTTGCTAAGTAGACAAGATTGAAACTTTTCTTCTGGTCTCCATGGGTATTTGAGTGCATGCACACAAGGGTGCATGGAGACATGCATGGATACACATAAGTAAAAATAAACCTATTAACTATAAACATTATTTTAAAAAGAGATGTTTATTATTGTGATCACTTTACTAAACAAATAAATGTGCTCATAGGGAAAGACTACATTTGATTATAAACTCACAATATACATTTTCATAAGATTGAGATAAATTTTCTCAGATATATAAACACACATATTTTCCCCACTGAAGTGAGCACATTTGAACATATTTTTTGGAAGGCATATACATTAAAATTGGCTGAAATTGTAAAGTTTAAACTTGGCAAGATTATCAGAAAAAAAGTCCAGCATTAGAAGAAAAACTCTTCAAGACTTAGCTGACATTATCAATTAGAATCATGAGAAGAACAAAAAAGAAAGAAAAATAAAAAGAAAAGACAATGAAAGAAAGGAACATAGTCATCCTTTTGGGTCACCCTTACCAGTCCTCTCCTCTGATTAGGTGACCTAAAGTCCACATGAATAAGAACTACATGCAATGTGTAAGTCAATCAAATGTTTATGATAAAAACAGCAAAACAAAAGCAAAGCAGTTTCAATAAAGCAGTGATTTTTTTTTTTGTTTCCATGTTCATAGGTATGTGTAAACCTGGCCTCTCACAGCCCTCTCTGATTGCTATCTGAAGTTCTCTTCTTTTTGTTTTCATTATAAGTTTCAGGTATACTTTATTTCCTTTCAGTGTGTAAGAAGGATAAGGATAGACTGTGAGCATGCCCCAGAGAATGAAGAATAAGTTCACCATTTTTCCTTCCTTGGCTAGCCCAGGATAACTTATTTTGACATAGGGTACTGGACAATGCAACAGATTTATTCACAGTGATCTCCAAGGAAACTGTCAATGTTACTAATTTATGCTATGCATTTTGAAGTACAAATAAATATGACTCTAGGATAGTATCTTTTGGAGTGCTCAGACTTCAAGTTTCCTACGTTAGTTTTAAGTGTACATATTTTAGTCATATTTAGTTTTCATACATGTGAATAAATCTGTGTCTAGCATGCAGAAACACATGGAATACATTGCATGAATGCAGCAAATGCAGACTGAACTTGAATTAAACACTTCAAAGCCCCATGATGTGAGTTTCACATTTTCCTGACCAGATGATGTCTTTTTGATGTTGAAATGCCCTTAAAAAAAAAACATCCCTTTTCTTTAAAAATCATGACTTATAGAACTTTAAAATTTGAGAGATTAAAGGACAATGGGCTTTCTGTTTTTAGTACATGTTACTGCTTTATGTTGTTCAATAATTCTTTTTTTTTTTTTTTTTTTTTTTTTGGTTTTTTGAGACAGGGTTTCTCTGTGTAGCTTTGCGCCTTTCCTGGAGCTCACTTGGTAGCCCAGGCTGGCCTCGAACTCACAGAGATCCGCCTGGCTCTGCCTCCCGAGTGCTGGGATTAAAGGCGTGCACCACCAACGCCCGGCCAATAATTCTTTTATATACATATTTTCAAGACAGGGTTTCTCTGTGTAGCTTTGTGCCTTTCCTGGAACTCACTTGGTAGCCTGGGCTGGCCTCGAACTCACAGAGATCTGCCTGGCTCTGCCTCCCAAGTGCTGGGGTTAAAGGTGTGAGCCACCACCGCCCGGCTCTTTTATACCTTATTTGAATAAGTAAGAATAGACTGTACTGTGGGAAAACATTAATTATTAAATTAAATTATTAATTGCTAAATAGTCACACAATTAATAAATCATTAACTACAATTATTAAATTATTATCAAATAACTGCATAAAATTATTAAACTATAAAGTAATTATTTAATTACTCTATCATTGTCTAGCAGTGTAACTTTGGAAGTTACTCTTTCTTTTCTTTTCTTTTTTTTTTTTTTTTGAGACAGGGTTTCTCTGTGTAGCTTTGTGCCTTTCCTGGGACTCACTTGGTAGTCCAGGTTGGCCTTGAACTCACAGAGATCCGCCTGCCTCTGCCTCCTGAGTGCTTGGATTAAAGGCGTGTGCCACCACCGCCTGGCTATATACACTCTTTCTTAATATAGCTCAATTTCCCTATCCATCTGATAGGGATAAAGGAAGAACTGAGGTAAAGTTATGACATAAAAACAAAACATAAGTGATCAACAATTGACAGAGATTTTTATTAACATTATAATTATTGTATTTTACCAGTAAATATATTATTTTTAAGAAATATTTTATAATGAAATCTTCATCCTAAGTAGATAATTTGATTACACATTTTAAGAACAAATGAGACTTCTAGTCAGAGAAATCTAATGGAATAACAAATATTTCCCAACAACAATAAAATTAAAAATGTGAAAAACAAGAAACCAAAACAACTGAAAAGCTATCCCTTACAAAATGTGTTCAACTTCATGTAAGAGCTACAGAAGACTGTGGAAATAACACCTCAACAAAAAATAATAACTGTACTCAGTACCCTACAGCAATTACGAGTCCTAAGTTTTGAAACAATTACAGCAATCACAAGTCACACTTTTTTACATATAGTCACTATATACTGTTTCATACATAATATATAAATATGAATATTTTGAAAAATAATATAATTTTAATCACAGTTAAAACAAAACTACCTTCAAAAAAAGACAACCTTCAAGAAATATTCATAGGGCCAAAAATGACCCAAGACCAAGAAAACCAAATGTTCCCATATAGACAATCCCAGTGCTGTACTATATCACTGGTTTATATTTGCACAGACTCTTTGAGAAGGTGAGAACCCCCACAACTCATTCTAGGATGGTCTTGTGGATTAGACTCAGGTTGTTCAGACTTGATGACAAGTGCCTGCTAAACTACTTAACCAGCCCCTAGACTCAGTATGTTTTAAAAATCAGTAACAGCCAAAAACCACCCACATAATCATGGATGATACAGCTAACAAGTGAAACTTAAACCAAGCATACAGGGTTGATTTATTCCAGATCCAGTGACTTAATGAAACTGGACAGGAAAACCAGGACAAACTCATATAGTCATCATATTATATACAAATCCAACAACTACTCCAGCTCCTTTAAACTGACCAATTCCAATTTGTCTACCTACTTCCATTAGAGCATGGTTAACCTATCAGGGGCTATATCCTTAAAGAAAACTCTCTCTCCCACTCCTGGCAGCTACCAATTGCCAATAGCTCCTCAGCTCTCTTTCCATTTCCATCTCCATGATGGTATTTTTTTTGTCTTGACTTTGAGCAGTTCTTGAGCTTGCTGTCATACTCACTGTGATTTCATTTGTGCAACTGCCTTGCTGTGTTTAGAAAACATTTTTTTCTTGTAATCACTTACCACCTCTTGCTTGTAGAATCTTTCTGCTCTCTCTCCTACATGATTCCTAAGCTTTGTGAGGAGGCGGTGTGGAATAGGTGTCACATGTATGGCTGAGAATTCCACACTTACTCTCTGAACATTGACCAGCTGTGGATCTCTGTGTTAATCACCACTGTCTTCAATAGAGGCTTCTCTGATGAATACTGAGAGACTCACTAATCTATGTGTTTAACAATAAGTCAGTGGAGGCAGTTTAATTCTATGCCCTTTTATATGGATAACATATATATGGATATTATAGGTTCTTCCTTAGTACCTATAATCTGTCTATCCACAAGTTCTTGACCCCAATTATCATTCCAGATGTTGGTTTCAACTTATAGAATGGGCTCTAAATACAACCAGAAAGGTGTTGGTTACTCCCATGATATTCCTGACACGATAGCATCAGTGAGAATATATTGCAGGGGAAAATAGTCATTGTAATTCAGAGTTCACAGGTGGGTAAACTTGATGATTGCTTTTCTCCTCTGGTACCATACATAGCACCTTCTATCCCTGTGAAAGCTAGTCAGTATGAATGAAGCTTCCAGTTTAATTTCTCCATGATCTATAATTAAGTATGTGGTATCTTCAGCAATAGGGTTTTAGTGTTTCAATTTATGGATGATAACAAGATCATGAGCAATAGCCTTTATAATTTGCTGCTGTAGTGGGTAGCCATTCCAGCTTGGATCTGGAAGTTCCAACCCCCATTGAGACTCTGGCAACTGTCACACCTACAAGGCAGGGCCAGGGGAGGCGCCTAGAGACCGGAGAGCTGGATGGGTGAGTGCTCTCTCTGTGCCGGGAGCCTGAACGGTGGGGGTGGACCAAGCAGAGCTCCAGAGAACACCGCTGGATTGTGATACACCTTCCCCAGAACCTGAGACCTACCTTTCACTTAATTTTTGAGTTGCCCACTAAATAAAGCTTCCTTTTAACTAAGTGAAGTGGCCTTAATAATTTCACTAATAGCTGCTTTAAGTGATATCTCTGGCCAAAAACTCCAAAAGAGGTCATCTATTTCTGGTATTGGGCTTTTTATTTGTTAGCCTGAGTTATCTGGCATAGGTGCCTCATGAATAGAATGATTCCTTTTAAACTCTTTTTATATGTTTATATGTAAATAGTTTAGGAAGCTTCTACAGTAGTTGGCTTCCATGGGACTCTTCTGAATGCTTATTGTTATTTACCCGCCATGCTCCTTCCTCTAGCCTGCTCTCTTATCCCCCACTCCATTACAGCTTTCCTGTTGCACTATTACCATCTAACCACTTCTGTCACCATCTTCTAACTCTCATTCCTTGAAA
The DNA here is from genome assembly GCF_004664715.2 of Peromyscus leucopus. Lineage (NCBI taxonomy): Eukaryota > Metazoa > Chordata > Mammalia > Rodentia > Cricetidae > Peromyscus > Peromyscus leucopus. The sequence continues at coordinate 84,027,774 of NC_051064.1, forward strand.
GCTACCCCCAACATGGCTTCTTACTAGTTTCTTGACATCTTATGAGTATTCTAATATGAAACATATACATATTGGAAGATTCAAAACTAACATCCATAGATGAGAGAAAACATGTAGGCTTTGTTTTCCTGGGTCACCTCACCCAGAATGATTGTTTCTAACTTGAATCATTTACCCACAAGTTTCATAATTTCATTTTTCATAACAGTTAAATAATATTCCCATTGTGTAATATATCATATTTTCATTATCCATTCAAGAATGCTTAACAAACTAGTCAAAGACAACAACTTCTTCAACCTGACATAGGGCAATTGCAAAAGAAAATCTACAACTAGCATAATATTTGTGATGAAAACTATTATTTAACCTCAAGGACTGAAAGTAAACAGAGATTATCTATTCCTGTCACTTCATTTTAAGACAGTGGAACAAGGAAGCAGTATTAGAAATGGAAAATGGTTGAAAATAGAAACTTTGATAGTGGTGATGGGTACATAAAACATCTAATCATAATGGTTGACTTATATTGTATGTGAATTATTACCCAGTAAAGCCATTAAAATGGGAAATAATGTTTTACTAAAAATAAGAAGGGCTGTCACGTGGTGGTGGTGCATGCCTTTAATCCCAGCACTTAGGTGGCAGAGGCAGGGGAATCTCTGAGTTCAAGGCCAGCATGGTCTATGGAGTGAGTTCCTGGATAGACAAGGTTACATAGAGAAACCCTGTCTTGAAAAAACAAAATAAAATAAAAAGGGCAAGAGCTAGAGAGATGACAAGTGCTTAAGACCACATCCTACTCTGCTGTCATACCCCCAGTTGTGCTCTACCTGCTAGGGTTTGCTTTTGGCTATTCCTTTGTTTTTCTATATGAATTTACTAGTTTTTTTTTTTTTTCTGAGAAGAATGGCATTGGGATTTTGACAGGGATTATACTGAATTTGTAGACTAGTTTTGGTAGTAACTATTTCCACAATAGAGCAACGTGGTCAGTATAGAAGGAAGGAAGGTCTTTCCATAGTCCAGGTCTTTTTCAATTTCTTTTTCAGTGTCTTGAAATTTTATTGTAGAGGTATTTCATTTCCTTAGTTAGGTCTATTCCTAAGTACTTTATTACATGGGGGGGGGTGCTATTATGAGTTGGATATAGTTTTCCTAATTTCTTTATCAACAGGTTAGTTATTGGTATATATGAAAGCTACTGATTTTTGAATGTTGATATTCTATCCTGAAATTTTATGGAAAGTGTCCACTAGATCTAAAGATTTCTCTTAGAATCTGTAGGCAAGTATAGAATCATGGCATCTTGGCAAAGGGGTAATTTGAATTTTTCTGACTTTCACCCATTTTGTATTTTTCTCATGTCTTGCTATCTAGCTAAGAACACACTGAAACTGCTGAAGGAAAAGAGGAGGAATGGCTTCAAGACATAAGTATAAGCAAGAGAATTCCGAATAAGAATCTAGTGGCACAGAAAGTAGTTCCAATAATTAACAAATGGGACTACATAAAAGTAAAATGTTTCTATACAAAAAATAAAACTCTCAGGAGAGCAGATAGACAATCTATAGTATGGAAGAAAAATCTTCACTGGTTACACTACAGCCAGGGTGATAATATCTAGAATATAAAAGTATTTGCAAAAAAAAATAAACACCAAAGAAAAAGAGAGGAAGAAAGATAGAAAAAAAAGACACACACACACACACACACACACACACACACACACACACACAATGCTGCCAGTCAACAAATGGACTAGTGAAGTGAACAGACAGTTTTCAAAAGAAGAAAAGCAAATGGCCAATTAGTATTTTAAAAATGTGTTCAACATCTTCTTCATCAAGGAAAATGCAAATTAAAGCTATTTTAAAATTCTGTCTCACCTCAGTCAGAATGACTATCATCAAGAAAATAGGAAACAACAAATGCTGATGAGGATGTGGGGAAAGAGAAACCAGTATTCACTGGTGGTGGGAATGTGAACTACTTCAACCATTGTGGAGACATTCTGGTGGTTTCCAAGAAATCAAATATAGAATTCTCTGGGCACACACCCCAAGGACTCTGGATTCTATCACAGAGGTGCTTGTACATTCATATTTACAATAGCAGGGATGTGGGAACAGTCTAGATGTCGATCAACTGATGAATGGATAATGAAAATATGGTACATATATGCAATGAAATTTTATTCAACAAGAAACAATGTCGAAATGAAATTTCCAGGAGAATGAATGGGATTAGGAATTATCATATAACACGAGGTGCCCCAGGCTAAGAAAAATAAAATCACAAACCTGGAGAGTCTAAATGTGTTTAACAGTGGTGGTTGGGGAAAAAAAAGGAAAATGAACAGAATTAGCAAAGGCTTAGAATGTATTTTTTAAAACCACGTCATACTGGTGAGTTTTTGTTGACTTGACACAAACTAGAGTCACCTGAGTAGTATGGAAATGCCTCCATCTGACCAGAATGTAGGCAAGTCTGTGGGAGAATTTTCTTCTTTTGTGAAGGCCATTTTGGCCCCTTTGTGATGCCACTGTGGGCAGTACCATCCCTTTGGCAGGTAGCCCTAGCTTGTATAAGAAATCTGGCTGAACAAGCCATGGAGAGCAAACCAGTAAACAGTGGCCCTCAACAATCTCTGCTTCAGTTGGCACTTCAGATTCCTGCCTTCAGTTTCTCTCCTGATTTCCCTTCATGATGGACTATTACTTGGAAGTATAAGATAAATTAAACCCTTTCCTTCCCAACTTGCTTTGGGTGATGAGGTTTATGATATCACTAGAGAAGCCAGCTAGGACATTGTATAGAAACCTAATTTATAAGCTAACTAGAATATTTAATTTTTCAAAGGAGTTTGAATAAATTGAAATATCCTGCATGCTCCATCTAGAAACCATAAATTTTTAATTGCAAATCCCAGTGCTAAGTGTGGGATACTTCTCTAAGAGTTTTTGGCCACAGAGACGCCATGGTGGCTCTAGAGGCATTTTAAGGAATGTAGACTTGGGATGGAGACATGGCTCAGAAGTTAAAAGTACTTGTTATTTTCACACATGAGGTTTGACCCCCTGCACCCACATGGTGTCTTGCAACCATCTGTGATTCCAGTTCTAGGGGACCTAATACCCTCTTAGGACCCCTTAAGGCAGTGGGCATGCATTTAGTGCACATACGTACACATAGACATACATACATACAGGAAAAACATTTACATACATAAAAATAGAGTGAATAAATCTAAAAGATTTTAAACAAAACAAAGTCAAGACAAGCTATGGTTATTGCTCTTGGTTATTCACTGGAACTATGTTGCAAGGTCCTATTGCTGAAGACACCATACACTTTGGATACAAGACACAGAAAAAAATTAAGATGAGACTGAGTTGGAAGCCTCTTCCCTGCAGGCTAGAACTACAGCCTTTCACTGGTACAATACTGGCATTGGCATTACAGTTTGGGGGGTAAACAACTGCTTTCTTATTGGATTTGGAGCCTGCTCTGTAGGAGGGAATATATGCCAGGTACTATAAATCTAGTGAAAAGCCTGTGGCTGAGAGGTCACAGGTCCTGGGGTGGGGGATGGGAACCTATTATTGTGTTTTGCTAAATGGAAAAATACACACACATGCACACGCGCGCGCACGCGTGTGCGCACACACACACACACACACACACACACACACACACTAAGTAAGTAAGTAAAGAAAGGATGAAAGAAAAAAAAAACAAATGTTTTCTTTCATGTTCAGATCCTATCAGATAATATCTGTGTGCATATTTATGAGCGGATAACTGTGTACATAAGCTATTAGATTATTAAGGAAATTAGAGGAAGAAAAGAGAGGGCCAAAGAGGTCCTAAAGATGTGGGGGGAAGTACATAATACATGTATGACATGGAAGTGGAAAACTGGCTATGAGGAGGTAGAAGGGTACAATGTGAGCACTCAAAGGGCTGGCGAGTAGATGGGGAGAGGAGAATCAACAAAAACTAGTTTTGTTTGAAATGTCATAAAGAAACTTAACACTGTGCATTCTAATAAAGAAAAACACCATGACACTTTATGGGGCTTTGGAGATAGCTCAGTTACCAGAGAACTTGCTGTGCAAGTATGATGATTGGCGTTTGATATCCAGGATACACAGGGAAGGGCAAAGTGCTGCTCTCTTAATCCTAGTGCTGAAGAGCCAGACACAGGTGGATCCCTGGGGCTCACTGGCCAGTCAGCCTAGTTTACTTGGTGAATTCCAGGCTGGTGAGACATGTATCAAAAAACAAGTGAACAGTACATAAAGAGAGGCAGTTGAGGTTGACCTGTGGCCTCTGTACATACTCATATTCATGCACACTCTCCCACATGCCCACATGTGAACATAGGCGCACCACACACACACACACACACACACACACACACACACACACACACACACACACACACACAGAGAGAGAGAGAGAGAGAGAGAGAGAGAGAGAGAGAGAGAGAGAGAGATTTACTTTATGTGCATGATTTGCTTATTGTCTAGTATAGGTAATATAGTTTTATCATGTTATGGTTCTAAGTATCTGGCAAAAAGACAGAAAAAATAAAAAGACAGAAAAAATATGTATCCCATGCATGTTTTTGAGGTTAAAAACTTATTCTATGTCTTCAGAGTCATTTCTAATAGAATTCACCCCTATAAGACACATTGCTGGAGATATCCCTCTGGTGAATTCTCATAAATGAATTTTGCAACAGCAATTTGTTTACATAAAACCTTAAAAATCAAGCGAAGTATATTATTTACACATGAGAGGTTCTATTCTGAGTCTGCATACATCTGGCATCACTCATATTTTCACTTAATTTAAATAAATAAGTTTCATAATGAGTGCCTTATATTTAATTGCTCTACACTGGCAAGCCTCTGCACCAACTTTGAGAATATGTTTATAAGAATGAAATTCCCTATTATAGCCTACTTCTCCATCCCACTCCCTCTCCTTTCTGTGTCATTGCTATGTCTCTGAATGAAGAGGACAGAGGATGTTTAAAATCATGGGTATCAATGTCCTGCAGTTGAACACCCTTTCCTTGGTTGGCTGTGGAAAGGGACACTGGAAGACAGTGGGGTATAACAGTTATGACCAGCTTCTGATTTAGGGGGACTTGGGCTGAATCCTGACCCTGGTCTTGCACCACTCGTTCAAAGTACCTGCTTTGTGGTAGCATTGAGCTAGGATCTGCAAAAGTAATGGTGGATAAAAAGATAGATAGCTCTCCAATCCTCAAAGACAGGGTAGTTTAGCCAAGAGTTCAGCTATAATTGCTTAATCAGATCAGTAAAATCAGACTGTGACTAAAAGCCAAAGCTCCAGGGAACAGAAGCATGATAATGATGTGACAAAACTGGACACCGGAAATGCAATTTTTTTTTTTAAGTTCTGGGATCAAACCCAGGGCCTTTCTCAGGTTATGCAAGTATCTACCACCGATCTGTCTCCACAGTCCTGATTGATACCTGAAAGGGGTTAATTTTTTTAAAAAAATCTCTTATTCACAGAGCTGTTTAAAAGAATATGGGTGTAGTATGTATTAGCAATTACTAGAACAGATACATTTAATTTTGAAAGCACTATGAAAATTAAGCAATTTTTTTATAAATCAAATTTATTTTTATCAAACAAAAAATATAATTCACTGCATGTGTTATCATTTCACTTGATGATTTAAAAGGAAATTCAAAGTCGAAGTTGTCAGGACAGATTGCAGATTGCAGCAGCTCAAGCAGTTTTTTTCACTCACAGTCTTAGTGCTCACACTGCTCCTTTGGCATTTACGCTTTAATTTATTAGCGTGGTGTTCTAGAGAGACAATCTACACTTAGACATGCTACATAGTGACTATGAGTGAATACACACTTGATATTTAAACCGTTATGTGCAGCTGAGTCCATGTCAAGAGCTATGTAATTTGGAGTTCTCCAAATTAACCTCTAAACAGAATGTTTTTAAGCAATACTAATTTGATGTGTATATAAATATTACAACCCATTTGTAATTATATCAATTGTTTAGAATTTAGACAAGCAAAATGATTATTTCAAAAAGACATTGTCTGGAATTGATACACGTGGGGCTCTGCTATTCTTATTAAAGCCCTGCACATCATTATTGCTTCTCCCCGGCAGACGTCTACCATCCTGTCCTGGGTACACCACAGATGCAATGTGAGCTTACAAATAACAGAAGAAGCTGTGGACTACACAGCCCATGACAGACCCATCTGAGCACACACATCCAAGAACTGCAAAACATTTAGCATAGCCTGTGCTAAATGAGGGAATGGTGGAAAAATAGAGAAACATGCAGCCTTATGAGTTATATTCAGCAATTTGTTTACTCTAAAACTGATAGAAATCCTTCAATGTTTCATGGCAGAAAAAGGGTATAGGTGATGGAGAGATATGAGAACCAGATCAGTGTCTGAAAAAATCCCCTCCAGTTAGCAACAGAGACCAGATGGCACAGAGACCATTTGTAAAAGATGGGACCCTGATTGTAGTAATTGAATTGAGATAGTATGACTCATGACTAAGGTATTTACAGGATGGAAGATCAATTGTGATTGGTAATAAACTAGATGTGGTAGTCAGGCTTCTCCAGATAGTCAATAGGGTATATGTGTTTTATGTTGTAGTTCAGAGTGTATGTGTGTGTACATTTTTTATAAGGAGTTGGTCATGTGATTACAGAGACCTATGATTCACAAGATATGTGGCCAGTTTTCTGGACTTCCAATGGCACAGATCCACCTTAAATGGTGATGGTCTTGATACCATGAAAGAACAGCCCAAGGCAGTCAAGAACAGGACCATTCTCAGTTATGGGGGGCAGTATCTATGCCTTCACCTGACTGGATGAGGTCCTCAGTTATGAAGAAAAATCTGTTTCTCTTAGTCCATTCAAATGTTAGTATTGTCAACAAATGGCCTCAGAGACTCATGCAGAATGTGGACTGACCACACACATGGGCCTCTTATGGTCCAGTCAACCTGCATAATTAGTCATCACAGTGAATACAGTTGTGAGGGAGAAGGAAGTGTTTAGAATGATCCAAATGTTTCTAGTAGAGACAGTTTGATGATGAGTGGTTCATTTCCTCAGTGGATGCTAGAAGAGCAGTTAGTTTTGTGTGTTTTTTTTTTTTTGTTGTTGTTGTTTGTTTGTTTTTGTTTTGTTTTTTATAATTTAATTTAATTTTACATATCAGCTACGGATTCCCCTGTCCTCCCTCTTCCTGCCCCCCACCCTCTCCCCAGTCCACCCCCCATTCCCATCTCCTCCAGGGCAAGGACTCCCCTGGGGATTCAGGTCAACCTAGTAGATTCAGTCAAGGCAGGCCCAGTCCCCTCCTTCCTTCACCCAGGCTGAGCAAAATGTCCCTGCATAGGTCCCACACTCCAAACAGCCAGCTCATGCACTAAAGACAGGTCCTGGACCCACTGCCTGGGGGTCTCCCAAACAGTTCAAGCTAATCAACTGTCTCACTTATCCAGAGGGCCTGATCCAGTTGGGGGCTCCTCAGCTATTGGTTCATAGTTCATGTGTTTCCACTAGTTTGGCTATTTGTCCCCATGCTTTTTCCAATCATGGACTCAACAATTCTCACTCATACAATCCCTCCTCTTTCTTGCTGTTTGGACTCCCAGAGCTCCACCTGGGGCGTGGCCATGGATCTCTGCATCTGCTTTCATCAGTCATTGGATGAGAGTTCTAGCAGGGTTTCTCTGTGTTGTTTTGGTGCCTGTCCTGGATGGACCTCACTCTGTAGACCAGTGTAGCAGGAATCTTAAAAGTTCTTATTAATAAAATCAAACCTAAGCCAGGTATTGGGGTGAACTGGAAGATCAGAGAACCAGAATAAGCCACAGCTACCTCACCTCGACTTGCCGGATCCTCAGCTGGTCTTGTTTCCACAGACTGGAGGCCTCTGAGTCCTCATCCAGAATGGGTCTCAGTTGAACTGCTGCTAGAAGCCTGAAAGCTTAACCAGGCCAAATGCTTCTAGTTCCTGGTCTTCATGCCTTATCTATCTTTCTGCCTTCTACCATCACTCCCTGGGATTAAAGGCTCACTCCCTGGGATTAAAGGCATTAGTGCCACCATTTTTGAGCCTCTGTACGTAGTGGCTGTCTGTTCTCTGACCCCAGATAAATTTACTAGGGTATACAATATTTTGGGGAACACAATACCACCACAGACCAGGCTGGCCCTGAACTCACAGAGATCCTCCTGGCTCTGCCTCCCGAGTGCTGAGATTAAAGGCATGTGCCATCATTGCCCGGCAGAACAGTGGATTTTAAATCAAATGTCAGAAGGTCTACTATGATCTTTGTGAGTTTGGGGTGGACTTAGTGACGTTAATAGATATACCAGTGCAAACAGTCTGGGACTCAAGGAGAAGTTCAGTTTAGAAAGAATTATGTGAGAGTCAACAATTTGCAGATACCAGTGGAAGACCACAGCATAGGTAGAAAGGAAAAGAAGTCGGAAACAGAAAAAGGAATCTCAAAGTCAGTACCAGGGTAATTATGCTATTTAGTGACTAGATCAGAATGGTGGCCTGGAAGTTTGGACAGCAGTTGCAAATGAATATGTGAGTACTGAGGCCTAGGGTGGGGCAGGACATCTTGATCCAAGCTGAGGGCTGGAGATCACTAGAAGTTGTAGTCAGTGGAAGAAAGCAAAAAGATCAACAATGAACTTGAGACAGAGAAATTCAATTCTAGAAATGTTTGGCTATGAAAGACAGAAGAGAAACAGGGTTGCTGATTACATGATTGTCAGTAAAGGTTTTCAACATATTTTCAACATATTTTCCTTACTAAGCCCAACAAAAACAGTCACCTACTATAATCAAAGTAACAAAACATTTAACCTATCTCTCGGTAAATATATGTGGAATAAACACATCTCATAGCCTGACATCATTCCCTCTGGAAGGCCATTCTCCTTTTTTTTTTTTTAACTTTGAAACAATGGACTATAAACTATAATCTATTAAATATAATGACTTACAGGAAATAATTATGCATCAATGCAGAGCACATAATTAAATCTTTCTTGTAGGATCCCCTGTGGTATCAAATCTCTAAAGCAAACTGGACTATTGTTCATAGGACTTAGGCAAGTGCTGACTATCACTATGTCCTTTTCCTGAGGCCTTATGTGATAAATGAGTCTTTTCTCTGCAGATGGAATGTACAGTTTCATTGTATAGGCAAAGGGAACTATGTAACTGATACTATTTCCCTTAGCAGGGGAGCATGGAACAGAGCTGGGCTCTATTTTAACCCTGGAAAGACAAATGTCAGGGAGTCATTTTGTCTCTTTATCACTCATTTCATTACTTGGTTTTCTGTGTCAACCAGGAAGTGTCGTCTGCTCTGCATCTTCTTATGCTGGAGTCTAAAGTGGAGCATAAAACAATAAGACATTCTAGCCGTCTACACTAATCCAGGACCACACACCTGTAGCCTGGCAGCGCTGCTGCTTTCTCCAGAACCCATTTCAATGCAACATTTGGCAAACAGCTTGATAACCTCAAGGGTATTTCTGGAGTCATCTGGTGTGAAGGCAGGGGAGAAAGATGGGTTTACTTTAAACGGTGATTTTGAGGTGCTGAGTATGCATTCCCTCTCCCCGACCACTCAGGCACAACTGTTAAGGAAGTCTCTCCTTTGGAAGAAGGGAGGTGTGTTTTTAATGAGCAAGAGGCATTAAAGGGAATTTGGGGCCTCTCAGAATCACCAGCATCACAGCAAGCTTTCAATTAAGGGGACATCTGTTGGGAATGCAGGGGAATCTCTATCCAATGTCAGTTGCTAATCACATTCACCTGGCCAAGCACCAGGCAGCCCCAGCGCTGGGACAGACTGCTTATTTCCTCGTGCTCAATCACACTGAGTTAAGGGGCCACCTGGGCAATATGTTAGTTCATACCTGCTGACCCACCTAGTCTAACAAAATGCACAGAAATCAACCTTCTAAGCAGACAGAATGCAGCTCCTCTCCTGCCTAGAAAGGGAAACAGAACAGAGAGCAAGAAAAAACCCAAGACTGGAAATACACAAGATGCTGTCAGGAAACCAACATTACTTTGGGACTTTTTGTCCTTTAAACAGTAGACATCAGAAATTCTTACACTGCCTGAGAGGGCAGCTTTTTCATTTTCATAAATGGAATCTGGGAGTGGACCGATGGCTTAGTGGTTAAGAGCACTTGTGGCTCTTTCAGAGGATCAGGTTGGGTTCCTAGCAAAAACATGGCAGCTAATTACTGCCCTATAACTACCAGCTCCAGAAGATCTGATGCCCACTTCTGGTCTCTGTGAACACTGCATGAACATGATACACTGGCATGTATTCAGACAAAGCACACCTAAACGTGAAAAAAAATGAAATTTGAACAAACAACAACCTGATCTGTAGAGGGTGATATTAAATAGCATTGAATACATATGTGTAGATGTGTCCATGTAAGACAGGCACATACATTTGGATGATTATTCAGTCTAAGTTAGAGTACATTTTTCCTAGACATACGAAGTATAGATAAAAATGACATTTCAGTCTCATTTACCTTTTTTTCTAACTTATCTAACAGTTGTCCCCTTCTCCAGTTAGCTTTGTCTATTTAGATCCAGACTGTTTGTTTGTTTTTAATCAAATTTTTATTCTGGAAAACTGGTTTGATAAAGCTTTCTCATTACTGAGGGCCATGTATGCATGGAAAAAGCTTTCTGTTACATAGAAATGCCTTCTTTTCCCTAGCTTAGCATGCAGAACATTCCTCTTAGGTTTAGTGGTCACTTCTATAATCATTGTGTATATATTAAAATCATGTTAGAATGATAATATTTTCCCTTAATATTAAGAAATCAATGTATTTTAAATGAAAAGAAAAGAAATGGCTGACCTGGCCACATACTTACAGTTTAATCAAGATGATTAATACCCAAACATAGGCCTCTCTCTCAGCACTTATAAGCAATTGATACATTGTAATAAGAATGAACAATAACATATGCTCTAGCAGAGTCTATAATTCCCAAAAGCCACCTCTGTTTTCTGATGGAAATAATCAGTAAGTAGATCTCCAAGGCATCTATTAATCACTGTCAGTTTTGACTAAATAAGGTTTCTGATTGGCTGCTCAGGAATGGCCAGTTGCTAAATGAAACTAAAAAACCTTGGGAAAATATCTATTTTTCCATCACAGAAATGCCTACTAGTTGAGGTCATAAATAGCTTTAAACGAAAGGAAATAAATCTAAAAGAATAAATGCATAGATTTACTGAGATTTAGTTAATGAGTGCTAATAACTAATTTATTTTCACAAAGGCAAATGAATGAAAAAAGTTAATATATGTTATACAAATCTCACATCCAACAAACAACAGTCTCTAGTACATAGAAATTTGCAGGGCATTCCTTAAGTTCTTTTAAGCTCAAATATTCATGTTAATGCAAGTGTTGGCCATAAGACTTCCACAACACCAACATTACACCTGAAAGCTGGGCTAGAAATGTCAGCTGATAATAATGTAATTTTAATAGTTGCTTTAGTGTTTGCAGCCATAGCTGGTTGACAGTGTTGATAACTTTGTACACTTAGATGTTCAGGTATGAAGTATTATTTTATCCTTACCTAACAACTATGTCCTTACCGAATGAGTGGTTTGACTTTGTGTTTAATAGCAAAAGAACTGGAATTTTATCTATTGAACCAGGTAATAAACTAGGAAATGTTATCTTTAATATTCAAACGATGCCAGCATATATGCCGTTTTTTTCCATTTTTGTCTTCTTTGCCCTCCTAAAAAAGCAGCAGTGGACCTTCTTTCTCAGAAGTTGCCTAGACAACTGGTCAGTGCATGTTTACATGCTACATCTTTGACTTTAATAACAGAGACAGGTCAAACAACCTCTCATTCATTGCTGGTCATTTGGGATTTGAGCAGAGCACTTCTCTTCTATCCATGCTTGAGTTGAGCAGATGTCTAGTCCCCAGTACATGCTCAGGAGAAGGAAAGACCATCAGGGAGATAGAGGTTGAGAAACCATGCTAACCCAGGATAAAACATACAAGGAGGAACATAGAATTGTACTTGAATCTCTAAATGACTTTTCTCATGGTTTTTGCATGGCTCTTTCTATGATTTGGCTGTACTTCCTGTATCCTTCTATTATGAGAAGAAATTCTTCAAGAATTTTAAGCAAGTCTCCCCTGCAAACCATGTATTTGCTTTTTCTTAGGAATATCCAGTATGTTTATGGTGCCTGCCCCCAAATGGCCTCTCCTAAAATATATATAATATCTGAAATGAAAACCAAGTTATTTTTTTGCTCTCTATTCACTGTTAATTTAATTTTCAGCTACGAATAATGACAATATCTTTGCCAATGAAATAGCTTTGATAGTCTTGGCTTAGTTGATACTTATCTAATGTAAAGTTGTCATTTGAGGTTATGAATTGAAAAACTAACAGCAAATCTCATTTTTCCTGGATAGAATGTACTAACTCTTGTCACCATAGTATGTAAGTGTGTGTACACATGTGTGCATGTATGTATGGTGGTCATGGCAGCAACATGTTCACTGAGAGAGAACAGTTGCGTGAAGTTATGAGGATTATCTTTTAGAAAACATTCAACTAAGAACTTACTGTTTTCTTTCCCCACCAGCAATGTCTAAAGCCCTTGCCTCTGGAATCTCTGAAACCATTCATATCTTCTTAGGAGAACATTATATAAGTCAAAGAAGGAAATAGATAGTAAGAATACTAGAATCATGGGTTGTTGATCTTATTTCAGGCAATGATCCCCATTAGTTAAATACTGAACTTATAAACACTCACCCCCATAGTGCTGTGGGATGTTCTGTATGTCAAATGTGTTGCTCTGATTGGTCAATAAATAAAACACTGATTGGCCAGTGGCCAGGTAGGAAGTATAGGTGGGACTAACAGAGAGGAGAATTGATAGAACAGGAAGGCAGAGGGAAACACTGCCAGCTGCCGCCATGACAAGCAGCATGTGAAGATGCCTGTAAGCCACAAGCCACGTGGCAAGGTATAGATTTATAGAAATGGATTAATTTAAGATGTAAGAACTAGATAGCTAGAAGCCTGAGCCATTAGGCCAAACAGTTTAAATAATATAAGCGTCTGTGTGTTTATTTTATAAGTGGGCTATCGGACTGCCAGGGCTTGGCGGGACCAGAGAGAAACTCTCCAGCTACACTCCATAGCTAGCTAGTTCTCATGTGTTATAGTCCCTGAATATATATGTTAAGAAGCTCTGAGACTGCCGACAGTAGTAAAGCATTGTCTGTTACAGTGCCTGTCTCTCCAACAGACTCACATAGGCTGTATTACAAACAAGTCCAGGAACTTCTTTCTGGGCCAAATGAGTCTTTGCATGTGGGATTGGAGCTTGCTGACTTGTGTTTTACATCTCTTGAAATCCAATACAATAAAGCCAGTGTCATCTTGAGGAGACACTATTTCATGCATTACCATATCAGTTCTGGGCAAGTTTACATAAATAGTCCAGTGTGAACTATAGCAGGCACAAGCAAGGTGTGAGTTCATAATTGGGCAAAGAAGAAGATGGAAGACGAGCTGCCTAGAACAACACTGGGCTGCTTAGAACAACAATGGGATACTTAGGGCAAGACTGGGATGCTTAGGACAACCCTGGGATGCTTAGGACAACCCTGGGATGCTTAGAACAACAATGGGATGCTTAGGACAACAATGGGATGCTTAAAACAACAATGGGATGCTTAGAACTGGCAAAACCGATCACGAACAAAGGCAGATACAAGACTAGTCTTCTGACAAAGTTCCTGTGCTCGGGAGAAAGGGTTGGTCATCAACATCACTTCCTGCTGTAAACTTGACTTAGAATTCACATGCAGTTTCATCTTTTCAATCCTCATGTTAATACAGATTTAAAAGTATATCTTCTGCACTGTTATGTTTTTCTTCACTGATTCTTTCATCTTTATTTTTTTCCAGTAAAGTCCTGTGTTAATACTCATTTTTTTTTTTGCTGGGCAGTGGTGGCTCATGCCTTTAATCCCAGCACTTGGGAGGCAGAGGCAGGTGGATCTCTGTGAGTTTGAGGCCAGCCTGGTCTACAGAGTGAGATCCAGGAAAGGTGCAAAGCTACACAGAGAAACCCTGTCTCGAAAAACCAAAACAAACAAACAAACAAACAAACAAACAAAAAAACCCTCATTTTTGTTATTATCTATAATCTTTCTGAAGTTAGTGGGCTCAATTTATAATTTTTATGAATCTTAAGGGTTTCAGAAAAAAATATGAACAGCACCTGTCTTACACAGTCAGCCCTGAATGAGGAATATTTACTTCTGCCTTTGTATTAAACACACATACACATGTCACGTAAGACTAATGATTAGGTTTTTTTTTCTCAGATCATTTGCTTTAAATTAATGTGAGAATAGAGATGCCATGAGGGGAGTTAAAGAGTTTAACAATATTTGCGATGACATTTTGTGTGTTAGATAGTGTTCATTTAAGGTCACTTCCATCCACATGCATGAGGATTCATCCAGAGCCCTAATATGAAAAGGGGACAGTGGTGGTTAAAAAGGCTGCTTCCAGCTCTCTAATGCCAAGTTACTGTTTATTTTAGCAATGCTCAAAGTAACTTAAAAAGTTAACAGTGGTTAAGTGTTTTTGAGATAATAATAGAACATCAGCACACTCTCCAGACACGGTGGAAGCCTTTGGTTCTCTACTGAAAGCATGGTAGCAGGGAATAATAAGCGCCCGTGCACGTGCTTTGCACATGAATGGAGGTGACCTCTGCTTTGGGGTGACTGCGAAATGATGTAGTGAGGTACACATGATCGTTAGGGCCTATGATTTTCGCAAAGCATTATAACAGCGCAAGATGCATTCTGTATTTGAGTCCTCTGAATGTTTTAATTAAAAAACCCTTTAAACTATGTTACACCGTTTACACAGCTGAAAAGACTGAACTGTGTGCAAGCCATTATCATTTACAAAAAGAAGACAGCCATTTTCTAAATTTGGAACAGTGAAATATTTTAATTTTGCTATTATGTCTACTATTTGTCTTCATAAGGCACAGTCCCAGGGGCCTCAGCCACTATTAAATTCAGCATTCCACATCATGCCTATGATTCAGTACCTCTGAGAGTGGAGTTCCTTAAGGAAGTCTGCTGTCCTGATCTCACCAACAAGCTCTCAGCAAAGAAACAAACCTATTTCTTTCACTAACGCAAAATAATGCTCTGGGATTTTATATTTTTTTAATAGCAGAGTTAAATTAATTATTTTTTGAACCTTAATCATTGCTTAGCTTACTACTTAGTGTAAAAGAGGGACACACACACACACACACACACACACACACACACACACACAGAGACATCCCCCTAATCTTTAGTGGGATAGAAGAAGGAGTAACCATTTGCTGTGAACTTACTGTGTGTCAAGCTCACTGATGGGTGCTTTCGGTATACTGTGTTAGTTTGTGGAACTGGGGTTCACTTTGCAAGCAAATATAGATCTTGTAACAGTCAGGAAATAAAATTGCACTTGAATTTTCGACTAACCTCTCTCTCTTGAACTAGCTTATCACCTCACCCGCTAGACAGATGTGTCCACGAGGGTTTTTCATCATTAGCAAATTCCCCAGTTACCCAATTCCATGTGCAGAAGAAGCCTTGGAAGACAACTGATTCTGCCTTTCTTATCATGTTCACCCTGCCCAGCTTCTGGCAGTTTAGTAGAGCTTGGTCTGAGGCAACCACTCTAGCGTAAAGTAGAAAGGCAAATGTTTTTGTTGGGATAATTTACTGATTTGCTTTTGATAAAATGTGATGACACTTACCATTCATGAGCCTTAAAAAATAATGAGGTAATCTGAATGGACCTATGGAAATGTGTTTTATGATAGGACTACTATTTGCTTCTGATATTCGTGGTACAGTGTGACTTTCGTCAACTTGATACAAACTTGAGACATGAGGAATAGGGAACCACAATTAAGGAATTGCTTCCATCAGACTGACCTGTTGGCCTGTCTGTGAGGCATTTTCTTTTCTTTTCTTTTCTTTTCTTTCTTTCTTTCTTTTTTTTTTGAGACAGGATTTCTCTGTGTAGCTTTGTGCCTTTCCTGGAACTCACTTGGTAGCCCAGGCTGGCCTCGAACTCACAGAGATCCGCCTGTCTCTGCCTCCTGAGTGCTGGGATTAAAGGCATGCGCCACCACCGCCCAGCTAGGCATTTTCTTCATGTGGGCCCATTCCACTGTGGTAGGTGCCACCGTGAATAGGTAGGTGGTCCTGAGCTGCTTAAGGAAGCAAGCAGAGCATGCTGTGGGAAGCAGCCAGTAAGCAGTGTTCCTTCTTGGCTTCTGTTTCAGTTCCTGCCAGGTTACTTACTGCCTTGGATTCCCTTAATGAGAGACTGTAACTGTAAGCTAAAATACCTACCCTTCCAATTGTTTGAGACCAGTGTTTGATCACAGCAACACGAAAATCAGTAGGACACAAGGAAAACATGAGGCTATAACTTGCAAGTTAGCATATGGTAGAGAGTTCAGACAATAAGATTAAAACAATTCTTCCTGTATGGGCATTTACAATTCTCAAAATGTTGATAAACTCCCATAGTTGTCTTTTGCCTGCTTCTTACACTTCATTTGCTCTTTGTGATCAAATTTTCTTGCCTGTTCTCATTATTTCCTGTGTCCTGGTGCAGCCTGCCTTGACACCAGACTGAGTATTTGCCTGAGATCCACATTTTTTTTTTTTAGGCCAGCAAGGGTCCTTTCACCCTGCTGCATGCTCTTGTAAGCAAGGCTGGTGGTATAAGACATCTATGTGGCAGGCGATGTTAGGGAAAGCACATTCTTCTCTCCTGAAGCATTTGAGCCTTTTGGGTAACACCTTCCCTGTTTCCTTACCAGTCTGCTGTGCCATTCTACTCTCTGTTTTATGAATTCACTTTCTTTTAGATTCTCATAGAACTGAGTTCATGTGTTACTTGTCTTTCTGTGTCTGGAAATGTTCACTTATCATCTTCTAGTTTCATCAACACTGTAATGTAAGGCATGATTTACTGCCTTATTAAGATTACATAGTATTTTATTTTGTGCATATATGTGTACTATATAACTCCCCCCATGTGTAGTCCAGGCTGTCATGAAACTCATGATTCACCCCATACTGTGCCAGCCTCCCAGGTTCTGGGATTGTAGACATGCTCCACCATGCCTGGGGCACTGTTTCTTTAGCTATACATCTGTAGGTGGAGACTTAAATTGATTCCACATCTGGCTATTGTGAAAATGTGTACTGAATATAGAAGTGTACATAACCTGAAAAGTAGAAAATAAATGACCTCTTTTTGCAGAAGAGTCTTACTGATGCTCTAAAGAGCTAATGAAACAGTTAGAAATAATAATCTAATTCAGTAAAGTAGGATATCAAATCAATGTGCACACATGAGTCTCATTTCTATATAGCAACAGCAGGCTATTCATGAAAGTAATAAAGCAAACAATCTTATTTGCAATAGAATCACAAAGCAAAACAACAACAAAGTGAAAAACAACTGCAAAAAATAATTTAAAGTTAAATTTAGTCAAGAAGGTGAAGATATGCATCCTTAAAACGATAATGCGTTGGTGGTGCCTACATTGGAAGTCATGCATGTGGGGTGCTTAAAGTGTACCAGGGAGACAAATGACTTTCAGCTGCTCATTTTCTTACCAATGAGTTCCCACAGAAGCTCAAAGAACAAAGTTTCCACTTCCATTACTAGCTCTACTTGACTGGAGGACCTGGAAAGGTATCCTAATAGAGCCTTTGTGCTTCACTTAGGGACAACTGAGCAGCAAGAAACTGCAAGAAGTGGAACACTGAGGGAAACCAGATCCTGGAAAAGGGTCCCAAAATGGACTGCAAAGAGAAGGTAAGACACCTTCCTCTGAGTGACTTAAGTCTTTCTTTCCCAATCTTTCTTGCTCTTTCTTTCTCAAAATGGAAATATACTTGTCATTTAGAGTTACAACCCCCTAATTTGAATAATGATACCTAAGTCTTATGTCTTTACACATCACCAGAAGTCTCAATGCATGATGTGGGTGCTGTGGATCTTCAACCTTTTTTTTCTTTTCCTGAAAATTTTAATGCTGCCTTGCTGAGGCAGCCTGGCCCCCTGGCACAACCATTGTTCCTTTAACATCTGAGGGACATTTGCTGACACATTATTTTGGATGGCAGAGACATCTTCAATTCATTTGACAGAACTTTAGAGAATTTCCTATAGTTTCTGAACCACACAAACCTTTCTGTGAAAGACAAGCCATGTAGCGATTTGGCACATGGGGTGATTAAAATCTACTTAATCTTCAGCACTTCTCATGCAGTCTTGCTTTGGGGAACTAGAAAATTCAGATAACTGTTCACCTGGAGTAGGAACAGTAATTAATAGACAGGATGGCCACGCTATGCTTACTTTGCCTGTGGTCTGATATTTACCCCCATATGATAACATGGACTTAGTTTCATAAATCTATTTGACCGTGACAGTGTTCTCTGTAGCCCTCAAGTGCAATCAGCTTCCTGCTAGGTGTTCAAGGGTAAAATTATGATCAGACATGAGGTAATTCAACATGATTTCTTGACCAGAATCTATTGTGAGACCAACATTACGTTAATGGAATGGAAATTAATAGTGCTGAGCAATGTAGACTGCAGGTACTAGTCCATTCTTATCAACTCCTATGTCAGAAGGGCACACTTTTGTTTTTGACTAGGAGGAATCAACAACAAAGAAAACCTTAAGTGATATTATATGCATAGTCACTTCTAATAGGATATACCACTTCTAAAATTAGAGTATAGATATCCTGGTTATTTAGGGATGGTCAGATGGTTCAGTGTTCTAAAGGGCACTTGCTTCCAAGCCTGGCAATCTAAGTTTGATCCCCAGAACCCACATGGTAAAAGGAGAGACTCAACTTCTGAGAATTGCTCTCCTACCTCTATATAGGAATTCCCAAACACACACACACACACACACACACACACACACACACACACACACAGTACATAAAAATATAATTAAACTTTGGTTTAAGGCATAAAAAATAAAAGAAATTGTGATGCTTCCCACTCTTGGGTAGGAAGGAGTGAAAGTCAGCACACAGTAGGGATAAGGGCATCCATGCTCATCACTGCAGTCCTATTTAAAACATCCAGGTTTGGATACAATGAAGAGTAACAGATTAGGTTTTTCTGAGTGCACTCCACTGTCTAGCTTCCTGATTAGCATCATTCCCTACAAGAGGCTCTGCTGCCTCCATGGCTACAGTTTTGCACTGGAGGTTGAAATGCCCATCTCTATCCTTGACTCTTTGACCTCTGGTCATTATTCAAGAATATGAATTAAACAAATCATTGAACTTTGTGGCTTTTCCCACTTCCTCTCAAAAGCTCACAATTAAATAACTATGTATTTTAGTTTGCTATTGGTTTACTAGTCACAAGAGAACTGAAGTGCCCCAAATCTTGTGGCCACATTGTATAACCTACATACTCTTTGGTTCTAACAGGAAGAACAGACTTACACATACAGCTTTTCATTTAAAACGAACTTACTAGATAATAAGCCCAATACATATTAAAATCACAGAAAACATAACCATATGGCCCAACATCAGGGAATTTGCTGTATTGCTTCATAAAATACCTTAAGCTTACAAAGATACTGTTTTGATTTATGTTTAGGATTGCAATGGCATAATCTTCAGCCTAACTCCCATAGCATTTGGGTACACAGTACGCCACAAGTGCAGGTAAATCACCACTGTTGAGCTCCATAGCACTTAAGAGAAAAGCATAAATGAAGGCTGCAGCTCACCATTTTTACTGGATGTATTTCTCAGTCTAAATTATCCACTCTATGTCTAAAAATAGTAATAGCCATTACTATTACCCTGAAGACACTATACTCTCCTTAGGACATTGTCTTTGTGGATAAATATTTCACAAAGCAAATTTGAGCTAAGCTTGCCTAAGCTTTCAGTAAAGACATTAGTTCACTAAGCATATTAATTAAGACAAGTTCAAATGTCTGTTTCCCTCTGCTGCCAGGTAATGATTGCACGTGCACCATTTGTCCTGCAGAAGCTGCTCATCTGAGGTTTCTGTAACTCATCCTTAGTCCTTTAACAGTTTTTAGCCACGGGATGCTTTTTTTTTTTTTTTAGACCATGTAATGGAACTCTGAACATACATTGTGTCATTGAGGAGTTAGGACATAGCAAGCCCTTTCCAAAGCTCTTGATAAGAATGAAGTACAGATGCCCATGCTGTGGTTCAAATCTGTTGTTTATTGCACAGGAAGTTCTTCATACCCTCAGAATGTGTGCACTTTCTATGACTGTTGAGATTTATTTCAACAACCTGCTTAAGTTTTGAGTCCTATATTATGTTGAAGGAAGAATATACCTAGAATATTTTTAAAGGCTTTGGATCCAATACAATATCTCTTTGGATCAAAGTGGGGCATAAATGTGGCAAGCAGACATTCAGTTAAGTAGACAGACTGATAGGAGTGTCATTTTAACTTCATTTGGAACCCTCTGAAACTCTCTATGGCTCTACTGTACACTGGGACAAGGAAACTTTTTTTTTTCGAGACAAGGTTTCTCCAGGTAGTTTTTGTGCCTGTCCTGGATCTTACTCTGTAGACCAGGCTAGCCTCGAATTCACAGAGATCTTCCTGCCTCCCGAGTGCTATGATTAAAGGTGTGCACCACCACTGCCCGGCAAGGAAACATTTTTATAACCATCAAGATGCAGGAGAACAAACTTTATAAATTGGTAAGAGAACTATTTATATCGGCTTGACATCTGTGCATGTCTGTATAAGCATTAGTGTCTCATGTGAGTGCACATGCACACACACATACACGCACACACATACACACACACACACCATATTCCTCTAGCTACTATACATTGTAATTTTTGAAAATATAATTAAAAAGCAACAATAGGAAGAGAGTCCCCAGACATTCTCTCCTATAGCATAGGGAGAAACATAGCTAATAATGTGTCTATCTTTCATTGTATAATACATGGCCATTTGAAAAGGTTAAGCAGAAACTAAAGCAAATAAGTGTGATAGATTCTGATGACAATACAAACACATTCCCATGCTGATGTGTTCAGTAACATTCCTCCTAAACATTTAATTCTTTCTTTATTGTTGCCACTTAAGAAAAATATCAGCATGCATGTTTTCAGCCCCTTTAAACTCATTTACTCCTTTATTAAACAGTACAAGAAAATAAAATTAGAAAGGTTAAAAAACTGGTGTTTTAAATGGTAATCAGTTCTCTAATTAACAGCAAGTAGATGTCAAAAAGTGATGTGTCCTTGTAAAGTATGGTGCTTTGGAGTGTAGAATGGCTGGGTAACTACTCTGGGTTCAGGAAGAGCAGGATCTCTGGACTTAGTCTCAGGCTCCAGGCTTTCACTCCCATACAGTTTGAATCTCATGAGATCTTTTTCTAGAGGACGCATTTGACAAGGGTTCTTGGCAGATCTCTTAACTGAGCTACAACTAACACTTCAGTGTCTGCCTCTGAGACTGGAACTTCATTCCCCACCAGGAACGTCTTGTTGCAATGGCTGGCCTGTGGGATGAAGACCCTTTGTCTTTTCTGTGCTGACACTTCTCTGAAACAAAAGTAACTTCACTACTGTGGTTTGAAGGAGGAGTGGATCTGAGGGAGAGAGAGGCGAGGTGGTGGTGGGGACTGGTTGGAGTGAAGGAAGGGGAAACTGCAGTTGGGATGTAACATATGAGAGAGGAATTAATTAATCAATCGAACAATTAATTAATTAATTAATTAAAATAAATAAAGTTAAATTTGAAAATTACTATTGGAAACATTGTTGTGGAAGTGGCAGTGATGGTGGTGGCCACCAGGCCAATCGCCTCCCAGTAATTCGTATTGTACCTAAATCAAGGCCCTTAACTCTGGGTTGTACTTCATTAGGAATCAGAAAACAAAATGAATCTTTCTAGCTTCCTGCTTGGAGGTTTAGATATTATCTTGGTCCAGCAGTAACTCTTGATAAGCCCATCTAATGAGTGTCATTTATGGCATTTTAATTCACCCTCTCACCAGGCCAAGCCAATGACCCGTGTGTTCCTCCTGCTCATGAATATCTATATAATTCTAAAATAAAGGTTAAAAAGCAGAATAAATTTTTCTCCTCTGGTTCTCAAATCAGTGAGGAAGCATTTGGTCACTACTTCAACATAATGAAAGGAACAGGAACAAATGATTCCACAGTAGACACAAAACCACTGGTACAGATTGTCTGCATAGACAACTATGTATTTATATATAATTTTAAATTAATTCTTAGTGAAAAAGTTGTACTTGAATCCTGGCTTTGCCTAATGTTAGCCATGGTTATAGTTGATAAATACATGATATCATGTACATTAATATCTGCTTCTTTTTTTATTAAAATTGAGACAATGTTCCTGTAATGGGTGACTGTGGTAAGTATATTTAACTAAATTAATTAAGTAATTAATATAAAGAGGTTTTACTATGTAACTCAGTCCTCATGCCTTAGTCTCTCAAGAGCTTCTATCATAGGCAGAAACCACTATGCCTGGGTTAAGATTCAAATTAAATATTCACTAGTAAATGTCAACAACTATATTGGTAAAATGTGGTGATATGATTGGCAAGATACTTAAAATTATAGAAATTTGGAAGGAAGCTTCTTAATAGTGACTCAAATTGGACAAAACAGATTGGGCAAAATCTGTAAAAAAAAATAAGACTTCCTTAACAAGTTTAATTAACTGGTCAGTATGAAAAGATAAAGGTCTTAACAGGCTGGAGTCTGGTATCCACCATATTGTTAACCCAGTTAAGATGCGTTTCTTTTTGCAATGGTTAGGTTTAAGCTTCTGTTAAGCTGCTGTGAAATAGAAGGTGTGTCACCACTTCTGGCCCCTCTGCCTGTATCCTGTTCCTGTGAGAAGCTGTTACTATGTTACCTAGTTGGTGATGTGGCTGAGAAAATTTAATCTGGTGCACTCTTAGCAGCCTAAAGCCTGCTGCCACTGATGGGAACAGACACTTTCCAACCGTGACAAAGAGCAACAGTGTCATTCAAAGGGCGATTACAGTGACAAATAGTAAACAAAGAAGAGAGAAGACAAGGCAAGGAATCTATGGCATTGCTAAAAGACTTAAGGTTTGGTTAAACAGGAACAGGACAACAAACTTAGGAAGCTCAAACCAAACAAAAAGAAATGAAAGGAAAATAAACGGAAGAACTCGGGGTGGGGGTGGTTAGTGACTTTGGGTTCCTCCCATCCTTGTCCTTCATGTGCCTCTGGGTTTGAGTTCTATGCTTTACTGTTATTATAAATAATTCCCCAGAAAAGTGTTTAAAGTCTCTATCTTCTTCTGAAGTGTCCTGCCCACATCAGAGTAGTTTTCAAGTCTGGTTCCTTTCTTGTCTTCCATTTTCCTATGTAGCTTCCGATTCTCCTCTACGTTCGCAGCTGTCATCATCTGAGCAGCTCGCGCCTCGCCATCCACAGCAATCTATCCTGCTGGCCATATTTTCCTGAAGCATGGTTTTACTATGATACACTCCGGCACAAGGCAAACTCTTTACTGGTAACCCCCACACCTTGGTATTCCAGACTCCTGTCGCTTCCCTCCACTCGGCCCTCCTAGTTTTAGCATAAGTCACTTGCCAAAAGGATTCCACAATCCCACAGCGGTGGTATCCACACCTACCATACTTGACAAAAGGATTCCACAATCCCACAGCGGGGGGTATCCACACACATTATACTTGACAAAAGGATTCCACAATCTCACCAGCCATGGTATCCACACCTACCACACCTGACAAAACGATTCTACAGTCCCACCAGTGGTGGTATCCACATCTACCACACTTGACAAAATGACTCTACAGTCCCACCAGCAGTGGTATCCATACCTATCACATCACTTGCCAGTGCATGTGAAAATTTGGGCAGGCACATCTATCTCCCTGGCAGACACTTTGCTTTGCTTTTTGCTATACCAAATCTCTGTGGGCCCCAGTGAAAAAATATGATACCTTTCAGAAGCTTTCCTTAAATAAGCCAAGAATGAACATTCTTAATTCCTGTAATATGCTCTTTGATCATCCCTAAGCCTAATGGATGTCTGGTCTGGGCTCTCCACTATTGTACTCATGCATCTTCAAAATAATTCTTACTACCAATGTGTCAGTTGGATCTGTCTTGAGGAAATGAAATTTTATAGCTGTTCCTTGGGCTAGATGTAGTGACCAGCGCACATACATACATACATACATACATACATACATACATACATACGGTTGAAGCATGAGGATCAAAGTTTGAGGCCAGCTTAAACACATAACAAGACAGTGTCTCAAACAAATCAAAACATGTACAGGTTTGCTACTCAATTTTTACAATGGTCCACTTTTTTTTTTAAGATTTACTTTATAGACTGTATCTCAATAGTGACACAAACATAAGTTACAAAATAAGATATATTTTACTAATAGTGCATTTAATTTTATCTTGGTAGAACAAACATTCTATATTTTTAGAATGAGTGAATCCAGGTCAAAAAAGGATGACTAAACCCATATTTATGATATTTGGAACATAAAAAAATGGAATGGTATAAGTGATTTTGGTTTCCCATGAGATGGCTGGCACATTGGCTTCTAGGTTTTATTTTGTTTTTGTTTTTTAGTTTGAACATGACTGTAAGATGGGTGAGTTAAAATTAAATGGTATGTAAGATACATTAAGACCAATAAAAGAAATGTATGATATAATAATAAGTTTGTATTATTTTTAAGACCACGTTTCACCTGAAATTCACGTTCTCTTCCTGACATGAAGGCAGAGTCAACTCTGCTGCTTGTTCGCAGATTAATTGTCATGAAAAGCAAGAGCTGAAGAAACCACTGAAACTGCAGCTGGTTTAGTCATAAATAATAACCACTTCCATTTCCACAGCACCTGTGAAAAGGTCCCTAGAAATCTGATAACTTTTAAAAACCATGCACCAGATTTCAAATGCAAAATCTCCCGAGAGGTAATGTGGGGGTTAGGAATTTAAACACTTGAGGTCAGTAAATGGGAAATGTCTGCTTCTCATTATGATGCTATCTCATCTACATAAGCATGCTTTGTAATTTCCCCTTATTCTTTACTTAGAAATTCCACTCTGCTGAAAATATTGTCTATCTAAATATTTAGCACACCAAAATGTAAACAGTATAGGTTTGTTGTGTTCTGTATGTTGATATTTTCAAATACAGCTTGAAATAGGTGTAATTTGAATTTGTATTTTTGCTTGGAATCCCAAGCTAAATGAAAATGCTGGCCCAGCAGTCACCACGAAATGTTAGCTGCTCACCTCATTTACTTCTGCTTATTCCTTCCAGGGTTCAAGAATGAACAGAGACACAGTGGAGAGTCTAGGACAGTGCTAGGACAGACCGGGGTTGTGACATCACATTAGGTGCTTTGTTCATGTATACTTGTCAATCCTTGTAGGAATTGCAAGTAGGCATCTTAATATTTATTTTATGACAGGGAAAATGGACTCTCAGGGTGATTAAGAAACTAGGCAGCCAGGATGCAAGTCAGAATTTGCTAGGTGCTAATGTCCCCATGTTTCTCATTGGATGGAATAGGGGGAGAACCCTGTTGAAAATACCTTTATGTACTTTACATCACTTTCTCAAATCAAAGATGACTAGAATATAGATTGTGGGCAAAATGCAATGGAAAATTTTAAACACATAAGTTAAAATTTTGTAATGTAGTCTTCACAACTGACAGCCAACATTTTAATTTTGGCACATATGGAAAGGGTATGTGCGTCCAGTTGAGAAGAAAGCTGTGGGGCAAGACCATCTGCTTAGATGCACTTTATCAGTCACCTTCTGGGGGAGGAGGGCTGGGGAGGAAGTGACCCACTGCAGTTTACCAAGCAAGTTTGCCTGGTGCTAAAGCAAGGATTTCCCTGGAACTGACCTCTTCTTGCAGTGGTGACATGCTTCAGCTGTCTTGTCACATGCAGTACGACACACACAGAACTCTGCAGACAAATACGAAAGGCATCTGTTTTCTCAATAGGTGGAACTTCCTCAAATTCTAGCCATTCACTTGATGTTACTAAAACTTAAAATCATGTTCTTTTAGAGGTAGAAACAACCTAAACGACATTTTTTTTAAAAAAAAAAAATCTGAGCTTTGGGAACAGTGGAATCTAA
Source organism: Peromyscus leucopus (assembly GCF_004664715.2). NCBI lineage: Eukaryota > Metazoa > Chordata > Mammalia > Rodentia > Cricetidae > Peromyscus > Peromyscus leucopus. The sequence goes on from NC_051064.1 coordinate 84,054,208, forward strand.
GGATAAAATATTGTGCTTGAGTTATTTAAGTAAGTACAGAGCTGTTGTCAGGACCAGGGGCTGCCTACAGTATTTGCTCAAAATCCAATGTATTTCCCAACTTGAAGCGTAACTACTAAAAGACAAAACATTTATTTATTGTTTGTTTATTTATTTATTTATTTATTTATTTATTTATTTATTTATTTATTTATTTATTTATTTATGTTGTGTGTGTATGCTTGCTCTGTTTTTTTAGAGGAGCAGAACTGATAGAATGAATCTATATATACATAGAAAAGGGAGGGTTATTAGAATGGCTCACAGGTTGTCATCCAGCTAGTCCAACAAGGCTTTCTACCAATGGAAGATTCACAAATCCTTTAGTACATTGAATATCTCAATTGGTCTTCAGTATACACCAGAATCCTGAAGAAGCAGGCTCTAATGACAGTGAAGGAAAGGACTTGCTATAGACAGGTAGAACAAGCAGGCAAAGAGAACAAGCTTCCTTCTTTCTTGTCCTTTATATAGGCTGCTAACAGGAGTGGTCCAGATTAAAGGTAGATTTTCCCACATCAAAGATCCACACCAGAAGTGATTTAATTAAGAAAAATTCTTCTCTTGTGTACTCAGCCTTTTGGGGTTTAGTTAATTTCAGATGTAGTCAAATTGACAACCAAGAATAGCCATCACACTCACCATGCTATTCATGTGGAGGTTAGAGAACCTATTTCTGAATTCAATTATCTCCATCTACCACTGGGTCCCAGGGAACAAGCTTGGCTTGTTGGTAGGTAGCACTATCCCCCTTCTGAGCCATCTTACCAACTAAGAACATTTTTTGAAAGGCAGCTTCAGAGTTCAGTTTGCTTTGAAGTAGAGTTATTTCAAGAAAGTTTTGATAGATGAATCTAGTTGCCATAGACTAGAATAGTGGATTATTTAAAGAATATATGTTGGAGTCTTTTTAATAAATGAAACGTCTACAATATGAACAATCTCTCTCTTATATTAAGGTAAAATGATTTTGTGGTTTAATGAAGCTGTTCACTTAAGGTGGTACATGCATGTGTTTATGTGTGTATGGAAAGAAACAGAGAAAGAATAATAAAAAAAAAAGTGCAACAGCTTGAAATACATATTCTGTGTCCCTTTGCTTTGTCATGTGTTCCTAGCAGCTTGTTACTAGATGCCCACCATGTCCCATTACTTGTGTTAGGGCCCTTTTTTTCCATTCCTCTAAACATACCCATGTATCAGACCTTAACCTTCTGTCTCCTTTTCTTCTTTTTTCTCTTAGGTTATCCACTCAAATCCTAGTGTCGGCAGTGGGTTGTTAACTTCTAATTTATTATTTTAAGCACTGACACTTCACTAAAATCTAGATTTATGTAGCCGATATTATGTCTGCTATTTCTACTTTGTCACTTCCCATTTCCTGTGTCCAGGAGTTTGCTGCAAGTGACAGCCCAGCTCTTCATATTCTTGCTTGTATTCAAAACCCTAAAAGCATTCTTGACTCTTTTCTTTCCCATTCCATATCCAGGGAATCGATCACTCTTGTCTGATCCTCTTCATAATATATCCAGGATCCACCTTTGTGATAACTTCCCACAGAACTCAGTTTCTAGCCCTTAATCTCTTATGGGGACAATAACAGCTCTCTTTATCTTCCCCTTTTCACTCTTGCCCTTACATTTTGTAAAGCACTACATAACACAAACATGCTTCTGCAGAAATTGCATTGATCACATTTAGTAAATTCCTAAGACCTTATCATGCTGTACTATGTTGCTGGTCTCTTATCTCATTCTCCAGCTTAGGTTCAAATAAGTTCTGATGGGTTATTTATCACTATCAGTGTGGTAATGTGAATGTAATTGGTCCCCATAAGTTCATAGGGAGTGACAGTATTAGGAGATTTGGCTTTGTTGGAGTGGGTATGGCCTTGTTGGAGGAAGTATGTCACTGTGGGGGTGGGCTTTGAAGTTTCATATATGCCCAAGACATGCTCAGTGCTTCAGACCATTTCCTGTTGCTTTCTGGATAAGATGTAGCCACCACCATGTCTACCTAAATGCCACCATTATCTCTATCATGATGATAATGGATGGAACCTCTGAACTGTGAGTTGCTATCTCAATTAAATGTTTTCCTTTATCAGAATTGCTATGGCCATGGTGTTTCTTCATAGCAATAGAAACCCTAATTAAGATAGAAGTTATTGTCTTATAGTATATATAGAAGGTATTGTGATAGACCTGATCATGTTTTTGTTTGGAGGAATTTGAACTTCAGTACTTTGGATAAGGAAAGCAGTAGAATGGGTTAAGCATTGCTTAATGGGCCATACTAGTAGGAGCATGGAAGATAGTGGTGATAAGAGATATTTGGATTGTGGAATACTGGCTCAAGAGATTTCAGAGGAGAATTTTAGTTGCCTAGAGATCATTATTGTGATATTTTGGTGAAGAATGTGGCTGCTTTTTGCCCTTGTCTGAAGAATCTGCCTGAGGCTAAAATGAAGAGTTTGGATTAATTCCATTGGCAGAGGAAATCTCAAAACAGCCTAGTATAGACTCTGTTGTATGGTTATTAATGGTAATTCTAGTAAAGATTTATGATGAAAAGGAGCAGGTTGAGCAGGGTAAATTACAATATGTAAAATTTAAGGAGAAAAGGAGGACATGGAAAAAAAGTGGAATAGAGCTAAGTCCTATATTCAAGGAGATAACAGATGAAGAAAGGGCAATAAAGGGAGTGGTGACTTCAGGGCATAATCCCACCCAGCTAAGTTTCCAACTTGTGAAATGGAATTAAAGAAAAGCTTAGGGCTAGGTGTGGTGGTGCATGCCTTTCATCCCAGTGCTCAGATTGAAGAGGCTTGAAAATCTCTGAGTTTGAGGCCAGCCTAGTCTATGGAGCAAGTTCAAGGACAGCCCCATGATGTTGGAGAAGCCAGTCATGGTATACCTACCAAGGAAAGCTGCTAACTGGGAGTAGAAGCAGTTGTGTTACAGTCAACAAAGCTGAAAGAAGTTGGCGATTTAAAGAGAGTTTTGACATCAGACATGGAGATGCAGAGTTTGGAGTTTGCCTGCCTGGTTTTCAGTCTTGCTTTGGTATAGTATTTCCTCACTATGCTCCCTTCCCTACCATTTGGAATGGTAATGTATTTCCTGTTGGAAGTATGTGATCTGTTTTTTTAATTTTAATATTATAGGTGATTACAGTTAAGAGACTGACATGAGTCTCAGAAGAGACTTTGAACTTTGAGTTTTAAAACATTGTTGAGACTGTGATAGACTATGGAAACCTCTGAAGTTGGACTAAATGTATTTTGCATTATGATATTGTTATAAGCTTATGGGGGCCAGAGAGTAGAATGTGGTAGTTTGGATGTAATTGGCCCCCATAAACTCATTGGGAGTGACACTATTAGGAGGTGTGGCTTTGTTGGAGTAGGTATGGCCTTGTTGGAAGAAGTATGTCACTGCGGGGATGGGTTATGAGGTCTCATATATGCTCAAGCCATGCTCAGTGCTTCAGACTATTTCCTGTTGCTTCCTGATCAAGATGTAGCCAGCACATGTCTGCCTACGTGCTGCCATTCTCTCCACTATGATGATAATGGATTGAACCTCTGAACTGTGAGCTGTCACCTCAATTAAATGTTTTATGTATATACATATATGAGAGAGTACTCTTGTTGACTAGCTGCTTATTTCCCTGTTTAATGTTTCTCTCTCTTCCTTCCTCCATCCCCAAACCCCCTAATTAAAATTTTTATCTGCCTCTTGTACTAATCTGTGAGTTTCACAAGGTCAAGGATTTCACTTATTTTGTTCAGTGCTATATACTCTATATCTCTGGTAAATACATAATGAAGACATTAACTCAGAATATTTTTTCTTCATTAAATTATGGATCTTGGGACACAGGTAAAAAAATCAACGTGTTAATATAAATACAATCATCAGATTATTTTACTTCATCTTATTTATGCTATTGTATTATATAAATATAATATATAAACATTATCATCATATTATATTATTTCTTCGTATTTTTGCTGTCTTATTAATATAAATGTCATCACATTACTTGAGTTCATCTTATTTATGCAGTCAGATCAAAGGGGACACAGCATTCTTTGATAATCAGTTGCACTTTCTACCTTCACTCTTTAAAGCGTATTACAAGCCATGAAATAAATGTTGAACATGTGAATATATATTTGCTCTTTAAAGCATATTACAAACCATAAAATAAATGTTGAACATGTGAATATATATTTGCATATTGTTTCAATCATTAGCACCAGGAAATGAAGCGTTCTATGACATAATGTGGGTTTGGAATATGATGTGAGATCTGTGGTTCAGGAAACTCTAAGGAAATTAACTTCATAGGCTCTGAGGCTGCAGGTAAGCAGCCAAGCTGCTTGTGGGCAGATACTCTTTATGTCGATATGTACTTTGTAAAATTGTCAAAAACTTCACATTTTCAGTGAACAGTCAGTTCCGTGTGGAATTGACTACATGGTAAAAACTGGATGAGCAAATTAAAACTTGGTGAAAGAGAGAAAGAATTTAAAGAGCTTAAGAAAAATAAATGTTTCACACAATTTGAGAGCAAATCTCAGGATTCATGTCAACACCCCAGGCATACAAAAGTTATCAGCAGAGCTTCTGCTGGCTGTCTTCTGCTCTGAAGCCCAAAGTCCATTGGAGTGTGCCTACTGACTCATAGTGTTCACAGGCTCAGAAATCCTCATGTTGCTCTATTCAGCAATTTCACAATGTTGAACAACAAATAGCATTTGACATACATAACCTTCCTCAGATAAAATGAATGTTTCTGGTTAGCACAGATGGACTCAGTATGCTAGGAGAGCTCGCAGTAGGGTAACTAGTTGTCTCATGCATGTGTAAATATGTGAGACACACGTGGGAGTTTCAGAAAGGTACAACACATCGATGAGGAAGAAGGACTGAGGTATAAAATGCCAAAGAGCACAAACTGCAGCCTTGAACCATGGGAAGCTGCTGTAAGACAGTGGGAAAGAATGGGTTTTGAAACTACTGTTTATTTGTTTATACGCTATGCAAAGAAGTTTTTATTCCTGGTCTTGATTGTGTTGGCTTCTGCTTTCTTGTGCATTCTTGTGCACAAGGTTTCTTATTTAGTATACAATGAGGAATCCATAACCCACAGTAAAAGATCTCATTTTAAAAAGGCTATATTTAAATAACATAAAGATTTGTATAAAAAGTGCCATTTGTGCTAGGAAGAGACAGGTCAGCAGTTAAGAGCACTTGAGGCTCTTGCAGAGGCCCAGGGTTCAGTTCCCAGGATCCACATGACAGCTTGAAACCACTCTCAGGAGAGTTGACGCCTTCTTCTGACCTCCCTGGGCACCAGGCATGCACGTGGTGCACATACACATGCAGGCAAAACATTCATACACATAAAATAAAAATAAGCAAATCTAAAATTGTTTTAAAATAATAAAACACAAGTACTGGCATGTATAGTCTATATAAAAAGTTCATCTTATGCTAAGGAAAACTACTAAAGTTTATTAGTAATATTACAGATACAAAATGCAGACAGCCACATTCTTGTTCAAATTCATCTACACTATTTTAAAAAGCTTATGTTCATACAGAGATATTGTACTTCAAAAAGGATATTGAAAAATGAGACAGCATGTAGGGAAAGAGCAAGAACTTGATAGAGGGTGACCTTGATATCACACTACAGGAGTTCGCATTGTTTTGTCAGATGGTTGAAGGATGTAATAACTCTCTTCATAACTGTGAAGAGCTGTTATTAGGAGAATATAGACCAGCTGTTCTTCAGATTCACAAAGTAAACTTTGGCTGGTTTTGTTTAAAAGTTTGAAAGAAAGCTCTGGAAGTAAAGGTTACTTATGGGTTTCAGGAGATTGGCAGTCTTTTTGACAGGAAATGTTGAGGTCTCATTTGCTTTGATGGGAAGTTTTAGCCTAGTCTGAGGAACTCCACTCTACTTGAGATATAAGCTCTTAGACTCAGATTCACTAATACCACATCCATTGATAATTGGTAGTGGAGGCAGGGCTGCTCATTTGTGTTAACAGGGAGTCAGGGTTCTCTCTTTGGGGGCTTTATTCTTGTCAATAAAAGTATTTAGAAATGGACTTTGATGGAAGCTCAGCGACAAGGTATTAGACTTTCATTTACAAAGAACAAGCCAGGCAAGCTGTGACTCAGCAACTACAAAGATCAGAGAGGGGAAGTAGAAGAGAGAAAGCCATGCCATTTGTGTCAGGGTACAAGAAAGCAGGAGGGTTCAGTAATGGAGGTAGGCAAGCAGCTGTTGGCAGGAGAAAAGCAGCAGTGGGAGGTGTTTCAGAGATAGAGTGAGAAGTCCCAGAGTATTAGGAAACCACGTTTAGGCTTTTGGCCACAGTATTTGGCCAAAATTAGAAAGAAGGGAAAAAAATGTCACGTTACTCTGAGTAACTCAGAAAAGTGGGTGGGCAGGCTTCGTGGTGGAGGCTCCATAAGTGGCTGCAATGGAGAGGGGTTATCTTGAAAGAATAGGCATATTATTTCACCAAAGGGATAATTATTCCTCCCATCTCTTTAGTATGTCCCCAGGTGAATCTGGTTTCCTATGGAGTGTACTACTAACCAGGTGATTGACTGGTCCAGCTGGAAAGAGACAATAACGTACAATGTTTTAATTTTTGGAGCAGATTGGAATTCCATGTATTTACTCAGATCCAGGAGTCCTAAGGAGTGGCAAAGTTGATGCTTATCTTCATAGCATTACCAGGGAAATGGAAGGTAGGCTCAAGGCTATCTATGAGAGAGGGGTTCATCCTCAAAGGCTTTCAATTCTACTGTAACATTCCTGCCTCAAGAGTTGAGACCCTAAAAGTATTTGTGATAGGCAGAAATTGGTGGCTAGATACAACCCATTTCCACCACCAAAATCCAATTCCAAAACTGTTTCCCAGAAGGGCTTGAATATCTGGAGTTTCAGTCACACACACACCTCCATGGACAGCATCCAGGCAGCAGTGCTCACTTAGGGGAAGACCTAAGTCAGAAGAGCTTCCTCCCGCATATCTGGCCTCTGACCAGAACAGTACCAATAATCTTTCTTGCTTGGACCAAGGAGAGGAATGGAAGTGCTGTTTATGGATCCCCTGCCCTAAAAGCTGCCTAACCCAATTTTGTCTCCTCTCTTCCCATCACCTCTCTCAAGAGGCATCCATAGCAGTCCTTAGGGAATCCTGTCCAGATCTGGGGAAGTGGAAGTTTCCTTTCCTATCTGTTTCTTCTCTCTTGATAATAAATTTCCCTTGAGTCATGGAGATGCTTTGAGTTTGTTTTGTTTGCTGTCATCCTACCTAGCTTGCTTTTAAAACACACACAAAAAGGAGAAATTTTATATTTGTACATGGGAATCGGAAATTGAGAATATATGCCTTTTAATTTAACAAGGTCTTTCACTCATGTTTAAGTCCTCTATCTGGAGTGCTCATTCATTAACTCATGCAAATGTGAGGGAAAATAGAAGCTCATGTCTCCGACTTACATATAGCATTCATTTGCATATCCATGCACACACACACCTTATTTTACATTAAATCTGTCTCTATACTATTTATATTTATACCCATTTGCTGAGTCCAAATATATCTGACCATTTTTTTTTTTTAAATTCAGCCAAGTGTTCTTTAGAAAGTATTCTTAAGTTATACTTGGTAAGACTTTGCAGCAAAGCAGAATTATGGTGGAAATCCTATACAAATACTCAATCTTCCCAACAGCAATAAATTACAATGCCAGAAACATAAGGTGCTGACCTCCCAGTGTGAACAAAGAGGTGGGGAGTGAGTGATGAGGAGGGAACTCTGATTAGAAATGCTTTTCTTGAAGAATAAAGCATTTATGCAGGGAAACAGCCATGAGTAAAGTCACTCCTGATGTTTATCCATATAAAGCACAAGAGGATTTTATTCAAGGGAAAAAAAAAAGAAACCCCTATGTTTTAGATTGATACTGAAAGTTATAAATGTTTAATGCATCTCATTACTACAAGTTTACAGGGTCCTTTTTACTTAAATAAATGAAGGCATGATTTTTTTAAATGAAGAAATGAGTGAACAATCCTTAATGTGAAGAAGCATTTGGTAATTTTAGGATATCAAAGTGACAAACGCGTTATGTGCAGATCTCTTTTAAAAAAAATACCAGAGCACTGCCTGAGCTGGAGTGTGTGTGGTGTGTGAGGGTCAGGATCAAGGATTGCTGTTGTGCTTGTTGTTTCACAATAGGGAGCAGCTCCCAACTGTGAGCCAGGACAGAAGCAGCATCCTTGCTTCCTTCATTATCTGCCTGCAGCCCTCCCTCTAGAAACATCCCAATAAAGCAGACCCTGGAATAAGGAAAGGACTTTACTGGGACAGAGTCATCGTATTCCTCATTGGCTCTTAACCTCTGACCCGGATTGTTTTTTTAAAAATACCAGTTTCACACCAGTAAAGGACAATTATTTGCACTAGGTAAAATATTAGTATTAAACAAGAGCAACTAAGGCTGCTAGTCCTGTGTGTTTTTTTTTTTTAATGCGAAAGTGTGTCTGGGAACTAATTTAACATCTGATTGTGAATTCCTGCATTATGAGTGGCAGTGATAATTCAGGCATGTAAATCTTATGACTTCAGCCCTGCCATTCCATCTTTTCATGGTCCTCTCTGATTCATCTCTTCCTGTACCATAGAACATTCTCTTTGCCACAGCCATAACCAAATCCGCTTGGACGTAACTTTACTAAGACAACCATCTCTTATCTTGACAGCTTTTCCTGTCAAGGTGTTGTGTAGTAGTTTCCTCCCAGACTGAAGCATTCTAATCTTCAGGGAATAAACAACACAAAATAACTTTAGAAAGTCCCTGAAACTGACCAAATTCACTAGCCTCCTCAGTCTCTAAGAGGAGGCTATATAATATATATATATATATATATATATATATATATATATATATATAATTATTATATATTCAGTAACAACTGCTGAGAGTCACTCTCATACAAATCAGTTTACAAAGAAATACTCTCAGACAAGGAAAGGTACTTAGAAGAGGCTCAGACCACACCAGCCACCTAGAAGAAGCAGAGCTTAGCCAAGCTCCTGAAAGAAGCAAGAACCAGCCAAACTGAGAAGAAGAAACAAAGACCAGCTGAGCTACTTGGAAGAAGCTTAGACAACTGAGCCTATCTAGAAAGCAGCCTTCATACAGTTGAACTGCCTATGGTCTGCACATTGTGCCTTAGATCTCCTTGCTGTTGTGGGCTTTGGTGATATAATTGTCTTTGAGTCATTTTTGATAATATAAGTAATGCCTCACACACTTATTTTTGTAATCCCATTAAAACTCGAAGTTGGACTTCAGTGCTATCTGTACTTTGGTCCATTTTTATTAGTTCCATATCTGTGGTGAGTAGGCATTTGTTCATGTCTCCCAGGAATTGTTGTCACACCACACTGGATCATATGGCACACAAGTATCTTCCTTAGACACAGGTTTCAACCTTTAATTGACTAAATATCTCCCTAACTTTCTGTGGCTGTCTATTCTTCCAGACAAACATTTTCAGTTTTGAAGTAGTATATTTTAGGCCCTTGACCATCTGGTTTCCATACCAGGAGCTTCTCACTGAACAGCAGGGATCTACAGCTCCCCCAGCTTTGTCTGGATCCAGTATTTCCTGAGCCCTGCCTTCTGCAACTTCTTTTTTGTTTATGAAATGCTGATTCCTTTTGCTCAGCTGACACAAGTCTCAGCTCAAGGATCATTTCCTGAAGGATTTCTCACCATGTGAGTGGACTCACTTCAATCTCCTGTTCTTAACACTTAGTTTTTGGTGCTATAGAATTTGCATTTGTACAATATTCCTTGGGTCTTTGTTCAGTTCTGCTCCTGGTTCTTCAATCATGCCTTTTAGAAACCAGACTCATATATTGTCGAAGCTCTCAGCAACTGGCACAGTTTCCTACACATAGTAGGTACTCAACTTCTCAATTTTCTAAAGGACTGCAAAGTGATTAAATGGCATAGAGTGTACATGAGCTCACATCTTAGTGGCTTAATGCTGAGTATGCATAGGCTGGAAAGTCTGTCTGCATTCCAGTGCCAGAATTATATTTATGAGGACATGTGGAGGGCAGAGCAGACTGGAACACTGTAGTCCAAAAAGACAGAAAGAGAAGACCATTTTTAACCTTAGACTGTACATAGATCCTTAGAAGATTTTTTTTTTTTTTAATTATTGGGAGAAAGGTCAGTTCTAAGTTTGACAAAATGCATCACTGATTGGGTACTCCATACATAGAACTTAAGTATCCTGAGCTGCTGGATGATTCCTGCATGCTGCTCATACCAAATGTTCTCTTTTAGTGTGTAGAAGGAGTCAGAATTTGCTAACAGAAGAACAGACAGTCCTTAATGTGGGGACCCACGATACGCATTTCCTTCTCTGCATCCTGCTTGCCATTTTTCATTCTGACTGTGCAGCAGATATGTGAAAAGTTGCCTAAGTTGCTCCTTCATTATATCTGTTCTATTTCCCCTTTAAAAGTTGCCTTTCCTTCTTAATTTTTCTATAACATCTACTTGACTTTGATTTTTAGCCTTAAATTAAAAAAAGAAGAAGAAAGAAAGAAGGAAGGTAAAGAATAGGGTTATTGAGATGACCCAGTAAGTAAAGGCACTTGCGGCGGAGCCAGAGGACCTGATTAGTTCCATATGACCAACATGGTGGAAGAAGAGAAGTGGCTCCCCCAAACCATTTTCTAACCTCCATACATGTGCTGCGGCACACACACACAAATAAATAAATAAATAAATAAATAAATAATCAATCAATAAATAAATGTGATACATTTTAAAGCCAAAGAGCATGAAAACAATACTGTGCAATTTTGAGCAGATGACAGAACTGAGCCTTTTGCCCCATCCATGGCCATTTAGAAGCAATCCTACCAAGTCATGATGAGGGCATTGTTTTTGTTACTGATTGGCTCAGGAACTAAGCCAATGAGCTTTTCTAAGGTATAGAGAGCATTTAAGAAAGATATAGGAATGCATATGAGGAAGTAAGATACAAAAGGAAGCTAGCTAGCTAATTCTGTTTTATGAGAAAAACATGTTTTTTTAAAACACATTTATTAGAGTCCCAGAAGGAAAAAAAATATCTCTCACTAGACATGGCAAAAGAAAAATATGCTTATTTTCTGTTCTTTGCTGCATTATACCTCGGGATCAGCATGTTTTACAGACTGAAGGTTTGTAAGGTCCCACACTGAGCAAGTCTATAAAGGGCTAAATTTTTCTAGCATGTGCTTATTTCCTGTCTCTGTGTCACAATTCTCAGAAGACTTGAAGATTTTTCATTATTATTACACCTGTATGGTGATCTGTGATTAGTCATTTGTGAGGTTATAGTTGTAATCATTTAGGAGACCCACAAGCTGTGCCCATAATAATGAAAATGATCAGCTATGTTCAGTGACCAGCTATTCCACAATCTCTCTCCATCTCCAGTCTCTAAGACACAGTATATGGAAATCAAAACAATGAATAGCCATCTAATGAGATCAATGTGTAGTGATTTGAAGCTATAATCATAGGACTTTAGAGGCTGAGGCAGGAGGGCCATCATGAGTGTGAGGTTCACTTGGGATACACCAGGTGTTAGATTACAGACAGCCCTGTGCTACTCAGATGACTGGAATGCTTGGAGTCTTAATTATGACCAAGAGTCATTGATTTACCACGAAGCAACAGGACTGGTGATGATCATTACATGCTTAGTGTCTGAGAGATATGATGAAAAGAATCAGAACTGCCAGTGAATCATGACTTGCTAGTTTGGGTTGATTTCTTATAAGTACTTCATGTGCCTTAAGTGATCATGAACACTGAAATTGAACCAAAGGAAGGTCAGGCCTGATTCTAAATGCCCAACTGGCTCACAAAGCAAGACACATTTGATTATTATTATTAGGTGGTATTAAAATATTATTTATTCATTATTTTATTCTATTTTTAGATAGGAGTCTTGCTATGTAGGCCATGATGGCCTCAAAATCACAATTGTTTTGCTTCTATCTCATTCACATTGGCAACATGACTGGCATGCCTGTTTCTAAATTGTCTTATTTTGTTAAGAGATACTAATATGGCTCTACCACAGAAATACCATTATGCATTAGGTTATCGACATTAATCCAGCATAGATCATAGGAAGGACAGTGAAAATTGCCAGAAGATGAATGGTGAACACATTGGTGCAGTTCTATAAGTGTTGGGAAGGACATCAGCAGACTATGGGAGGGCCAGGTAGAGAAGTAAGATCTGATCTCATGTACAGGCAGAGAAGACAGGGGAAGGTGGTTGAGGAGCAGCATGGAAGAGTTTGGAGGAAAGGGAGGACTTTGTATTTGGCAATTCAGCATGCTCCCAGGAAGAGAGCAGGAGAGGAGAGAAGCAAACAGGGAGGTTGGCAAGGTATGCAGGACTCTGTGGGTTTCACCCAAAGCCTCAAAACACAAGTACCAGCACTGGATGCAAACAGCAGGAGGTTAACACAGCTCTGTTCTACTCACTTGCTTTGAGTTATTTTAAATGTTTACATGAAGGAATGAGTGTTAATAACAGAACCCTTGAGTATACCCTAGGGAAGGCAACCATATTTCTACCAAGACTTCTAGTAAGCCAGGTGGATAAAGTTCCCTGATCTTGAAAACTTTTAAATGCTTTCGAATATTCAAAATAAACACTTCACCTCCGAGCATGTTGATGAAGCCACTAGGCATCCTCAGCTTTATAAAGTTACTACTGGTGTTGGAGGGCCCAGGGTTTAGTAAGTGCTTCATGTATCAGGAAGTTCACATCCATCTTTTTCATTCAGTTGATTCTGCACATGATCAATTACTGGTTTGTACCTTAGTTGACTTTGCAGAAAATTAGCACACACCATAGCATTAAGGGTACCCAGCAATCAGGAATTAGATTTCCAATATTTCACATGGGTCTTATGTGTTCTTGTTGTGTCATTTGAATCGTGCAACGCGGTAAGCTTTTTGAACTTCAGCATCTCTGTGTAGCATGGAGATCATCTTACTTCTATGGGAGAAGCCTGTTCTCAGGATTAAATGAAATAATAACACTGAACATGATGCCTAGAACACAGCAAGCACTCAGAAATATTAGCAGTTCATTGTCAGTAGTCATTGTTATTGATCTATGTATACTACAGGTGAAATATGAATATACTTGGAGCAGCAGTGTATTTGGAGTTACTGGATAGCTGACCTTTGGCCCTCAGCTACACTTGGGAAGTGTCCCTAGAAACTAGGACACTGGGAACAGCAGGGTCAGTAAAGCAATCCAGATGAATGCTGTTATAGGTTACCAGCATCCTGAAATTCAAGGTTCAGACATCAGTAGATAAAAGAAGTTGTCAAGCACAGCCCCCACTCCACACACACACACACACACACACACACAAAAAAAAAAAAAAAAAAAAAAAAAAAAAAAAAAAAAAAACAAGGCAAATCTGGACTACCTCCATGTTAAACATCTGCTGACCCAAAGGCAGTAGAACTACGTCTTTTGGAGAATTAGTCTGAATATAGACTCTGGCTGAAGGCAGAAGGCCTGCTTTCTAGTTTAATCCTGTCATTTATAAGCTATTGATACTGAACAAATGTTGTGTCATTTTCATTATTTAATTTGTTCATTAGTAAACTAGGCATGTGTGTGTGTTTTTTTTAACCTACCCCAAAACATTGTTGATGTGATTAAATGAAAGAAACCACTTGGGAAAGTCTAAAGAGCTTCACCAAGTCCTTAATAAAACCTTTTGGTGATATTTTTTGAATCTTTTTCGTGTTCCATGGATGGTAGTTTAAAACAAAGAAGAAATATGTTGCTTTAAAGGAAAAAGAAAGAAGAACAGCTAGACTTTCTGTGAAGCTGGTGGGCCCTGTGGTGCTGGCACAAGGGAAGACCTCAAGCCTCTGCACTGAAGGAGGGACTTCTGGGAAGGCTACGTGCATTATCTCATCAAGGTGATAATTAGCCTCCCTCCCCTTGCTTTCTGGGCAATCACCTTTCCAGGGGCTGGGGTGGGTGTGGGGATGCCAATCCTGGTTCGGTGACTGACAGGCCTCACTGGATTAACTTCTAAAATGAGAAAACAAAAGCACATGAGGATTTAGGTAGGTTCCAATTTAGGTAGGTCTCCACCCAGCTACTCTTTCCACCAGGGGGAAGTAGTTTTGTCTTTATGGGTGTCCACAAAGCCCAGATACTCTACATTTCAATACACTGATTTAAATGCTAAGAATGGGCTTTGCTTTCCCTGTTACTTAGGAAAGAAGAGGTGGGATCTAAAGGCCACTGTGAGGGAGCTGTTCATGCTCAAAGGCCTCCATCCTTGTTAATCTATGTAACTGATTTGCAACAGCTTGTATTTCTTTATTTTTTTTTTTATGCATTGATTGGTATTCATTTCTATTTTCCATCTCTTTTCCTCTCACGTAAGAGCCAAAAGCCTCAGCACAGTTTCCCTGTCACTCTGGGCCTTCTCATTGTTTCTCTGAAGCTACCCCTCAGACCCTGCAGCTGCTTGCCACCTTCCATTGCCAAACACATGGTATTCTCCCTTTATCTCCCTTATGGCAGCTGCCAAGATTTCCAGCTTTCCTGCCTCGTTGTTTTCTGTCAAACGCTAATGAAATTGCCCAGGAGCTTCCATTTCAGTCTGTTTTAAAATTCTTTTATGAACAAGACTAAGAACCCCCCCAAAAGAGACCTGTTTCTCCAGTAACAAAGATGCATAAGATTCAGTAGAACTCAGTGCAGATGGATCTGGAGAATATGTTACACAGAAGACAAAGCATGAGCTTATTTTAGATAGATGCTTGGAAGTTTTTCAGGGGGAATGAGGTGGGAAGGATGGTACAGGGACAAAGGATAAAATGTGCATAAAACATAAAGCTATCTCCATGAATTGTATTAGGCCCCTTTGCAGCCAGGACATCAAGCTGATTGAGGTTTTGCATTCTTTTGTGGTGTCATCACACACTTTCAGCCTTATTACTCTTGGGACCTTGATCCTTGATGACTCATGGTCCCGTGATTCTTTCACTTATGTCACAGGTGTCCTTACACCTGCAGATGTCATAGCCTCTGGTAGTGAACAATGAGTATAACTTCCTCTCTGGTTTCACCAAATACTATTTCTACATCCTTCGATGTTGCAGCCCTGCCTTAAGCAAAGGATACTAACTGAGCAATGACTGTGGCTGATCACATCATTTCTGCCTTACAGCTGAACAGAAGGTTTCAGTTTTCGCTGTCTTCTAGGCTACTTAACTCTCCCCAGCAGAAGTATTCAGATGAAGAAGCCCAACTGTTAGGATAATCTTGTTGATGTAAGACATCTGTATATGACTTCATGACATCTGGCACTGTTTGGAATATAAGGAATCCAGAGCTCTGAATTCTCTAAATACACCATGTGACAGCTAAAGAAATGTTTGCTCATTGGGACAGTAACAAAACTCTCAAGCCAGGTGAAATAAGGAAAGGTATTCTCTACATATAAATCTATAGAAATGTATGTGGCATGTGTTATATGTGAAAAAGTGACGTCAATATACAGGCATTTCACATAATTCAAAATCATTTCTATGTTAGGTCTAGATGGACTCTTGCAAATCACCTTTACATTTATCTAAAGAGAAGTTCATTTAACAAACACTTAACAAGGAATAGCTACATGCTAAGTATGATGCTGAGGATAAAGTGATGAAATGCTCCTTCAAGCAGGTAACATGCAAGCAAACATGTAGATGCATGGCAAAGACAAGTCATGAATGAGTCATTTCTTCTTGAGACCACTCCAAATGGCTTTCACAGGATGTCTGGCCTGGGGCTTTGCCCCTCCCTCCGTAGTCACAAGTGAAGAAGGCACATGACCAGGAGAGAGCAGTGTGTTTTCCCTTGGGACTTCTCTACTAGCACATTCAGAAGAGATTCTCTTTCCACCTGGTTGACTAAGGCAAGACCACAGGACCGTGAATGTCATTTCGGTAGTCATTTTACCCACCACAAAGAACGTGGTGAAGAAAGAAGAGTTGGAAAAAGGAAGGAAAGGGAGAGGGAGGAGGAAGAGGGAGAAGGAAGTTAGAGAAAACGAGAGAATGCCAATTGTATCTTTAGTCTCTTATAATTCTTTTGCATTTGTCTAAAAATTCATTTATTTGATACCTGAATGTGGGGCATTGTAAGTATCATATCCTAAAGCATTAAAGTAGCAGAGTTGAGAAGAAGTGAGACTAAAACCCCAAATTTTCATTACAAATATTCATTTGTATATTCTGAGAAAATAGAAATTAGGGCTCACACTACCAAGGGTCACCCTTTGCAAAACTAGTGTAGTGGCTATTCACAAATGTTCATGGCACCATCTTTTTTTTAAAAAAAAGGAGGTATATTTTCTATGAACCAGCTGTTCAACATTAGGAATTTATGTATGTGCACATTAGAGTACATGCACAAAGACTTCCTAGTAATTATTTGTAGTAAACTTGAGCTAGAAATAAAGAAATGTTCCCCACAGTATAATTGCAGATAAACACACAATGAAATACTATATGTGAGTAAAAAGTGAATGACATAGACATGTTTAATAGGATCTTACTATCACAATATAAAGTGATGGAATCTAGGCAAGGAAACACAGAAAACAATTCCATATACTTAATAGAATAAGAAAAGAACTCAAATATGTCACTTGAATTACTTGGCAAAATACTAAAGAAAGGTAAAATATAGGAATAATTCTGAGAAAGGGGAGTAACATGTGGGTTTTGTGCTACTAGTAAGTGTTGAGTTTGGACTAGCAGGTAATAGTGTGAGGATTCAACTGGATTAATCAACTGGATTAGATTATGCATATGTGCTGTATTTCACAGTAAACACCAGAAAGCAAAACAAGCACTCTAATAATCAAATCGATTCAGTCCCAAGTTGCAGAGACATATTCAAAACAAAAACCCTATCATGGTAATTTACCACAAAACTGATTACAGCAGGGTGAAAGAAATGGCCCAGCCAGGAGTGCTGGCTGCACAAGTGTCAGCCTAGAGTTGGGATATGATCCCCCATGTAAACAACACAGGAGTGGCTGCCTGTGTGCCAGTATCCCAGTGCTCTGGGGTTGGAGGCAGGAGGACCACGGTGGCTTGCTGGTACAGCCTGCTCCAGCTCCAGTGAGGGAGTGATAATGGAGTCCACTCACTGTCCTTCTTTGATCTCTGCATATGTGTGCTCTGTAATGCAAATCTGTACATACATGTGTACATATACCAAATACATACACACACACACACACACACACACACACACACACACACAAATGCAAAATCGAAAAAAACAATTACAGAGAAAAAACTGATATATTTCTTTAAAAAAAAAAAAGATTTATTTATCTATTATTTATATAATGTTTTCCCTACATTTATGCCTGCATGCCAGAATAGGGCACCAGATCTAATTATAGGTTGTGAGCCACCATGTGGTTGCTGGGAATTGAACTCAGGATTTCTGGAGAGCCAGTTTTTTTTTTTTTTTTTTTTTTTTTTTTTTTTTTTTTTTTTTTTTTTTTTTTACATCCATTCAGTTCTACATATCAGCCATGCCCCCCCCCCCCCCCCCCCCCCCCCCCCCCCCCCCCCCCCCCCCCCCCCCCCCCCCCCCCCCCCCCCCCCCCCCCCCCCCCCCCCCCCCCCCCCCCGCCCCCAACTGATCAACCTCACTGTCTCACCTATTCAGACTGATCCATGGCCCCAGCTTTTTCATAGTTCATGTGTTTCCATTCATTTGGCTTTTTTTTAACCTCTGAGTCATCTCTCCAGCCCTGATATATTTCAATAGACACAGAAAATCATTCTCTGAATTTCCATAGTCACATGTAATTTGAACAAAACTTACAAATAATGAAAATTACTTTAACAAAGTTTATAAATAATGACAGTTATTTAAAAAAAATAAAGAAAAACTTAAACATTATCTTCAATTGAGACACATTATTTTCCATTTACAGCAGGACCATGTCAGTCTTTATCATCACAATATTTAATCAGACAACTGAAAGCTAATCTAACTATGCTAAAAAACAAAAACAAACAAATAAACAAACAAAAATTCCCCAAACCCAGATGTACTAAAAAATTAAAAGAATGGAAGAGAGGATATACATTGTCTTTTCTGACAGATGATAGAAAAATCTCCTTAGAAAAGTCAATCAATAAAATCTTTGTTTCTCTTTTATTGTTAGATAAATGATGTATTAACAAAACAAATAATATTTCTGTTTTATAGCAACCTTGGCCAATGTGAAAAGATAATTTCAACAGCAATACAAAATATAAAACTTGAATGGATTTTTGTTATCTCTTGCAAAGAACACAGATGATCTAAAAGAAAAGAATGGAATCTTTTGTGCTCTTAATTGGGATGAGTAGATAAAAGCTCAGTTCCCTGAAATTTAATAAATTCTATGTACTCAAAAGCAAAATTTCATTTGGATAATTTTAGAGCTCACTTTGTGGTAGTTTGAATGAGAAATATCCCCTATAGACTCAGGTTTTCAAACACTTTGTCCCCAATTGGTGTGCTGTTTGGGGATGTGGTTGGTGCTCTAACTTGAGTATATTAACCCACTTCCCCGTATCTGATATGCCACTATTGATCTTACACTTTTTTAAAATTAACAGTTGTCCATAAGGACCACCAGAGTGAATCTACTTTTCATTGGCAAGTCCTGTAGTATATCTTTACAGTTTTACCTCAAGGTATAATAATTCTGTAAGCCTGCGTTATAACTTATTTAGAAGAGATCTTTATATTCTGTCTCATAAAATATCATATTGGCCCACTATACTGATGACATTGTGCTGATTGGACCAAGTGAGCAGGAGGTAGCAACCACTCTGGACTTATTAAATAAAATGTGTATCAAAGGGTGGGAAATAAATTTAACCAAAATTATCTGTCTCGGTGAAAATCCTAGAAGTCCAATGATATATAAGGCATACAGATACAGAGATATTCGTTCTAAGATGTACGGTGAGCTGGTAGACTTGGCCCCTCACACCATCAAGAAAGCTGCACAGCCTCCTTCATCATCTAGTTAGATTACTGCTTCCTGAAATAGCTGGTCCTCATTATTCATTGTCTTAGCTACTCTACTCGAAAGGCAAGACTAAAAATGAAAGAGAACATCTTCATGACAGGTATGGGAAGGGACTTTTGAAACAATACTCAAAAGGAACATTACTAAGGCAAAGACCGCATATTTTATAAAACAAAAATTAATGTTTTTTTATTTACTATAGATTTAATGAGGAAAAAAATCACAGCCAACAAACACACTGGAAGGAGTGGAAGAGAAAGTGGAATTTTCAGTCAAAATGGCAAGAGCCTAATAGTAGATTCTTATGAAATTCTTGCTAATGAACAACAGCAACAAAAATAAATTAAAAATTAAGATAATGACAAAGGACACTGGAAGGGGACATCTGTCCTTTCATTACTTCCTCCTCCCCAAAAACGTTGGAACTAATGACATAATGTCCAAATGCATGGAGAAAGAGAGATGGGAATCAAAACACTGGCAACAGTTTTGATCATTGCATTAACAAAAATTAAAAAGCAGGAGCATTCAGAGGTTGGCCAGTGATGCAGAAGCTCTCGGTAAATTCTTTAAATATTGAGACAGCAGCAGCCATTCTGGATCTGATCTGGCAGGGCATTCCAGAATCCATATTGTGTAGAGACTTTGATAATCAATGTCATTCCTGGGCCAATTTCGTAGGTGCTCTTACTCAAATGCAAAGGGGGTCAGTATCATTGGTGGGTTGTTTATGTTAGTGAGGTGTTAGAGGTTATCGAAGTGAATGTGGAGTTTCATGCTGTAGAATACCGTAAATCAGATAGAGACAACAGACAGTGGTTGAGATGATACTTAAGCACATTTCTAAGGAAAGGTAAGAAGAAACAGAATTCTCATATGTTTTGCAAGAAGACACACATATAACACATATAAGGCAATGATTGTGAGTGGAGGAGAAATTGGCAATAGAAAGAAGAGAAAAAAGAGAGTACCTAGGTGAGTGGGTTAATAAAATCAATCCATGCTGATGGTCGGACACAAGACTGAGGAGCCCAATGTCCTTTGCTCTTGAGGTCCTGGAATGGAGATAACATCAGGGAGAAAGCCAAGGGCAATAGGAAGCCAGACTTCACATCCAACTAGTAGTAGCAGAACTGCTTTAGATGTCTTTGGGAACTGCTAAAATATGTGACATTTGGGGTGTTAATAACATAATGAGGACTCAGAGCAAATTAGCACATATTAAAGTAGAAGACACTAGAAAATCATGAGATATAGAAATTGGTCTAGGATTAGACATTTATCCTTGTGGTGATATTATGTTCTCCAATATATTGTGCACTCTAATAAACTTTTCTGGGGTCAGAGAACAGAACAGTCACTAGACATAGAGGCCTAGCATTCTGAAGGCAGAGATCTGTCTGTATCTCTGTGAGTTCAAAACTATACTGGAAACAGCCAGGCATGGTGACACATGCCTTTAATCCCAGGAAGTGATGGCAGAAGGCAGAAAGGTATATAAGGTGTGAGGACCAGGAACTAGAGACTGGTTAAGCTTTTAGGCTTTTGAGTAGCAGTTCAGCTGAGATCCATTTGGATGGGGACTTAGGCTTCCAGTCTGAGGAAACAGGATCAGCTGAGGAGTTGGCAAGGTGAGGTTGGATGTGGCCTGTTCTGTCTCTCTGATCTTTCAGCATTCACCCCAATACCTGGCTTCAGATTTGTTGTTATTAATAAGACCTTTTAAGATTTGTGCTACATATCCTCCAGTCTCGAACTGTAAGGATATATTGTGACCATGTGTTGTTTTTGATTAAATTTCTAGACTCATTTTTTTTTTTTTATTTCAAGGAACTCTGTATACATTTGGAAGGAATTTGATGATGAGCATTCTTGTTAATTCTCTAGACTATGGTGTCACTGACATATTGCATGAATTACAAATTTTAAAAAGCAGCATAAGCCTTATCATCTGTACAGCCACAAGAGTACCATGGCTGTCCTGCACAGGAGAATCAAGAATAGCATCTTTCAGAAACATTTGGTTCTGGATAATCTCTGCACATTTTAAGATGAATAACCAAAGAAAAAGTGACTGGGGGAGATATTTCAGTTGGTAAGTTGCTTGCTGTGTAACCATGGGGAGTTGACTTTGGATCTGCAGGACCTAAGCTACAGTCAGGCGCATCTGTAAACCCAGAGCTGGAGGAGATGGCATAGAGTGAAGATGAGAGGATTCCTGGGGCTTGCTGGCAAGCTTATCTTGCTGAACCTGATCGGTGAGCTCAAGATTCAGTGTCAGACTATAAGGTTGGCAGCAATAGAGGCATTCATCTGACCTTGACCTCTGGCATCCACATCCACAGGAGTCATGTGCACATACATCTGTACAAATATTCACTTATACCTTGTATACCTTTAACACACCCCAAACCTCCACCCTCACCAAACAATGAAAAGAAACTTGGGGGGAGGATCCTGCAATCACTAGTCAAGAAAGAGGCCAATTAGATGAAAGATTATAAAAGAATAGCCATGTAAAATTATTTATTCAAGGAAGTACAGACAGTCATTGATAAAAAGATTATCACATAGGCTATGAACAAGAATTCTTAGAAAGAAGCTGTGACTGCAAAGGCCGGTTGATTGATTAAAGCTTCAGTGATGTGGAGAGGCTGGAATGTTGCTGGACCAGGGACTAATTGCTGTTTATTTTGGGCTAGCTTTAGTTTCTTATAGCCATTTCTTGCCCACTCCTGTGTTGTATATAACATCTCATGCCTAACAGACAAAATCAAATCAACATCTTCTGCTTAGCAGATAAAACCTTTAGGAATGTATTAAATTAACACACCCTTGAATTGAAGGGCTAAGAATGCTCTCAGATAGCATGTAAGGTATACAGAAGAGTTCTCTTCTGTATAACCTTTCTGATGTACCCAGCAATGTATTTGAAAAGTGTCTTTATTTATGACTCTTATTGTTCTACTACTATAAAAACTCCATTAAACTGCTTCCGGGTTGCAACATGGGATTTTGGGAAACCTAAATTTGTGTTTCTGAGTCATGGTCACTGATACTTAACTCTAGAGTAAACTATCTCTTACCATCTTTGAAGAGAGAGTTGTGTTTTTATATCAATAAGATCACATTCTATGAAGTAGAGCAAAAATAACCAAAAAGCAATAGGCTATCAAAAATAACCACAAACCAAAGAAACAACCAAAAAAATAAATAAATAAAAAGCTGTCTTTTTCAAAAGCCCCACTAAAAGAAACTAAAATTATAATAACTAAATAAAAGCCTACTTTAGAAATGATAAAACTGACATTATAGAAATTTAAATCAGTTAAGAAAAAGAGAGAAAGAAAGAAAAAAAGACACTGCAGAATCTTTTAAAATGAACTTTAAAAACAAAACAAAACAAAAAAACCACAGCTCAGCCTCGAACTCCCTGTTGTTTCTGATTAGGTGGAGCAAAGGGAAAGCAGTGCAGGTGGAGAGGAATTGTCAGTGCATCATTGGAAACAGCCCCTCTGACAACATGGAGACAGCTCAGAAGAGCACAGCATGCAGTGTGCACCGGACCCCACCACAGGGCCAAACCGTGGTGTGTTCTCAGAGCATGTCCACTTAGGAGGGCTGTACAACACTGAGTGGCATCTTTTGCAGAAATTGTTGTCATATGAAGCACATGTGGAGCTGCCAGTTTTCTTTTCCTTTGAGATTTTGAAAATTAAAAAGGCTGTGTTTCTAATCTGTAACCCTGTTCCCAAATCTGCACAATTCCACCAAATGTTTTATCCCAAGCAGTTTATAACTGGCCTAGTTGTTATCTAGAAAAATATAAGAAAAAATTTTTATTAGCTGTAAATAGGCTTAACAGTATGTCTTTAGAAGAGATCACTAGCCAATGACATATTTTAGCTGGCTAAATATAAAGATAAATCATCCACAAGTGAGAAAAATGAGAAATGAAAAGTTTTTCTCTAGCCTCTAGTTTGTCAGTGAGGTATGCTCTGTGAGCTTCAGAACCCATATCTCAGTTTCAAACCTGGCTTCTGTGATCGCTTCAATGACAGTAGCTTTTTTTTTTTTTTTTCAGTAACTCTGAAACAGAATTAGTATGAATAAGGATTGAATTAATATGTGTAAGTGTTTAGGACCAAGTCTGGTACACAGTTGGGGTTCAGTGGTATGCATCCTCTGTGATTATTTGTTTATAGTTGAGCAAAAACTGCAGCAAGGTTTTCTCTTTATACAATTTACTTAAGCCAATAATCCAGGCTAATCCTCTTAATGAGATGAGAAATTAAAGTCGAACAACAATAATATTAATAGCTCCATATTTATTACTTACTGCATGTAATAATTTGGTGTCTATTCATTTTACCCTCATATAATTTGAGTAATAAATCCCACTATTATTTCCATGTTTTAGATGAGGAAAATAAGACCAGAGAAATAAGTGCCCATCAAAACTCACATGACTCACAAGTGTTGGAGTTGGGATTTGAACAGTCTTCTGTTAACTGAATAGTAATTCATTGAAGCTAATCGTTAATTCTATGTAAGATTTGAGGCAAACAATATAATTTCATTGTATACTCTTTTTCTTTAAATAGCCTTGCAAAATTCAAATTTCATAAAGTATACAGTTCTATGGCAGGCCAGGTTAGAGGGAAAAAGGTATTTCAATGTCCTACCATGAAACAATTCAATTGGAGGCATCTCTTACAGCATCGACTCTCCTCATGACCAAGTGAACTGGCACAGCCACTGTGTTGGCTTTCTTTTGCTGTGACAAACACCAGGACCAAAATCAACTTGGGGAAGAAAGGGTTTATTTGGCCTATACCTTCCAGGAACTTTCCACTATGAAGGGAAATCAGAGTAGGAACACAAGATAGGAACTTGGAGACAGGTATTAAAGCCAGGCCACGGAAGAGCACTGTTTATGGGCTCACATGAGGACCAAAGTTACTTGTTAAGTTTAAATTACTGCACTGAAGAGATCGCTAAAACAAAAATATTTCTAACTTGTAAGGCCCACTTGCCCAAGGACTTCCTGGAATGCTAGGAGCAAAAGATAACAAGCCATGTGTTTTACATCTGTGAACAAGTTTGTTCGCCACAACTGCACAGGATGTCACTGATCATGCATAGACTGGAGGTACGCAGGCAGGAAGTACATCAGGATGTATGCTTGCTCTTGGCTGGATGAAGGTGGGAAGTATGTAGCCTTATGGGTTTTGCCATTATAAGTATCTGACTAATGTAGTTTGTCTGGGAATTTCGCATACGAACCTGCCCAGTGTCCATTGTCCTGGCTAGTATTTAATAAGGTTTGCTTCAAATTTGGCTCAAAAACTGGTAGTGGTCTTGTTCTCACATGGTGGGATTAACATTTGCTTCCCATGGCTCACCCAATTGCTTTCCTATACTACCCAGGACCACCTGCCCAGACATGGCACTGCCCACAGTATGTTAGGACCTCCTATATCCATCATCAACCAAGAATATGCACCATAGACTTATCCAAAGGCCAATCTAATGAAAGCATTTTTCTAATTGAGGTTCCCTCTTCCCAGATAACTCCAGCTTGTGTTAAGTTGACAAAGCATTAACCAGCACAATTTTCTACTCTGTTGTATGTATTATTCACATGCTGTCTCTCTGAGCTGACAAATGAAGTGCCCGCTGTTCAATAAATGCATGAAGAAAGGGTATTGTTACTTTAGTTGGGGACTATTGACACTATTTCAAAAAACAATGCTAATTTGCATTTTTCTCACAAAACTTCCCGGATGCAAAGGACTTACAATTTTATGAATAAGAATCTGAGACCACGCTGGGAGAGGTGGTACATTTCCACACATCCATGTTCCTATCATGTGGATCAGGGCAGAAGGATCAGGCCTTCAAGACCAGCCTTGGTGACATGAGACTACATCTCAACACCCCTTTCCCACCCTGCCAAAAGGAAAGAGCCATCCAGAGACCCAAACAAGTTGCAAACTTCCTAGTAATGTGGTCAGCCAACTCAACACTTCAGCTTTGCTCTCCTTGTGTGTTTCCCATGAGCCTTTAATGATAGAAAATCTAATACCCACTGTCCTGAGGGGGGAAATATATACATTATTACACAAATGGTAACGCTGTTGAATTTGCACCCATGTTGATATTGCAGTACACTTCTTTTTCCACACATCAGTGCTTTAGAGAGCTATAATAGAGTTGTAGATGAAATGTAAGTTTCTCCTTTTATCAGCACTTGCAATGCTCTGGATTTACTACTTCCAGGGTGGGGAAAAAGTCATTTGCATAGTTGAGACCTTCTGCTGGGGAGATAGGAGGGAGAGAGAGAGAGAGAGAGAGAGAGAGAGAGAGAGAGAGAGAGAGAGAGAGAGAGAGATCATGATTTCCTGATTCAAGCTAAGGAAATAAGAAAATTGTCTTTTTATATGTATTTAAAATTAGAGTTCAACCCTAGCCCTAGCACTAATTCCTGGGGATCCTTTGGGTCTGTCATTTTCTTGAGATCAGAGGGACTATTCCAGGACAGCACCTGTTGCTGTCCATTGGGGAAGTAACTGTCTCTCTTCCCTGGATTATCTGGATTGACTGTGGGTACTGTGAACATTTATTAATACCTTTTGGCCCTTTACTTATTTTATGCACTTTATCACTAAGTTAGGAATTTACACGAAAGAATAAAGTTCTGAGTGAGAAACA
Organism: Peromyscus leucopus; assembly: GCF_004664715.2. Classification (NCBI taxonomy): domain Eukaryota; kingdom Metazoa; phylum Chordata; class Mammalia; order Rodentia; family Cricetidae; genus Peromyscus; species Peromyscus leucopus. The sequence goes on from NC_051064.1 coordinate 84,080,176, forward strand.
CAGATAGAGGAAGCCTACTAAAAAAGGATTGCAAATCTTCAGGGACCTAACTTCAGAGATGCTCCTCATCTTCCCTGTCTTGCTACTCATTTCAGAAATCACCATCGCTTGTCAAGGCAGTGCACACACAGTGTTCGAGAGCAAATTTGGAATGGCATTCATTGGAATACACTAAGACTTCTGTCTTTTTTCCTGTGTTTATAGATGTGGGGACCTTAGATTACAGATTCTTGTGAACCTGAACTTTGGAAACAAATTCAGCAATGTCATTCATTCATTGTTTATTGCTTTGGAAAGGTTAACAGAAGTTTAGTTGTCCAGGTTCAGGTACATATAAAATGAACCTAAAGTTCTCTGAATTGAAAAGATTGATTTTTCAAATTAGTTTTAGGTGATTTTGAAAGCTTGTTTAGCTGATGAAACTATTCTGAAACATTCAGAGGTTCTCTGAAGTATTCCTAAAGGGCTGGAGAATAAATCTGAAAGATATTAATATGCTATACAAATATATTGGAAAATAATAGATTTCTAGAAATTTTATCAACATTCTCAAGGTTATTAAATTTATACCAGAAGATTCTTCAGGGACAAAATAAGTATTAAGTATTTCTGAACTAAAGGAATTTTTCCATTAGGAAAAATGACTCTGGTATTCCATTAAGGAAAGAATGAACCATGGGGTCTGAAATATGTGTAGCTCCAAGTCTTTACCTTGAATTACAGGTTAAGCCTTCTGAGAACAATTTTAGTGCTTACTATAGCTGTTTGTCAAAGCCAATCTCAGGGGACTCATAGTATGAACTTACAAATCATGCGGGACAAAGAGTAGCTCCAACAGGAAAGAAAAGAAATCATGAACTGATAACATGCATTTTTCCTAGCCAAAATTCCACCTCATAGATTTGTATGAAGACAGTGGATATAAAACTGACAGTGACATCAGCCTCAGAATGATGAGTGTGGGCCTCCCAGGAGTCAGAGCTCACAGACCGCCACATGCTCGAGCAGCATGCTGAATCACTTGCCTCCAGCAACTTGCTAATGGAATTTCCTTCCCTTTTGTTTTCTAGTGCTCAGTGATTTCTGGACACTGATCCAGTCTTCAGGTTACTGACCACCTGACTCAGTTTGGCTCCTTACCAAGCATTCTGTCCTCTGCTGGTTACTTAACACACAGACAACTCGGCCTTAAAAACAGAAAAGCAGTCAGCATCACTGATCTCACTGCTGCCAATAATGAGAGCATAATTTGAGAACAGTTTTTAATTTGTGGGAAGCTTGTACATACAGTTGTGCACATGTATGCATGTGTGTGCGTGCGTGCGCACACACACACACACACACACACACACACACACACTATAGCCAAAATGAAAGGCACGTTAGAGTGTTTATATAATTCTAAATCTAGCTATTAAGAATAAAAATTCAATATCAGTGTCAGCTTGGTTTCTCCAGGTTCCATGACTCATGTATGCTGGGACTTTAGTGACAGGTAAGACCCTTTGTACATGTGTACGTATATATGCTAGGAATTTTCTACAGTAGTAGGTTACCATATGGCACTTTCAAAGGTCCTGGTATTAGTTATCCCTCCACATGCTCTCCCTTCTGCCTTGACCTTCTATGCTTCATCCCATTTAATCTTTTCTGTTCCATTATCCTCCTTACCATGTGCTTTTTGTCCCCCTTTTGAAATGGTGGACGTTTCTAATCCTGCTACTGAAGGAGAAAAGCAATCAATAATTTAAACCAGCTGTGAGCTGAAATATTGAATAGGCTGGCAAGATCTGCCCACCTGTGCAGTAGTGGCATGGATGTTACTGGAGTAAACAATCACTCCCTGATTTGATTTAAGGCTTTCTCTACATGATGGAACTCATGCTTAGCACCATTATCAGATCCTGTGGCTGACTAGGTCATAGGCCCTCGGGAATAACTTAAAAACTGTAATTCTTTTAATTGACTGAAATATTAAACTGTCTCTAAGTTCTTATGTTTATTATACTCATAGTCTAGTGTATGTCTCACTCTTTATTGGAGAACCTTATTTTTGCAATAAATAGTATTTAACATGGACACTCACAGTTGGTTTAAGATGCAGAGAATAAGAGCCTTTAAGGTATTTAGCCCTAAATAGGGGCATTTACATGAACTCCCTCTTTCCAAGGGATCATCATGGGAGAGGGTCAGAAAGATTTTAACTGCTAGTGGTGGGGGACTTTTGCAACAAAAAAATATTTCCTGGGCATGACAGGACCACTGTATGAGCTCACAGCAGGTGTGACCCGCACAATATCAAGCCATTAAAAATTCTAGAATGGAGCTGGGAGGGCATATGAACTATCCCCACTGGCTGGAACTATTGACACTTGGTGGCTGCAGAGAGACATGGCGAATGGAGGGCTATCCATGCTCCAGTAGATGACCTTTACTCATATACAGACAGACAGCACTATGTGTACTCAGTGTATTTTAAAAAGTAGCACATAAGTTTATGAGGATAGTGGTGGGAGCATCAGGGAGGATTTGGAGGAGAGAGAATGATGGGTAGATTTTGTTAAAACATATTGTAGACATGTATGAAATTCTCAAACATGAATAAAAAAGATTAAGGGGGAACAACAGTTCCTATCTTTGAAGTCAAGTTGAAGAATGTTAAAAATATTTCCAATCATGTGTTGCCACATAATTTCCTCCTTCAGTTTGATTTCTTTTTGACTAGAAATCATTTATGAGAACCAAGTGTTTACATTTGTATGTGACAGCACAGTGCTAATTTTCTCTACAAATAAAATTGTTAGAAAAATTACAGCTAAAGTAGTAGGGATACCACATTATATATTTCCAAAATTTAGTTTCTTTTCTTCCTTATTTATAAGAGTTCTTTGAAGCTAGAATGGAATAATGTGTGTGAATACACCAACTCTGATATTTGACTTTCTAACTGTATATGAAATTGAAAACATAATGCATTTCCTATAATGAATAATCAAAATTGAGAAAAAATTTCAAAATGACCTATGCTTGTGTTAGAGTTGTGCTTTCCTCTCCTCTATTCCTAGAATTGATGGCTTGAAACTATTTACTCTCATCAAAGCAGAGAGTAGATGCTTTTATGGATTATTACATGAAAATTGCAATACATATCATGTGATATCTCCCTACAAATAATTACTCAGGGGAGGGGGAGGCAGAAGTTTTCAAAACAACGCAGGTTATTGCTTTTGATCTTGGTTACCTACCATAACTACATGGGAAGATCTTATTGCTTAAGACACCACACACTTTGCCTGCAGGACATAGTAAAATCAATCCTAAATCAACTGAGAAATTTCGTTTCTACTGCTAGTTTTCATAGTGCTTAAAGGTGCTATGCAGTGAAATAAGACCAATGGTCTTATCGAATGCTGGGCATTGTACAATGTAATACTGTCCTGCTAGACAATTAAGTACCCATTAGTATAATAGTTGCATGTGTTGTAAAGTAATCCACCAGATTTTGATTGGACTTGAGGCCTGCTCTACAGAAAGGAATCTAATACCTGGTGGTACAATCCTTTCAAACACTAGTGGCTAGTGAGGATATAGGTCCTAGGGTAGAACCTGCTATTGTTATTTTGCTAGATGGTCATGCTTTAAAATTGCTTTCTAAATATTTATTTTTATACTCATAGATGTGGATGCTCTCAACTTTTTACAGTGCTTAATAATGCAGTTAAAAAAAAAAAACTAGTCAAAGTGCTGAGGATAAGAGACATCTTTGTCAACACTCTATCTGACCATCCTCCAAGAGGAGTCAGAAAGAAAGTAGGAACTGGAGAGGAGAGAAGAGTGTTATGAAATCCTGTCTTATGTGCCATGCTATTGCTGTCATGAATTTAAAGCAACTGTGCTTACCCTCATAAGACCTGCACAAGATCAAGTTAGCCAAAATTCCAGGGTAAATGAGGGAGGGATGTGCTCTCTTGGTCCCCTCCCTTACTGTGGAGTTATTGGCAGTTGATACCTGCTAGGGGAGAGAGAATAATTCCTTTTAAGAATGTTCTCATGGGCAGGTTTTCCATGCACATATGTACAGCACTAATTGGACTTAGTGGGTTGTCAAAAATAAAGTAAGAAGTCAATGAACTGAGAGGGACATTCTGGAGAATACACAGGAAAGAGTTGAAGGAGGAAAATGGTGATGTAGATATGGACATATATCATTGAATATTTGCACAAAATTCTCTTGAAAAAAGAAAAATTATGATTTAAAAATCTTACTATAAATGAAAACTAAAGTCTGTGTAAGAAAGTTATAACTCATCAGGGAAAGAAATGAAAGCAAGTCTGTAAGCTAAGTGCAGTGAGAAAAGGAGTTCCACAATGACACCAAGGCACCAATTGTAATGATTTCACAATGTAAAATGAGAGAGAAAGTTCAAAAATATTACCAAGCACTTGTAAATTTCAACATGTGCTCTAATTGACTTAGTTTTGAGTGGTGTTTAATTGAAATTCATGTGTCTCAATGATGCATTTTTTTCTTTTTAAAAATGACATGGATTTTTCTTGTAGTTTTCATCAAAGTACAAGTAAGCTTTTTATGGCTCCAACCTGTATAGATTTAAATTTTTCATTTATTCCCCACTATCAAAAGCATAAATAACATTCTCCTCTCTGTTCTCCTCACAAAACTGACCTTTTATTTTAAATAAATGCTTCCCAGCAATTCAATCTGAAATCAGCATTTTAATAATAGTAAATGGTTCTCCCACATTTGTGCCATGGACTTCAAATGTGACATTTAAGTATACTTCTTACCTTTTATTTTTAAAAGAATGAAATGCCAAGTAAAGGAAGAGAACATAAAAGCAAACACCAGGAGCCCATGGGATGCTCAGCAAGTGAAGGTGCGAACATACAAGCTTGTTGACCTGGGTTCGATCCCTGAAACCCACACAGTGGAAAAGCAAACTGAATCCTGCAGTTTGTTCTCTGTCCTTCACGTGTATGCTGTGCACACAGACAGACACAGACACACATGCACGCACGCACGCACGCACGCACGCACGCACGCACGCGCGCGCACGCGCACACACACATGTATGTAAGCACACACACAATTTACAAAGAAAAATAAACACCATTGCCAAAAATTAAAAAAGCAAATGCAACAAAATAACAAGACGCAAACAAAATTCCAGAAGTATCTTCATTGGCATCAATTCATTTTTATTGAAAGCTGGACAAAATATTTGTAAAATGACTTCATCTTTCCAGTCTTGCCGAGTCCTATCATCAGGTTCATTTTTTACCTTTGTTAGATTATTAACTCACTCATATCCAGCAATTAGCAGGACCTTAGAATATAAATAAAACAAGTATTACTGAAGTTTTCTGTAATTTTTCAAAGCACTCAGAACTCCTTATTCATTCAGAAACACAGTTTGGTGAGTATTCAAAACAAATCACCAGTATCAAACATACTTTACTCCTGGTGTGGTTTTTAGGAGAGAGGTGACATCCTTGGGCAGAGAAACACTCCAGGGCTAGTGTGTTATCAATTAACCTAACTTACATGAGTCTACCATGTTCTACCACACTATAGGGTACCATGGAGAAAATCTCTTTGATGTGGTAAAACTTTCTTTATAAATGTATAAATTATTTGCCTTTTCTCTAGTGCATTTTCACTGAGTTCCTCAATACTTGGTGGCTTTTCCTTGTTGCAACAATATTGTGATTAGGAATAATTACAATGGTCAAAATTAGTCTAACCAGTGTCAGAGAAAAATCAACTTCCTTTTTCTTTTGTGTGTTTATACATGGTGTGGTTTACACATGTATACCTGTTCACGGCTTGTCAATGCTTCTCTGCACAGGGAGGCCAGAGAGTGATGTTGGGTAAGACATTTAGATTGCTTTCCATCTTACTTTGTGAGGAAGAGTCTCTCACTGGATCTAGAAATCACTGATTTGGCAATGAGCTGGGCAGCAAGTTCCAGGAACATCTGTCTCTGCTTTTCCAGGGCTAGGATCTCAGATGCATGCCACCATGTTCAGCCTCTTGGGCTGGAATTATGAACTCAGGTCCTTATGTTTGTGCAGCAATAACATTGCAGGCTGAGCCATACCCTCAGATTCTCTCTATAGCAGCCAATTACAACATGAGCTTTCCACTAAATTATTCTAGTCTTAAGAGAAATTGGTAAAAATGAAAGGCTTTCTTAGGAGTAGCAACTGATGATGATTTTATGTGAATAGGAAAGACAACCTAATGTCAGTAGAGAATGAAGTTTCAGAGTGCCATTGTTTACTGTCTTTTTCCATGATTCTTTCAGGTTTAGGAAACATGCTGTTTATTTTCCAGGCTTTCTGCATTTCATCTTTATCTCAGTGTAAAGGCCATCTATTGTGTGAAAGCAAGTGGTCCACTTTATGTCAAGAAGTGCTGCTTCTGTGTCTCAAACTAAGAGTCAAAGAACACTATTGTAAAAATTTAAAATGGACTTTGTTCACTGTGGATATGCTTTAAAACAAAGGGACTCTAGCCTGGAGAGAAGGTTCAGTGGATAATAGCACTTTTTTCTCTGGTAGAGGACCTAGGTGCAGTTTCCAGCATCCACATGATGGCTCACAACTGACTGTAATTCAAGTTCCAGGGATTCCAATGCCTCCTCTCATCTCCATGGGCTCCTGCGCACATGTGGTGCACAGACATACATTCTGGCACACACATATACACAAAATTAGAAAAATATTTTTAAACAGAATTTTGCTATAATAAATATTCAGTAGATGTGTGTTCTACTTAATATAGAACATCAATTAAAAATTGTAAATCTGTGTTTACAAACTCTGTTTTGTTAGCACTAATTGACACCATAAAAACAAATAGTACACTAAATTTGTAATTGTTTCTTTTGAAGTAAAATTATTGATTTACTAGTTGAATAGCAAATGTTTTCTAAGCTTTAGACTATAATTAGTAGTATGTAATGAGACCAAACTCATCAAATGTGTTTCAGGAGAAAGCATGAAGAACAGAATGGAACCTTCCCTTAAAAAAGAATCCAGTGAGTGAAAAAAAAACCTTCAATTTTGATAGCTCTGCTCCTTCTTCAAGTGCATCAAGTTTATTTAACTCTTCTAGACAAGGTATCACAATGCCATCTAGACTGCCTTCAAACTCAGAGATCCGCCGGCCTCTGCCTCCCAAATGCTGGAATTAATGGCATGCACCACCATGCCTGATTTCAAACACATCAGCTTATAAAGTTATTCAGGTTATTTGAAAACCTAAGATCAAGAGCCATACTGACAGAAGTAGAGATCTAAATGATCAGCTGCTCTGCAACATGCAATACTCTGTTTGGGGTGAGAAGATTCCAGAAGCACAAGTAAGAAATGGTAAAATCCATCTTCCCTCCAACTTCTCAACCACTTGGCTAATTCCAGAAAGAAATGCAAGCATTTTGCAAAGTAACCTGTTACTCTTCTTGCAGAACGCATGTGTAGCCTTGAGTTTAACTGTTTTCTCCTTGGTCTTTTTTTTTTTTTTTTTTTTGGTGACTGGGGTTGTTTGATTGAGAAATGTCCCCCATGGGCTTGGTTCTTGAACACCTGGTCCCAACTATGTGTCACTGTTGGATATGTGGCACAGAAGTCTTGGATGAGGTGTATCCCTGGGCATGGGCTTTGAGAATTCATAGCCTCACTCACTTCTAGTTTTAGCTTTGCTTCACGTTTGTGGTTGAAGATGTGATAGCTCAGTGCCCTGCACCAGCTTCCATACCTGCCACTTGGTGCCATGCCTTCCCACAGTGATGGACTTTGATTCCTCTGGAACCATAAGCAAAATAGACTCTACAAGTGGCTATTGGTCCTGGTATTTTAACAGTAGGAAAGTAGTTGATAGAGTGACCTTGCATTTATGGTGTCATTTAATGAATTTATCTAAGGTAAGAATGTATCTGAAAATAATTACTTTTATAAATCTTGGCTGCAAGGATAAAATATCACATAAAACCTTTAAAAAATTTTAATCTGAATTATTATTATTATCATCATCATCATCATCTTTTTTCTTCTCCTCCTCATTCTTTTTTTCTTTACTGTGGAATAATTCAAATTGCTCATTTGATACTTCAATATTTTCACCAATATTTACTCAGGGTTTATTTTATTTGGCCTTTGGAAATGACTGAATCAAGTTGGATACAAATTTACTTTTATTCCATTTAATGCAAACCTTTCCTGCAAGTTCAATAGGAAAAAAAAAAAGAATCCCTCAGCAGAGAGATAATTTTTTCCATGTGTAATCAGAAATGCAAATGGAAAACATGGGCATATTTATCTTAAAAATACTAGGTTTGGGATAGATGTTACTTAGACTTTTAAAAGTTATTGAAAGAACAACTACCTTCCATATGAAGACTATATTAAGCATATGCATATGCAAATTGCTGCTCATAAATACTATTTTGTAGCAGAACTAGATGATTGGATGTTTTATTCAATATTTTTAAAAAGTCTCTTATATCCAACAGTGAAATTACAACTTATTTTGAAAGAGTCTCTGATACTTAACCTTTAATAAATCATTGAGTAACTGTGAGCAATGTATATGATTACGGGTTATGATAGTGAGTAGCAATCATAGGTTCCATTCATGTGGAACTAACTGTGAGCCATGCTTTCTTCTCAGTCCTTGACTTATTTAAATAATTGAATCTTCCAACAATGCTAAGTGCAGCAAAGCTGAGCAAGTGGCTGGGAGTCCGCAGGTATAAAGTGAGGAAGCTGTGCTGTTCTTCCCTGTTTCCTTCACTTAACTGGAAATGTATAGTAAAGAGATGATACTGGGATAACATTTCCTGCTGTCAGCAGTAAACAGTGTATCTATATCCTGAAGTTGATCAAATTATGCAGTACCTATTTTAAACAAATACTGGTTAGGGCCACTACTTACAGAAATAGTTTTGTCTTTCAGTAGTCAAGGTATGTTTTTCTTTGTTCTGTTCTTTTAATTACTTCCTTTGTATTGCTTTTTTGTTAGAATGACTTTTTATGGTTGGACATCTAAAATATAAGCAAGAACAGAGCCTACATGGGTCTGTACCAGGTCCTCTGCATATGTATTATATACTTAATACTTTTTTACGGGGCTTGTGTGTGAATGAGTGTGTCTCTGATTTTTGTGTCTGCTCTTGATGCTCTTTTCTTTCTGTTGTGTTGCCTTGCCCAGTCTCAATGTGGTGGTTTTTGTTTTATCTTATTATATTTTATTTTGTCATGTTTGGCTGCTATCTTTTAGTACATGCTCTTTTCTAATGAGAAAAAGGAGTGGATCCAGAAGGGAGGGGAGGTGGGGAGGGACTAGGAGGAGTAGAGGGAGAGGGAATTATAATCAAGATATATATGGGAAAATGAATTTATTTTTGATAAACGAAAAAAATTAAAATACCATGTTGAGTATCTTTAACAAGGACCAGGGGAGGTCTTTTTAATTCAGTTTTATAAGGAGTAGACTGTGTTATTATTGTCAACCTTTAAAGTGACCTTTGTGAGGCTCTGTGCAGACGACATGCTGGCACATTGTGCTAGACTCTCTAGCGAATAAACTGGAAAAAGTTGGATAACAGCTATGAAAAGAGGTTTGTAATGGCCAAAAATGAAGTAAATGTTACGAAGCAGAGCAGGGAAGAAATATTGAGTCTGTTCAGGAGGAATTGGTAGATTGTGAGCATCCTTCTTCCATTGAGGGGAAGCAACCTGAGCCAGGTTTAAAACAGAGGCCCTGAAAATCAGCACATACACTCCGAATCAGACATTTTTAAAAGAAGGAAGAGGAGGGAGGACCGGAGACAGAATCTTCAAGCCACAGTGATAGAAGGAAGAGAGACACTGAAAAGCCTTCGCTTCCTGCCAACAGATGGAGTAACAGCAAGATTCTAATTTAGGCGACCCTGTCTGACTCAGCAGTTCAGTGCCTCTGATCCACTGAACCACAAAAGTGGTCCTGGGACCATATGCTGAAACATGACCAGCCGAATACTTACTGAATGCTGGGAAACCCTTTGTGGTGGAGCCTAGCAGCACTCAGGGACTTGTGGAAACAGTGGGAATGAGAGTTTTCCTCTAGGGTGAAGCCAGGATCCGCAAATGGACGGCTGAGCTGCAAGCCAGAGGTGAATTTACGTGTGGATTGCCTGCTGACATGACAGTCATCCTGAATCTATATGTAAAAGAACATGCAGGCAGGCATGTGAAAGGCACCTGTGAGCCAAGGAAGGAACACTGACAGTTGAGATTGAAACCAGGAATCAGGAAGACAGCGATTAGACTGTACATCCCCGTCCAGTTTTCCCTTCACACTTAAAACTACTTCATCCAATGTTATCAGTTTGGCAGGGCAGCTCTGTTCTCATCCCGTGCCGCCATCACCCATGTTTTTTTGTCTTTTGTCATTTTTCCATCTTTACCATTTTCCTTTTCCATTTGACAAGCTTTCTCAAGGTACATGCATTGCAGGCTTTCCAAGACTTAGTTTCTTGAGAGCTGGGACTCACATCTGACCACATTTCTTTACCTCTGTTTTCATTCTACCTTTCGCCAAAACCACCTTGTCTCACTCCCCCATAGACTGCTCTCCCCTCCAACTGAATGGTCCTGTCTTTACTCTTTCTCTGTGAACAGAACACTGGCCACTAACCTTGTTCTGCCTTTTTTCTTTCCACTCATAGCCACAGTAATTAATATATTCAATTATAAACTATCAGTCTTCCTTTATTTCCTAAAATGAGTCATGTTTAAGGGGTGATTATTACTTATTTGACAATTACTGTATTTTTGTAGTGAACTTCTTTTTCATAATGATTTTTTTTTTGCAGACAGTGTTCTACTCTCAGGAGAGTACTGAACATTGAATTTGATTCCCCAAACACCAGTTTAGCAGAGGAAAGTGACATCTCAACCCTTCTACAACCTAGACCTTCTTGAAGATTATAAATAATTCCATTAGGAGAAAAATAACCATTTTGAAAAATCCAACCAAAGGAGCCAATCAATATCAGCAAGCAATTCCCAACTCAAAAGCACAAGGATCATAAAATTTAAGGGAATATGACTCTACCAAAGACACCAATCCTATATTAATGGCATCCATTGACAGTGAGTTAGATGAAGTCTCAGATAACAAATTCAAAATAATGATTGAATATGTTCTTAGAAATAAAAGACAAAAATAAACCTGAATGAATTCTAAAAGAACATAAATGGCTAGATGGAATAAGAAAATTAATATATGATATAAAATTTAAAGTCAATAATAAGATATAAATACTAAAAAACAATCTGAAATACAGGAATTGAAGAATTCACTGTATCAAATAAAAAGCTTCATAGAAAGATTCACTGATAGAATGGGTCCAGTCTTGAAGACAGGGTAAAGGAATTTGTGCAGTCAGATGAAAACAAGAAAAGATGAACAAAATATTCTATGACCAGAATACACAAGCTCTATGGGATATTATGAAAGAGTCAAATCTAAAAATCATGAATGTAGAAGGGGAAGAATTTCACACTAAAAGGATAGAAAAGATTTTCAGTGAAAGTATAACAGAAAATCTCCCAAATCTAGATAAAAGGATCTTTTGAGACATTTGGAAGGCTGAACACATAACACTATAAATGAACACCCCTTTGTGAAATTTTAGTTAAAATTCTAAATATGCAGAACAAAGTATACTGAGAGAAACACTGAATCATATATACAGGTTAGCCCATTTTAATAACATTATTTTTTCAACAGAAATTTAAAAGCTTGGAGGACTTGAAATGTTGTTTTCCAAACTCTAAAAATAACAATTTCTAAAGCAGACTACTATATCCAGCAAAGCTTACATATTAATGTCAGTTAAGTTGTTGAAATTTTAGTGTTTGTTTTCCTATACCTCATTTACTTAACTATGATTCTTGCATGACATGGTTTTTCTTGTAATCTTATGGATGTGCATCTTTCCCTTCAGTCTGAAGGATACCTTTAAGTGTCTTTTGTAGAGCTGGCTTGGTCATATTTGAAAGAGATAATTGGTCTTTTTGAAAGAGAAAACATTTTGTTCCAAAACAGTCTAAAGGAATGCATGGTCACCATGCCAGCTTTCCAAGACATTTGAAGGCTTCCTTCAGACTGCATATCTACAAGGTTACAAGAAGAAAACATGACATGCATGTATCATAGTTAAGTAAATGAGGTATAGGAAAACAAACACTGAAAAATTCGACAACTTGACTGACATTATGTACATTTCAGTAATAACTGAATATCAATGGTTTCAATTTCCCTAACCAAAAGACATTGTCTAGAAGATTAGGTGAAAACCAAACAAACCAACAAAGCAGGATCTATCTGTATGTTGTTTCTGTAAAAGACAGACACAATATAACAGTGAAAGAATGAAAAGGGTATTTCAAACTAATGGGGCTAAGGAATAAGCAACTGTCTGTCAACACTATCATCATTCCAATGTCTAACAAAGTAGACTGCAAAGCAAAATACTTATTAAGAAAACATTTCATCAAGAAGACCTTGTAATTTCAAACACATTGCATTTAACATGGGTGCACTCACTTTTACTAAGCAAATACTACTAGATGTGAAGATATACATTAAAGATATAAAAGAGTGGGTGACTTCAATACAGTACTCTCATCAGTAGATCTGTGGTTCTGACAAAAATAAACAGAGAAACATGTGAGTTAAATGATATCATATACACAATGAACCTAATAGATATCGATAGAACATTCTAAGTACATCAAAATACCCATTATTCTTAGATGTACATGGAAGTTTCTCTGAAGTAGATGATGCACTAGGATAAAAATAAAATATTTAGAAAGAAAGGAAAACTGAGAAAAATTTTTGTAACTTATCTGACCATAATGGAATAAACCATAAAATAACAGCAAATAAGAGTCATGACAGAGCATGCACAAACTTGTGGAGAATAAAAAACATTATTGAATAATGAACTAGGTATTTAAAAAAAATCAAGAAGTAAATAAAAACAATTTCTAGACTCAAATGAAGATGAAAACACAATTTACAAAAATCTATTTGTTTATTTGTTTGTTTAATTGATTTTTTTTTTTTTGTTTGAGGCAGGGTCTCGCTATGTATCCTTGGCTGGCCTTGAACTCATAGAGATAAATCTGCCTCTGTCTCTTGAGTACTGGGAGTAAAGAAGTATACCAACCATGTTTGGTACTTGTTTGTTTATTTAGAGCCTACCTAAATCTATGTGATAGAATGAAAGCAATTTCAACAGAGAAGTTTATAGTTAAACTTTCTTACATTGAAAAATCATCTAGACTTCAAATAAAGTAATGATGGAAAAAAAAAAAACAACCCCCATCCCACCTCCCCCACCCCACCCCCCAAAAAAACAAAACAAAATCCTAAGAACAAACAAAACTCAAAAGCAGTATTTTGGAAGAAACAATTAAAATCAGGCAGAACAGAATTTATTGAAATGAAATAATCAAATTACCAATGAAACAAATATTTGGCTCTTTGTAAAAGATAGTCAAGATAAACAACCCTTAGCTAAGATAAGCAAAAGAAAGAAAAAACCCAAATCAGTAAAATGCTTGAGTTACTGATGGTAGTTATTGGTATAACCTGGAATTGTATGTCACTGGAGACATACATAACACATATGGTAACAGTTCCTTTTGTGATGAGTTTTACTTCCAAAAAGAAATCTCATATATTAATTTACAAGGAAATAATTTAGCAGTGTAACTCATCTATTTCATTAGTATTATAAAAGTTATTTTTAGGCCTTCCTCCATACAGTGTCTTATGGAAAAATTAAATTTTGTTCTGTGTCTCATTGTAATTGATTTCCATTTGTTGGTTTCATAGTCCTAATTGGACATTTATTGTGCCCTTTTTCTGAGGACAAGAAAACGCCTACATTTTTTACTATACTGAATTGTTCCAAGAAATGAAGTCAGTCCTTAGAGATATACATTCAAAAGGAAACTGGTATGAATTAATGGAAATTATTACAACAAGACTGAAGTGGTGAAAGCTAGGTTCAACTTATTTTTGTGCAAGAATATTTATACATTTTAAAATTAATATTTGATACATTTTATAATTAACAGTAATTAATGAATTAAACTATGGGCTGCCACTACATACATCATATAAATTTCTTGATTAGTAAAATTCTGTTGTTAAATCATGTTTTATGATTTTTAACATCTAAAATTAATATATCAACTCTTTGACAATTTTATAGCATGTGCTTTGCTCATATTTATCTCCCTACCCCTCCTAATATCTCCTTGGTCTATCTTCACATCCCTACCACCTCCAACTTTATGCTTACTTTTAAAAAATAACCTATAGAGTCCAATTTGTGCTGTACATATATTCCTAGGCGTGGCGGAAATTCACTGGAGTGTGGTCAACTTACCACGGGACAGACCATTAGTGAAAATTGACTCTCTCTCTCATAGCAGCTATCAATAGCTTGTCAACAGCTTCTCAACAAGGGGTGAGACTTCATGACCACTCCTCTACTCTATGCTAGGATTTTGTCTGTCTTGGTCTTGCATAGAACTGCCCTATTTTAGATGAAAAACACCATTTTGATAGTCATCTACTAACTATGGCTCTTACTACCTTTCTGCCCCCTCTTCTACTATGATACCAGATCCTTGGAAGGAAGGTATATGGTACAGATGTCTCCTTTAGGGCCAAGTACATCAAAGTCTCTTATTCTCTGTATACCGACCAGTTGTGAGTCTCTGTGTTAGATGCTATCTACTGGGGGGGGGGAAGAAAGCCCTTCTCTGATAAGGTTTGAGAGATGCATTAATGCATTAATTTGTTAGTATATTGATAAGTCACTAGGAGTTGGTTTAACACTTGTGCATTTATAAAAATAATAAGGGTAGGTTCCACCAATCATTTTATGACCTGTCTAGTCATGGGTTCTTAGCTCCAATAACAGTGCTACACATGGACTCCATCTATAGATGGGGCCTAAAATCCAAATAAAAGCTATTGGTTACTTTCATGATGCTTGTGCCATTATTGCGTCAGTGGGCATATCTTATGAGCCTAGTTTTTGTTATAGCCCACATGGTTCACAGCTCAGAAAGATTGATGATTACTTTTCTTCTCCAGTAGTGTATATAGAATCATCCAGCACTATATTAGCTAGTCAGTAGTGATGGCACTTGAAGGTGAGTGCCAGATTGCATTCTCCGTGTTGTATACCTCAAATATATCAGAAACAGGGTATTACCATTAAATTATGGGTTATAACTAATATCAACAGCAATAGCATATAATGTTTGGAGGTTTGTGGGATCTCACTGACCAACAGCTTGAAAAGAGATAGCCTATCTGGGCACTGCACCTTTTTTTTTTTTTTTTTTTATCTGATCACCTATGGTATCTAGGAGAGGTATTGTTCCCCAGTTATAGCAGAACTCCATAAAACTCCTTTTATATGTGTATATATTTTATTCTAGAATAGTCCATATGACCTCTCTCAAAGGTCTTTAGTATTAGTTAATCCTTTCCATACTCTCTGCACTACCCTGTCCTCCCATCCCTATCCCACTTAATCCAGGACTGCCTGAGTAGATACAGGCAGATCCACAGAGCTGGCTGATAAGCCAGTCTGGCTGTTAATGAACTTTAGGTTCAGTTAAGAGTGACAAAGTAATACAGTATTCACTTAGTATTGATCTCTGGTCTCGATGTGCACACACATACACACACATAAATGAACTATAATAAAACCATTTTAGTTTGGATATCATTCATTCAGCATCCAGGAAAACACAGGCAACTTTAGACTTGTGATTTCTTATTATTCATGATGTTATTTGTGGAGCTAGGCATGGTGGTAAAAACCTTTAATGCCAATATTTGGAAGTCTATGGTTTTGAGACCAGCCTGGTTTACATATTCCGTTGCAGACCAGCCACAGGTACAGAGTGAGGACCTGTCTCAAAAGCAAACAAACAGCAAGTAGACAAAAAAACTGAAAACAAACAAAAATAACTATTTGTTAAGCAGCTCATTAGTGCAGTCTTCAATGAAATATCTTCACAGCAGTCCACATGCGAGAAGTTATTCTTGCAGTGCTTAGTCAAATACAGTTGGCATGTGACTTTTTATTAATTTTAATTTTTAAAGATTTAGTTTCATCTGTGTGTGTCATTGTATATATGGACACTGTGTCAGGTGCCCTTGGGTGGAAGAGGGAATCATAACTTCAGGGAGTTGAATTACGGGCAGTGTGAGTCTCCTAATGTGGGTGCCGAGAACAAACTTGGTTCCTCTGTAAGAGCAGCCATTTTTCCAGCTTCTGGCCTGTGGTGTTAAAGATTTACTTTGGAAAGAAATGCAATTTCAAGTAACATAGACACAAGGGCACAGTTTAGAAATAGCTACTGATGAAAACTCTGTCAGTTATGGAGGCATTCTGAGAAGGAAGGAAACAGGCTTATAGGTTATGATCCATTGATACTCAAAGTTGAACTCTCAGACAGTAAGGACATTGAGCTTATGGACATTGCAAGTGATAATGGGCAGTGCATGGTAAGAGTTCAGTATCAACTTGAATGATTATCGTAAACTGTTTTAAACACCTTTCATCTTACGCTCCTGTACTATGAGCATTTGGTTGGGCTTGGGCATACACAGTCTTCTGTGAAGCGCTGATGTGCCTATACATTTCTAGTTCCTTCAGGTAGAAGCAAGAGAAGTACAGGTGAAAAGAACTCTTGAGTTAGACCTCCAGAAAATGGATGGGTGCAATGATTTATTCTAAAGTTATTTGATTTATTTCCTAATTGGAATCTTAGAGTAATTCATTAGTTCTGTGCAATATGCTCATTAGAGTAATTTTAATTAGAAAGTAATTTTGTTCTGTCCGTCAGATCAACAGTGTTTTAAAATAGCTAATTATATATTCACTAGTTCATAATAAATATTTTTGAAATCTGTCTATATTTTTAATTCAGAGAAGTATTTAATTACATTCATTCCTCAATATTTAATTTGTTAGACTACTTTAAAGGAAATTAGTAATTACTTAGAACTGAACATTAAATTTTAAGGTTACTTTTACAAAAAAAAAATTGTAATACTTGTGAAGCTAAGGCTCTGAGGTCCCAGAATGGTAGGCTGAAGCCAGAGAGAAGAGCTCTGAAGTGGGGAGGAGCTGAGGAGGCTTTTTCTTCACTTATTTATTAACTGTGAGACAGTGTTTCAAAGTGTAGCCTTGAAATCATCCCATATCCCATACTTGCTTTCACCTGGCTGTCCTGCTTCAGCCTCGACAAGCTGCTGGCCTGGACCACTGTGCCACCCATTGGATGGTAACTTATAACTCAAAATTTCCTTTATTTTTTCCATTATTTTTCCTCAATGACTAGCCTTCTGTTTGAGGCTCAAACACAGCATCTTATGTCCAACGATACTATCAGGACATACTAATTTGCTGGTAGAAATATTTCTCCAACCCAAAATAGTGGTTGAAAAAGTACTCTCGCTGGTGGGTGGTGGTGCTCGCCTTTAATCCCAGCACTTGGGAGGCAGAACCAGCCAGATCTCTGGGAATTTGAGGCCAGTCTGGTCTACATTTCGAGATTCAGGACAGGCACCAAAAACTACACAGAGAAACCCTGTATCGAAAAACAAAAACAAAAACAAAAAACAAACCAAACCAAACAAACAAACAAAAAAAAAATGAAAAAGTATTCTCAAAGGTTAAGTATTAACAAATCAAATTGTAATGATGACAAGAAAAATTGGATGAACTCCCCTTTCTTCTTTCCTTCCGTCAGTCTATCTGTCTCTTTAAAACTTTATTTATTCTTCTATCATACAATCTATCCTGACCTAGCTTCTCCTAGCTCCACTTCTCCAGTCTCTACAACCTCTCTTCTCCTCCAGATCTACTCCCTGTATCTCTTTACCCCTGTCCCCCCATAACCCAGATAAGAGCAGGCCTCCCAGGGACATCAACAAAATACAGTAAGACCCATCACAAACTCTCACATCAAGGCTGAGTGGGGCAACCAAGTAGGAGGAAAAGGGTCCCAAGAGCAGGCAAAAGTGTCAGAGATACCACAACTCCTACTGTCAGGAGTCTCCACAAAACATCAAATAACCATAGCATTTATGCAGAAGACCTAGTGCAGACCCATGCAGGCTCTGTGATAGTTGCTTCAGTCTCTGTGGGCCCCCATGAGCTCTGCTTAGTTGATTTCATCGTCCTCAGGGAGACTTTTTCATGTGTCCACACTCTTGTTTGTTAGTCTTTCTCTGATTTACATCAGAACAATGACTAGAGATTGTGATATACATTTGCTAAGAGGCTAGAGAGGACAGTGGCATTATTTACCACTCTGAGACCTTAATTAGGAATCTTCTCAGCTGGGTGATCACTGTAACCCATTACTCTAGAGTGGCTTGGTCCAAAGGATTCTTCAGATTTCTGTTCTTATACCCAATTAATACCAGAGGTTTGGCAACTTCAGTATACTAAATACATACTTTTTTTGTGTGTGTGAAATGGAATAGCTGAGATCAGAATGTTGGAACTTTTAAGAACTACATGACCACAGAGACACTTGTACCCTCAGGGTTCAATCTAGAGAGCCCATATTCCCATGCCTTTAGAATATGGAGCTGGCTTTAGGACTCTGTACCAGATCTCTGTTTAAATACTTATAGGGTTTTTGTTATCTGGTTCTGACTAGACAGTTATTTAAATTATAGCATGATTCAAATGAAACTTTAATATAAGATGTCATCTGATAACCTAAAAGGACAGTCATTTGCTTGTTAATCAAGTTTTCAGGGAGCATAGGTTTTTTTCAGTCTATGTCCCAATAATAATTGTTAGGGGGATTGATGATGATCTGTACCTTGCTCTTCAGCCCAATGTTTTCTATACAATTACAGTGACAGTCTACACTGTTTCTTCCTCCTGAAGGTTATTTGGTTTTTCTAAGTTATTGATGGCCATTTATGCCTAGAATAGTCAGGTAATCTTGAGTCAACTGTCAATCAGAGGAAGAAGAATTAAGTTTAATTCCTTAAAGAAAGGGCTCTTAGGTAGAGAGCAGGAGAAATGTCTGGTCTGGTAAACCCAACTGTCAGGTCAGTATTCCCCAAGAAAGTGCTCAGCCTTTTCCTGTTTAAGATTCTTCATCTGTAAAGTGGGTTTAATAGTATACATTTTATAGTGTTGTTTTAGAGATTTTAAAAGAACTAACACAAGCATAAATTTGTAATAGCAAATTACAGCCTGTTTTCATTCCTCTCTTTCTATCCCTTTCATCTCCTTCCGTTTCCATACCTTTTCCTCTTCCCCTTTCTCCACTCCCTTCCCTGGCTGGGAATTGAATTATATCCAGGCCTCAGGGAGCTAAGCAAACACTCAGTTACTCAGCTACGTTATAGCTCATAGCTACTGTTACTTCAATCTGCAAACATGGAGATTGAGTCTTATGCTTATGAAATTGATAAATTGTTTTCATATTAACCACTCTACTAAAACTTGGTTGGCTTTGTTGAAATAGAGTAAGTTCAGCCTAATCAAGGATAACAATATTTTGTTATATTTATTTGGTGTTGACTAGACTAATATAGAAAAATAGATTCAACCAATCTTAAAAATTTTTTCTCAAGTTTTATAAAATTTTGGTATAGCAGGAATCTTAAATGATCTTATTAATAAAAACAAACCTGGAGCCAGGTATTGGGGTGAATGCTGGAAGATCAGAGAAGCAGAACAAGCCATAGCTTCCTCACCTTGCCAATTCCTCAGCTGATCTTGTTTCCTTAAACTGGAAGCCTCTGAGTCTTCATCCAAATAGATCTCAGCTGAACTATTTCTCGAAAGCCTAAAAGCTTAACTAGCTAAAAGCTTCTAGTTTCTGGTCTTCACGCCTTAAAGACCTTCCTGCTTTCTGCCCTCACTTCCTGGGATTAAAGTTTCACTTCTTGGGATTAAAGGCTCTAGTCACCATGCCTGGCTATTTCCAATGTGGCCTTGAACTCACAGAGCGAGATCCATGCCTCCAGAAGGCTAGGATTAAAGATGTGAGTGCCACCAGTTTCTAGCCTCTGTATCTAGTGGCTGTTCTGTTCTCTGACCCCAGATAAGTTTATTAGGGTGCACAATATTTTGGGGAACACAATACTACCACATTTTGGCTGTATTTTGATTTTGAATTCCCAAATTGTCTGGAATTACTTGTTTGAATTTTTTTTGAAGAGTTGTATTTATTTTTGTTTTGTGTATATGAGTGTTTTCCCTCCATGTATGTCTGTGTACCACATGCATCCTTGGTGCCCAAGAAGAATAGAAGAGGCATTGCATCCTCTGAAACTGGAGTTATAGATGGTTATGAACTACTATGTGGGTGCTGAGACTTGAACATGGGTCCTCTGCAAGAACAGCCAATACTTTTATCTAGTGAGCCATCTCACAGGCCCCTTTGTTAGGAATTTTGATTGGTGATGGCAAATTTAAGTTACATTGTAAGAAAGAGTCTGGATGTGATCTCAGACTCTGGGTAATTTGGGAGATGAAGTCACTGTACAAATGTGAGGAAGAAGTTAGTGCTTCGGAGGTCAACTCCCAGCCAACATGGTTATATCTGCGGCCCAGTTAAAAGACTGAGAGCCACAGGTACGTCTGAGATCTAACAATGGACCCCACCACTGTTTTAAGGAGAATCAGAATGTACTCCACTTCCATTTCTCCTTGACATTTTAAATTTGTTAAACTACGTATAAGTAATCTGAGTATCATTGATCAAACAATCTAGTCATTGATGGAATGCATTGACTTACTTAGAGTAATTTTTTTTTCCTAAAAAATTTAGGGATAAAAAAAGACCAACAAAATGATTTAAATTTTCCTGCTTTGTGGAAAAAAGATCACATTGCCTAGAGTGCTTGAGGTTCAGTTTGTCCAACATATTCCTCTCTTCTGACTGCTCTGTTTTACTAATTTTTTATCCATTAATGCCATTAATTTTTTCCAGAGCTTTTGGCAAAGACTCTTTCAAGATATATATCAAATATTATGAATTCTTTATGTCTGTCACATATTGATGACTCAAAGAGGTGTAAAGCAGTTTACTTACAAGAGTTAGCCGTACTGCCATAGTACGAG
Organism: Peromyscus leucopus; assembly: GCF_004664715.2. Lineage (NCBI taxonomy): Eukaryota > Metazoa > Chordata > Mammalia > Rodentia > Cricetidae > Peromyscus > Peromyscus leucopus. The sequence continues at coordinate 84,101,391 of NC_051064.1, forward strand.
CATAAACAAAAGACAAGAAAAGCTCCAATATGAATAAATGTGATATGACAAAAGACAGTAAGAGGCAAGATTCATTGCCTCATACCTCAAATTTTGTGAGTAAAAGTTCATTGGTAGCCATGGAAGTGTTCACAAATGTTGTGTTACAAAGCAGGATTCCAGGAGTCATGAAAGACTCGATGGATTTCAGGGATGCGCTGTTGAGGCCAAGTCAGGGATGGAGCTTATCAAACTTGGGACCTCTTCTCCAGAAACCACAGGTTCCTTCATGCAACCAACTTACCTATTACTTTAAATAAGTTATTTCAATTTGCAATTCGCTGAAACTATGGAAGAGGGGTGACTTGGCAGTGACAGCATAATCAGCTTTTTTACAAAATGACATGATTTCCTTAGTTCTTTATGGTTCATAGTGATGTCTGTGGATAGCTCTTTCTGTAATGCCTAGAACATCAGTGCTACTCTTGTCAGCTTGGATGACAACAAAAATAATTCTTCTTTTATTTGGTTCATTTAATCAAATGATTTGCAATCTAACAAACACATTACTGAGATCAATAGAACAATTATCCAAACAAAAGAGGAAAACAGGACAGGGAATTTGAGTTCATGGAGTAATTAAGTGGGCAGATAGTTTTAGGTGGTCTATTAAAGTTAGGGAATTGTGATGAGCAGATTATAGGAGGATAATCTATATGTAAGAACAGGAAAGGATTTTTTCATGAAAGAGAATCCAGGACTGATATGGTGGCCATCAGATGTCAAAAACAGAATCTGTCTACTTTGTAAGAAGGTACTCAAAGAGGGAAGCAAAGCAGAAGTTATGGTCACTGAACAAGATCAAAAGACTGCCAATGAACACTGAGCAATGGCTGGGAAGGGGCATACTCTTGACCTTTACTAAACTGGAAATTACAGTCAAGAGTGGAAACACATTTATTTGTTCTGCTTATGTCCTATAGCTTGGAATTCAGCTGAAGGGAACATCTTGGAAAATGACAGTGGTGGTATAATTTTTGAATTACCCCTTTGTCCCTTTAATTGGTTAAAGCAAGTAAGAGACAGAGGAGCTGGGCATGAAACTTATTTCATAAAACAAGAAGCATGAAATGAGAGAAGCTGCACAAACACCTCATTGATAAACAACTGTCATTTTTAAAAGGAAGGAAATGTAAGAGATACATTAACCAAAAGCTGTGTTTTAGACAGTGAATTTTGACTGTGTTCTGGAAACTAGATAACATTAAATAATCTTTACTTTACCAGCTGCAATAATAGCTTATGTCATGTTAAAAATCCTTATCTGTTTTAATATTTGAAAGTAATGTCATATGACATTTGAAATATGCTGCCAGGGGATCAAATTTCAATGCAACTCAAATTGGTGTTAAGAACACAACAGTGGCACTATATTGATAATTTTGAAACTTTCTGTTAGGATCTGATTTTCATAGCTCACCGTTCTTATGAGATGTTTGAAAATGTTCGTGGTAGGCCAACTTTCCTACATTTTAATACATGAAGGTTTAAGGGCTTAAAACAAACAACCTAGGGATTTGACAACTGTCTGTGGTCGTCCTCTGGGATGAGCTTTATTCAAAGGAGTGTTTCCGCTTAATAGAACACAGAGAGTTGAAACATGATTCTTCTAACACACAGGGGGCCAGTAGCTTCTGCTTTTCCAGCAGGGGAGCAGACCAGAGCTCACTGACAGAAATATCTGGCTTTGCAGTATCCCATACTGCTTCCTAGAAAGTCTCTTTGAGGAACACAGTACAGACATGCCAGTATTTTACAATGCTACCAAGTACAAAAGGCCATTTTCATGAGCTAAAGGGAAATCTGATTGAGTTTGATGTTTAGAGAGATTGCACAAAAAACCCAAAATCTCTTCCTTAAATCTGTGTGCCCAGACATGGATTCAGTCCTTTCACACAACTAATAAGTGATCACAATGGAATATCACTGCATTCTTCCTACAACAGCAAATTGTTTAAAAACAAATTAAAAAGGATACTGCTAGCTATTGGCAAAGGGAAGAGGCATCAGACTTCACACATAGCTGATTGATGTTGCTCCTACATGCCTAAGGAATTTGTCTGTGTCTGATAAAGTTAAACACACTTAACTTCAAATGTGTGCTAAAGCCAAGCCTAACACTCCTAGGAAAGGCAGTTACCCCAGAGGGAAAAAACATATTCTTATCAAAAGTGTATATTCAGGTAATTCTAGGAACTCTAATTCATGATCTTCTCAATGGAACCAATCTGATTTTTTCACTGGTGAATGGGAACACAGCGTACTGTATCCATTCCTGCAATACTACCTAGTTAACAATACCTAGTTAACAATACCACAAATAAATTGCTATTGCTAATAAGCATAAAATATGGCTAAGTCTCAAATATATGTTTTGACTTTCTGGTGCTGGGGGCTAAACCCAGGGACTTAAGCCTGTTGTCAGAATCCAGACCTTCCACAGGCTTCTAGGAAGAACTTCATAGACTTTACCCCATTCAACTTGTGAAGCCTCTTTCCCTTCCCTGCCCTCACAAAAACCAGATCCTCTTGCTCCTCTGTCACCTGGTAACTGAATGAAAAGGAGGACATGACTGATACAAGGTACAGTTGAGGAGTTTCTATTGTAGATATGAGGGAGAGTACAGCCAGGGCACTTGAAAGGTCCAGACTGAACTTGACCTTGAGAGGAGGAAGATGGGGTAGAGCAAGAGTGGAAGAGAAAAGAGAGAGAAGAGAAGAGAAGAGAAGAGAGAGAGAGAGAGAGAGAGAGAGAGAGAGAGAGAGAGAGAGAGAGAGAGAGAGAGAGAGAGAGCAACCAAGAAAGCTAATGGCTGAACTGGCAGGGTTATTTAGAAAAGAGAAGCTGGGAGGAAGGAGGCAAAGATCCTAGGTCAGAGTGGTTTAGGTGAGATGAGAAGTGCTGAAAGGACCCACAGGTACTGAATGAGTCTGGAGGCCAACATGCGCTTTGGTACACATATTAGGCACATTAGTTAGCCATTTGTCTGAGTTTCTTTGGGGACTGATAGTAACAGGAAAGCTTGACTTGGTCATATAGCACAGATTGCATGTTAACGCCTGCTTCCTCACAGTCCAGGGCTTCTGCCTCTTGGGGAAAAGTTCATCTGATCTTGCCACCTTTGGTGGCCCTTCATTCTGGTGCTTATGTGAACCACCCAATTGCCTGCAAGCTGAGTTCCTTCCCTCTGTAAGGTCAAGGTACATTTCCCTGGCCCCTCCCCTCTTCCTGGGGCTCCCCCAGTCTCAAGCAACTCCTCTCTTTCTCTCTCCTTTCTCTTCTTTTCCTGCTCTAGCTCTCCCAATAGTTGCTGCTGCCTCCACCGGTTTCTGTGCTCACTGCACCGGGGTGCAACCATGTGTATGCCTGTGGTTCTTCCTGGCTGGACTTCCTGATCTGAGAGTCCTCTAAAACAGCCATGATTGGGATTTCTCCAGTATAAGAACCCCCTCTTGCCCTCATAGTTGATTTGCATCCCAGTCCCCCAGCTCACCCCGAGATACATTCTAAAGAGTAATTAATCAGCAAACTCCCTTTGACTTCCCTATGTGTGTCCTCAGCCACACATCTGCTTAACAATGTGCTCTTAACCTCCTCACCAAATGCTCCAGCTGCCTGCCTAGAGCACTTTCTCTCCCTTACACTTGCTTGTGAACTTTAGACAGAGGAGTCAAGAAACAATTATCTCCTCTTCATTAAAATACTTCCTACTAAAATTAACTGGCCTACTCTCTTGCCCTAAATCTCAGAACAGACTTCACTTTCTGACTTTTGCCTTTACTGTGCCCTTCTATACTTAGAGATATAATCCACCACCTTGTCTTTTTATTATGGTGATAATCTGATTAAGAATAATCATATCACATGTTCTTTGATTTTGTTGTTACAGTGTCCTCCACTGTTTTCATGTAATTGTCATTTTGTTTGCTGGCCAATGTTGTATATGTTCACAGTAAGTGCTTTCATATTCTTGTTCTTAGTGTCATTTTTGTATCCCAAGAAAGGACTAAATAAAGATATGTGGTCACTTCATTTGCAAATACTTTAAAAGTTATTTAGAACAAAACCCCTGGCATAGGCTAATTTTAATATGTGTGCATTTGTATACATGTGTGTATAAATGTTTTAAGATGACTTTTGACAAAGATTGCCTTAAAAATAAGGTTTATGAGATTCCTATCTTAGCCAAGCCTAGATAAAATATGGCTCTAAACCTTGAATGAAAAAATCGTCAGCTTAAAAACTTAACTCACCTAAAGACAAAGAAAGCCATCTTGAGGTTTACAGATGATCTGAATGCATCTCATTACATCATAAATGTGATCCTCTTTACAATATGTTTGAGCTCATAACTTACCTGTGTACCTTCAGGCTTAACATGTTGTCTCTGCATTTATTTCTGCATTTATATATTTATTACAAATATTTGGCATACAACATAAGCCAAAGTGTATGCCAAAATATAGATGTTTCCTAGGTTTCTTGAGTTTTCTTGTTTGTAAATAAAAATAAAACAGAAGGATCATCAAGTAAGAAAAATGTGAACTTATAGATTTCAATTATGTTTTTGATAAAGAAGGTTAAATAAAAAGTAAATACTTTTGGGTAAAGAAGGACTTATCTGATAATACAATAGTTTGTTCTAAGGCAAAGGATTGTGTCAAAATAGAAATAGACAAAGACAAAGCTAGGATAAAATACGATGTAAAAAGAGTTTTATGACTGTTAAAACTTAAAGAAAAGTACATAGATATAAACAGCTTTCATTAAAGATTATTAAAATTTCTAAGTTCAAAATTCAATGTCTCAAGTTAAAAGTTATTAATTTTCAACACTTTAATTTTATTTTAATGCGTATATACCACACATAGTACGTCTATGTCTATAGGCTGTGCTAATTTCAACTTCAGGTATAATACTCTTATTGTTTGTCATATGTAAATGTAAGTTAGCTAGAGAGGAAAAAACAGAACAAAGAGCTAAGGAAAAATCAGACCTAAATCATGATTGCTAGCAGATTTGATATAATTTAATGCTTTCTTCCTTAAAGACTTTACTATTTTCCCTCTTGAAGAGTGTGCCCTAACCCCTTCAAAGTGCCCTCAACTGTACCAGAGCCTAAGAATGAGACTTCCTAGCACCGGGGGACATGAGAAAATATTTGTAGCACATACAAACTCTGATGTCTAGTCAACAGGTAACCATGGACCAAAGTTTTCTGAAAAATGCCACACCTGTATGCAAAATTTTAGGTAGCACAAACAAAGCAATCACAGGAAGTAAAATTATTGCATGTTCAAGGCCAAATTATCTCAGGCTGTCTCAATTTCTTAAAATAGCAAGTTTACTGCCTACCTTTGTGTGTGATGAGCTGAGAATAGATAGGTTATGGGTCTAGGGGAGTACCAAATACTATTCCTCTGGTTAAGGAAGATAGTAATAATATGGCTTCTAACAAGATATTGCTGTACATATAGATCATTGTCTCACTTAGCCATCATCAGGGAAACTTCTCACAGGAGATGGGAATTAACACAGAGACAACTGGACAAGTGAGACACTTTGGAGTACTGAGCTCTAAATGGTATGTCTTTATCAAACCTGTCACTAAAGGCTTAGGGAAATATGCAAAAGAGGAGGCAGAAAGGTTGTAGAAGCCAGAGACCAGAGGCAATGGATGACTCCAAGGAAACTGTCATAGACACATGAACTCAGAGATACTGTGGCAGCATGCACAAGACCTGAATAGGTTCAAACTAAGGTGTCAGCACTGAGAAGGGCACTCAGATACAGGGTCCCACCCCTGTTTGTGATTGCTACCTGCTAGCAAAGAGAAAAGCAGTTTTCTCAGATGGAGTACATTGGGTATGTCTATCATATTCCAGGGCAGGTCCCATGCTCGGGAATAGTTGATTAACACAAAATGAACTCTGTTTTTTTTTTTTTTTGGAGGGGGTGGGCATTTTTCATCTAATTAATTTCTTTTGTTTTGATTTTCATTATATATATATATATATATATATATATATATATAATTTGAGAGAAAGAATGAGAGAGAAAGAATATAAAGTTGGATTGTTAGAAAGGTTGGGAAGATTGGGAGGAGTTGGGGGAGGGGAAAATGTGATCAAAATATATTGTGTGAAAAAATTTTAAAGGGAAAATTCAAATACGTGTTACATATATTGAAAATTTTGTATAACTGTTACTATGCACACTTACAAAGTAAGCACCAAACAGAACAAGAAAGTTCCTTTCCTCATTTAACTTCTGGTTGGGAATTGGAAGCAGCTTAACTGTGGTCATAATCCCATATTAACTTGGTATGCTTCCTCACAGTACAGGACCTGACTCTCCCTCCGAAGCCTTTGAAAGTAAACATCTTGCTTTGGTGATGCTGAAGCCTCTTCAGATTTCCTTTGTGCTGTGTGCCTATCTGCCTGGTGATATTGACAAAATGCTCGCCTGAAGGATGATCTGACTCAGCACTGCTCTTGGAGCCATGTTCTCCACCCCTCTCCATGAAACATCTAATGCGTGCTACAGAGGTACTACCACTTAGCTGTTACATACCCTCCTCTCAAATGCATTTTTCTAAGTAAAAAGAATGCCAGAGTCAGGAGCTATGTACTCTATGATCACTGTGACAGTCTGAAAGAGGAAAACTGATAGGGACAGTAACCAGCTCTGCTTGACCATGTGCACAGGTAAAGAAGACATGAGGGGATTTTTGGTGACATCTTTGTGTGTTGGGGCTACTATAATAAAATACGTTAGATTAGAAAATTACTAAGCAACAGAAATTTAAACTACAGTGGCTCACATCTATGATCCTACCACTTTGGAAGAAGATTGCTGTGAGTTGGAGGCCATAGAAGAACATTGTCTCCAAAATAACCGCCCCCTCCCCAACTCAAACCACAAAAAGAAAACCGGAAGTTTATTGTGTACAGTGGGTGGAAAGCTAAGATCAAATTATGAGTAGATTTGCTGTCTGTAAAGAGCAGTTTCTCTGTCCTCACTTGGCAGAAGAGCAAACAGGCTCCCTTACACTAGTGTCATGAAGGCCCTCACTTGGATAGGTCAACAGATGGAAACCTATGACTTAATTGACTCCCAAACACTCTTTGGGACTTCTTAACTTTGATACACTGTGGGTTAGATTTCAGTATGTGGATTTGAGGGTGGGAAGACACATTCAAACAGTGGTCCCACCCATGTCCTTTCTGTTACTCAAAACTGTAAACAGATTAGAGTTACAGATGTCATTTACTTATCAACAAATCTGACCCAAAATAGATATAAAATAACGTAAAGAAAGCACTTTCAGTTTCTTATACTACATCATCTAATTTATTTACACAAGCTTTACAGCTGTACCATGGCTATCATTTTGATTAACTATCATCATAACAGTTCTTCCAGTTGAACATTCAAGCTATCTTTTTACTTTTTATTGTTATAAATAAGAGTTGAATAAAGTAATGAGCAAAGAATATAATTATCCCATTTACAGCTATGTTAACCTAGTTGGAAATCTTTTGTAACTGATATTTGTGCTTTACTTATGTGGAGTCTACAGAAACCAAAAGATGATTTCAGCATAGTCCTCTTAATTTTCAGGAATGTAGAATTCTATTTTTATGAACAGTTTGGAGATTAAGCTTTGTAGAAGAAATAAGGGGCCAGCGTGCTGACAGCTGAAAACAAATCCTCCCAACAATATTCAAAAGCTGGCTAAGCTAGGGCTGAGATATCCGTGGAGCAGAGTAAATATTTCAATGGATATTACTTCATGATGAGAATTATTAATCCTCATCTGCCAGAACGCTGGTGGTGAATTTGTACTCTGGCCAAATGCTGCTTTTATGGGTAACTGGGGGCTCCATGCAGCTTCAGAATCCACGGTAATGTCTTTGCATAAGGAAGATGTTAAGCAAGTCTGAAAGCTCAGATATCATCACTGGTCATTTTAAACACCATCACTGCCTCTGCACATGGAGATGTGTCCCAACTCTTTCCCAATTTTAGAACATAAAGCACTTGAGGTTTAGAACTGCACTCCTGTTTCCATCCAAGTCTATGTAAAGGTCTGTAATTCTGCAATCCTCCAACAGCAACAGCTCACAAACTGATTTTACTAATAAAATCTCCTTCAAAATAAAAATCTCCTTCGAAAAGCCATTTCAGTGTATAACAGAGGAGAATCATTGGGTAAAGATAGATGTGTAGGAGTAGGGAAAGGAAGCCTAGAAATGGAAAATAAAATATAACATTTTAAATTGCACTTTTATTTATTTATTTTTAGTATTCCTTTGTCTGGGATCTATCACTAGTAAAAACAGTTCTTTCTTTAGATTCTCTATATATCAACTTTAATGATTCCCAATGTAGGATACCATCTGAACATCTAGTATTTCAAAACCAGACATCTCAGCATAATTGATGAATTTTCCCTCCCATGGCTATTGTGGATATCTGACTACTAGGTGCACAAGAAACCCTCATTCAGCCAAACTGAACATTGCTAAACAGAAATCTCAGAATCAGCAAATTAGTGCATGTGTGTTATAAAGAAAACTCAACCCACAGAAACCCTTTATCACAATAAAAGTGTTGTTGCTACAAAATTGCACTGCAAAGAAGATTTGGGCCAGAGCACACCAGTCATGGAGAGGTCACAGGGAGCTATCTGTATTTCAGGTCAGCTGTGGCTTATCATGCAAACAGCTGCAGCCAAGAATGCTGGTGACTCTCTTGCCTTCCAGCTGAGGATATAGCTGCTGTTAATACTGCTTTAGACCATCATAAATTGTGAAGAAAGGTAGTAGAATTAATTCTAAAAGGCAACTGTTTTTTTATGAGGCATTTTCACTTCATGCACCCACCCATTTAACACGATTAGCAGCATTGTATTGCAGAGAATTAGACTATTCCTCATGGATCACAGGCGAGGGTGGGCTGAAGGTTGCAGCTTTTCAGCTACCGTGTATTTGTGAGTTTGATACTATTTTACTAATCAGGAGACTGAGATACAATATAACCCAGTGATTCATACTAAAGAGTAGATGATATGATTATATATTTTGTACTCCTATATGCATTTCACAAAAATCAAGTTACTACTCTATGGTGACAGCCTAGTAGAAATATTTGCATAGAATCTATATGGTTATGGAGAAAAAGAATGAATTAAAGTTTTATTGAAGTGTGCTAAGTGCTTACTAAAGTCCCTACACCTTATCTTCAGAAAGTTAACTCTTGCAAGAAACTGTCTTAAAGAATAAAATAGCAATAAAATGACTGTTAATGACATTTTATTATACTCAGATCAGTATCTTGCTCAACCATCATCAGAGAAGCTTCCTCCTGCAGTAGAACGGAGTAGATACAAAGACCCACTACTGGACAATGTATAGAGACTGAGAGACTTTAGAAGACTCAGTCCATAGAGGATATCTCCATCAAATCCCTCCCCTCAGAACTCAGAGAATTCTGTGAAGAGAAGGTAGAAAGATTGTAAGAGCCGGAGGAGACAAAATACACCGAGGAAGCAAGGCTTTCTAGTTGCAACAGGACTGATGCAATATGAACTCATTGCGAATGACGAAGCATGCACAGGGCATGTGCAAGTCTAGGCCAGATAGGGTCCCAATCGCCAACTCCTTAGCCAGAAGCTATCTACAAATGATAACTGCGCAAAGTTATCTCCAGTGGAGTTTCAATGGGTACAGGCCTTATGACAATCAGTGAAGGACCAACTGAGAAGGAACTAGTTTTTGTTTCTTACAGATCTTTTGTTTATATGTTACAGTTACCTGTTCTTTTAATGAGATTTCTGTGTGCAATATGTGCATGTGTGTGTCTCAGTGTATGTATGTGCTTCTTGTACTTTTTCTTTGCATCTTCTTCCCATTGATTTGTTTTGTCTTATTCTTGTTTGTTTTTATTTTATGTTATTTTATTTTACTATTTTCTTTAGATGCCTGTTTGTATTCTAATGAGAGAGTAAAAAAAAAAAAAAGAGTGTGGATTTGGGTGGGTGTGGAAGTGTAGAAGATCTGGGGTAAATTTGAGGAGAGGAAACTAGTCAGAATATATTGTATAAAAAACCTATTTTCAGAAAAAAAAAAAAAAAACCAGCCTTAAGGAATGATTACCCAGCCTTTTGATCAAAGGTCATGTGGTAGATCTTAGTTTACTAAGAAAGGAATTTTTTTTATTGCAACCAGCAAGTGTTTTTATGCTTTATTGTAAACTGCAAAATATTTTACAGCAGATGTTTGTTTTTGCAATTTCTGTTCCTGTAAACATTTCTAACTGTGGCAGAAATTCCTTTTTGTGGGCCTAGGATTTAGACCACCCCCAGGGGCCACCCTGTTACCTGTTCCATAAAAACTGTAAGAAACTCTTTGGGTGTTTGGGCGTTCTCTAGGCATTAGCATACGTTCTGTCCATGTGTAAGGAGGCACTGTCCCACTTCCTCTATCAGAGTGCATGGCTGATTTGTTGCTGCTTCGAATTCCCATAACAACATAAGGGACACAACTAGTTGGTTATAGAGTAGAGGCTGCATTAGTGTCTAGGCCCACAACACAGAACGTTTTTGCAGTTCGATGGCTTGTTCCAGATTCAGATTCATGTGGTGACAAGGTCTTTATGACTTCAAATCAGTGTGTGAGGAGAATAAAGGGAACCTCAGGGCTCAAAGCTTCTAGCAACTTAACCTCAGCTGTTTCAGGATTTGGATAGTTTTTTTTTTTTAACTACTATTTTTGACTGTGATGTTGTTATAGAGAAAACACATCCAGAGACATCAATGAGTAATTTACAAACTTTTGCAGTCTATTAATCTGTTTTCTTGGTTTCTTTATTTTTCTATTACTTTCAGAATTATTCCTCCTAAAGAATGCCTACTCACATGGACTGATCCTCATCCCCAGTCCACTGTGTGTGTGTGTGTGTGTGTGTCTGTGTGTTAGAAGATTCAGACTCACAACACATTCTATAACTACTCAAATTACTGTATTCATCATAATTAAAAGTTTTACCATAATTTTATAGAATAGCAAGATTAATTTATAAATCTCATATCACATATGATAATAGAGTATAGAGTCTTTATCACATTTAAGTAATAGAGGAATTGGCAACATAAATGGGAAGTGATGTTTTTATTATAAAGTATTTAGTACAATACTATTTGAAAAACTAACATTTGTGAGTTTTAATGTTAAAATTTTTACAATATATTGAAAACAGTTAAAGCAAAACCAAGTAATGATCAAATCATTAGTCAGCCCACACTAAAGAGTGATTGAAGGATCAAAATTTAAAGGGAATTTATAGAAATAGTAGTGGAAATATAAAAATAATTTTGTATTATATAAACCAATCTTAAAATCTTTATAAGATGTAACTTTCTTTTATATTTAATTATATGTGTATAGAGGCAGTGAATTTATAGTTCAGGGCTATGCTACTCCAACAATAACATCTTTTATGATGTCTAATTTATATTGCTTGATGTTATATATATAGTTAGACTTTTTTTTTTCCACATCTCAGCAACTTAATTTTAGGCTTTAGTCTGGTTACTGGGCTTCTGCTCACATCTAGGTACCCAACTATATGATCTACTTAATGTCTTGGAGATCTACTTAATGTCTTGTCTCAGTAGGACCTGGGGATAGGGCTCTGGCTTGGCAGGTTCCCTCCAGGGTATTAGAGCCCTACTTTTGTGTTCCATTTAAGACATTTCCTCACTATGCACTACCTATCCATAAACTTCATTGTGTTTCCTTCCTTTGCAGATTTCCTATATTATCATCAGTGAGCTGTTTGGCCTAGCCCAGCCCTTCTGAGTTTATAATAATTACTGAAGAATTTAGTGAGCTGTGCTGCAGGCATGAAATTAACCACATTGGAAGCATGTAACCAAAAAATAAAAAAATAAACATAGTAAGTAATATGCTTTTCATTCTTGGAAAGTTGGTTCAGCAACACCACTGGCACATTGTGCATTTCAAAACATGTTAAGAAACACAAACTATAAGTCAAACATCGTCCTTGCAGTATATATTCCTGGTCTTCATCTCGGTATATTTAAGTGACTTTACCATCAAGAGTCTGAACCACACATAACCCAGTGTGGTTCTGGATTCTGGTTCCTTAGTTGTTTTTAAGGAACTGTGACATGGATAGCTGAAGCTAAAATGACTTTCTGAAAACTCTGGGCATCTCTAAGTGGAACTGTCTATAACTGGAAGCCTCTCTATGCTAATTTCAACTATTAAAATATACCTGTTTGCATTCTACTCTCTCAACTGCCAATATGTGGTATGAGACTAGGAATGTTTTCTGTACTTCATTATAAATACCCTTTGACTGTGGTTTTGGAAGTACATGCTTCAAGGGAGATTTGATAAGATGGCATGCTTCCATGATAGTGTTTGTTAGCTTGGTTTACATATTTATTTAGGTTCTGTAAAATAATTAAAAAATTTATTTTATGTGTGTGAATGCTTGGCTGTATTATGTATGCATGTATGATTTATGAATGCGTGTGTATAATATGTGTACTTGCTGCCTGAGGAAGCTGGAAGAAGTCCTCAGAACCCCAAGAACTAGAGTTAAAAACTGTTGTGAGCTGCCTTGTGGGTTCTGGAGACTGAACTCAGGTAAAGACCAAGAGTGCTTAACCCTTGAGCCATCTTTCCAGCCCCATATTTTAGGTCCTTATTTAATGCTCCTTAAATATTTATCTACTCAAATGTAGCTGGGGATATTTTGAAGCAATGGCCAATGAACAAACTGAAGGAGAGGCTGAGCTTGGCTCTGATAACACAGTTGGTAAGGGCGGTGTTTGATGACTTGCTGCTTTGAAATGAGTTTCTTTAATGTTCCCTTGTGTGTTTTTGAACTTCTCTGTGATAGTTGGTAAAAGATTCCCCATTAAAGGCTTAATTTTATTAATAAAATCAGACATATCCCGATCTGCCAATGCCTGGCTCTACTATACCAAATAGGGGTCTGACCACAATCAACTATCAGTTAACTTATTGTTTTTGGGCAGGGAATTTAATTCTACTCTCATGGTTGTTATATTTCTAAATAAACCTAACCTCATTCATGTTTAGTCTAATTCCACCATAGGAGATTTTCTGAAATGCAAAGAACAACATTGAATATTTCTTACACAAATCTTCCTTCCTTCTCTGAGCCCTAATACACCACAGATTTGTGGTTTAAAATATTTTAAGGAAAAACTTTTGTTATCCCCGAACACTCCAAAGAATATTGTATTTTGAAAATCAGTATGTATTTATTAGTATAATTACAATTTAGAAGCATACACATTATCTTACCCATTTTAAGTTTTAATATCATGTCACAAAAGGCTTTAAACTATTTCTAGGCTGTACTTCAAATATTTTAGACATTATCCTCTAACATAAACCCTGAATACTCTTATCCCTCAACTACATTTCAGGCATTTGGACATAAGACCTGTTAGAGCTGTGCAGTCATGGCAATTCAAAATCACATATCTGCTATAAATATTCTGAAACCCTAAACTTTTGGCACATCCCATCCTGTGCCTGTTTTCTTGCTTGGCTCTTTTTGGTTAAAATGATGAAGATCCAGAGTGACTGCATCCTATATAATTCTTCCCAAATGTTTCACTTCCTGACATTCTTCAGCCACATGGAACATTTCCATTTTCAAAAGGTGAAAAGTGCCAGTAAGAATATAAGTTTATAGTTGGAAAATATAACAACACTGCAAGTTAAAATATGAGGGTGAATCTGCCCGTATATAAGAGAAGGATTGAAAAATCTAACCTCTGGAATCCATAAGCCTCATTTTTTTTTTTTTTTTGGTAGAGCAAGAAGAGAGGAACCCAGAAGTGAGCAGTACTGAGCAACAGATCAGATTCAAAACACTTTTATAAGGACAAAGTGGGTCAGAACAAAATGAAAAAACACCCCAAACTGAGCTTGTTTCAATGACAGTCTTGTTCAATTTTACAAGACATAGAGAAGCCAAAATGAACTACAGTTTACGTCATTTGCATTTTCTGCCAGGTGTTAGCATTCTTAGCTGGAGTCATCCATTCCTTCATTAGCTATGCTATCTTACAGCCCCAGCTACACACAACTTTGAGTAGATGAACCTTCCTGGGAAAATATTCACATAACTTTACCATAGGACCAGTCTGCTTCCATTGGTTGACAGAGGAGCTAGCACAATTCACTAGTGGACCTTAATAGTAAACCAGTTACAACAGGTTCTGGCCATTCAGTCCATCCAGTTCACTACTAGGTACTTCACATGATACAAAAGAGCTTAAAAAATCTACAAAATCCAATCTGAGTTATTTCATCCAAGACAATGATAATAATAATAAAAAAAACAACTACCTTGCTTGACAGCTGTGAGAATGAGAAGCTAACCGGTGTAAGTGAAAGTAGAGCGGTGCTCAGTGCATATTATGCATACTACGCTCTAAATGAATAACCAGTTCTATTACAAGCAATTAACTTGTCAGTATCATAAGTGAGGGAGGATCCTCTGAGTGAAGTGATGAAAACACAAGCAAGTATGGAATGCACGTGTCCTTAGTGACCCAATGAATTCAATAGTCATTTCGAAAGGTGACTGCAAACCTAAAGAAAGGTGGCAGCAGCTACACCTGCCCAATCCTCTGTAAAGAGGCATTCTACAAAACAGCTAAGTATAAGAAGACAGGAAGGGCTGGGCAACAATTTCTGCTGCTCTCAGCTGCAGAGCATGATGGGATTGCTCCCAAGGGTGCCTTTTAATAAAGTTCACTTTATTATTCTCTAATACATTTTAGCAAGCTTCACTGGGTTAACCATCGTTTTCTTAAATGAGAGATTCTTTTTCTTTTCAAAGAAGCAAATCGAGATTTCTTATCATAATTTGGTATGTCTAGAAGACAAATCTATACCTTTCACTGTTCAGCGGCTGGACTGCTGCTGTAGACCAGCTGCCTTGCTTCACTGGACTTGTAAGAGAAAAATAGCACACATGCAATGATGACGAGAAAATATAGCTCCCTGGAATTGTCTTTACTATGAAGCTACTCGGGCTATTTTGCTCATCACGAATGACTTTTAATCTCCACAGGACAGATCCCATCAATAAGCCCCAAGATAGCTGCTGCTTCATTTAGAATGAAGCAGTGGGCAACTGATTCAGTGAAGACTTCCTCCACTGTCATTTCTGAAGCACGAGGATTTGGTGTCAAAAGAAAGAGCCCAGGTATTTCCACTGACAATGTCATATGATAACGTTAAACTCTGATGATCATTCTGAGTTCTCCTACATTAGAAGGGCCATGAGAAAAATGTGATACATGATTTATAAATTTGGAACCTCTTTCTTTTCTTTTATTGTTCTTTTCCCTCTAGAATTAACAAAACATATGATTTCACGACAAAAGTCTGTTTATGTTGAGGAATAGACAAAACAAGAATTACCCATTCCCTTGGAATTTACATATTCAGTTTTAAAGCTAATGTTCTGAAGTCAATGATCCCCACAATTCTATCTCTGCTTTTTGAAATGAAGATTGAACTCAAAATTTGCAATTCCCAGTGGGCCAAAATTACCATATTTATTTACATGATCTACCTATTGTTTATAAGTTGAAATTAGGAATAGATATTATATCAACATTGGCTCATGGTCTATTAATTTTAGGAAGTGTTATTAACATTATAAATCAGTTTCTCTGGTAGTTAAAGGAAAATTCCACTGTTTTAGTATGGCAAGGAATCAAAAGTACACCAAACTGAAATTCAAATTGCCTCAGACATTTCTGAATATATTCTCTTTTTCTCTTTACTCCACCCTCTCTCTATATATACATATCCCCCTCTCCCTTTTAAGAAATATTTGTCTATTTGTCTATGAGAAGGAGAGAAATGGTTCTTTGAAGAAGGATAAATTACATTTATGCTTAGCATAGCTACACATAGGCAGCTGTATAAATCCAATAGCTTTTTCTTCATCAATACTGGAAGCTTAGGTAGAGGAAATTCTGTTTGTAATGTCTAATGATTGTCCATTCACCACAAGGAAAAGTCTCCATCACCCTTCCAGAATGTTGAAAGCAATCATGTTGAAAGGAAAACACTAATACACAAATATACTTTCAGTACAAGGTTCTTACTAAATTGTAAAATTTAATTCCTTGTTTAGTACATGTCCTTTTCCCTTCATTTTCTTTGCTTTCTACTCCATGCCTTTTTTTTCCTTCTACCCTCTCTTCCAATCTTTCTTTGATTTGAATAGGAAACACTCCAGGAAATTTAACACAGCACCGGCTGCCATCTTTATTTTAATTCAGTAGAGTAACACCTATGCTCATCACTACCCTTTTCATTGCCTATGCATTTTGAGTTTAGAATGTTTAGCTTGGCTATTTTGTAATGCTTGCATTATGTGTTTCAAGTGCATGTGCATGTGTGTGTAAGTTAGGAATGGTAGCTAAGTCTTCTTGAGATGTGTACAACTTGTACAATCAAATTGTATTTAAAAGGTATTCACCTGTTTCTCACAGTTTAAGACTATGAGTAATCGCAAACTCTAGAGATGCAATTAATGTATGAGTTGAGGCTGTAGGAGTCAGGAAGCTCCTTTAAGTGCTAAAATTAAAAACTTTGAGTTTTTGCCTCAAACTAACTAGGAGCTAGTTATATATCAGGATAGGTAAGCCATATATGTAGTAGGATACTTTTAACTCTTATGGTTATAAAAATAAACATTTTACAGAATAGAAAAATGGTGTACTCTACCGAATTAACAAAAGTTATACTAAAGTTTTTTATATATATATATATATATATATATATATAATATATATATATATATAATTAAGTTTGTTGTTGTGACCCGTATGGACCTGAAAAGGGGTTCATTCATATCTTGTGTGTTTGGTTTACTAGATGTCATAGCTACTTCTCAGATATCTTATCCTCCTCAACCACTGGTGCTGTAGGAAGCTTCAGTGCAGAATCTTGTGTCAATGTGTGTGACGGAGATGCTTGTTGATTGAGGCTTTAATGAGGGGGCTTTAGATAATGAAATACTCATTTTTAAGTATCATTATATGTAGATGTTTTCTCAAACAGGTTTAAGTTTCTCCAAAGAAGAGCACTTCATTTTAGCCTTTGTTCTGGTGCCTATGTGACTTATGTTCAAAAGAATATCTACATTCCTTTTTGCATTAAGAGCCTTCCTGGCACTCATTTATTTTGAAATTCTTGATTTTTGGTTTAATTTTAAAATTTTACATTTCTGATTTCTTTCTGGATGATCTCATAGCTATATATTAATATGGAAAGGTATTTGGTAATCTAAGCATAATCTAAAGAATTGTGTGTAATCATTTTCCTTCTACATACTTTGCCTTGTGTCCATATGCCAGACAAGTGAAATAATTGAATGTTCTGCTTTTGGAGTCTCAGAGTGGATGGAGTGAATTGGCATATATCTCAGCATTAGCTAAGCTTAGTTTCCTTGCCAAAATCTAGACAAAAAGTCATGGCTTTGGTTCATTTTGGTTTCTTGTTCTGTTGCTATGGTCACAAAAGACAGTAAGGACAGAATGAAAAAAAGTTGCATTGTAACAATATTTAGAAATTCTTCCCATTTTTGGACTAGCTTAGTTAAGGAGTTCTGAAGATTTACGTTGACCTGGGGCTGATGCTGTGGGGTTTTGGGGGAATTTTGCACTTTTATGGCCTTGAACCTTCCTTTAAAGGAGACTTGGAGTTATAGAAAGAGCTTGAACTTAGTCAGCCTGTATTAACATGTACATTATTGGTTTCTTTTAACCACTGCAAATAGCTGAAAGCATAGTAAATATTTCGGCAATGCTTTGTGAAAGTCCTATGGTTCTGAAAAGAGACCAAAACCTAACTAAATGATTGATGTAGCTTCTAAAGCAATGTAAGAAAGCAACAGAACTCTTTCCCAGTATTCCCTAGGCAGAATAGGAAGTAATCAGTTCAGATAATAGAAAGTAAGCTATGGATGGAAGTTCAATTCTGATAGAAATGGGACAAAATTGTACAGAACACATGGACACATCTCCCTTCCTGATCTATTTTCACTTTTCCTCCTGCTTCTGTAAGATTGGTGAGTTCGACTTTATGGAATTTGCCAATGAGGATTATTTACTTTGTGCTTCTATATGACTTAGACAACAGGAGCTACTAACAGATTAACATTATAAGGGAAAAGAAAATAGTTCTGTGACTTATTTCTCTTGTCCATTTTTAAGAACTATTTTTATTTTTACGTATTTGTGTTTGTGTGACAATATTTCACATATGCCTGTGGAATCCAGAAAGGGCATTAGATTCCTTGGAGCTGGAGTTATAGGTAGTTGTGAGTCTGCCAACATGGGTACTAAGAACTCAACTCTGGTCCTCTGGAAGAGTAGGAAGTATTCTTAACTGTATGCCATCTTTCCATCTCTTTGTTTCTCTGTTTCTTTAGTTGTCAGAACATGTAAGGTCAGGCTTTAGTTGGATGACCCTCTTCAAAAGTACAGGTCTTTCCAAGCTCCGATAATACTGCATCTCATCAAGCCACAGCATGGCTGCTTTGTTCTCCTTTAAACATGTCCAGCCCTCTGTAAATAGTTGCTCATTTTCTGAGAAGATACTGATTAATTCATCTACAATGGTTCACCATATATAACCCCTCCCACATCCACATGATAAAGACTTCTTTGTAGCCTATGGTACTATTGGGAGTAGATGGAACCTTTAAGAGATGGAGTCTAGTCGGAGTCCTCTGACCACTTGTATGTGTGCCCTTGAAGAGGAGAGTGGGATCATAGGCCTTTCTCTTTCTTGCTCTTTCCTTATTCTGTATGTGTCAGATGTCATGAGTTGAGCAGCTTCCTAAATGCCACTAGGGGAATAACTTTCTCTGTCAAAGGCACTTGGCAAATGACTTAATGCCTTCTTCAAGTAGGAAAGCATCATGACTAACTGAATACAGACTAAAACCTTGAAAACTTTGAGCCAAAATAGACCTTTCATTCCAGTATCTCAGTATTTGTTATATTAATAGAAATCTGGCTACCCCACTGGACTAACAGAAATCAAGCATTGCATATTGCATATGCAAAATTCCATATTGCAAAACAGACACATCCTTCAGAGAAGCTAACAGGGATTGTTGGAAATTTTTAGTCATTTAGTTTGTTATTTTGTGTGTGAAAAAAAAATCTATGTTTTTTTCAGTTCATATATAATGTACTCATGGTTTAAATTGCTTTAGTTACAGACTATTAAAAGTATATATCCTGATTACCTTATACAGTGCTTCTTTTTGGGAGAATATGACAACTATGGACTAAAGGGGCCATCAGAATTAGTGTCTATTCTAGGATGACTCTGGAGGCTACAAGGTGGGTAGTTTTTCAGGGCTCATCTGACATAGCTTCCCCTTTTCTATACAGCTCCATAAATCTCAACACACAGCTCCTTAGGGCAATGGCTTATAATTTGCCTATTAGTCTCACATCCTGGAAGGTTAGGAAGCCTGGAGCTTTTGATTTAAATATTATACAATTAAGTGATTATTTGAGAAAAGAGACCTATGGATAAAGAGATTGTAAAACACATAATAACCACAGCATATAATTACACAGTATATAATCAGCTCTGTGGGTAACACAAGTCAAACAATATCACATGTTATGAGGTGTTTATTACTAGCCAACTGTATTATTCAAAGTCCTAAGACTCAGAATATGCCCGGAGAGAAAGGGGGTTCAAATGCTTTTCAATGCCAGTGCAGTCAAGAATATAGCATCATTCATTACATAGCCAAAGACTCAAGCTCTTAGAAAGAGAGGCGCTCTGGATGTGGCCTGGTGACAATTTCACAGTCTACAGATATATAGTGACAGCCATTTTACATCTTTATTAGCAAGATCACAGTAAGATATTTGATTTTTTTATGCAACTTTAGATTCTAGGTCTAATTTGGGATTTCAGGGCTGCCCTTACCATCAGTATTTGTGATGATTCTTATCTGGCAGAGGGACTTTGTTGTGGCTCATGCCTTCTATCTTGGTTTCCAGACTGAAATGTGCTTCACTGGGGAGGCTTCCCTTATTGCCTTTTCACACCAGGGTGGTAAGCTGAGAGAAGGATAGGGCAGAGGATTTCAGGCAGTGCCTGTAACTGAGAGGAGCTGTAGACAATTCCAACAAGGAGCCAAAGCTTTTAGTCTCACTTTCCAAAGAAAAGGCAGTCTGGTAACAACCAGAGTGGGCAAGACAGTGCATCCATCACCAGTCAAGCCTGCAGCTGAAAACTAAGCCCTAATAGACACTGATTATAAAAGGAAGGATTGTAGGAGCCAGAGGGCTCAAGGACACCACAAAAACACAGCCCACAGAATCGACTAAGCAGGCAGGGCTCATAGGAGCTCACAGAGATTGAAGTGACAATCAGAGAACCTGTACAGGTCTGAGCTAGGTCCTCTGTGTATATACTTCGGTTGTATAACTTGGTGTTTTTGTGGGACTCCTAAAAGTGGAAGTGGAGTTTGTCTCTGACTCTTTGGCCTGCTCTGGGACCCTTTTCCTCCTACCATGTTGTCCAGCCTTGATTTGAAAGTATTATCTAGTCTTAATGTGATTTGTTTTTCTGTGTTCAGTTAATATCCCCGAGAGGCCAGCTCTCTTTTGAAGGGAAATGGAGGAAGAGTGAATACAGGGGAAGAGAGGAAATTGGGGGTAGGGGCTCTGAGGAGTGGAGGGAGGAGAAACTGTGGTCAGGATGAGGAGAATAAATTAAAAATATTGTTCTAAAATTGACAAAAAGATGAATATCTATTGTATTAGCTGTTAAGCTTGTGTGACTTGATGCATTGCAGAGAAAACTGACATAACTAATGAGCATGGGGCTGAGTGCCCTGAGATGTCTTCTTAAATCCACATACTTAAGGAAGTCAGGATAAATGATTTCTAACACAAGTGGCCAATACAAGAAGCAACTGAGTAAGACATTTTCTTTCACACTCAGGCAAAAGAAACTCTGACTATGTTAAGAGCACACAGAGAACAAAACAGACTGTAAGACGTGAGATTTAAGAACCGTGCGATTTTTATAAACCTTTGTCACATTCCATGCCATATGCATGCTTTGTCAGTCTGCTTTCCAGGATAAGGAATTGCCTTCTCTGCCATGTTAGGGAATATATTCTTGCAATTGCATCCCATAATGCCACAAAAAAAAGCAATGCTAAAAGGAAATCTGTGTCATGCTCATGTGCACTACCCACTAGCCTACATTCCTGAATATCTACACTGAATCTCTAGCAGACTGTTGGTGCTGTCTTGGGTGATTTCAGCAAAGCTTTGGGTGTCTGAACTTTTTGAATGAAATAGAAAAACACTACAGAGCATACTAACAGAGATAGAAAGAAATGGAGTTTAAAAAGGGATGTATATAATAAAATATACTTTTTTAAAAAGATGAACAATGGTATTTGAAGATTCTTGTCAATTCTTATGCTTCATGTTTCTGCTAATATCTGAGGCTACAGGAGTTCATGTCTCAGTACCAAAAAGCAGCTCAACTCTGATGCATTAGACAGAGCTTCTGAGGCAATAATTAAAGTATAGGCCACCAACACTAGAACTAATCTTGGGAACAGGGAAAATAAATGTGCCATGGGAGTTCCCATAGGGTGGCACTGACATTGGTGGGTCTCATCATTGATCATTGGTAATAGCAGCAGAATGATCACTCACAAGGCAGACCTAATAATAGCCTCAAATATGGAAGAGTCCTCACTTGCTGCCTGCTCTGGTAATACAGGCCATGTTAAATGATTATTTCTTTTCTCCACAGAGCAGAAGCAACAAACTTCCACTTCATTTCCCCAGTGCATTGCAAGCATACCTAAGATCTGTTGATTCACTTTTAGGACATTGTCCCTTTTGGTACCAAATTTCTTCCAGCTATAAAACTTGTGGTTCTACGAAAGTATAGATTTAGTAATCCTCCATGATTCCCAAGTGTGTGGGAACTGTACTCTACCCAGATCCAGACACACAAGGAACATGAACAGCAGGGGATACTTAATTACAACAACCATGAGAAAGTGGCCCAAGTGGTCACTTTCTAGTGGTGTCAAGGAGAGGCCATTGTCACCACTGGTCCTGCCACTGAAATACTACTACTTTAGTCTTAGTAGTCTCATTGAAAATGTGGATGCCCAGGTTGAGGTGTATAGGTATAATGAATCACGTGCTAGTTCTAAGCAGCTTCACCAACAGCATGCAGTGTGTCATCACGCTTTAGCTTTTGACTTCTGTGTCTCAGCCACATTGATGCCTTTTATCATCAGTTGTAGCTATACATGCAAACCTTAGGCTCTCTGTAAAGTTAAAACAGTGACCCAAAGTAGAGGAAATGCAAAATAAACAACAGCTTGGCCCATGGCTGTGTCTTACTGAAAGAATTTTTAGTTAGGTTTAATGAACAGAGTCGACAATTTTTAAATAAAACTCCTACCTGACCCCAAGGTAATGTTAAATTCTTATAATCTAGATGAACATGTACTGCCATTGTGCAAGTTAAACTTCCTTCTGTGTAAAACTCCAGTATTCTTCAATAACCGCATTGCTATTGTAGGTATCCCCACAAAAGAACCAATGGCACATTTTACCTTTGAATTGAGTGTTAGAAGAGTGTGAAGAATACACACGTGAGTACACAAAATGAAGAGATCACAACCCAGAGAAACATTACTATCCTTATATAAGTTCTTTAACAGGAATGTTCTAAAGAGGAAACGAGTCTGTTTATCTATGGTAATAACAGGAGAGTTGGACAGAGATCAAGCTAACTTTACTGTTATTTCTATCAAGTGCTGTGTTTACACCAGAGACAATCTTAGGAAGGAGGAGATGGCTTTGCAGGATTCACACAATGCAAGTGTATTCTAATCACATTCCACCTCTTGTTTCTGATGCAACAGTGACTACTCAGGACTGTGTTTAAGCAGGCAGATGACAAATAATGCAGATGTCACAGCACTGCCAGGTCAACACGCATGTGGGAGCACACATGTGTATGCATAGAGTAGAAATAATTATTTATTGATCATATTAAATATTCTAATAGTTCAGAATCAATCTGTCGAATGAAAAAATGAAACACGCATATTTTAATGACATTAATCAGAAACAATTACTTTTAAGGTTAAGCAAGCAGTCATGCAAGAATCCCTTTAAATTGTTTTCAAGCAAGTTTTTTTTTTTTTTTTTTCTTTTAATCTAGAAAAGTTGAAGAGGCTAGCCTCCAATGGATGCTCATTGTGGATATTCTCCCTCCTAACTTCAGGAAGAAGTATACTTAGACTAACTGGGAGGAAGCAGAGACTTCACACCATCAGCAGGAAGCAGATGCACTCAGAAAACATCTTCACTTTTTGGTTATGAAGATGGGGAACGGTGATACGTAGAGGAAACACAGGAGCCGAAGCTTCTGTTTGCTAAAGTAGCACAAGAAATCAGAGGATTTGGGGCTCACTGTCATGTTCAGGAAGATTTGAGGAATCCTGCTATTAACTGGCCACGGCTCAAAGAATTGTAGGATTTGCTTTTAATTATTTATTAGTGCCTTACTCAGGGGTTGAAATAGTACAATCCCTGAGATACCATACTGTACCATGTCCCTTCTCAGTCCTCATTCTTTTGGGAGGTGGCCGTTCTTCATAATTTGTCTCATCCATTTAACATTTTCTCCACACCATGTGATAATTTTTGTCTAAAATTTGCTCTGAAGATGCCGTGTTTCACTAAGGGAGGTAGCACGGTACTTTTGCAATATACCAGAGATGGGCTCCAGCTTTGTTTCCCCTTTGTGTCAGTTACGTTTCTAAGGTTTTCTGAGATTCATCTAAAAACAGACCATCAGTTACTTATTATGTGATCTAGTTGAGGCTCAGATGAGACAATATAAGGAAGACACTTAGGCTAGCATTGATAAAATGTGGGGAGAGATCCCTCCTTTTACCCCACTGGAGAAACCTGAGGATTAGCAGCTGGAGGTTATTATGAGCCTGAAAACATTTTCCTGTACTCCAGACATAGCACCAAGAGGGTGATGACTAAAGATTTTTGCATTATGGGTTAACTCCCCAAAATAACTTTTTAAAATGGTAAAATTGAATCACAAGTACTAACATTTGCACAAACTCTGACAAGGCCAGTTTTATGGCTGCTGGACAGTTAGGCAGGTGCTTGTAGGGTGTTGAAATGCTAGCCTCCATAGTATATCTCCTGGTGATATTCTAGTGATATATTTCAGAGTGATAGCTGTTAAAATGACACAGAAAACCTGTAAGAATGTGACTCTGTACTCATTTCTAATGTGAAAACATTTAGGACCAGGAGAAAGTGGCTTTTTTTGTTGTTGTTTGTTTGTTTTTCAATACAAGGTTTCTCTGTGTAGCTTTGCGCCTTTCCTGGAACTCACTCTGTAGCCCAGGCTGGCCTCAAACTCACAGAGATCCATCTGCCTCTGCCTCCCGAGTGGTGGGATTAAAGGCATGCACCACCACTACCCAGCTAGAAAGTGGGTTTTATAGTAGTTCTGGGATTTTCAGTATTTTGGATTGAGAGTCAGTGGGTACATTTTTACTGCCCCAGCTGAAGCGTCCATGGTTATGGTATATGGTTATTATAGAAAGTGGTGGACTTACAGTGGATATGTATGATTCATAAGTAACCCCAACATTTACCAATACTTGTTGACTACTACTACCAGTTTTTAAAAATTAGTACATGACATTGTAGTTACACACCCATGATCAGCAACAAACATAGACCTCATCACAGTCCCTAAGTGCTTCTGCATAGGACTGCTCTCCTTATTTGTGCTTTTATCCCAATACAAAAGCAAGTTATGTTGATGAATGCCTGTGCTTTGTTCTTTGGAATAGAAAACCTCACTTACATACTTTCCTTGGCATATCTGTAGATATCAGTCGAGATCAGCACCACAGTTAACCCTTCCTTTGTCAACAAATAGCAATTACAGCAAAACTACAGTGTAATTCTAGGGCTTTTTATCCCTGAATACAAAAGTGATTCGAACCATTATGACTGTAAATTCGAATGGTTTAAATATGGTTTCTATGAACAAGAACTATATTTTAATTACTCACTTCGCTTTGAGATACATGGTTTTAACTTTGGGAGAAGTCAGTGACTTCCTGAGTGCAGAAACATTAACACAAGAGAAATCAGGAATAACTCAGGAACCAGCTCCCTCATTTAAATATGGCTCAAACTGTTCACAAGCCAAGGTTCCCCCAAACATCAAATAATTACATGGTAAGTAGAATCTTTTTTTCAACAAAGTATATAAATACATTCAATGCTTCTGTTTGCAAAAGATTCCATGTTCCAGTTTCAGTGAAGTAAATTGTCAAGTAAATGAAATAGCAAAACCTAAAAAGAACTTTCTCCCACTACTCTCTTAAAAAAATTATATTTTCTTTCTTTTTTCTCTCAAGTGCAATCTATTGTATACCCTGTCTCCAGTTTCTGTTCTCTATGGTTAGTTCAGTCTGGCTTTATACCACTGTTCCCCATGTCCACAGTAAGGAGTGGGTAACCTACTGCTTACTTGGCTCTCTTGATTTGGATGGACACTGGTCCATTTCTTCTTCCTGTTGTTTTCAGCTCTGTCCTTACTGATGTGTTCTGTCTGTTTGTTGTGCTGTCTCTATTAACTTCATTAGCCAATGTTTCTCTCGTCATTCCAACCTAGTTCATTCATTAGCCAATGTTTCTCTCATTGTTCCAACCTAGCTCATTCTGATGTCGGGTAGGATGTTTGTCCAGACTCTGTGCTAGAAGTCATATTAGCACATGGAACAGTTTTTTTTTTTTTCTAAACCCACTGAGAAGTCAGAATAGTCTCTATATGGTTTAAAAGAAATCACCTTGCAAAAGCTTACAAATTCATTCTTCCTCCTGCAAATAAAACACTATGTCTTGAAATTTCACTGTCTGTAATTTCTTTATATCCATCTATTTATTGCATTAAAAAACTCATGTATATTTAAGACTTCAAATAGGCTCCAATTATTGAAAGTTCACTTTTATTTCTCAACCTACATAATCAAACTTCTAACACTCTTAAAAAGAAGCCATAACCCACTCTACGAAATAGACACAGTTAAATGATAAAACAAAGGAAACGTGGAAGCTGGGCCCAAACCAGGATGTTTGAAATCTTACTTGCTATTTAGATCCCTCGGGTGCTCACCAGACTTCTCCCTAAACAAAGAAGAAATGTGACAACAATTAAAACATGAAAACGATGCTATTAAAAACTGCTCATTTAGGTGACGCATGTTTATAGCGCCTGGCTAGTGGAAAATGTCAAAATCTATGGAGAAGCAAGATTTGTTGTATTATGGCATTTTTCTTCACACTTACTGTTGCAAAGAGCAATCTAAAACATTCCTTTTTAAGCAACAAGAAGCAAAACTTGCTCTGACTATTCTGGGAAGAGGAATATAGTTCAGAAGTATTCTGTGTGCTTGGCAACATAAATTATATACAATATGAAATTAATGATATAAAACCATCATTGTTATTAAATAAATACTTGTGTTGAAAAATTCTTGGAATATTTTATGGAAAGGAATATTCTTTGCCTTTTAAATTTTGGTTAAGATTAAAATTATTATTATTATCATTATTATTATTATTGAATACAGAAAACAATCACTGAGTTGCTTTGAGTAACACACCGCTAGTTCTCTAAAAAGACAGAATCTCCCAAATTATGATGATAATGTTAAGAGAGAGAGATTTAAACTTCAAAGCTGGGTTGAAGAAAAGTCTTGGTAAGAATTTAATTAAGGACTGGTGAAATGGCTTAGTCAGTATGGATTCTTTTCACTCAGTCTGAAGACCTCAGTTTGATCTTTGGGACCCCCATGGTGGAAGGAGGGAACTGACTCATGCAAGTTGTCCTCTAACTTTCACACACATGTCACATGCATAAATGCACACACAGATGAATGCACATAGTTAAATATTTTTAAATGAAAAAAGAATAAACACAAATTTACTCTTAATGTAATTTTCATTAAGATTGAGAAAACTACAAATCAATGAAAGTATTAGTGTTTCAGGAGTTTAGTTTTATAATCTAAAAGCCTCTTCACAAACAGAACAGCCATTTGTCTCTTTCCAATGATTTTTAGCTATACCTGTTCACTGTGGCTTCTTGTTAGTAGTAAAAATGGAGAAATTAATTTGGGCTTTGAATAGTTTGGGAAGTAGAGATATTCCACACTTTAGAAAACATTGTGAACATATTATCTTATATTTCAGCATGACCTTGAATTTGCAATATAGAAAATATATCAGGGGTGACCTTTTACATACTTCTGATTATTTTGCCTTCAAGCCTTGAGTGCTGGGATTACAGATATTTTTACTGGGCCTGGTTTATATGGTCCTGGGGCATGTGTTCAGGACACAGTACCACCCGAACCACCTCATAAGCTCTATGTCTGCACATTTTTGGAAAATAGCAATTGATCTAAATGGGACAAGGAAAATAAATGAAAATGTAGCCATGAATGGGGAATGGAGGAGGTAGACATTCAAAGATTCATCACGGAACTTCTAGAGCTGATGAGTACATTTATTTGCTCCTATGGGACCTAATAGGTATATACATGTATGCACATCCACCAAATAGTTTGTAACTTATGGAATAATATTTATATTTTATCACTCTAAACAAAGAAGTAGAAGTATGTCATTTGTTGTATTTACTACAGAACATGCCTTGCATGACCAAATCATTGATAAAGTTAGTTGCAATTTTTGTTTTAAATGAACATCTGTAGCTGGGCATGTTTTCATACATCTCTAATTCCAGCACCCAGAAACCTGAGATGGGAGTCAGGAGTTCAAGACAAGATTGGGTTACATTGCAAAACTGAGACAGTTGTGTAGCTTGATCTGCTTGGGGGGCGCCCTGGCTACTGGTAGGATCAGAATTAATCCCTAGTACATGAGCAGGTATTTTGGGACCCACTACCTATGATGGGACACTTCGTGCAGCCTTGAGGCAGGGGGAAGGGCTTCGACTTGCCTCTACTGGATGTGCCTCCCCATGGGAGGCCCTTGCCTTCTTGTGTGGGGAAGTGGGGGGTAGGTTGGGAGGGGGAGGCTGGGGGTGCAGGAGGAAGAAAGAGGGGGGATCTTTGATTGATGTGTAAAATGAATGAAAAATTTTCTTAACTGTTACAAAGCCTAGGATCAGAAGTGGGGTGGCATTCTGTAGGTAGGTATGGACTACCACACTGCTGTAGAGATTGAGGGCTCTGGCTAAGTTTCTGATACTAAGTGCAAAAAAGAGGCTGACTGAGGTGTTGGGTGTGAAGGAAGGCAGAAAAAGGAAACAAGAATGGTAGCTAGATTCCTGAACATGATCTCTCCTTTTCCTGAGATATTGCAGACTTAGACCATAATATGGTTTGAGTATATTTCAATTTTGAACATATTTTTGGAAATGTCTGTGAGACAGTGAAAATGTTAAGTTGGATAAACATTCCTAGGGAGAGAGGCTACCATGGAGAGAGGACATAGGTTATTGAATGAAACAGCTGAAGAACCCAGAGTCAGAATGCTACCTGACTCAACTATTTGGCCCCATTTCTCCAATCTCCCACATAGCTAGAATGAAAGTACAAAGAATTTTTTATTAGACAGAAACTGATTTTAACTATGTGCATGTTCTTTGGTATCTACAATGTAGCAAGGCAAGGAAAATATACATTGATACACAATATTTTGCACAAATACTTGTCAAATGATATAGAATTTAAATATAGCACTTTGTTAAAATTTTCAAAGAAGTCAACACACTTCATACAACTTGGGTATTTTTTTCTTTATAGTGGACTGAATTAAAACAAACAAACAAATAAACAAACAAACAAACTGTGATAGGATTTGCTAATGATAGCTGTCACCTTTATAGTGTGGTGACCCCAAACTGAGA
Organism: Peromyscus leucopus; assembly: GCF_004664715.2. Lineage (NCBI taxonomy): Eukaryota > Metazoa > Chordata > Mammalia > Rodentia > Cricetidae > Peromyscus > Peromyscus leucopus. The sequence goes on from NC_051064.1 coordinate 84,130,542, forward strand.
ACTCTTATGTACTGATAGAAATCAATGATACAAACAGAGCATATAACTCTAAAACTGTAGCTCATTACTATAAAAGGAAGTTATGTTTTGTGTTTAGTGTGGTGTTTTTTGTTTTGTTTTGTTTTTGGTTTTTCGAGATAGGGTTTCTCTGCGTAGCTTTGTGCCTTTCCTGGAGCTCACTTGGTAGCCCAGGCTGGCCTCGAACTCACAGAGATCCGCCTGCCTCTGCCTCCCGAGTGCTGGGATTAAAGGTGTGCGCCACCACCGCCCGGCTAATAGTGTGGTGTTTTTTAAAGAGATTTAATTTATCAGTTTTAGAATAATCCTTGGGAATCTTGATTTTATTGGCATCCATTGACTGTCAACATCCCTGGAAGTGGGAAATTATGTTTGCTTATTAAACTTTGTTTCTTGATCTATAAAATGGAATAGTATGTGGCTGCTCAGTCTCTTTTCTATGCACTCATATACTTTATAAAATTAGTAATGCTATGGTGTTCTTACTGTTATGTTCAAGCCCATGAGTATTTCCAAATGATGAGGCATTTTTTTGTTGTCAGCTTCCCAAATATTGTTAGATGCCGCATGACAACCTCAAACTTTAATTTTATGGACAAGGCACAATTAGTTAGCCCAATCAAAATGGTTCTTGTTGATTCTTTGTCCTCCTGTGATATATGTCCTAAAGGTTACATGTTTGTAAGAATCCAAGGTTAAATTCTTAGGATGAATTGCTGAACAGACAATTCTGAATACTAAATTACAGAAAATATAATATGTTGCCAAATTATACTCCATAAAATTGTAACACTTAACAGCTCTACTAGCAAGACACAAGAGTGTCTACCATCCCAGGCAGCAAACAACAGTTTATTGTTTTGATTTTTAACTTTTCATAATTCAACAAAATTGTCTGTTATAATAGAATAATTTGTGTTTCTTCTACTTTTATTTGTATAATTTTTAGCTTCTAAAATGACTGTCTTAGCTTTTGCTCTTCTTAGTCACCTTCCAAGCACGTTTTCTGATATTATTGTAGTAGCTTTTTACGAGTTAGTAATATTAACTGTAATCATGAAGTTTGGATTAAGATGACCAATGATGATATTAACATTTAAAGGACAAGAAACTGAAACCCAAGAGAAAGTTAAATACTTTCTTAGTTCCACTCGGGACAGAGGTGAGTATGAGTAGGTAAATGAATTGAAGTAAAGTTTGTGATTGTTTTTCTTAGTCCATTTTTCTTGAAATTTGCATCAAAACTGCATTTTATCCCTCAATTTATTAATTTATTGCATTGTTTATATCAGTATACTTTATTCAGAATATAATTACTTTTTCTTATATATCTATCTACCTCTAAATACCTATCTCTATCTATCTATCTATCTATCTATCTATCTATCTATCTATCTTTCTATCATCATGTTTATTAATACCCCAAATCAAGACAGTATAAGGAAACTTTATCTTCATTTGCTCACTAAGAGAGGCCTTGATGATATAGCTAAAGTCACTGCCTTCATGGAAGTGCTTCTTACGATAATGATTAAAGACATCATTTCACAGACTATGACTCTGCTGAGGTCAAGAGCTAGTCACTAGTGAAATCTCAAGCGAGCTCATGTGTAAGTATGTACTTTTATGTGTACTCCTAGTGACCCTGACAATAAGCATCCTCTTTCCTTGACAGAGTCCAGAGCTTCAAGAACATGTAGAACCAGGAAGAATGTCAACAGCTGCAGTGTAGGCTACCAACAAAAGCAATTAAAATAAAACATTATGTATTGCTACTGTGGATTACAATGTTTGCTATCTCATGTGACCTCACAGCAATTTGGGAGTTGATAAGCAACATATGCGAGTGAAAAGAGCTTTGAAAATACATTACTAGCCACATGATGATAAGCAAGCAATTTCTCAAAAATTCAGTTGTTTTTACAATATGACACATGTGAAAAGAAAGAAATATGAATCTTTCAGAACAAGTATAAATTTAGAAAATTATAATGGATGTTTAGCATTTAATATCGATTGTATTTTCATTTGTTCAACATTTATATTTGAACATATACCATGAGTTCTTTTCTAGACACTAGGAATTTCAGTTTGAAGAAAAATAGCCAGTTTCTTCTTGCTAAAGATGATTTGCTAATCATAAGCATAAGCATTAGCAGGAAAGGCAATAATAGATAGATAATAGAGGGTAACTAGATGAGCAGTAAACAACAAAGGCAATAATAGATAATAGAGGATAGTTAGATGAGCAGTAACGACAAAGGCAATAGATAGATAAGAGAGGATAGATAGCTAGATGACAGATAAGTCATCAAACAAGAGATATGGGTAGATGGAAAGTTTTGAATATAACTAATTCGATGAAGATAATAAAAGAGTGCAATGGATAATCAAGAAGTTTCTACTAAAGGGTCATCATCTGTGGTAAGATATGACAGTCTTGACAGAGGAAGTAGTAGAGATTTCTAGAAAGGGTATACAAATGTAAACTTGATACATGGACAATCTTTGGTGTTTAGTGAATACAAATATGGTCAGGATGGTTGGAGATATTGAACCAGAATAGTCAGGTGTGAGAGGGTGGAAGAGGAGGTGCTGGCAGCTCTTAGGTTATATAAGGCTTTTTGTCACCAGAGGTGTTAACCACAGCAAAGCAACAGAGCAACTGGGACCAGAAGGAGAAGGGGCCCAACAAAGCTCCAGCATATTAATTATTCATCAGTTCAGGACAGAGTTTTGCTGTCAAGGTATTATATAGGAAGTTAGTCATTAAGTCCAGTTTCTTGCTCTTGTACAAGTTTAGCGCTTTCGTGTTCATTGCTACCCATAATATTAACGTTTTTTCATCATTGAAGGCCAAAGTTGATGATGGCTCCTGATTTGCTTTCGATCCTCACCTGCTTGAGTGCCCATTTCCTGTCCAAGGTGTGCCTTTCCCCTTGATTTGACTGTCTGCTCCCTGCCATTGTCCCTGGCATCTTTTGTGTCTGGAGCTCTTCGAAGTGTTGTTTCTGACGACACCCCACCATTCCCCTCCCAGTATCTGCTGCCTGTCTTGAAATGGTTCAGCACCTCTGCTCCTTGTTCCCAGCATTGAAATTGTCAAAGATGATGATCACCCAGGTTAGAGCTTGTTTCCCTGCACAAACCTTTCTTTGTGTCTAGATTAGCAATAACCTTCATTGTCAGAAGAATAAACAGCTTTAATACACACAGTTTTCAGGTTTGACCCATGATTTGACAATAGTTGCTTCATGCAAAACACATCCCCCAGAATGGACCCTCACATTGGAGAGCTGCTTGAATTTTATTTGCAGTCATCCATGCTTTAAAAAGAATGGTTAAATTTAAGAGACATTTAAACTTACTTTTATAATTTATTTTATTATCATTATAATTTTCGGATGATAGCATCAGTCACATTAACAGGATGATATTGATCAAGTTTTAGTCATTAGTGTGGGACTGCTAACCAATTGCATTCTCTAATGCTGGTTCTTATGCTGTTTGCTGTGTCATGGCCCCTTCAAGCATCACAATCCACTCCACAGGAGGAAGCATATGCCTCACTATCAGTCTGTCCAAGATTAGCTCATAGGCTCCAGGATTGAGTCTACTACTTTTTTTTTTTTTTTTTTTTTTTTTTTTTTTTTTTTGCCAAATGGAGATAGTATAAACGTGTTTCTATATTGATAGATTGGTGCAGTTCTCAGACCTCATCAGAGAAGTTTATTTGTGTAGTTGACAGTGGTAAATGCAAAAACCTACAACAGATCAAAGTGGAGAGAATTCATATCTTAAGAGTGCTCAGCTGGTGACAGCTGTGTGGCTTGATCTGTTTGTGGGGCCCCTGGCAATGGGACCAGGACCCATCCTGGAAACATAAACTGACTTTTTAGAGCCCCTTCCCTATGGTTTGGGTTGCCTTACTCAGCCTTGATGCAGGGGGAAGGGGCTTAGTCCTGTCTCAACTTGGTATGCCAGCCAGTGTTGACTACGCAAGGGAGGCCTTACCTGCTATGAGGAGTGAATGGGGGAGGTGTCATGGGGGTGATAGGAGGGTTAGGAAGAGGGGAGGGAGGAGGAACAATGGTTGGTATATAAAATGAAAATAAAATTAAATTTAAAAAAAAGAGTACTCAGCCATAAGTGAGACATCTATTACCACTCTGCCGTCCAGTATCAGGGACCATCACAGAAGAAGGGGTGAAAAGATTGTAAGATAGAGAGGCTGGGGAGGACTGGAATGAAACAATGTCTTCTGTGTAAGATGGGACTGTTGCACCTGTGAAATGGTAACTCCGTGTGCTTGTGTAAGAGCTGTACACAAGAACTTCTCAACATGTTAGCCCTGAGGGGCCAGGAGCTCATGAGGCCCCACCCCTAACTGAGAAGCTGTTGGTGCATGATGGTTTTGGAAGAGGGAGGAGGCCCAGGGTTTTATTTTTTATTTTTTATTTTATTTTTTAAGGAAATGGCTCCTGATAGGTTGACAATGCTCTGGTAAATGGCCCTACACCCATGAGTATATGAACAACACAAATTGGAATAATTGAGCTATAGAAAAAGGGACAGGGAGTTAGAAGGGGTGAGAGGTATGGCTCTTGGGGGGGGGGAACGAAGGGTAAATTTGATCAAATGCAATGAAGATGACATGGGTTATAACAGAAGAAATGGGCCAGAAGGAGAAGAGGAATTTTTGGTCATGTTAAAAGTTGGGTTTTACTAAATAATATTTTATTGTTTTATACTTTTAAGTTGGATCTGCTTTGTTAGTCTTAAAATATGGTTTCATAATATTTTATTGAGTTATGTCCTTCAAACCAACCATCATTTAGCTTATTTACTGCTTCTATCTTATGTATAATGTTAGTAACTCATACACAGATCCCTTGTGATGGAGGAAATATAGGACCCATTCAAACTCTTTACCCTTCACATCGGGACTCATTACTTTAATCTGTAATCCTCTGTGTGAAATCTCATCATAGTCTCCTCATGTGTATAAACATGCAACCCACCCTTACTTTTATCCTTCTGTGGCAAGAGCTTTTACATTTGGAGTCACTATACAGAACTCTATCACAAATTGATGTTGGAGATCCCTTATCTAATCACTTTTCCTAACATATTCTTTTATTAGATCTCCCAAATGTGTTTCTGAGCAATCTTTTATATGGATAAAGTAATTATGCAATATTTGCTGGACTTCACTAAATTATATTCTCTACAATCCTGTTATATTCACTATATTTTAGATATCAACATTCACATTTTTTCCTCATGCAAACACAGCTCAGAACAAAATTATACCAGCTTATCTTGACTTTATATTTAATGTGGATAACCTTTGTATTTCTAGTATTTCATTTATTCTTTTCAAACAAGACTAAATGTGACATTTCAGAAAACAATTTTTAATGTTTCTTATTTATTTGTGTGGGTATGGCTGTTCTTAATTGAGATGTGCAATTTCAAAGACCCATAGGAAAAAGTGTAATATTTCATTAACATAAGTTATTATATATTATATAATTATAAATATATTAACATAATATTTATGACATATGAAGTTAAATTCAACATTAATATTGAATTACTTTCTGATGTTTCTTTTTACAATTTATAATGTTTAAACAAACTTTCAGTTGCATACAAGGCATACATTTATGACTTTCATCACATATCTGTATTAGCTGTTTGTCTTGATGCTGTGGTAAAATAACTTGACAAAAGCAACTTAAAGAAGAAACATTATTTTGGTTCATAGATCCAGTATGGTGGAGAGTTCATGTCAGCAGGAGTTTGAGGCAGTTTGTTACATTGCATCTCCAAACAGAAAGCAGAGACTGAAGAATGTGCATGGTCATTCATTTTCTCCCTTTCATTCACATGCTATTCCATGACATGGTGCCACCTACAGTTAAGATGGGTCTTCCCATTTTGGTTAGCATAATCTAGATGATCCGTCCTGAGCACGGTAGGTAGTCTGTTTTTTAGGCCAGTCTAGACCTTGTCAAGTTGCTAAGCAATGTAAATCACCCTAGTAAGTATTGGTCAGCATTGAGCTATTATTGAATTACTGTAAGTAGATTAGAGTGATAATACTTAAAAATGATGACTGGTTAGGTGACACAAAGATAGAAATAAGGAAAATTCCATGGAGCACAAGTTAGGTGACAGGGGCTTCATGAGGCAGGTGGCAACGGAATGAGATAGAATAGCAAAATCTACTTTTTTGTGTGTCTGGCTGCTTTCCTTTAAAAAGCGTATCTTAGATTGTTACTATTACAGACATGGTGTCAGAGAAGACCTTCAGAATAATTAATTTGAGTGATTAGCATGGAGGAAGGAACTAAATATCTAGATACTACAGGAAGGAGATGGGAAGACAATGGTAGAATTTGATGGCAGAACCTGGTTACAGAGATTTTAGTCCTGGAATACACTGTAGGGTGCAGTTCTGGAGAGGACTAGCCCCTCAGTGGATGAATAATATAGGGAGCATGTCAATGGCTAAGTCTAATGTGATGGTGTGAAGTCCATAACTAAAGATACTTTAAGTCTTTGGTGAAATGGTCATGGAGTTGAGGAGGGTGGAAATGATAAAGCTCATAACAGAGATCTGCAGTGACACTGGTAGAACTGAATGTTGAATTCTAGGATGATAGTGTAATTTCAAGTGATGGTTTGTTGGAGCATGGAGAAAACAGACATTTAATTGTTGGGGGAGAATGATGTACAAAGATAAATTCATCAGTCATGGAAATGAGAAGAAAAACAGGAAAACATATTGTAGGATCATGGAGCCTAAGAAGAAAAAATAATCAAGAAGGAAAATCAGCTAAGAGGAGAAAATGTTTTAAGAAAGGCATGTAGTAGGATGCGTATGGAATTTTATTATCTAGCATCAACATGTAACCTGGCAGAAACACAGTCCACAGCCAGGAAACATGAGATTCCACAGATGTTCCATGACCTTTGTGCCTTTGCCTCTCATGAACCATGCTGAGACTTTCCTGCAGATGTTTGTCTTTTCTCATTCTCTGTCAAGCACACCTATACCATAAACGTCCCCTGAAGAGCATCAGACGATTTATTGTTTCCTGTACACTTATTATCTGCATCCTCAGTCAGCATGTATCACTGACAGACTAATATTATTATCTTTTCAGTATATACCAAGTCTGGTTCAAAAGCTGAATGCCTTTTTTTCTCCATCTGGCTGCCATTCTAGGATTGCCCTTAATGTGTAAAAGATACCATGCATAGAGGAAACAGCCAATCAAAGGAGATTCAGGCACAGGCCAGCAAGAAGAATGGACCTGGACTGCTGGGAGTCATGGTGCTCTCCAAATCCATATGTCCCATTGCTTCATTTCCCAACCAGTTTTTATCCGCTATTGCTCTCCAGGGCCTTTCCTGTTATATAACAATACAACCCTCATTTATTCAGTCAGTGAGGCAGCAATATTTAGAGGTCTTTAAAAATGAATCTTTCATGCATTCTGCAAATTATAAATTATAATTTATAGTCATGTTTTTATGTCTACTACCCATGCTTAAATGTAAGGCCTTGAGGAAAGAACTTATCAATATTTATGTCTTTAAAATTTTTATCTTTTCTTATCTTATTTATTTATTTTTTAGTATGATCATGTGTACATGTCAGGGGACATGTAAGATGTCAGAAGGTAGTGTTTGGAAGCTTTCTCCTTGCACTGTGTGAGTTCTGGGGATTGAACGCAGATCGCCAGCCTTGGTGACAAGTGTGTTTATCTGCTGAGTCATCTGTCAGGTCCTCAATATATTTATTTACATTCTTAATACTTAGAAGGAACTTGACATTTGTTAGGCTATCAACTTACATTACTTAATGAATGTATAAATGGAAGTGTGGATTCAGTAAAAATCAATAGCATATATTAGTTGCATGAAATAATGGATCCTGCAATCATATATTTATCATTACATGAATCCTTTTTTGAAAAGGGTGTGCAGATAAACTTTTAGCGAGGACAAAAATATGGTCCCAAATAACTAGAGGACACATAAAGAAGTGCCTAGGGGAAAAGAACTCATAAAAACATTTTAGGGGTTATTGAAGAAATGAAATATGTCTCATAGAGATATGAAGAAAGCTGAGCAGAATGTCAAGATGAAAGTGGCATTTTTTCCCTCAAGGACAATGTGACTATTTGATGTATCTGAAGACTTAGCTTTATTTGCAATCATTAATGAGAAAGACTATTTTTCCATGTCTGTTTAGTTTTTATTTGAATTCCTGTATTCTTTTGTCTACAAAAAGTTTTTCCTCCAATTAAAAAAAAAAATCTCACAATATGTAGCTACACAGTCAAGTTTTATTTTAAGGACAATGGCATTTTTACCTCCTGTTTTGCATGAGGGTCTGTGGGTTGTAGGAGATGAGAAGAGAGAGTCCCCAGCTGCCACCGCCCAGCAAAGCCCTGCAAATGATGACTGCATCCATTTCCGCCATCTCCACATACTGAAAGTGATCTTTTTGAAACAAGGAATGCAAATAGCTGCAGCTTGTCAAAGCTGCAGTTGCTTTTCATAGTGCATATTGCTGTGTCCCTGCTGACACAGCTCCCAGCACTGGCGCCAGCCTGCCTTTGAACTCTTAATTCCCAGCAACACAAAAACAGAAGGAACTTCATTTGAATGACCTAAAGTAGATGAAAGAGGCAGGTATGGTGCAAAAATGGTGATGAAGGTAGATACTATGACTGCTCTCTGGTTCCAGGTAATATTATGTACATCTGGGCATAGCTCTGAAAAGATATCCATAGCTAGGAGGCAGGAAGAAATGTCCAGAAGAGAAAAAAATATCTCCGTCTATGGACACACTGAGCTAGTAAGAGATGGTAAGAGAGGATTGAGGCTTACACCCCATTCCCACCTCATCTCAGCTTGTGGCTTTTGTGTTTTGTTGTTTTTACTTGACTACATTGCATAATCTTTCCAGGTTCCTGAAAGTGGTCTGTGTATTAGTTCTTTGGGGGTTACTATGATATTGCTGAAATGTGGGTGATTCTTCCTGCTTTATAACTTATTGTCAGTGTCTTCTCATCCAACTACCTTCCTTTCCTTTCTCTGCAGGTACATGAGAAATTTCTGATACGGGACTTCTCCAACAGCACTACTTCTCATGGACATGGGCTGCCTTAACTTTCACTGAAATGGTGGTGCATGCTCAAAAGTCTTTTCCTTTCCCTTGTGGAAGATGCATTTGTCCTGAGATGCACATTTCCCTTCTCTTCTTTCTTCACTTTCATTCTCATTTGCCTTATTGGGCACCATCCATAGACAAGACAAGTGATTTGGGAGTAACCAAGGCTCTGTTCTCACAGTTTCTTCCTTTCCTAAGGACATGTTTAGGGTTATAAACAGAATATTTTATCATTGAAGGAACATCTAGAAAATATCTCAGCTGAACTCATACAGGCAAGGCATAAATAGCTCATACCTATGAACTAGCCCATGCCGAGTTCATATTAGAATAGGAACTTTGCTGCTTAGTTTACAGAACTTTATTAGCAGCCTCACAGAAGGACACAATGTTCTCGCGTTGTCAGACAGCACCACAATAAACTCACACAACAAACCAGCCGTATAAGGATCTGTAAAGGCATTTGCTCTGAATATTTACTGGAAATATTGGAGACTGGAAAACCCTCAGAATCATCCCCCCCCAATTTATTTTTTGGATTGGACATGATTCTAAACACATTCCACCCTTTTTTTGCCTCTGCTCCCCTCCTTTCCTCTTAGCTCTTCTCTCAGTTGTCTCATTTAGTGATGGCACTATCTCTAGTTGAAATACCAGGTCTTCTTGCTTTGGGGACTATAGTATGCAAATTGGTGGGAGTCAATTGTACCTGATTTTCTAAATTGCCTCTGCTGTAGCAATTCTTCCACCCATAATAACCCATTGAAACCAAACAATGGGATTGATTACACATTCCTCACTCTGGGGGAAACTATTAGTTTTACCTGAATAAAAACTGCAGAACAGGGCTCAATTTGGGTAAGTAGTGTACAGAATTGTTCAGGAAGCACAGCAGAAACAGGCTTGAAAAGCCTTAAATATTATTCTCTACCTGCAGAGACTATCAAGGAAAGAGAATTCTATTTACAAGTCAGAAAAACAAAGGCACGAATATTCAATAGGACTCCAGAGTCACCAGAATTAACACTCACTCAGCTCCACTTTGAAGAGGAATCCTAGAACTCCCAAAGCTTTTATAGATTTATACATGAGTAATCACCATGGGGGACTGTCCCATTTCAAGCTGCATATAACCAGCTGTGTGGTGTTCTTGAAGAGTCCTAGCCCTTCCTGTCATGAACTGGGAGATACTGGTCAAGTTGTTTAACTTTCCTGAAGATCAGTTGTTTTTTCTTTCTTTCTTTCTTTCTTTCTTTCTTTCTTTCTTTCTTTCTTTCTTTCTTTCTTTCTTTCTTTCTTTCTTTCTTTCTTTCTTTCTTTCTTTCTTTCTTTCTTTCTTTCTCTTTCTTTCTTTCTTTCTTTCTTTCTTTCTTTCTTTCTTTCTTCCTTCCTTCCTTCCTTCCTTCCTTCTCTCTCTCTCTCTCTCTCTCTCTCTCTCTCTCTCTCTCTCTCAACTTAACTTAAGATACTTATGTTTTCTTGCCATCTTCAGAGTCAGGATCAAATGAAACAAGGTACAAAATGTGTAAGGAAACCTGTTAAGTGCACTCCTAACTTTCTTATCTAAGGAAACCTTTTCCTTTTTTCTAAGCAGATGCTTAACTATTACTATATAGACCCAGCCTGAGGTAAGTCACCCGAGTTCATACTTCAGAGTAGGCAGGCAGAATCTAGTGTCAGATCAACCTGTGCTTACAACACGTTCCTCCCCTTTTCTGTCTTTCTGTTTACAGGTGTTTTAGACTGGAAAGTCATCAGGAAAATTGCACTAGGTGTATTAACTAACTAACTGGGTTCTTGCTAGAAGCAGCAACGCCTTGTTTGGAATAGGAACACCATGCAGCTATTGACACCTATTAGTTGTAGAAACCAACTGCAATATGAGGGAATATTCACAGGGTGTCTCCTTCAACCTAGAGACCTTGGTGCCATTGCTGTCTGAAGCCTTGGCTCACTGCTGATATATCTCTTTTCTTGCAGGAGGGACTGCTGAAGTCCTCCAGAGGATTGACTGCAGGACTACGGGAGCCCATGGGTCTGAATTCCTAGATGGTCAACTCTTGATGGGTAAGATTTTATTTTGCTTGGTGTCTCATATCTCATCAATTATTCATATTCATAGCCTATCCTGGAGCCTGGCATACAATTTGCTGTACAGTGAACAAGGACAAAAGTGAGGACAGACGTGTTGAAATGTACAGGGGTGCATAGGAATGGAACCTGGAGGCTAGTTACTCTTGTTCAAAAGCTCGTTGATTTTGTTAGAATATTTATCCTAGAAAATTTTCAAGTAATGTTTTTTTTTCTGCTTGACCTGTATCTTTTCCCAAACTAAACAAATCTTTTTATCAACTTTATGTATAAGTGACTTTTCTCAAAGATTTGAAAACTATTATTAGAAACATAAATGTCAATGGAAAAGTATTATTAATATGACCCAGTTTTTTCAACATAATATTTTTATTAATTACTTGGGAATTTCATACAAGGCACCTGGTCACAACTGTTTCCCATTCCTCCCAGGTCCATCTTCCCATCCTTCTTCTCCCATCCAAAAAACAAAACAAAACAAAACTAAACTAAACAAAACCAACCAACCAACCAATAAACCAAATAAAAAACACCCCAGAGACCACGTTAATGTCAGTGGTCCATGGTGCTGCCAGAGGGCATGTCAATATTTTCCAGTTTTTATGGGAGAGATATCAGCCTAACTTCAGTGGGTTCTGTTAGGTATCAAATTCAGGACAAATGGCTAACTGAGGTGCCTATTTAACATATCAAAGTAGACTTTGGCTGTCCATTTCCCTCTGTCTTTACCAGAGTTATCCTGGCTGGCATTCCCTATTCCATACCCTAAACTCTTTAGCCCATGGATTGGGATGGGCTTCCCTTCCTCCAGCTTCTCTGTTTCCTGTATAACCTCACCTCAGCCATTTTGACTACCAGTTGTTTTGTGCTCTTGGCCTCTTGTTTTCTGAGTTCCCAGGTACTCTCTTTGGTCCTCTTCTCTTCTCTTCTCTTCTCTTCTCTTCTCTTCTCTTCTCTTCTCTTCTCTTCTCTTCTCTTCTCTTCTCTTCTCTTCTCTTCCTCTCTCACTCTTCTCACAGCCTTTTCTCCTGGCCCCATTCAGGATGGACCCTCCAGATACCTCTGGCTTTGCTCTCCCTCATATCTACAAAAACCCTTCTCCTCCACCATACCTAGGAGCAGGCATGTCCTCACTTACTATTTTCATTCAGGTCCTTGTTCCAAAGAGCAAACTCCCTTCTGTCCCAGAGTTTGCCATTCACTCCCGTCCTTGTGAATGAAGTCAACAAGCTAACATAGGGGGATTACTAAGGGACCCCTCCAAGTTCTCGTTTCCCAGGACTAGTTATTTGTTATCTTGTAACATGAACATATGGGAGGTATTTTCTTGGTTTTATAGAAAGTTTAGATTTCTTTCTGTTTGTGTACAGTCTCTTAGCAAATTGCTTATGTTATGCTGCCTTAATGCTTATTAAAAACTGGAACAAGTTTTTTTTTTTCCTGCCCTAATGTTTGGAAGAGAATTTCTGGCTCAAAGTTTGTGTGTGTGTGTGTGTGTGTGTGTGTGTGTGTGTGTGTGTGTATTTTAAATACCTATTTTCCCTGAACTTCCTAAGTGAAGTGTCATGATTTGCAGCCTAAATGCTATCTGATGTCTTTGGAGATAATGAAGGAAATCCAACTTTCTATGCTTTGCCCTAGACAGAAACCTATATTTTCCTATGACTCTGTGCTCAGCATTCCCTAGGGCAATAGTTTATTGTTCAAAGCATACATAATATCATCATTATTATCTCTTCTACTTGAAGTAGACTTAGATCCAATCTTATACTCAGGAGATCTGCTGACCATCTTGAATAAAAGAATTGTGAAGGTATAAATTGATCTTATCTCTGTGAAGAGCTAAGTGTTTTTTTTTTTTTTTTTAAACTATTGATGGGCTGGCCAGTGGTGGCACATGCCTTTAATCCCAGCATTCAGGAGGCAGAGACAGGCAGATCTCTGTGAGTTTGAGGCCATCCTGGTCTACAGATCGAGTTCAAGGATTGGTTCCAAAGCTACAGAGAAACCTGTCTCAAAACAAACAAACAAACAAAAAAACCAAAAACCAAAAAACAAAATTCAAAAACAAAACAAAAGACTATTGATGGTAGCTTGGGAGTTTTCTTTACTCTTTTATTAGGTGAGTATAAACACTCAACTATTGTATACTTATTTTGAAACTTAACTATGTCAAGTAAGATTTAAGAGTTTTGATTAACTGACTCACTAATAAAGAATATTCCATTTCTTCCATACAAAGAAGCCCTGATTAATCACAAATTCTCATCACCCTCTGACTAGGATTGCCCTCATTATCTGTAAGCATTCTTAAAATTAAAAATTCTTCGCAGTGTGCATGGTAAATGAGGATTTCCAGACCATTTTCTAAACAATGGAGTAAATAATTGATTCTCTGCTAAGTAGAAGTAGAATTCAAGAAAGCTCATATAAATAAAATGAGCAAGCAAAGCTCTTCAGATAAAAGAAGATTGGTTGTTTAAAAAATGGGGGTTTAACGTAGGGAGGAGGAGCAGAAGGATAGATGACTATGGAGCATAGGGTAGAGTCATAGATAGGATTCTGCACTAAAACTGATATTATGTGAATATTAAGAAAAGTTTCACCATACTATATATTTTAATAGTTATCAATTCTATACCAGTAAGAATCCATTAATTGCACTGTAATTTATTATAGAATCCCAATATCATGTGAGAGATTAGTGATAAAGGAAATTGAGATGTAATACAAGGGCACTCGGTAGAAAGAAGAAGACCTTAATGGTCCCAAGAAAAATAGTGATATTTTTCCATATTTCTAAAACCCTAAACTCAACTCAAGGTCACATTTTTTCATACTGAATGGAAATTATCTTTGTTTACCATATTCACCCAAAATGAATCCTCTTCTATCTCTACTCTATATATGAACATTCCATTTCCTTGTCAATGTCCCAACATCCCCCCCAGCTGCATCTACTGAAATATCAATATGAACAGTGTTATGTATGCCAATAACTTCTGGTCATTTGTAGTTTTCTCCTATTTTAAAGAATTATGCTACTTGTAACTCTTCTTAATGATGAATGTTAAATTGATTTCAACACTCATGCACAAAAACTCGCACTTCTACAGTACAGTCCAATCTGAAAGGTTTTGTGTGTACTAGTACAAAAATAAAATGAGAGTAGAATATCCATACAATAGGTAAGATCAAGAGTGATTGACTCTGGATCTCATATCCGGCTTTCAATTTTGTCAAAATTTAACTAGAGAGCTTAACAGTGAATAGGTATCTCATGATCAAACAAACACAGAACATCCATGTTGCAAAGTTTTAGAAACTGTTTTTGAAATTTAAGTGTAAGAAAAGGAAAGCCCAGGTAGGTTGTCCGGTGTTAGGCTTTGAATATAGGGTCTTTTGTCAAACATTTGCTTTCTGGCTGATGACTCTGATTTGGTAGGATCTGGAAATGTTGGGAGGAAGGACCAAGTTGGGGGAGGCAGGCCTTTGAGGGTACATTGTCCTTGGCCCCTGCCCTGTTTTTGTGCTTCCTGTTTACAATGGGGTGAAACTCTCTACCACATAGTCCCATAGCCTTGATGCTCTTCCAGGTACCCATGGACTGAATCCTCTAAAACCCCAGACAAAATAATAAATCTCTCCCTTCTTATAGTGCTTCTATCAGGAACATTTTTGTCGCAGCTATGCAAAAGTAATACATCTTGTGTATTGAAAGCCCCGATCCTCTATGTTCGTAAATCATTTTATCCCAGAAAGAGTATGAGGATGGACTGAGAAAAAATGAGATTACACATAAAGTTTGTGTTAACAAAATTGACCTTAATGGCTCTCTTATCAAGTTCACTGGGATTAGTTTGCCTGAGGATGGTGTATGCTTACATATTATAACTTGAGAGCTGTAAAAACACTCTGTGCTATAAAAGTCATTTTCTCAGCTGCTAAATTCTGAGACAGGCAAAGGAAGAGTTAGTAAGGAAGAGAAAAGGTGGGATGGTAATGGGTGGCTTTAGTAGCATGATAAAAGGTAAGAAGGGAGATAGCAGCTGAGAATTGACTGGGAGCAGGTTGGTTTAGGTTGGCTGTTAAATCACTTTATTCTCAGTAATATTTATTTTACTTTCTTCACCAAATTCTTCTCCCTGGGGTACTTCCATCAAACATTCCCAAAGAAATTACAGATAGTGATAGCATTGAACTTACCACAAACTATCACAATTCACTTGGAGGCAAGTTCAGTCTGTGATTATTATCATTCACTATTCAGTGTGTGATTATTATTATTGTTTTATGTTAAATGGTTCTCTATGGCAGGGGCTTTTAAAGTCTCTTTGAGTATCATGTATCACATTCCTCTCCCCACCCACAGTTTCTGCTATGTTTTTATGGGTAATACATATAAGTAGTACAGCACTGTGGTAAGAAACCATTATGCTCTTAACGTAGCAGGGTACGAAATAAGGAACTAATGTAATACTTTCATCTAAGCAGTAAATGAGAAGAAATATGACCTAATTGTATGTCATGTAGATGCTGCATAAAGTGAACAGTTATAAAAAGCTGTAACTTAAGTGTGTGGAATGGCCACTGGACTAAGACTTCACCTAAGATGAAGCCTTTTATCTACATGGAGAGAATGTGTCAACAGGAAGGAGCATCAACTGGTAACTGCAAATTGGGTCTGATAAATAGTACCCATAGTGCAGGTACTCCACGCTATGTTAGAGGTGAGATGCACTGGTGCCAGTTGCAGATGTTCACAGCATCTTAGGTCTAAAGCTGCAGTGTCTGGTGGCATTCTTGACTCACTTCCTAACCCCTGCAATGAAAGCCAAGAGAAACAAAAACAGCCCACTAGCCTATCTGTCAACAAGCTCTTTTGGAATGCAGTCACTGCCATTTGTTTACATACTGCCCAGGCCTGGTTTCCTCTGAAGCAGCTGAATTGAGTAGGCATGGTTGTGAAGGGATCTGCTCAGTCTGTAAAGCAGAACATATTTATTATTTAATCTTTTCAGACATGCATATCCCTGATAGCTCAGCCAACTTTCTCTGATTTCCTGTTGTCAATCTTTTCTTTCATGCCTATTTGTTCCTATGGGTTCTTGAAAGAGCAAAAACACGTAGAAAAGTTGTGAGGCAATCTACTGAATGTTCTTCTATGTGATATAGTGGACCTTCTGGGAAAACTGAACTTTACAGTATCTGAGATCAAAGTTGATGATGGGTCCAAGGCAGTATAGGCAGGGAAAATTATGCAGACAAGGCAAGGGACAGATGCGGCTCATCCCTGCATGAACCTTGGAAATCACACAAAACTGAACCCTGTGATGAAGCATAAGCCTTGACTTCCTTGTATGCAATAAGAATTACTCTGATTTTTCTGACTCATGTGTTTTCTAATCAACCTGTAAACCTGTATTATACACCACATAAACCACTTTATAGTTTTTATGTACTAAGGAAAACTGTACATATCAAATATATTTACTTAATCTTTTAATTAACATATGTTCATTATACAGTGATGTTTTATAAAGACATTTCTATACAATTATGTCATGTACTTTGACCATATTGACCATGTGGCTTGTCCATTCCTCCATCTCTTTCTACAGCTATCCTTTTTTCTTCCCTTATTGTCTCACAACTACTTTTATCAAAGTGCTCACATGCACACCACACACACACACACACACACACACACACACACACACACACACGCACATACACTTTATACAACTATATAAAATCAAAGACCTATAAGTAAAAGAAAACATATGATATTTGTTTTTCTGGCACTGACTTATATTTGTTTAATATAATAATCATTAATTCTATCCATTCTTCTACTAAGGTTATAATTTCATTTTTTAAATAAAATTCTGTTGTACATTTAAACATAGCACATCTAAATTCTTTGAACAATGAGAATTCTGAAACCATCAACACCACATATGTAGATATGGTTAAGACACTAAAATGCAATTTTTGCTTGGGAGAAACCCATACTTGCACCTGGACACTTGGATATATACAATTGTTCTTTTTGCTCATGCCTTTCTCTCCCTCGATGTTTATGCTTAATTCTACATTAGAGACTATTCTCAAGAAATTCCCACTTTGTCTTGTTCTGAAGTTCTTTTCTGCAGTATATGTCAAAAATCCTGCTGCACTGAGCAGAGGTCTGTGAAAAGAACTCCTCCAGATGTTGTAGCCAAATTAAAAAGTCTCCTCTCTATCCCATTGCTATTGAGGAGCTGACATGCTGATGGTAGATCTATCTCAATGTAGCATCACCTGGATGTGATTGTGGGCTAGCCCAGGTTTGAGTAACTTCTCTTTCTGATGACCTGCTTGAATTACTTTTTTAAATTATTTTTTAAAAATAAATGCAGGGGCTATATTTTTGGTTGTGAGCCTAGCTTTTAATGGCTGAGCCATCTCTTAGGACCCTTTCCTCTAACTGAGTTATCTTGTCCAGCTTTGATACGAGGGTTTGTTTCTAGTCTTATTGCATCTTGTTATGCTATGTTCGTTTGATATCCCTGGGAGGCATGCTCTTTTCTGAAGGGAAGGAGAGGAGTAGATTTGGAGGAGAGGGGAGGTGGGAGGGAAACCTGGAAGGAGCAGAGGGAGGGGAAACTGTGGTCAGAATGTATTGTAAGAGAGAAGAATAAAGAAAAAGAAAAAGTTACCACCCAACGTACACACAAAACCAAACCAAACCACAAACAAGCAGACAAACAACTCCCCCTAAAACAAATACAAATGCTGAACTTAGTCAGAGAAAAGAAGACAACCACATTTACTAAGCATCTACTTTTTGCAAAGACATTGAGTTATTCCAAGCCTCAGAAATGATATGAAACTCAACACTGTATTTACACTGATATGGAAAAGAGAAGAACACAGTGATTTGCTGGCAAAGCCAGAACTTGAGAGCAGGTGCTGAGACTCCAGTACTTTTATACTATGGTATTTTCACATGACATATACTGCCTGGCAAGTCTTCTTGTGTGAGGCTTAAGAAAGCAGCACCATATGCTTCCATCTCTCCCTCCCACACAGGTGTACTGTTGTCCTTTAATAAACACCGATTAAGGGAGAAATTCCTAGAGATTTTAAAGGTCTAAATTTTAAAACAAATTCTGAGCCCTCTACTGTGGAATAGACCTCCACTCAGCTCCTCTCCATATTCACTATACGCTTGTGTAAAGGAGTTTGGTGACTTCACGGCCTGCTATTCACAAATAGCCCTTCCTGATTTTTTTTTTTTCAAAACTGCTTTTGTACTTATTTTAACTTTTGTACTTGAATCTGTTGTAACAGGAACATATTTTAGAATTTCTAACTGCTGAATACAATAGGAGGCTGTCGACATCACTGGGCGTAATCACAGTGGTGATACCTGTTTCAAACAAGATGCTGAAAAGAATTACACGTTCCCTTCAGACTAACAGATTTCAACATAAATAGCTTGTAACAACCATCTACTGTTGCTAGCTGAGATACAGTCTTCAGGAGTTCTAAACTTCTGACAAGTTTTCACTTACTAGTTTTGAATGCTAAGTAATAAATTCTTCAGTCTTAGCTATGGGGCTGGTCCTATCCTACCACCCCAGGGCTTGTGTGCTGCCCTAGTTTTGACTTGTAATCATTGACCATCTTTCTTGTCTTCTTCGTTCCACATACTTAATTTACTGATATGCAGTTGCTGGCTGTCTCATAAAAATATTTGTCAATGAATTATATTACCAATGTAAGTGTTTTTACAAATCACAAAAGGACATATATCTGAAGCTATTAAACAAGTCAAGTTCATAACAATTTCTTTTCCATAGTTCTTGTATTTATTGTACCAAATGAGGAAATAGAATCATACTCCAAGGATGTATGAACTTAAATGAGAAAAAAAAATCACACCAGAAATCACCTGGAAATTCTTGTACAGAAAGTGCTAGAAAGTTCCTGACCTAACCTAATATACAATTGCAGTATAGACAGGTTAGGAACAGTAAGTCATGAGCTGGGTTCCAGACCGTAGGGCTCACGGATGTCAGAGCTAGGGGCAACAACTGTGATGTAGAATCCCAGATTGTCCCCTACCCAGCTGTATCTCTTAGCTGAGAAAAATAAAAATGTGCATTTTCTTTGGAATTGTTTGCCGAAGTCTATAAAATGCAAGAAGTTATTCTAGGTTTTTTTAGTTTTGGCAGAGAAAGAACAACGTATTTCTTAGAAGGCTGTTTATGTGAAAGAAATCCAATTTTCTCTGGCTTGAACATGAAAAGGAGAGTTTATTGGTTTGCTTAATGAAGCTGCACATGGTGGTAGGTGTGGGTGAGTAGACTTGGAGTTTCAGGCCCCACTGGGCTGTTTCTTTTTGTGTCTCTCATTTTTGACTTTTCTTATATGGCAGTTTTATTCTGTTAGGCTAGCTATTTCTGTGCAGCTTCAGATAGTTTCCTCCTTACTGCCTTATAATGAAAGAGGAAAACAGATTCCTCCCTATCAGTTTTACAGAGGAGCATCCTGAGGAAAGTGTGGGTATGTCTGGCAAGGTCAAATGGGTATGTCTGGATTGATGACTGTCCCTATGAGGCAGGTACTAGGAGTTATGTACTAGGAGACAGCAGAGAAATAAGACTAGTAGCTCACCTCAGACTCATATTAGAGAATGAGAAACGCGCGTCTTTAAAGGAACTGGGCTTGGGTCACCTGATAAAGGAAGTGAGAGGCACCAGGCAGGTAAACCAGTAGGAGATGAATGAAGATTTGAGTCACACTGAAGATATGATTTGTCCTAGAGAAACAGATATGAAGCTGAGCCCTTTCTTATTTCAGAGCCATTTATCTTATGAACCTTGGGATGAGACATAAACTCTTTACACAGAGGATGAAAGTATCACATCATTGCATTTCCAGCTGACCATAACTAGAAAAACATATGGAGTATATATAAGTCAATATAGCCAATTTCCTGAACTTTGAGTCAAGAGTTAGTGATATCAATTTCTAGTCAATAGAAGTCGCAATGTTTAATCAGAGCTCAGCAGCAAAATGAGCATAATGGGACACCCTGTACTCATTTATGTCCTAATAGGACTAGAATTATTTGAGTTCAAGGGTAACTCTGTCTTTTACCCAACTTAATTTGTTCCTGGATATTTTTGTGCCTGGTCTCTAGAATCTTAGTGACATTCCCAAAAAGGTAATAGCAGATTAATTGTCTTCTTTGTCAACTGATAAGTAGTTTCCATGATTCACAAGTAATGTCAGAAGAAGAAAATTCTGGTGTAGACCACTTTTGTTGGAATACAATATTTCTGATGTGAAGTGTTTTTCTTAAAATAATTTTATTGGTTGCTTCCTTCTCTTGGCAACTTGCAAAGTACCTTCTGATATTCTGAAAGCTAGGCCTCAGGGAGGAGGCTATCAGGTCATAGTACCCAACTGTTTTATCCAGCTTTGAAGACTATGAACCACAACAATGACCAACATTGCAAGATAACCTTAAGCGTGCAATGGAGGCAATCATCTCTTTGCTATAATTGACATTTATCTAACTGGACTTAAGAACTGCTCAATGAGAGGGAAACCATTCCTTGTCCTGAAAACCTAGCCAACTCCCAGGGGTTAATGAGGTCATAGAATTTTAGAGCAGAACCTACTATAACCACTTTATTAAACCAGCATTGTCTTTTACTGCATTCTGAAACTTATTCTTATATTCACAAATAACTCTTGCTCTCACCCCTCATCAAAGAAGTATCTCTTTGCAGCAGATGGAGACCGATACAGAAAGCCATAACTGATCAAAATGGAGAGGTCAACTGATCTTGTGGTTGGGTGCTAGCACCACAGGGCATAGCCCCAACACACCTCCTGCACTTAAGACTCAGGGAACATCTTGGAAGAGGGGTGTTAAGATTGTAAAAGACAGAAGAACAGTAGGTATACTGTGAGATTGTGTCTCCTAGAAATGGCATTAAAGTTATACCCAAGATACCTTAACAGTATATTTAAGGTATACCTAAACAAGACCAAATAATGATCATACCAAAAAATATGCTAACATGGAAGGAGGAAATCTCACAATGCTCCACTCTTAGATAAACTACAGGCAACTAAGGAATGCTGAGAAAGGGAGAATTAGTAGTTTCCAGGGATGAGACCCCTAGTTGGTTATCCAGTACCAAGTAGTCAGCTCTAAAATCATATGCATATAAGTAGCACTAAACAAACCCAACAAGTTGTATTTATATATTTATGTTCACATATGTGTAATAATAATAACCAAAGAGTCCATGAATTTGAAACGATATGGGAGGGTTGGAGAGAGGAAAGAGCAGAAATTATCTAAGTATATTTTAATTTTAATAGAATATTTTTCTTCCATTTATTATTTGTGTGTATGTGCGAGTACATGCATGCACATAGGCTATAGCATATGTGTGGAGGTCAGAGGACAACTTGCAGGAGTAAGTTCTCTCCTTCTATCATGTGGGTCCCAGGAGGTGAATTCATGCATCCAGTTTTGGTAGCAAGCATGTTTATCTGCTAAAACAAGCATGTTTATCTGCTAAAACATCTCCCTGATTCTGATAAGTTGTTATTATTTCTAGCAGCCTGCCTCGCATCAATTGTTAGTTTTAACTAATGTTATAACAATCCCTATTAATGGAGTCCCAAAGCATTTCTGTTAGTCTGTGCTGCCTGCCTACCTCATTGTTGTCAAACACAGAGTTCATTTTTTTCTCTTGGACCTCATTCCCAGGATGACCTCAAGGTCACTGTGACCTGTTTTTCTCCTCTAGTTCTCTGAGGCAATGGTGCCAATAGCTCGTTTTCAACTAGACCTGCCGGTAGAAGTACTCCCAAAAGAAAATGGCCGGTTCCTGACAACCCAGAAATGATGAGGAAGATGAGCAAGTTGAAAGCCTACAAACTTAAGGTTAGAGTTTAATATACCCAACATTTAAGTACAGGTGATGTTTCCCTTTAAAACTCTGAGATCCCAGTGGAATGACAGTGGACCTCACCTGGCCTCAAAGAACAGTGAAAACTTAAACGTGACTTTTAATAAGACGAAATGAGCTCCTACCTTGTTTTTTTTTAAATAGAAAATACAATTTAATCCCATCTTGCTAATGAATGATAGCAGAGTATTGGAGGCTAAATGCCACCAGAGACTAGACATCATCTGAGAATATTTGCATGACATCAAAGTTTTTTTTTTTTTGGTTGTTTGGATAGCCTGGCTATATTTATTACAGTTTTAAATGTTTATTTTTAATTTAATAAGTACAGACAAATATCAGAAATTTTAAAAGTAAGTTTTGAAAAATTTTCTCTCCTTCTCTGCCCATGGCCTGCTCTCTTCCCATATCTTTCTTCCTTGTTAATCACTCAGATTTTTTTATTCATTTTTACATATCAACCACTGTTCCCCTTCCCTCCCCTTCTCCTGTTCCCACCCACCTCATGCCCATCCCACCCCCCATTCACTCCTCATAGAGGGTAAGGCCTCCCTTGGATAGTCAACACAGGCTGGAATAAGCCCCTTCAGGCTTTGCTTTTTTTGGAAAGGAATCCATACATGTATGCTTGGTAAAGATAGATGCCTTTACCCCTGCAAATGGCCCCCATTAGTCTGTTACAAATATCTAGGTATGCTTCTGAAAGGACCAAGCAGATGCCATAACAGGCTGCTAAGTCTTCTCTCAGAGATCAGGCCTCAATTTCAGTCTCCTGAAACTTGAGCAAGCAGTCTCTGGGAGGGCCATGAACATAAGACATAGTCCTTGCAGTAGCTCCCTTTCCACATGCTCTCTGCCTGCTCAAGGTTCAGCCAGTTATTTACTGTCTGGGACCCCTCACCAACTTAGAGCTACGTGCGTTGGTCAGTGTGAACGTTTGAGCCCAGCCAGCCTCCATGGCAGCTCAAGGACAGAGCCTGGGCTACTGAGTCAGCCCCCACAGTCAATATGTGCTAGGTCAGCCAGCCTCCATGGCAGCTCAAGAATAGAACCTGCGACTTGTCTAGGCCTGCCCAAATATGATAACTGTAACTGCCAACCACTAAATTCAAAGGTTACACACCCTCACCCAATCATATGATGCAAAGGCTTGTACCACCCTGTTTGCAGTTTTTCCCTTTTAAAACCCCTCACCCTGAGAGCTCAGGGCTGTCCTCCTCCACCTGCTTAGTTGGAGTGTTGGGCATGGACCAAGCCTGGGCTTGCTTGTTATCAATAAACCCCTGTGTGTTTTGCATCAGATATCAGCTCTGTGGTGGTCTTGCTCAGGGGTCTCGAGACATGAGCACAACACTTCATGGTGCAGGGCTACTGAGGATATTTTCTAGTGCACTAGGTGATGTGAGAGTCTCTGCTGTCTTTTAGCAGTGCATGCAAGTAAATATAGGTTGTTCTCTCACTTTGTGAACATTAACCAGTTTAGTCATTTTGTCTCTTTCCAGGCAGAGTCAAGCGTACAAAGAACATTTGTCCAACTAAATAAAAATGACACTGTTAAATAAATGCTGCACTGTAGAGACAGTAAATATTAACTAAGAATTACTTAAGAAACTCAATACCCCAATAGAACTTTTGCTTAGGAAGTATATTTAGTATCTGTGTTCAAAAATAAATTTCTTTCCGTTTCTTGACTTTCATTTATTTTGTTTTTCTTATTATGTATCTTTTAAGGAGGGCAGAGGAGGCAAACCACCATTTAGGAGGGACGACAAGTGTCTCTGAGCATTAAGAATACCAATGAACTAGTTCCTCCAAACAGTGTTGTGACAGCTTGTCAGAAATCACAACCTGAGATAGCGCCATACAGACTGTTTGCTGAGAACCACCAAGGATAATGAATTTGCTTTTACAACAGAATCAAGATAATAACCAGAAACAAGGAACAAAAGAATCAAGGGAAAGCTCTTGGTGACAGAAACTCAGCCAAAATGATTAAAAAAGCCAAACAAAACAAGCTATGCTAATGAAACAAGACTGTTTGTTCCAATGAGGTAACTAGACATGTGCTGCTCGGTCCAAATTAGAAGAATGACCCCCCCCCACACACACATCCTTGTGTAGAGCACTGGGATGAATCACAAGTGACACACCATGCCGTAGCTCACTGAAGGAAGGTGAAGTCATGAGTGCCTCGGGGCTTGCTGGAAAAGAGCTTCTGGGTTCAGTCAGAGTGATCTGAGGGTGTTTCTTGTTCTTAAAGAGGGTCCACTTTCCTTAATGCCTCTCGATTACAGAGCTCGAGTGTTGGCCATTCTGGCAACTTTCTACACTGGGAACCTGCGTAGGAACGAACTGGAAGGTGAGGACCGCCATTTGTCTTAGTCTGACCTGTAAACATGACCACTGAGGAGAGAAAGCCCACTGCCCGCTTATGCTTTTCTGCTGATCCAGAGGTAGCGCTGGGACTCAGGAGAAAGCAGCTCATGGCTGATTCTCTGTTGTGGAGGCTGTGTCTGTAAGTTGAGCTTTGAATGACACATTATTTCCCCTGCGCACCTCAATCTATTTTCTGCCTGACTAAGCTTATAAAACTCTGCATAAATTCTCTTCTCAGCCTGTTCCATAATCCCATGAACACATTGTCTTCCTGTTCATTCCTTCAGCCAGCAAGCACCAGCTGTTGGGTCCTGAAACATTTTATGATAAAGAAAAAAAAAAGTTGATGATCAGAAAGCTGTAAAAGCTACAAAATTCTCGAAAGACAACAACTTTTTAGGGAAGTGAGTGTTTGACCTGGATGAAAGAACTAATTAGACTTTACCCATCCTCAGCCCATCCCAAACTGTTAGGATCGATGTATCCAGATGCTGGCTGGATGCCCTACTTTGGCACAGTCTGTAAACTCAGTACGGTTTCTTATGTGTCCCAGAAAGGATCAACTCTGAGCTTAAAGATATGAGCAGAGACACAATTATATTAACATAGCACTCCTGCTTCAAGACAAAACATCACAAACTTTATTTCCTGTGTCTGTCAGCTTCAAAAGGAAAAGAGAAGTTGCTTGATAATGTCTTTCTAATTGCTTGAATGCACACTTTATGCTTCAAATACGCCGAAAAGCTAGTTGTTATAATTAGAAGTTATATAAAGACACAGTTTATATAAATTGCAGCTAATTACTTAACTAAAATGCCAGTCTCTTCCCCATTCTACAGGGACTATATCCAACAACATGTGATTTAACAATAGGTCAAAGTAGGAGAAATGGTGATCATAATAGGAAGGTTGTTCAATCGCTTTTGTGAAGTTTTTTTTTTTTTTTTTTTTTTTTTTTTTTTTTTTTAAATTGATGCCTGTTACCGAGACAACTGAATAAATACTGTTTCCATTTGGAGGCTTATTTCAGGATATATGTGGGAAAACAGTACTTATCTATATTCCAATAATTTGAATAGAGGAATATTTATGTATATTCTGTTTTGAAGTCTTCCTATTCCATTTATTGAATCTTTAAGGGAGAAGAGGAAGCTGGTTAATCAGGTGATACTATTCCAAAAGAAGGGCCACCCACCCCCTCTGTCTTTTCTTGTCTTTTAGAGGAATAAATGTTAAGTTTTTAAGGCTTTCAAAAGGCATGAAGTCTTTCCCAAACCTCTCTAGCATTGCCAATGCTGTTGAGAAGGCAGCCATAAGACAGGTATCCAGGCATGTGGTGGTGTTTCAGGATATGGTCATAGTTATAGGTGGTCCACAGGATGTATTTTGCCACCTCTGATCTGTATCCATCATATAATAACCTGGAAAGAAATTTCATAGTTTTCTGTTTCCTGAAAACAACAAAGTCTAAGAGTGCTCTCCAAAAACCCACTAGAGAATCTCAGGGTGCCCTTATTGCTTTCAGCTGAGGCAAGAGGGAACTTCTCTCTTAGCTTCTAAAATGATTGCTAGCCTTAGAAAGTCAGGTAAAATAGGGACCTAAGTTAATTTCTGTGGGGCCTCACTTCTAAAAGGAACCTTATTTGAGACATCCAAGAACAGGTGCTTTATCAATACTGAAGCACAGGAAAGACAGTTTGATCTTCAGTGACTCTTGAAGTAACCATACTAAGGTGGTTAAGACAAATGGACTGTTTGAGGACAGAACAAAATAGCATAAATATGTAAGTATCCTCCACGTTATAGACTTAACTGTTTAACTAGACTGAGTAGAAACATTAAGTGCTGAAAAAAAAAATCCCAAGCTGATTCTCATGGAATGTGTACAGAGAACAGAGAACACATGTTAGTTTTATGCTGCTTTTCAAATACTGAGTGCAACCTTGAGTATGGTGTTGAAGTAAGGAACAGGGTAGGTAAGATGGTAGTTTGGATTGCTACCTCAACAGGACTTTGAGTCACCATAGCAAGTTACTATGTACTTCTTTGAGAGGGGTCTTTTAGATAAAGTGAGTTGGAGTGGGACGAGCCACTGTAGATATGGGTGGTGCCATTACATGGACTCTAGGACTGGAATGAATTAGGGGAAAGGTAAATGAAGACCAGTGTTCATCACTTTCTGCTTCCTGACTGAGGATGAGATGTGATCAGCTGCACCTTGTTTCTGTGGACACATCTTCTCTGTCACAATGGACCATGTCACCTGGAGCTATAAGTCAATAGAAACCCTTCTTTCCTTAAGTTGTTTAGGTATTCTGTCATGGCAAAGGCAGAAATAACTAACAGAGAAACTTAGTACTGAGGTGTGGGTTGTTTTTTTGTTTGTTTGTTTGTTGTTTTTTCCTTGTGATTGTGTAGTTCTTTCCCTTTTGAAACTGGTTTGTAGAAGAAATGTAGTAAAGTTTGGGAGTTGGGCTCAAAAAGCCCTAGAACATTGTAAGCAGAGATTAAAAGACCATTCTGGTGGGAGTTTCGAAGGCTACAGTATGGAATGAAATGTGGACAATGGAGGCCTAGCTCATGAGGTTTCAGAGCAGAATAAGGACTCTCTTGGGAATGAGCCTAGAGCCCATGTATGTGATATTCTGGTCACCTTCAACCCATGTCCTGAAAACTAGATGACATTGAATATAAGGGCAATGGACTCATTTGTTTGGTGGAGAAAACTTCAATTCAGGGTAGCATTCAGGCTATGGCTGGCTACTGCTTACTTCTATCTTCTTGGTGTACCATGAGGGACAGAAGGAAGTGTAGAAAGGCATGTGAAATGTGCAGTTTATGAGGAAAAGAGATGGAGGCTTTTCACCTTATGGACAAGGCATGTTCAAGAATAGTTGTAATTGTTAGAGAGATTAATAGTCTCTTAAAAAGAACCCTGGCGCTTTACATTAGGACAGCAACAGGTGTGTTATGAGGGCCAGACCCCACCCTCTGAAGACTCCATGTTGTATGAATGTAAATTCATTTGAAAAACGAGAGCCTGAACTGAGAATGATAGTGAAGGGGTTCTCTGTTCCTCAAAAGTCAATGTCTATGATAGGTCCCCCAGAATAAGCACACAGAAGCTTCTGAAACTGTGGTCCAGAATCTGTCTTGAACTGTCTGCAAAACTCTGTAGTGTCATTCATGTGTTACTGGTTTTGAAGGTATGGAAAATAAGATACAGGATTGAGAAGTCAATGGGGTCTTGTATTATGGTTGCAGAGAGACATTGAGACTAAGCAATGGGTGACAGGGTCAGATTCCCTAAAGAGGCCCTGAAAAGTTACTGCATGAAGCTGTGAAGGTGAAGCTTATGTTTCAATGGGGACCCCATGATGTTGGAAATGCTAAGACGATAGGGTATTTGTAGAGAAAAGCTTTATATAAGGAGTGGAGGCAGCCTGAAGAGGCTACAGGCAGCAGAGCTTCAGGAGCAGGGTTTTCAAAGCCATTTTGAGCCTAAATGAATAGATAACAAGCTTCAGATGCTGGATATGGAACTTTATAATCTGGTGTTTTCCATGCTGGGTTTCCTTCTTGTTTTGACCTGATCATTTCTTCGCATGCCTCCATTCTCCCTGCCTCTATGCTTTGACATTGTAATTTGGAAGTTTGTAACTTGTTTTTGATGTTATAGGAACTCCCAATCAAGAGCTTGTCTTGAGTCTTGGATGAGACTTAGACTCTGGACAATTAGACCGAGAATTGCTAAAGAGTAGGAGGGTTTTTGAAGTTTTAGAGTGTTTTGTATTAGGAGATAGCCATGAGCCCTTGGGAACAAGGGGTAGAAAGTTATGGCTTCAGAGTAATGTTTAATCATGTTTGTCATTTTGATAGGCTTTAGAATCACTATAGAATTAGCATCTGGGGTTGTCTGTGAGAGACTTGATACACTGAGTTAAATAACGTAGGACAAATATTGATAACACACCATTCCATGGGACAGTGTCTTGGACTGAATAAGAAGGAGGAAGCTTAATAGGAGCATCCATCTCTCTTTGCTTCCTCACTGTGGATGCAATGTGACCAGTTACCTCCTGGTCTTCTTGTCATACCTTCTCTGCCAAGATGGACTGTGTCTTCTGGAATTGTTAGATAAAATGAACATGACCATGGGTTTCTTTTGTCAGTAAATTTGCTTCAACAACACAGCAGGGCAAATGACTAATATAGTATAGCTATGAAGTGTTAGAGGTATATCTTGGAAATTTTCATTTTAGGTTGTCTTATTTACTTTTCTGATATTGTGATAAGGTACTGTGACTAAGACAATTTTGGCTTATTGCTCCACCAGGTTGGAGTCCATAATGGGGCGGGGGCAGTATGGCAGTAGGTAGCCTGAGCATGACACTAAGAGCTTACATCTTTAATTGCAACTGTACAGGTCAAAGAGGAAATGGGAGTAGGAGGAAGCTATGACTTCTTAAAGCCTTCCCCCAGGAATTTACTTCTAGTAAAGCTGTATGTACTGTGTCAAGACTTGAACTCATACATTCTCATTCAAATCACCACTAGAGTCTATCCCACAGTCACAGAGGAGAGCCTGAAGTTGCCGTATGGTTTATTCCTAGTCTAAGATTGCCTTATGGGGTTCCAAATCCTTTTCTGGGTTACTTTCGAACAATAATCCCACATAACAGATTATGGCTTCCAAACAATAATATCACCCTCACCCAATAAAACTGAAGTTCAAAACAGTTTAGACCCCAGCATCTCAAAACTGTAGACCTATCTGTGAAGATACAGAGATCAGTAGTTTCTTGGTCATTTCCTGTTTTGAACTAGGCTGGCAAAGTGTCTCTGAGAGGCATTGTTATGTGCATGCAGCCACTGGGAGCTAGGAGTAGAAAACACCACATTTTGTTCTGTTCCCTCACTTAGTACCAGATTTTGCTCTTATACTTCTTCTTAAACCAAATCTCATTCATCAGAAGCTGAGAGGACATTAGTATACTGCAGGAGAGAGGCATAAATGATTCATCATATTTGAGAACTTCCTTCCTTTAATGCTTTTTCCTATGTTCAAGCATTCTTCAGTGTATCAGTTAAACCATATGGCCACAAGACTGAAAGTCTTCTTGATGCAATGAAGGAAAAGATGACAAGAAAATCCATGATTGTTACAGTTGACACAACAGGAGCCTAGAGTTGTGCCATGTATGACTCTTTCCATTTCCCATTCTACTACACAATCTTCTAACATCAAGGAAAATTAATGTGCTTTGTATCCATACGTACCAAGAATAATACACATATTGTTTGAAAGTACTGGAACAAAAATTATATCAACTACACAAAATGTGTCTGTGAGCAATACTTGTAACATTCCCAACAGAGAAGATGCAGCTTTCTGATTTCTAGCTATAAAGTTTTCTTTTATTATCTTATAGTCTCCTAATTATCAAGGTTATTCTTTTTTGCAAATTCTATATTTAGGGAATACAAAGGAGTGGAAAACAACAATTATAGATGTAAAAATATTATTTTGGTAATAAATTATGTATGTCAAATATAAAAGTTTTAGGAAATAATATTAATATATGACTTTATATGTTTGTAGGATTCTTTTTAAGCAAAAAGGGTTATTCTAAACAAGATATATTTTATTAGACAAGATTCTGCCCAGCATGTACGGTTTGAATGCTTCATTATGTGGCATGTGTTTATTCAAGTGAAAGTATACAGAATATTGCAGATCTCTAAACACACTGATTTAAATGCAAATGAATTTAAATGTAAGACTCAACTTTGGTGTCATTTGGTATGATACTCTGCCATCAAAATTTAGTGATATTCTTTTCACTTTGCAACCTAGAAATCCAGAAATCAACAGCAATTCTAGAAAAATAAAGTTATAGAAATTGAGGCAGCATATTGGAGAACTGATTCACATGTTCAAATCATTTAGAATGCTTTCTTTTTCAGGTACAGAAAATGAATGTATATTGAAGTTTTGGCATGGTCACTGGAAAGAAAGTTTGGTAGTTTCTAGGAATCACAATCAATGAGAATAACGGCAAGTAGTTTTAGGTCTTAATTTCATCCAGTTACAGAACTGCCCAAGTTGTTTTCTAATGTATCCATTCAACCCAACTTATAGCAAGGGAAATTTAATGCAATCTAAAGTGTAAAAGGTCTTCTTTCTCTTCTAATTGTACACATCAAAATTCTGTGTTAAGACAATCATTGTTCTCTGGCTACAAAAATGCAAATATAAATGATGTTAGATGTGCAGTGGGGACATAAGAATTAAATGAACTATTTCATTTACTTTAGTTGATTCAGGCTGCTACAACAAAAATTCCATAATCTAAGTGGCACAAAAAGCAAGTATTTTGGAATCTAGAGATAGAGATCAGAGGTAGAGTGCCTCTTTAGCATTCATAAGACAGCTCAAAAATCCCAGAAGCAATAAAATAACAAAAAATAATTAATAACCACCCAATTCACTATATTACACTGTACATAGAAATACAAAGCTCTAAAGAAATTATTGATTCCCAATGGGTAAGTTTATCTTTCCTTTTTAAGCTGCATTAACAATTTTATGCCATTTGTGGCATATTTTCCATTCATGTCAATGCAAAATAAAACCTTTATATGCAGAATAAAGCAATGTTGGAAAACAATGTGCCTATTCTATTCCTTTGGCTCAGTGTGCCTGCCATGTCTCCATTGTTAACAGCAATTAATTTTACTAACTAGAAATCTAATCTGATGAGTTAACTGTCCTCTGTAATAGCTTATATTGTGAATGACATGCTTCATTTGGAAAATATATGATTAGGAAATATTTTCTACAGAATTGCAAGGTTTATCTCTTAGTTACACATAGGTTGAACATTTTAAAAGAGACTAGAATGTAAGTAATTTAGTAGTCTTATAATAGTGCAACAAAGTGAGTCAGTATCTGGCATTTGGTTAAAAAATCAGGGCATATTCCTAGTTCTACCACTGAGATTTGTGTGATGTTAAGAAAGATAATACATAAAGTTAGATGACTTGTGCTGGTCCTTGCAAGTTCTTGAGAAACACTGGTCATGATGCTACTCTTGCTCACAACGACTTTAATGTTGCCTTTTCTCTATGGTGAGTCTGTCCTGGTTGTGTCAGTGGGTCTAAGAGTGTTTCAAATGTTCTGTTTCCATAATTTGAGAAAAAAAGGAAAATATCCAAAGCCTGTTTGAGAAAGGCATTCCTCTAGAGAGTTTAGAAAATAGCAGAACGGATACCTCCTGTAGACTTCTCCCTCTAGAATTGGGAGAGATTCCATTTCTATTGATGTATGCCAACAAGACTGGTATTTTCTGGAAATCATTAGAGTAAGTAAATAAATATTACTGAAAATAACATGATCTCAGGCTGTGCAGTGAGCAAAAGTTGGGAGGTTATTGTAAATGTTGATTAGCAGGCTAGGTTTACTGGATGATTTGGTTTAGAAAATGTGTCTCTTGTATTTACGAAGTCATTTCTTTTTATGGATTGAGGCCAAAGTTTTACTAGATAAGTACATATATATTAAAAAGATAAAGTCAAAAAAGATTCTCTGTTAATTTTCATATTGTTCCTTATTATTAAGAGTTTAGCTGGTAATGTAAGGAGATATTTTTCTTTACCCCCTGTAACATCAAACTCAGATAATAGTAACAAAGATATTAATTGAAGCTACTCTAGTATGTATTAAATACCTGGTGCATGCACTAATGGTCAGAGACATTTTATGAAGCACTTATATATGTCATCTAATTTAAACCCACAACAAATCTATGAGGGGAATTCTGTCAGTATCTCAGTTCTACATGATGGAGCACTGATGCTCAGAGACAGTAAATTACATTCCCATTGTTAATACAGAGTTTAGTATTGTGTTAAACTTTGAATATATTTTACAAACTATTTATCAAACTCTATGAGGGCCCTCTAGGAGCCTTACAGTTCTTTTTAACACTTGGGAGGTGCTTCTTTAAATGAACAATTAAACTGCTTTATAAACATTTATTGTGCCTTTCCCCAGTGACCTTTTACATCCCCTCTTACATTTGGATTTTAATGATTTGCTGAGACAACTCTTTGTGCAAGTATAACAAAAAAGTTTATGTTCTGGTCAGGTACAGGGCAAAGTCCCAGTTTAAGAGGTCAACTTCAGACTGACTGAGAGGACAGCATCTTAGTCCTCGTCATTCAGAAATTTCTACAGTGTTACCCAAAAGGGTTTTAAGGCTGGTAATACTGATTTTTTGGTCAGTTCAATTAAATAAACATCATATTTTGATAATATTTTATATATGTCAACATAGATAATTATATAATGTTACATAAACATTGTGAAATATAGACATAGTTCAATACTATTTATGCAGTGTTATAGAATGGTAATTATGTCTGAATGTATGCACAAACATCCCACTGCCAAACCTTCCATCTCTTCTATCATTGTAAGACTTTCCATTTTTGAGGTTGATCTTATTATAATGTAAATACATTATAATAATGTATTTAATAATATTGTAAATAATGTTAATACATTAATTTAATTGTGTTTATTACTATTTTGTTTTATGAATGGTTTAAAGGATTTCACTTAGAAAACTTTATTTTAAAATGGATCTAGATATTACTAGGATACAAACAAAGCCCCAAACTTTAGATTTAAAAATAAAACTTCCTCAGTGAGGCTCTTGAGTGGTCCCTTAGTGTCTAGAGTGGGTTCTCATGGCTCTGCTTGACATTCTCATTGGGGCCCAAGTATTTTCCTTTGGGTCATCAACTAAGTGCCCACTAGATGCCTTGTGGTGGCCTTGTTATTTTCTGCATTCATTCAAGAACTCATGTGGTCCACTATTCTAGACCCTCAGGACTCAGCCATGACCAACAAAACACCTCTGCCTCCCAGAACAAACATTCTTTTTTACTTGTTTCTATAATAAACATATTCATTTAATGTCAGAAAAATCACCTTAATAATATTCTGATTTGGGAACTTAAAAAAAGAATAAGACTTCCTAAGGGAGTAATTTTAGAGCTAATGAAAAGATAGTCAAATGGAAGATTGCTGGGGGTTAGACCTTATATGCTACCATAACACGTGCATATTCACATCAAAATGATATATGGACTCTATCCAAGGATATCAGAAAGATATGAGGGTGTGTGAAGCTGTCAGGAATGTGGAGAACATACATTTCTAATATTTTGTTACCCACTACTCACCAAGGATATTTCTTATGTGCATTCTAGGATTTGGCAAGCTGTCTGACAGAAGTGGAAAATGACTATAATATTAGCTTAAGTAAGACATATTAGGAGAGTGTAGCAGTTTGAAAGTAATTGGTTCTCATAATCTCATTGAGAGTGGCACTATCATGAGGTGTTACCTTTTTGGAGTGGGTATAGCCTTGTTGAAGGAAGTGTGTCACTGTGGGGGTGGACCTTGAGGTTTCCAATGCTCAGGATACCTTCCACTGGGCCAGTCAACTTCCTGTTGCCTGAAAGCCAAGATGTAGCCTGCACCATGTCTGCCTTCATGATCCCCTGCTCCCTGCCATGATGATAATGGACTAAACCTCTGGAACTGTAAGCTACCACCTCAATTAAATGTTTTCCTTACAGGAGTTGCCATGGTCATGGCCATGGTCATGGTGTCTTTTCACAGCAATAGAAACCCCAACTAAGACAGAGAGTAAGTATTTTATAAAGCAATTATAAGCTATATTCCTGAGGCAAAATAAATGGCATCTGCTATTCATACTCTCCTTTAATATAGGACTTCTCAACATGTATTAGAATTCAATTACTTTCTATTTACAAAGACTCTTATAAGATGAGTTATTGGAAAAAATGAATTCATAGGACTCATTGACCATTGTAACCTGAACTCTCATGTTTGGAGAGGGAAACCTTGCTAGCATTGTTTAAATATTGAGAGTAGGATTTATAAAGTGATCAAAAGCTTATTTCCAAAACTAGCATTTTTAGCAAGCAAGGCAACAGCAGAGTCACAATTTCATCCATCAACAGAAAGAAGAGAGTAAGAATAAAGCTGTGTTTCATGTATCATGTGCAAAATCATGGGCTGGGCTGTGGCATGCAGATATTGCATTGACATTCTCTTTTGGTTCTGGTTGGTATGAACTGCATCAGACTGGCTATACCACCTAGAGAACTGGCTTAGAAAAGACATTTTCTATGGTGGATTCAAACTCAGGTTTTTATGCTTGCATAGCAAGCAATTACTCATTGAGCCAGATTTCCAGATCAAGGTTT
Organism: Peromyscus leucopus; assembly: GCF_004664715.2. Lineage (NCBI taxonomy): Eukaryota > Metazoa > Chordata > Mammalia > Rodentia > Cricetidae > Peromyscus > Peromyscus leucopus. The sequence goes on from NC_051064.1 coordinate 84,165,510, forward strand.
ATTCTTTAAGCAAGAGAAGGAATCATAATATTAGTGATGCTGTAAAAGGCAGGTTATGAAGGAATAGGAGGCAGTGAGATTAGCATGACAGTGTATGTTTCCTTAGAATGTGGAACAAGGGAGCAGGAAATGAGGAACACTGCAAATGTTGTTTATAGGTGATCCAAAGATGAATGCTGAAACACTTTCAAATCAAACAGGAAGATTTGAGGAAACTTACACTGTAAAAACGTTAATCTCAATAAAGAAGCTGGTGGCTCTGATGCTTTCTGAAAAGAGATGGATGAAAACTTGCTTGTCTCATCAATGGAACAACTTAAAGTGCAGCTGTGAGTTATGACCACTGTAATTAGGAAGTACAAAGGGCAATAGGCAGCACAGATGAAGACTTAGCTCAAGTTAGAGACTACAGCAGAGACTGTTAAGCTGCCTCCTGTTAGAGCAGAAAATAAGCATGGGCTCTGTGCAGCTAATGGCAGGGTCCTAAAGTGACAGCAAAGGGTTGATCCACAGTAATAGTTCTCAATATTTCTCAATACATGAGAAATACATTGCTCTAGAAAAATCTTAGGTACTTGGGTGGAAAGTGAGGGTTGTTACCTGGTTGAGAGACCACAGGATAGAGTCCAGTTCAGGTTAAAGATGATCAGAGACAGAGAGCTTTAGTAAATTAAGTTAGACTTATTAACAAAAAGAGAAAAAGAAAAAAAAAAACCTCTTGGGAAAAAGAACTCTCTTTTAGGCATGTCAGGGCATGCCTGTAATCTTAGCATCTGCCCTCACAAGGATCTCTAAATGAGTAGAGAAGAAATAGAGTGAAAAGAGAACGTACCACATATGAACATTTGTTGAATATAACAACAAATCATTAGAAAAAGTGTATTTCACTGAGTGAATTTGGAAGAAAAATTCGAAAATTAATGAAAGCAAAAAATCCCTGCTCTCTGAAGTGGGAGGAAGGTAGATCTGTGGTGATATTTTAATTGTGCTGAAATGTGATTTTATTTGTATGTTAATAAATAAAGTTTGCCTGCAGATCAGAGGTCATAGCAAGCCAGGAATAGAAGTCAATCGGTGGCAGCCCATGCCCTTAATCCGATCATATGGCAGGCAGAGTCTCAGTGTGGTCAAAGACACAACCAAGCATGGTGACCCATGCCTTTAATCCCAGTCAAATCATAGAGACCTGGAGGTCTGTATAGACAGGCAGTCATGTGGCTGGGCTTAGAGCCAATGAGAAGGCAGAACAGGAAAGCAATAAAAATGCAGGTTAGGCAGGAAGAAGCTCTCTAGTGTAGGAAACTACAGCTTGGTGATAAGCTAAATGTGGTCAGTGGCTCTTCACTAATTCTCTGATCTCTTCAGCTATTAACCCTGTATTTGGCTCTGTGTCTTATTTACTAAGACTGTTCAGAAATTCGTCTAGATAAATCTCTGTGAGTTTGAGGCCAGCCTTGTCTACAGAGCAAGTTCGAGGACAGCCAGGACTGCTATGTAGAGAAAAGTTGTCTCAGAAACCTGAAAGAGAGAGAGAGAGAGAGAGAGAGAGAGAGAGAGAGAGAGAGAGAGAGAGAGAGAATTGAAGATTATGTTAAACCGACAGTCACTAAAACTTTTTGATCTTGGTTTCTGGGTAGAAAATTTGACCAATGCAACATGGCAGAAGGGATGAGAGCCATGTGTACAGATTGATAACATGACAAAGATGGACAGCAGACCACTGGAAATGGCCAGTTTTGTCAAATGAATTTTACTTTTAGCTAGTGTTACAAAATAGTCACTCTAAGAATTTTACCTCTTGGTGTTACAGACTAAATACACGAAAGTAATACCTGGGACAATTGTATTGTCTTGAGATAGAAGAAAATGTCTGAAATAGACACAAAATGAATTAACTATAAAATTTGGACACATGATCTTTATTAATATTGTAAATTTATGTTCTCTGAAAGAAATCCAGAAAGCTAAAGGACAAAGTACAGATGAATTGAAAGTATTTTAAAACACATACCAAATATGTTACATAATCTAAGATTGAGAAGAAAAAAAGATAACCAATTTAACAATAAAAGGATATTTGAACAAGCAATTAAAAGAAGGTACTCAAAGGCCAATAGACATCTTGGAAGACAGTTGACATCATCCATAATCAGAGAAATCACAAGACACCATGATCCACTCTCTATCTTTGCTAAAGTTAAAATGAGCAGCATCACATGCTGCATGTTTGGTGTATATTTGAAAGTCCACTGTCATCACCATCAAGTAGTAAAATCTGTGTTGTAGCCATACCATAGACTCTTACTCAGGATAGATGTTAGCAAACCATAGCTACTTGCATCAAGGTGGGCTTTCAAGAACCTGTGGGCTAATATACTTCGATGTGAAAATTGAAGGTAAGCATAAGTTTTGATATTAGAGTAGCATCTGCTTTTAGTTGGGGAGGTTCAGGTTACTGATTGGGAGGGGACAAAAGGAAGGCTCTCTGAGTACTGGCTATGTTTGATATTTTGCCCCTGATGGTGGTTATATGGGCTTCTCATTTTGTTTAGATTCCTTTAGCTGTACATTTCTTTATGCATTTTTATATGTATATTATACTACACAAAAAGGCAAAAACAAACAGAAGTTGAAGAGAAATACAAGAGCACAATGCATTTCTCATGTGCATTTCTCAATATACATCTCATTTTCAACAGCCCACTTCTCTTGAAATATATAATCTTTCTGAGTCGTATCACTCTACAATCTAGAATCCTGTTTGATGATAACCACAATGAAGACTCATAAAGCCAATGACATAATATTATACTTTGGCAGCTTCATAGAAGTTGGGAGCAGTTTGGAAGATTCTGATTTCATTTCTTATTTCTTTCTGTCAATGGCTATCCCTATAACACCTACCACTATTAGAAGGTGGCCAAGCTCATTGGTCAAATAGATAAATCTAAAATGGAGATAGAAAGGGTCAAAACAGGACATGATGAAGTCGGCCTCCATTAAAACTATCAATAAAAGAAGAGCACCAATTTATTAAATGGAAATCCTCTGATCTGCTCACTGTAGCAAACAGCTGTTATTTTGTATCCTATTGAGGGCCTGGGGACACAGTGACACTAGCAAGTCTGCTTCTGTGTACATTTCTCTCAGCTGGTCAAATAAACAGCTCCTTTCTCCTCCTGTAGAGAGGCAGGGTTGTTCCCAGTAGTCAAACTCAAATAATCCCCTTCAAACAGAGTCTGTGGCAGGCTTAAAGAAAACAGGCCAAAGCCCACTGCTCTGGGGATGTTGACACCAGACTCCACAGTGATTCCAGAAATAAAAAGACATCTCTGAACAACAAGCCATGAGCAGGTCAAAGTTATTACCAACACCCCATCCGACGCCTTTCCTCATGAGATCAAGTCCAGGCCCTTGTGTTTCAGTTCCCTCTTCCCTGACATCTCATATCCCAGTAGCTAAAGTTCAAGTTCATGTAGCACAAAATGTTATTTACACTCTTTTCCCCCCATGAATTGAATGAATACAATGTGACCAAATTATTAGATGAAACAGACCAGATTTCATGTGAGAACATTGTACAAAAGTGGTAGACAGCTGACTTTCTCTCTCTGTGTGTATGTATGTATGTATATATATATATATATATATATATATATATATATATATATATATTATGGATATTGGTTAAAATTTAAGTAACTGGTCAGAAATAATGACTACAACTACCTAATTATACCTTGGGATTCCTAGCAGAAACATTAGTTTTATAAGATCTGGAAGTCACTACCTCATCATTAATACAAGGGAGAACTAGATGCTGGCTGGCCTAGAAGGTGGTCTTCAGCTCCAGCTTTGTGTGAATGGGGTTCAGTGTAACTTGTACTTTGAAAGGGAAAGACTTGATGTTGGAAGAACAGAATGTTGACTTAGGCGTTAAAGTCACATCTTCAAAATTATGTTCTCATTAGATAATTCAGACTTAGCCCTCACAGATAACTCAGAGTATGTAAAAAAGGAAAAAAAAAGTCAACTTACTACAGGCTATAGTTACCTTTTTTTTTAAAACCATCTTTCTGAAATAGAAGGTAGATTGGTTTGTTTGCTGCTGACTCCTTGGGACTTAAAGCAATGCTTTATATTATAGGGCTCAAAAAACTTACTAATTGAACGAACAAATGCCTGTCCAAACTCCTTAGCTAAGGGGAGTCAATATAAGGCTTGATCTATTCAGAGTAAGATGCTAAATGAGTATGAGCATGTGAAAACCTTAGATTTCCTACATATGTTAAACCAAAGATTTATTGGTCTAGAACTACTCCAGTAAAAAGTAGTTAGAAGATTTCTCATCTTCCAAATCATTTTGCCAAGTTACTAGAGAAGTATGTGGCTCAAGTGTGAAGAGGTTTCACAGCCATTCAAGGGAATCATCTTCTATTTTACATGACTTGACATTAATCCAATAAGAACTTTGCCTAATCCTAGAGTAATTGCTTTTATTGACTACAGCATGCTTTTAAAATATAAACAAGCGAGATGCAAATTTTAGTGAAATAGAAAAATCTACTGAGTGCTTGAAGTAGTTTCCCTTTATGCTGACAGTATGCCATAAGATACACATTGTTACGTATTGTTTTAGAAAGCAATTTACATAACTGAGTTTAAAAGAAAATTGAAGGCATAATAAGTGGCTTTTTAAAAAGTTTTTTTCCCCAGCATCTGTGCTCTCAGTATGTAGATTCTATCTGTTGTTGCTTATTCATTATGTGCATCTATTTTTAGAGGCTCCAAGAACTAAGAATATGTATCAGGCACATTTCCCCAGACCACTCCATCACACAATAGTCTAGTTGGTAATTTGAATATAGGTCACTGAGAGTTTTAAAAGAGAATTTATAGTTCTATTTCATGTAGTCCATGATGCCTTTTCTCAGGTCTTCATGATCGCTGATTGCCACACAATGATCCAATCAACTGTTTGATTGATCTGATTCTGTCCATCCATGACACCTGTACCAAACATTTCAAGGTCAGGCAACTCCTGTCTGACATTGATGGAAATGACACACAATATCAAGGAATAAAAATGTACATCATATTCTGAAACTGTCCCACACTAAATACATTTCCATTGCTTTCTTAAAGATAACCAAGATTTCCTCAGCTGAATGCCCTTTGCTTAGTAATTTCAGCCCATTTCTGTCTTTCTATGGTGCTGCAGTTAGTGAAGGGATGAGTTGATGGCAATCATGATTGAATAACGCTTTATAGTTTCATTCAGAAAGGCAATGTAGATATAAGATATGGGAGACACTGTTTGATACTGAAAGGAACAGACAGAATATTGATGTAGACAAAAAGTATAATATATAGAACAATATCACCCAATTTTAGATTTTAAGCAACTTTAGATATAAAGAACTATAGGAAAGTCTTTACATTTCTGTCTTCTGAGAAGTAATTTAAAATTCAGATTTATTTTTAAACACAAGAATTTGACTGAAACACCTCACTGATATTTATAAAGCATTTACTAAAAAGGAGGCTCTCTTAGGAACTGTAGACAAAGCACTGTAAAAAAAACTAGACAAAAATTGCTTACTTCTAGAATTTTGAATTATTTTACTAGATAAAGACAGACAGCCAACACAGTAAAAGAAATCAGTGTGCTAAAGTGAGAGTGTGATAGAAATAAAGCCAGATCATTTGGAGGGTGGTTGTCTTGAGGCTTTGACAAAATTTGTAAGAGAGATCAGGGTAGACAGTGTGGAAAGCAACAATGGAAGGAATAAAAATCTCACTGTGAGAAAGATCTCTGTTATCTGTGGGAGTAATGCTTTACAAGGACTGAATAGCTGGGCCTCAGAACCTGGTTACTATATGCATGTGTCAAGAATAGAAGAGTAGTTCTGTGGCAGTTCAGGGGATCTGCAAAGGGAGAGTAAGGTAGAGACCAATTGGGTAGAATTTGGATCATAAAGATAGAAGGACAGTTGGGTTTGATCACAAAGACACTGTCTTTTACCACAAAATGCACTGTGCCAGGGTTTGGAAAATAAAAGAGATAATTTACGAGGACAAGAAAGATAGAAGACTTAGCAGTTCCCAGCACCAGCCTCGGAGGCTCACAACCACTTATAACTCCAGTTACAGGGATCTGGGACCCTCTTCTGACCTCTGTACTCACTGCATGCAAGTGGTACATAGAGGAACAGCTGCACACATACACAAACATAAAAGTAAATAAAATGAGAACAAAAGAGAAATCGTGATAGTTTCTATTATACTTTGACAGACCTTGCTTATTTCATGTAAGTGAAAATAAATAGTGGGATGTCAGGCAATGATGGAGGAATGAGAACATTCCTCTAGAACACTGTTTCAATCTACAAACATCCTTCCAGGTGCTGAATCTTCTTTTCTTGAAGTCATACTTTCATGGCGGACATGAGCTCAGAGCTTTGCTGATAAGCATTACTAGCAGAATCTATTTATGATAATTAATGGAGGATATATTACAGATGTAATGGCTCTCTTTTTGTCTCCATTTGCATTTCTCTAATGTTTTTCATAGTGAAATGTTTTGATTTCTTTCTCCTCTTTAAATTACTCTTATTTATTTATTGTGTGTATGTATACAGGGCCATGTATGTCACAGTGCATGTGTGGAGCTCAGAAGAAAACTCGGGAGAGTTGACTTTCTCCTTCCACTGTGTAGGTCTCAAGGATGGAACTCAGGTTGTCAGGCTAGGCAGCAAGTGCCTTTAACCAACATGTCCTTTCGCCAGTTCTCTTTCTGCGTTTCCTTTGTGTGTCTTTTATATGTATATTCCTGTATGTTAACATAGGCTTTCTATAAAACACCTTATGGTTATAAAAATCTACTTTAAGTTGACAATAATATAACTTTGTTTACATAGAAAAATTCTTTACTTTTATTTTTCCCTCAAAACTATGTTACTGATTTCAAAAAATATATATTGTGTATTGCATATCTATTAATATATTTTATGATTATAGTTCCTTTTTTTACCCTTTTTCTATGAAATGTGCATTACAGAATTAATAGTGGTTTATGTATGTATTGCCATTATGGTGTTGAAAAACCCTTTATTATCTATATAGTTACCTCTAAGAACATCTTTATATTTTCCTATCTTATGTTGTTGTGAGCAGTCTTACATTTCAAGTTGAATGGTTCCTATTAGAATTTCTGATACTAGTGAGGACTCCTTTAGCTTTTGTTTATCCAGGGAAGTGTTTCAATCCTTTGTAATTTTAGAAATACAGTTTTTCTAGGTAGTGTATTTTTGTATTTCTGTTGACTGTTTTCCCAAGAGGACCTTGTCTTTATCATTGCTGTGTCTTCTGGCCTCTAAGGCTTTGTTGGGAATACACTGATGATGATCTGACTGATGGTCCTCCACATGTGACATGTAGACTTTTTTTTTTTTTTTCCCCAATTCCTCTCTTTGAATTTTGATGCTTTATTGGCATCTACCTTTGTCTAGAGTTCCTTGAAACATATTTTTTAAGACATTTTTGTTTCTTTGTTTTTAAATCTGGACATTGATTTCTCCAACCAGATTTGAAAAGTTTTCAATTCTTAATGCTTTAGGTAAACCTTCCCCCATGGCTTTTTCTCCTTCTTCCCAGTGCACATACTGTTTGTATTGATGGTACTCTGTCAATTTCCTAACTTTTATTCTGTGCAGTCTTTATTCTGTATGGTCTTTTGTTTTGTTTTGTTTTGTTTTGTTTATATTCACTCCTCTGATTTGATAATTTCAAATACATTGTTTTAGAGTCTACCAATTCTTTCTTGTGCTTGAATAGGTCTACTTTTGAACTTTTCTAATGAATATTTAAAAATTAATTTATGGCACTCAGCTCCATTTCTGTTTTAAAAATATTTTCTAACAGTTTGTCTAAATGGTCATTTTTTTTCTCATACTGTTTGTCTTAGTTCGCTGGACACTTTCTTTTGTAACACTTAATTTGACCACTTTGTCAGGAAATTCACAAACCTCTGCTTCAGGGCTGCTTACTAGAAATTTCACTTGTCCTTTTTTGTGTGGGGGTGGGGTGTCGTGGGTGGTGGTGGTGGTGTGGTGGTGTGGTGGTGGTGGTGTGTGTGGAGATGTTTCATGTTTCTCAATTCTGCTTGACACTTTGTTCTCACACTTGAAAAAAACTGTTCTTATGCTTTACAGCCTGACTTTGTACAGAACAGCTTCACTTGTAAATCTGTTTAGAAATTCTAGGTGTCTCAGAACTTTCCTGTGGTTATATATTCTTGGTGTGTGTGTGTGTGTGTGTGTGTGTGTGTGTGTGTGTGTGTGTGTGTGTGTAAATGTCTAATTAGAGAGGTTTTCTGGGGTTTTGTTTGTCTTGGTCAGGAATTTGGAATCTCTTGTTCCTTCCACATTCACTTGCTGTATACTGCCAAACTCATTTATTGATTTTTAATTTTTTAGTGGTCATCAGGCATCTAGAGTATGCCTGTCCTTGTCAGTTTTCTGACTCAAGCAAGCAGTAACCAGCCCTCCAGACAGCCTCCTCAGTTTCTGAACACCAGACTCAAGTTTCAGGGTTTTCTCTTTGTTTGCCCAGGGTGAGGCTGGTGGCTATGAGTTTTTCTGGCTGAGGTATATTATGATGAGTAAGGGGCTGTGTAGGTGAATGTCCACCAATGAGTGTGATGGTTAGCTTTGCCAGTTTGACACAACTAGAATCTCTAGAATCTCCTGGGAAGTGAGTCTCAATGAGGGATTCTCTATATTATGCTGGCCTGTGAACAGCACCATTCCTTAGGTAAGAGGTCCTGAACTGTATGAGAGTGGCATTAGTGCATGGGAAGAGATCCTAGGCTGAAAAAAAAAAAAAAGGCCATGACATCATTTGGCATGTTTGAGTCATTTTTTTGAGAGGCCCCGAGAGGCCACTGCATGGAATTATGAAGATGAAGACTCAGTCACAATAAGAATGCCAAAATATTGGAGATGCCAGGACCATGGGATGTCTTCCAAGGAAAGCTAAGGTGAGTGAAGCTGGCCTATGCCCAAAAGGGAAACTGTATGTATTGCATATGGCAAAATTGGAGGGATGGGGCTACCACAATTCTCTGGAGTCCAGAAGATGAGTCAAAGGTACTGGGTATTGAGTTACAAGATTTGTTATTGTCCCTGTAGTATATTGGGTTTCTTGGTATCTGATTGTTCCCAGAGATGCTCTGATCCATCCCCTTTGGAAGAATGTTGTTATATGCCATCATAGGAAGTATGTACACTGTTGTAAATGTTATAGGAGCCCAGCATTAAGAGGCTTTGGACTTTTAAAGAAACTAGAATTTTAAAAGACTTTGGATTTTTAAAATGACTGGGCCTTTAAAGTTGGCCTATATTTTAATTACATATAAAATGAGACTTTGGGGACAAGGAATGAAAAGTTATGGTTTAAAAGTGCTGCATTTATATGGTAAATAGAAATTGGCTAGAGTGTGATGGTTAGTTTTTATTGTCAACATGACACAACCTAGAATCATGGGGGAAGAGAGACTTACAATGAATAATGATCTACATTGGGTTGGTCTGGGATGTTGTCTTTATTAAGTTCCTTGATGTGGGAAAACTCAGCTCACTATGGGCAGCATCATTCTCTAGACAGGAGGTTCTGCCTGAACTATATAAGAGTGGGGTGATGACGCTGATCCGAACAAATAAGCAAATAAAGATGCATTCATTCATTTCTCTCTGCTCTTGACTATGAATGTGCTGTGACTAGCTAGATGAAGTTCCTCATGCCTTGAGGACCCCAAAATAATGAACTGTGACATGGAATTGTGAGGTAAAATAAACTCTTCCCTTAGTTTATTTTTGTCAGGGTTATGGATTTTTTTTTCAGTAACAGAAATGAATCTAGGACAATGTGCCATGGGCATGTACTGCATACTAAGTTCTATGAAAGCTTTGAGTGGGTGATAAAGAAGCCAGTCCCTCAGGCATCCATCAAAAAGCAGAACGTTTGACATATGCTCTAATTAGTTCACTCTTTGGGGAGAAACTGAGACTTGGCTGAGTTTTGTCCAATCATTCTACAGTAAGCTGGAGAGGATCTTTGTCAAGTGAATACACACTGATTTTAATCATTCATTGCCTTTATTCAAGGTGGGTTCCAACCTGGACTGTCTCCTATCAGCACTTAAATTCAAGCAGGATCAAAACCATTTTCTTTGTTAAGCCCACATTCCAAATTTAGAGCATTAACTGTATTCCAGGCTTTTCTTCTCTCCCCAGGGAGAAGCCTGGAGCTCCAGCTTTCTTCCTGACTACGTGGCTTTGGTCCAGGGTGAGGGCTTGCGGCAAGAGGTTCCATGTGTCCGCATTTGCATTTACTTTCCCAGAGTGTAGGAGCATCTTCATTGCTCTCTGGATTTCTCACAAAAGATTTTTTCCCATTTTTTTGAGGGGGGGCTCAAATTATTGTGTTCATACAGGGGCAGGACTTCCTATTTGATCATCTTGCTGATATTACATTCTCTACTTATAGTATTTAGTCTATTTACAGGTTACTGGTGTATGTAGGTTTAACTTTACTGTAACATTTGTTACTAGAATAATGCTTTGTTTCTACTGGTCTATGTAGCCAGAAGTCTTCCTGTGTCCTGCAGCCACTTGGTCCCAAGTAAACACACAGAGGCTTATATTAATTACAAAGTGTTTGGCCTATGGCTCAGGCTTATCATAAACTAGTTTTTACAACTTAATTTAACCAATTTCTATTAATATATGTTTTGCCACATGACTTCGTGACATTACCTGTGTTTTATTACATCTTGCTGCCCCTGGCTGTGCTCAGAGTCTCCTTTGACTCATCCTTGTTTTCCTTGTCTCTCCTCGGATTTCCCACCTGGCTCTATTCTGTCTTGCCATAGGCCATAGTAGCTTCTTTATTAACCAATGGTATCAACATATATTCACAGCTTACAGAAAGACATTTCACAGCAGGTCTATTTAGTTCACCTTCTACTTTTTCTTTCTTACCATTGTTTTGCTTTTCACATCTTCTTCAACATTTTATTTCTTCCTTTTATTATCTCTTAAATTAAAACTGTTTATTGTATATTGTAATGTTTCCTTAGGTATTAAAATGCATATTTTTAGTTTTTAGAATAAATTCCTGCTTTGAGCATTTACCAGCAAATACCAGGGTCTTAGAACCACATAACATTTATATCCTATTGATTTTTATAATTTAACTTTTGTTGCTTTTGAAAAATTTCATATTGTATTTATATAATTTCCTTCCCTTCCTTTCCCATATCCAACTTTTGTGTCCTCCAGATTTTTATTTTTGTAAGGCCAACATTGTACCAATGGGACCATCTCCCTAACAAGAGCAGGTATGTAGAATGGGTGACACAGTCAGTGATCAAATGACCACCAGGTTGAGAGGCTTTCTCCTGGGAGATTATTCTTCTTTAGGGAACTCTTATCCATTTCTTATTACTATGTTCAGTCTGAGCTAGTCATTAGGTATTTCTTTCATAAATGAAGTTCAAGCTATTTTGCAAATGTGGCCTTCATTTTAAAATGAGGAAAGCTATACCTGTGGTAAGGTTACCTTTTCTATAGGAAGATTAAGAATTTTAGGCTTTGTTGTCATAGAGACCTAGCAATCCCTGAATTTAAGTTGAAAAAAATCCCTCACCAGACAGCATACTATTACTGAGTGACTCATGTGTAGCCACTGTAATATATTTATAAATATTTAATTTAAAAATTTTATTTGTGTGTATATGCTTGTGTAAGTGTATGCCATGTGTATATGGAAGCTCATGGAGTTTGAAAGAATGTGATACATACTCTGAAGCTGGATTTAAAGGCAGTTCTGAGCTGCCTGACTTGAGTGCTGGGAACTTAATTAGGGTCTTCTAGAAGAGCAAGAAGTACTCTTAACTGGTGAGCCAGCTCTCTGACTCTATTGTAAGAAATTTGAGTGGCTTTATAGCCATCATTAATTTTATAGTCAAAATGTTTGGCTCTATACTCATGTAGCACCACCTATACGTCCTTGTTAATTTTATTCATTTTAATCTGGAGTCATTTCTTTATATTTTATTATTTTCATTTTATTATTTTTGAATGTATACAATGGCAAAACATTCTTTAATAAGGCTCATACAAAGGTATTTTAATGTTCTCTTGAGTTTTTATAGTCATGTGCCACATTATACCCTATATTGGTCTAATCTTTCCTAGTTTGCTTTTTGTTACTGTGATAAAGCATTGACTGGGAGAAACTTGGAGAGGAATGCATTTATTTCACCTTACAAATTACAGTTCATAATACTAGGGAAACCAAGGCATGAACTTGAGTCAGAAACCATAGAGGAGTGCTACTTACTGGCTTGCTTCTTCTGGCTTGCTCAGCTACCATAGTTTATACCTAACTATCTAGTTTGGCCTACCTGTCCAGTGTTGGCACTCCTGCATCAATTAATGATCAAGAAAATGCCCCATAGAAATGCCCAAAGACCAATCAGATGGAAATACTTCCTCAATCGAGATTCCCTGTGATGATGTGTCAAGTTAACAACAAAGATTAACCATACATAGTAATATTAGTTTTTGTAAGTACACTTGATTGTGTTTACCCAATTATGAAATCAGTTAATGATATATCTCTCAGAACACATCCAGATAGGAAATACATTACTATATCTTGAAAGTATTTTTTTCTAGGTATAGGATTATAAATTAAATATTTTCACATAGCATCTTATAAATATTGTTTGATTACTATTCTAGTTTTATTCCTGATGCTATGGCAAAATACCCTGACCAAAACCATTTAAGGAAGGAAAGAATTTATTTCAGTTTACACAGGTTATAGTTCATCATTGAGGAAAGTCAGAGCAGAAACTCAAGCAGCAATGTCAAACAAAAACCATGGACAAATGGTTTCTGGCTTGCTTGCTGGCTCATTCTTAGCTAGCTTTCTTATGCAGTGAGATGCCCAGGAAATGGAGCCATCCACAGTGGGCTGTGTCCTCCTACATCAATTTACAGTCAAGATAAACCCTCACAGACATGCTCACATTGATTGGTAAAATCTCTTAGTGAAGACTCCGTTGTCAGGTGACTCCAGGCTAAGTGACATGGACGGTAAAGCTAACTAGGGCAATTACCTCTTTGTGTTTCTTACATTTAGTGAGAAACTGTCACTGTAGTTGTTACTACTTGAAAGGTATTTCATTTTAATTTTCTTTCACTATTTCATGCCTTTTCTTTGATTTTATTTCTTTTTTTGTACTTATATTGTTGAGATGGTTGGTAAATTTATGGATTGATACCTGTACTAGTGATTTTTTTTCATTTATGTGACAAAATGCCTGAAAAAAATAACTTAAGAAAGAAAAGTTTATTTAACTCATGTTCATAGGGTATTTTCTTTCTAACAAGATGTCAGCAGCATGAGGTAGTTTGTCACACTGCATCTACAGTCAAAAGGCAAGAGAGAGAGGGGGTACTGGTATTCACTTTAATTTATTATTTTTATCCAGTTTAGTACCTTGGAGCCCTTGGGATAGCACCACAGACAGTTGTAGAGTGGGTCTTCCTACCTCAGTTAAACCAATGTAGAAACTCATAGACATGCATGGATATGTGGTTCCTAGATGATTCTGGATACCATCGAGTTGGTGATCAATATTAAAATTTACAAGTTCATTTTTGTCAATTTGACACTCAGACACATCACTTTTAAAGCTATAACCTTCTACCTTTGTTCTCATAGGTTTATGGTCATACAAAAGGCATTAAGTACACCCCTATAATTTCCCATAGTGCTAGTAGTTTGAAAGTACAAAATCCAAGTCTCTTCTGAGACTCATGGGAATTCCCTAAGTATGAGCACTTACAAAATAAAAAAGTAAGTTACTTATTTCCAATAGGCAAAGACATGAAATAAACAAACAGTCTCTTCTAATAGAGAGGAATGGGAACCTAGTAAGGTATTGTTGAGCCAAAGTAGGACCAACACCTGGAGGGTACCCACCAAATGCTCCATGTACAGCATCTGAAACTTGTGATGGAATTACCTGGGCTCCTGTAGGGATTGGTAGGCCAGCCATCTGCCACTCTGCAGCAAACAGCTTCTCTCTTGGACTTGCTCTTGTTCCATGTGTGTAGCTTCCTTTAGCAGACATCTCCCATATTGTGGGGGCTTCACTGCAACTACATTTTCCTTCACAGTTTCATAGCTGCCTCTCAGGAATTTTTTTTTTTTTTGAATTTTGACACTAGAACACATTTTCTAACCTCAGAACATTACTGTATCGTTAATGTCAGCCTCTGTGACCCCATTACGATTGAAGTTTTCACGTTTGCAAAGTCACTACCTCAAGGGTGCTGCTGCTATGTTCTGTTGCTAGGTCAAGGTGTAACTTGACTCCCATGAAACCACACAGCTTTATTGGCCTCTTTGTGCTTCTCAGGGTGATTATGAGGATGTGCATTCCTTGCTGGTTGATTTTTAAGCAGGGAACATCTTCAGGCCTCTCATTTCAAATGAATTTGGATTTTCACAAGATAGAACATTTGATAAGTGAGTCTTGAATTTATGGTCCCTTGTTTCTTGTCCCAATATAGAGCAGTATATTTTCTTTTATGGTGCTGCTCTTATAAATTACAGCTGATTCCTTGTAATTATAAAATTACAAGCTACATCCTTGCCTATAACTTTAAACTCCCCCCTTTTTTTCAGATAAATGAGATAGGGTTCATATTGACTTGTCTGCTGTTTTCTTCTTTTACAGCAAATCTGAATTAAGAGTAGTGAGTAACCATGATACAGCTTCAATGCTCTCCTGTTCTGAAATTTCAACCGCTAAACTATTTGAGTCTTAAGTTTTGAATTCAGTTTTCAAAAGTTACTTGGGACATGAACAGAATACTGCAGATTCTTTGAAGAAAAAAATAGGAGTAATTTCTCGTTCAAATCCTTGTATAGTCCTTTTTGCTTTCTGAAACCTTATGAGTCAGGTCTGCAGCAGTCTCTGTACTCTTTTTGGCATTTTTGTCTTTCAAGATCTTATCAGAAAGGTCCATTAATCTCTATTTACAGCATCATAAATCTTTTCTAGTCAAGAATCTCAAACTCTTCTGTGTTCTTCCTTCAAATCAGTCCTTATGGACTAAGAACTACATGGTCAAGTTTATCATAACAGCCATATTTCTTAGCCTCATATCTTCTGAATTAGTGACTTATTGTGGTTGTTTTGCCAACATACCCAATAGAAGGAAATTAAGGATGGAAGAGTTTTTTTGGCTCATAATTTGAGGGTTCAGTCCATCATAACAGAAGTCATGGCAGCGGGAGTCTGAGGCAAGTGTCTATATATATACAGTCAAGAAGCAGAGAAAGATGAACACCGGTGCTCAGTTCCCTTTCTCCTTCATTCATTCCTAGATGTTAGTTCATGGGATTGTTCTGCTCATATTTAGGGGGTATTGTTGCACTTCAGTGAACTGTATAGAAACCCAAATATAGACATACCCAGAGACATAACCCACCTGAGTGATGTTAGATCCTGTCAAGTTAAAAATTGATATTAACCATTACAATATCTTTTGACTATTTAAAATTTTTTTGACTCATCACTTACACTGTTGCCTCATTTCCCCTGTCTTCGACTCCTCTTGTAATCTCCACAGTATTTATGAAGCCAGAAATTTTGATGTGTCAAATATAATCATAATCTGTTCTTGATACAGTTTTATTTATTTATTTTGTTTTAAATCTAGGTTTTAGACATTTTCTATTGACTTACATTCTGCCTGATGAATTGTCTCATATTTTAAATTGTTTTATTCAGCTAATGAGTCCTTGATTTTGATTATTGTCTTTCCTTTTTTAGGGTTTTCATTTTCTGCCTTATTTAAACTATATTCAACTGACCAAATAATCTTTTGTAATCTATTTCCCCACATAAGTTAATCATCGTTATTGTAAAACTTTGGAATTAGCAATATTTCTATCAATTATGCTTCTGGTCACATTGTATGTATGTATGTTTTCAAATAACCTAGTTAATTTATAGTAGCTTCTGGTATGCTAAATAATTATTGTTGAAAGCCACATCCCTATCAAGTATTACAATTATAATTTGAGGCTACAATAGAATTATATTTTCTAAAAATCCTTTATTTTTTATTACTACTCAACTATACTGATTTTCAAATATCTCTATCTTGGTTGCTCTCTGATTCTTCAAGAAGATATTATTTGTTATATCTATTCAGTGATAGAGTTCATTGGAATAAGCTACTTTTCAAGGCCTTGAGAAAAATTTTAAAATATCATTAAACAATAACTTAAATCACACCTACCCACTTTGGGTTCCTTTAAATAAATCCTTGGTTTGCAATTGTCATCTATTTTCATTGACTTTTATTGCTAGAAAATGTTTTGAATTACTACCCAGGTAAGACATTTCACAGAACTTTTCAAAGTATAATCAGATAAATGAGTCACCTTATAAGTAGTACATTATGATGTATAAAGTATATGGCTGATCAGATTGAATAATACTGAGTAGTCATTGATTCCTGAAGTATCAAATGTGCGCCCTTTCCTTACAAAGCTTTAACATTAATTTAACTAGCCTTCAAGTATAATGTGCAACCATTTCTCCATATTTTCTTTTAAAAGCTTACTCTCTAATTAAAAGGTGATTATGTGATAACCATTTTCAAAACTTGTCTTAATATTTCACGGGATTACAACTATATTTTTATGTGTTATAATTAGTGTTCTATTTAAAAAATTATTTTATTATTTTTATTTATGTTTGTGTATGAAAGAGAATGAATAGTATGTGTGTGCGTGAATGCCCATGGAAGTCAGGAAAGGGGATTGGGTCCTCTGGAGATGGAGTTCTAGGCAGTTGTGAGCTACTGACTTGGTGTTGGAAACCAAACTTGGGTCCTCAGGAAGAACAGAATGGCTCCTTAATGACTGAACCATCTCCATTGCCACAACGCTTTAAATTAAAAAAAAAAAAAGATTTATTTTTAGCTTATTTGTGAGGTTATTTGCCTGCATGTATACCTGTGTAGCTCAACCATGTTTAATGCCTAAATAGAACAGAAGTAGGTGTCAGGGCTATCTGAACCTGATTGACAGTTGTGAGCTGCCATGTTGGTGCTAGGAACCAAACTCAGGTACTCTGGAAGAACAACTGGTGCTCTTAGCCACTGAGCCATCTCCCCAGTCCAGTCCCATAACTTTATTCTGAAAGTGTTACTCCTTGCATTTGATTGTTGTAGTTTTGATTGCTTTAATATTTGGCTTTCAGTTTGTGTATTTTGAGAGGTAGTGTGTGTGTGTGTGTGTGTGTGTGTGTGTGTGTGTGTGTGTGTGTACACTCCTTCCTATGTGTGGATGCCAAAGGCCACCTACAGATATCTTCATCAACCCTTTCCCACCGTATTTTTTGACAAAAACAGGGTCTCTCACTGAACCTAGATCTTACCATTTTGGCTAGATTGTTTGGCATGCAAGCCCCATGTATGCACCTACTACAGATACACATTGATAAACTGGCTTTTACTTGGGTTCTAGAGATTTGAACTCAGGTCACCAAGCTTGCAAAACAAGTACTTAACCCACAAAGTTATCTCCCTACTATCTTTTGTACATTTTTGGTTATTTTTCTTTGTTCACATTTTTCACAACTTTCATCTTGTTTGTATTGTGATGCTATGCAATGTTCTTTACAGATGAGTATCCTAGAAATTTTATTCACATGCACTTCTTCCTTCCATATTTTCTCAGTTTCCCCTTCTGAGTAGCTGTAAAACATACACAGCTATACTTCAAGGTTTATATGGACATTTTAAATGAATAATAATTACTCTGTATTTGTAAAGAGATATTTTTTATTTATTTGTATATATGTATTTATGTACGTATGGAGACCAGAAGAGAATGTTGGATACCTTAGGACTGGAGTTAAAATGAGTGTGAGCTACAAACATAAGTGCTAGGAACAAAATTCCAATCCTCTGCAAGAGCACAAAGCTTATTTAAGTACTGAACCACCATTCCAGCCCAGTCCCACTTTAAAATATTTTTATTTTATTTTATTTATATTGACAAGACACAAAAATACGTATGTCACATGTTCTCTCTCTTATGAGGCTACTAGCTCCAAATCTTCAGATCTGAGTAAATATCCTGGAGTAGGTGCAGAAACCAGGAAAGTGTAAAGGAGCCATTGTCAGGGTATGGCAGTTGGGAAGCATCAGGGAGAGGAATAGCAGGGTGCCCTGATTGTTGAAGTGGGGAAACAGGGAGCAGCTCTAATTAGGTATGGGGAGGGAGATAAGATACAGAAGGAGGAGGATGGGGTAAAATAACAGTAAGGGTGTCTGAACAAGTCATAAGGAAGCATTAACTATCTAACAACAACAACAAAGCCCCCAAATTCAAAACACCCTGTAATACAAGTAGGCATGTGCATAAATATAGATATATAGTTTAAATATTTTTTCCATCTGTGCTGACAATGCTCCCTCGAAGAGCCAAAGACCATTCAACAAGAATCCTATTGTTAGGTACGAGAAGTCCTCTTCTGAGTTGTTAGGTTAGGGATGTCGAGATATACTTAAAACATTACAGACTGTGCTATTGACTTGACCTCCACTCCCAAGAGGTGGAAGATAAATTCCTATTGCTGAGGATACCATGTACTTTAGATGAAGGGTCCAGAGGCCTCTGAGCTGGTAGTGATTGGAATGCTTCCTCCACTAGGACTAGCTTTCATGGTTTCAGAAGTAACCATGCATGCAAGCTTCCATAGGAAGGAAGCAACCAATGGTCCCATTCAACTATAATGCTTTTGAAACACAACGACGATCTTGGCATGCATTAGTGATTGTTGATAACCAACAGTTTTCTAATTGGACTTAAACCTTCCCAGTAAGAGGGAAACCATGCCTGGTATTGGCAATGAAGTTAACTAGCCAGAGTTAGTGAAGTCACAGATCCTGGAGGAGAACTTACCACTAACAAGTTAAAAAAAAAAACAAAACAAAACAGTATAATCCCAACTACATTCTGAATGTTTGTCCTTATAGCCACAGATAAATGTAGTCCTTACCTCTCATCAAGGAAATGTCTCTTTGCAACAGGAAGAGACCATTACAGAAAACCACAACCCATCAAAATGTAGAGTTGTAGAGCACAGTCACAATGGATGCATCCATAAACACCTCCTGTGCTAAGTTTTAGGAAAATTGTGGAAGGAATGGTGGTGGAAATATGGTAAGAGCCAGACATTGAGAGAGCTTGCTATGAGATTGTGTCTCTCAGGAATTTCAGCAGCAACACTGATAAAGTTTCACCAGCATGACTGCTTAAAAATGAACTAACAAGGAAAATAGGCATGCCAAAGAGAATGGGGAAAGACCGAAAGGCCTTAATCCTCCATGAAGAACTATAGGTAACTACAGAATGCTGAGAGTGGGAGGTATATTCTTTCCCCAAAATGAGCACACCAGTTGGTTATCCAATACCAAATGGCCTGCTCTGAAAGCACATATACGATTAACCATATAGAGACTGAGCAGGTTATATATAGGAATATACATATACATGCGTGTAACAACAATTAATGAAAAAAAGATGCCATGAACTTGAAAGAGAGAAAGGAACATAGGAAAGTTTCAGGGAGGTAAATGAAGGCAAAAATTATGTAATAATAATATAATCCCCAAAATAAAAGAAAATAAAAACATGTGTTACTGCATGTATGTATATGCACCATGTGTGTGGATGGGGCCTGTGAAGGTCAGAGAGAGCATATGCTCTATGGGGACTGGAGTTACAGATAGTTGTCAGCTGTCCTGTGGGTGCTTGAACTAGACTGTTGGGTCTCTTGCAAAAACAGCAAGTGCTATTAACCACCAAGCTATATATCCAGCCTCTTAAAAATATTTTTGATTTTGTTGTAAAGTGTTTTAAATATAATTTTAAGAAACAATAGGAAAAATACTGCATGCAAAGTTTCCAATTTCCTTTAACTTTATCATCTTATATGATATCAACCTCAATATTGATAATGATACATTAAACTTATCTTATTGAAATGTTTCCATTATCACTTGTATTTGTATTTCATTTCAGTCAGGTTTATCACATGTACAGCCTTGTGTATCAGCAGATTCACACATGAAGCTATTTTGTCTTTTAGAGAGCCCCTCACATTGCTAATCTATCAGATTTAACTGTCTCGAGTTCCTGGCAATTATTAGTTTTTTTCCCTATTTCTACAATTTTGTCATTTCAAAATTTTTCTATAAGTGGATGAATTTAATATGTACCTTTAGAGGATAATCCTTTGTCTCCTCCTTCACTTTATTCAGCATAATTCCCTTGGGATTCATTCATGTACCAGTGGCTTGATTCTTTTAATTCTGAGTTCTAGTTTTCTGTCTGGGTAAGCTACCACTCAGTTGTTCACTTAATAGCCTGGCTGTTTGTCCTGTTTTCAGTTATTCTGTTATCCTTCTTATCTTTTAACATGCATGTACAGCAGTGGTTCTCAACCTTTCTAATACTGTGACACTTTAATACAGCTCTTCATTTTATGGTGACCCCCAACCATAAAATTACTGTTGTTGCTACACTGTAACTGTAAGTTTGCTACTGTTATGAATCATAATGTAAATATCTGTGCTTTCTGATGGTCATAGATGACCCCTGTGAAAGGGTCATTCATTCCCCAAGGGGGTCTGGACCCACAGTTTGAGAACTGCTGGTGTATAGGTTTTTGGGTAGATCTAAGTGCCCATGAGTGCAATAACCAAGTTGTACTTTTAATTTTATAAGAAATTACCATAATTTGGGGGATGGCTCAGTAGGTAAAGCACTTGCTGCCTAAGTGTGAACTTAGTTCAAATCTCTAGAACTCATGTACATGTGGGTGAAATAGGACATGACTCTAACCCAAGCATTCCTATGTGGAGATGGGAGGTGAAGACAGGAGACTTCTCTGGAGCTCATGGACCAGATGGCCTGCTGTATGAAGTGACAAATCAATGTCTCTGTTTCAAATTAGGTGGAAGGCATGTTTCAGTACTCTGGAGTGTGCACCTGTACTACAGCCTTCACTACATGACTAGCAATTTAAAAACTGCTGCTTGCTTGAGCAGTTATGATATTTTACATTCCTATTATCAATGTAAGAGCAATCTTTGTATTTGTTTTAAAGTTTCTGACATTAACTCTGACCCAGTTTTTTAAGAAATGCTTTCATATGTATCACATTTTATTATTGGGACACCAGGTAAACCATCTATCCATCTTTGTCTTATACCTTATATTTAACATCTGATTTTTATATGGGACAACAGTCAGGTATTTTAAAATAGACTTAAGATAACAGAAAACTAATTTTATTATCTTAAATATTATAATAAGATTTCATACTAACAAAGGACAATAGAAAGCATCTATCTAGGAAAAATAAATCAAAATTATGTTTCTATTCTATAATAAAGAAAGATTGTAGTGCATTTGAAAATCTAATATAAGTTAAAACAAAATATTGATTGCACAAAAAAGACTGGGAGAACCCTAGGTTATTCAAATGAAAACTAATTTCTGTGAATTATTTAACTCTTAAATGGCATTGATAAATAAAATAGTTCTTCAAACTTAACTTTCTTTTCCAAATCTGGAATTAATTTGCTTATATTATATATTTATTAATGAAGCAAAAAAGCACAAAAGTATAAAATTGCCAATAGTCCTGGTGTAATTCATAAGAATTTGATTTTCACATGGTCACTACTTAGAGGTCTTTATGACTGGACTGTGTTGTTTTCTTAGCAACAGTCTTAGGACCATCGGTCCTAATAGAAAGAGCTTGACTTTGGTGTGTTATTCTTTCCACGACCAGATGTAGTAGGCTCACCGACTCATACCACAAATACCGACTACACGATTCTCTGGAGATCATTCTAATTAGTTACTACACATATTAAATCCAGACATAAACTACCATAACAGGATTAAGCCTGTTTAGGGTGACTTCATATAGCATATTAAGTATTCCTTAGCATTGACACTTAAATACTTAGAATTTATTATCATTATTTGTGTCCTTTCATTGTATCTAAATGAAATGTGGTACCCACACCTTTATTAATATCTACTCCGCATGACTTACACTCTCTAATACCTTGTGAGCATCTAATTCAAATGATTGTTGTTATACAAGTGTGTCTCTATTTATTGATAATTCATTACAGTAGATAGAAATCCTTCTGTACAGGTTACTTCCTTTTAGAAGTCATCTATATTTACTCTAGAATAGTACTATGCACATATACTAGGATATCTTTAGTCCATGATCCAGTACAATATCTAGGCTATAGTAGATATCATCTATGAAAAATATGTAAGAAATTATCAGAACATGAATTAATGTTCCCTAAAGTAAAATTAAAACATACATACAAGTATTCACTCAAAATAAAAACGTTTTTAATTTTTCTCAAATAAATTAACAACTATTTTGTAATTACAACACATATCCACGCAGGTTTATAATGCTATCATTTTATTCCTTGGGAAGGTTGGAGTGGCAATGCCGTCATCTACATCCAATGTCAGTAGCTATTTCATATACTATTCATTACACTTTGCAGTATAGAAAAAAGAAAAGACAACCACATAAAGTTAAAAATGAACAAGGGAAGGCTGTTCTAATGATTTTACATTCTTGTTCGATCAGCTCAGCAGCTGGATAATCAGTTCAACAAGTTAGATCAGAAATTCCCACTATCTATTGCTAAGAGTCATTTCACCTCTCTTAGATTAAGCTTAAATTGAGCTGTCTTAGTATAATTAGATAAGACAAAAGATAGACGCAAAGATCAAATCCTTATATAGTGTACGTCCGGACAGTAAATTACCATGTCAATTTGGTGCATATCCGGCATAGCTACTAATACGGTAACTACTCAAACTCCTGTACACAGACTGTGCATATAACACTTCTCCAATAGTTACAAATGTTCAAAATAATTTTACATATCTCTAAATTAATATTAACATCCTGTCTGAAAAAGAGGAAAAAAATAAAATTAGAAAAAAATAAAAATATAAAGCAACTACGGTAGGAGAAAACTCTTCAATGTCTTTAATAGTATTCGGATCTCACCACTCTAATTTTAGATAATTTACTAACTTAGAATTTTAAAACACTAAGAGAGTTGGATGAATTCGACAAACCATATATACATACCCCTCATTCACAGAGAAACACTTCCTACAAATGAAGACACCAAAATCTCGCTCACAGCAGACTACTGAGACTAAACATTCAATGACAGTTTGACTAAATTTGGTTTAAATTATAGTGAAAAATGTTTTATCTATTACTAATTAAATATCATTTAAGACAAATTTTATTTTCTCGTTGTTCTCATATAAACTATAAAAAATACTGGCTTAATTAATTACATAAAATGTCTATGAATTTATAAACTACTTCATTTGTGTGGTCCTTATAATATGATAGAAAATCAAATAAGTTATTTAAGCATTACGTTGTCAGCTAACATCGAATAGAACTATTGGTAAGTATCTGAATTTTATTTAGCCTTCTTTATTATATATTTTTATTTATCTATTCTTGTTGCCAATACAGTATGTTTTCTTCCTATAAATATGTTAACAAAAGGATCAAATTAAAATTAGTAAAGCGTCTCACATATAAATTACAAATGTATAACAAATCAAAGAAACATCAAGGAGATCTACTAGCAGTCAGATATGTGATTTGTAATAAATCATTAAATTTTTACAATAGGTCTGATGTATGTATTTCCGTTCAACTTTGTCCAAATTTCTTCCTATTTTCAACATTCTATATGAATCGAGTAAACAAAAAATGGACAATATTTTACATTCATGAATATTAAAATTTATAACCTTATATAAGCTTAGTTTTTTTTCAATATAATATGTAAAGCGAAGATCTTTAACCTATTTTTGCGTAAATATATTCAGTTTAGTCCCAAGTTCGGTGTTACTTATACCACAACCAATCAGTTGATTTTATCTTTATGGTTTTTGGTCATTCCACTACAAAGAATTGAACAGGTTTATTCACAAAAAAAATTTTAGAATTGACTATACCAATTTAATATCTCTTACATTAAGTAAAGTCAGGTTTAATGCTTCCGAAAAACTTAAACATGATGTCACAAAAAAAGAACAGTCTCTAGTTCCAGATCTCTCACTTATAGAAAGAATACTACAACAGTAACCATTGGATCGCACGCCCTAGCTACCACATACCTTCTACCAGGTCCTAGTGAATCCCAAATTATTATGAATGGATCACCTTATCTCCAATCAGACATTCTTCTAAATTCGATCGGATAAACTTCTATTTAGTTAAATGCCAATTTCTTTAGTAACACATACGGACCTCAGGCACTAATATGATCATATTGGATGAGAAGAAAAAAAAGAAAGAACGTGATCGCGACTAGTTCCATGCATCCAGAAAATTAGCTGTCTTAACAATATCAAGACTGAAATGACGTCAATGGACCATCTTAATTTTGAATAGACTCTCATAGATATTGATCTAAAGTCTTTACCCAGAATGAAAGGTTGGAGACTTACATATTACCCTGGTTACATAATCCAGTCAATCAGTCCACCACACACACACTTCATCCCACTAGAGGCCTTTGCCACTCAGGCTAGTGGCATATAGATCAATTCGTCATCGGGCCGATACACCACACAGGAAGCTCGTGAACACATGCAGGCACATACCCACAACTGATCAAATAAAATATAACAGGACGCAAACACATTTACTTCAGAGTTTACATCCACCACAACCCTAACAATATCTAATACTACTAACCATGATATACAACTATAGATATACCACAATACACAATACGCTATATAACTAGGAAAACATTAACACACACAACACACACAAAAACCTCAGACAACTTAAGACCACAACCCTTCATAAACACACACAAGAACCATATTTCAAACGGACATTACTGCAACGACACGACCTATTATTGGAGTGCCATTGATTATGCTCATTGTTGGGTGCGACTTCATTATGAAAGGTGGGATAGAACCTCGACACAGAGTTGGTACTCTTTATTGTCAATGTATTGTTCACATATACTACCTAACCAAGGAACAGACTTACAACACATTGAAAAAGAAATCAAGTAAAATTATACCGCACAAGGAGCATATATTATATGATCAGTCATATTAGAACTAGTCTCTCGCTCTAAATTTAAAAGATATCATAAATATACCCGGACTCTAATGAAATAGATCACATTTGTCATTCTAACCAGTACAAAGTAATCAAGACAAGAACTCACATATCGCACATACTGTAGTATTTAGGCTTTTTGTGTTACACTCTATTAACTAGCAGCCACTTTATTATATCTCTTGACGATACGTTAGAAAGAAAACATTTTAGACAAACATACAAATATATAAAGAAATTAAGCAATATAAAGATCTGGTAAGCACATTGATAACTGTTGTTTTGTGTAATAGATTTCAGATAGTGTGATAGTATATGCACGATTTGTCTCGTTTAGTAAATCTGATAGCTCGCTAACACATTTTGGCACTCACTATAATTATCGGACAAGCTATGCAGTTAAAGATTCCAATATGCAGAAAGACGCTCCATCTTCCTCAATATACTTATCAACTCATTCCACATTTATTCTTTTAGGCACTGGCATAATGGGTTAGTGTGTTGTTGGTTAGAAGCAATGATATCTCATTATTCCAACAGGTAAAGTAACCCGGTGGTATTTTGCACCAGACTACTTTTTTTCAACTATACTCCAAAGGACCACTTTCTCCCCGATATCTCCCTTCCCGAACAACACAAAAGAATCTACACAACTGCCGAGGCACCGGGGAAGTTGCGATTCGTAGCTTGTAGACTACCTATGCAAATGAATGTATAAATATTGAACTACCCACTCAACTTCAATGTTTCATTCTCTCTCTCTCTCTCTCTCGGGACACTCGTCTTCTCTCAATCCAATTCTCTTCACAATTGTGGGCCTAGTTCTTCTCCTCTTCTCTCTCTCTTAAGTCTCTTCTCTCTCGTACTCGTATCGTATGCCGAACTCCTCCCGGCAACGTCGCGACGTCCCAAAGAGCAGTTCAATCACAAGTAACCGGATTATGTCTCGGTCTCTCTCTCGTCCTCTCTCTCTCTTCTCACACCAGGGAGGCCTACCTGGAAAAAACAGGACCCCAAGAAAGACATGAGGATTTCGGCCCAATTGATGGAGAATATGGCTGACTGAGATCTACATGAAACGAACCGTAGGAACATGGGAGTGGGAGTAATGAAGGCGCGAGGGTCGAGGGGAAAGGAGGAGGCCTGTGGGCCGCCGGCCAGTGGTTGGCAACCGCCTTTAATCTCAGACTTCAGGAAAAGAGCAAGCCAAGGGGATCTCTTGAGTTCAAGGCCAGCCTGTGGCCTATCCAGGAAAGAACGCAACAGCTACACGGAGAACCCTGTCCCTCACAACAACAAAATGAACAAAAAAAACAAAACAAAAGAGAGAGGAGAGAGAGGAAAGAGGAGAGAAGGAGAGAGAGAGAGAGAGAGTAGAAGGCAGAGAGGAGAGAGAAGAGACGAGGAGAGAGAGAGGAGAGAGAGAGAGAGAGAGAGAAGAGAGAGAGAAGAGAGAGAGAGAAGAGAGAGAAGAGAGGAGAGAGAGAGAGAGAGAGAGAGAGAGAGAAGAGAAGAGAGAGAGAGAGAGCTGTGGAGCGGGCGATTCCCAGGCTGGATCAAGCAGCAAAAGAGAGGGAGAACAAGGACACTAGGAGACCATGGGGTAAATGGAAGACCAACAGTGAAGAAGGAGGAGAAACAAAGTGATAGAGGAGAGGTCCACAGAAATCCCACAAAAGATACTCACACAATAGCTGCTGGCAAATGGTTGAGAGACACGCCCGTGGGACTGACTACTACTCTGGTGACGGGATGGCCAAAATCACTCTAATAGTCGTAAAACAAGAGAAGCCCCCCCCAGTCCAAGGACTGCTGAGGATCTTGGTAAAAGATCCACTGCTAGACTCTAGGTTGGAGCTCCTGGGAGTCTAATTTAAGCGAGAAAGAGTGGAGGGTTTTATATGAGCGAGAATTGGTTGAACCAGGTGCGGATAAAGCTACCAGGGACAAATAGCCAAACGAAATGGAACACCATGAACCATTGAACCAAAGCTGAGGGATCGTGCCACCCACACCTTGGATCCATGGACCTGTGAAAATCGAGTGAATCGCATCCACTCAACAGGCTTACAAAAGACACAACACCTCCAGACTCTCGTTGCATATAGAATATGGCCGATCTCCTAGATTCACATGTTTTCTGGTAACGGAATCTACCGGCCCACAGCTGGCAAAATAATTATTCTCCACCCACCCCCAGTCAACCAAAACACTCATAACACAAATCGCTATCAACAACAAGGATACTATGCCTACTACATCCACATCATGGCATGAGAGTTGGATTATCGTCTTTGTAAAACATGTCAAGGGAAATAATGAATCAATACCACACGATGAGACTATTCCAAAAGAAGACATATACTCGTGTAATCCACGAACTAATAAGCATCACACTCTCATTTTAGAGGCAGTAGACGACCACTCAAGGGCAGAAATACTAAGGGCAACCTGAACTACGGCACAATGAGATACTACCATCAACAGTCACTAAATAATCGCATTAAAAATCTACCTATCAGTTGATACCCTATATCCAGGAAAGAGAATTTAGTAATCAACTAAAACATCCTATGTTCAACGACTTTGACACACTACACCTACCACTCACATACCTAGAGAGGAGGTGGGGACCACTATCTCGGGCGGCTGTACCCTCATAGTGATACACACTGGGAAAGTAATACCATATGATAAAACTAGCCGGGACACGCTACAGAACCACAACGAAGGGTCCACTCGCTCCAGCTGAGGCGACCGAGACACAATCAACATAAAAAAAGAAGAGAATTCTATTGTTGGACAGACAGATCAATGTATAGAAACACTCAGAAACTCTGCGAAACATCATAAATCCTATTATAAAATAAAATAAAAGGAAAAAAAAAACAATATCTAAATCCAACACCATAAAAACAAAAAAAAGCATCAAAAATAAAAAAAAGCAAATAAATTAAATCTAGCAGCATAATACCAAGAAGACAATACAAAACAACACTAATACTCAAAATACTCCAAAGAACAATCCAAAAATAAATAAAAAACTAATTACTAAGAAACTCATACAACACAAAAATATTCCCAACTCTCAACGTACATCAAATAAAAGCAAAATAACGACTCAAAACTCAATGCACTCGCAATGAGCTCCGCAACATTACTATTCAACAAACAATACAATAGATCAAATCAAATCTATCCAATACTAACTAAGCCTTCATTCGTGACGAAAAAACTCTTATTATTTTTTCTTTCTCAAACAGAAGTCCAACCTACCTCCACCCCATTACACCGGATATCATTGTAAATAACCTTATCTGTTGGGAACCAACCCCCAAGTGGAGAACCTTCATGACGCCCAATACTCCCTCTACACTTCCTCCCATGTTTGTGATTGATCCTGGGCTTGAACTCAAATGTAGGCGCCCAGAATTATCACATCAATCAACCGACCCAATCATAAGCTCACCCCCCAATACCTTACTTGTATCCAGTCTGGAATACAATACCATGCTCCATTACGATACAAAATTCAACACTTTCTCATAGAGTTAAACATAATTAATCGATGCTTCAGTAAAAATACTCTTCTCAACTAACTTCGACTATGTTCGCACACTACATACATATAAGCGAAAGACTTACATTACCGAATGACTTTCTCATCACCAATATTCAGTGACAGTAATTACCTACATACCCATCAGTCTCTAAATATCAATCTCTTCCGATGAAGAGATCCCCACACTATTACCTAACCAAAAAAATTCTCCACATCCCATAATTCAAAGCTATAAATTACAAACCACATCGTCATATCTTTAGTTCATTTCAATTCTCAAATGTTATCTTGACTTGGCAACTCATTCCCGTAGAGAGAGTAACTATCTAAAAAAAAAAAATACACTACTGATTACTTTGTATATATTTTCTACGTATTGATACATATTTCAGGCTAGAGACATCTATCAATGAAAATTAATGGAATTGCCAGGGATCAAAATATCAAATATCGGTACCCAGACTAGTGCATACAAATTACTGGGAAGCCGGGGGTCAGTGGTACCACATTTATTCCCACACTTGGGAAGCTAGTAGGCCTCCAGAGAATCTCGTGGGAGAGGCACGGCTACAAGCGAACCAGGACAGGCACCAAAAACACAGAAAACTCTGTCAAAAAACACAAAACAAAAAAAATTACTGATAAAAAACATGGATAAAGAAAACATGACGCAACTAGCTTAAAATCATTAGCTAATGATTATGAAGACATATAATCATAATTCACATAATATACAGAATTGCTGTTATCAATACTAGATCTGATTGAAAAAGGTACAGTCATGAAGACAATTAAACAGATTAGGAACTACACTCATTTATGTGAGTGATTTTTTCATCCTATTATCCAAGTTTCTGCCACACTTAAATTAAATTTCATTTGCGTAGAAGTTCAGATTCCATTTTATATAGTAATATTATTAGGTAACACAAAATTATATAACTTTTCACGCCCTGAATTAATCTAATGTACACAGTAATTTCAAAATACACCAATCATTTAGTGCTACACAACAACTTAACCAGTACCCACGGCAAAACATCAGGAACCAACACCAGAATAATTAGTGGACTAACTCTGAACTATGATGCTTATAGGTATGATTCAGCTTGAGGAAAGACCTACAAATAAAGGCCTAGCGAACTAGATCACTAAGAAGAACATTTTAAGTAAATAATATAAAAACCATGGATTTAAAAGAAAAGAAAGGGACTATGTCTCTCTCCAAGACCACACGAGAGGTACTCAGCTTGCTGTATTTATTTTTATGTAAACGACGTGTTATCATAAAGGTGACGTTCCTGTATGAGAGAGAAGGAAATTTGTAGTTTCGAGATAGTTACTTCGTTGTAATAGGTCTCGAATTCAACCGCAGTAGCTAATGTTAATTCAAAGATTATTTGAAACACTTCAATAAAATAAAGAAACATAAAAGATCGGGGTAACAAAAATATAGTGACAAGAGTGGTATATAGTATACGTATCACAATGTATAAAATGATCTTCTGATCGAGATGAAACCTTTGAGATAAAATAAGCAAAAGAAATAAGGCATTATAAGATAATAAATCTTATTTATATTCTTGTGAGTAATATTAAATATTACCTATCAGTTTCATATAATTTAGATATGTAATCTTTAAGTTTGTGTTTAAAGGTGAATCTTGAGATAATTTGCCAAGTGTAGTATAAAGAATAATTTTACTTCTAGTATCAAGACTCGACTTCTATTTCAGCCTTTTCCAACAGAGACCTAGCTTTTACCTTTAAGGCCATTATTAAGAACCACAAACACCTCTCAGCACTTCCACAAGGTACACATTGCATGATGTTATCAACAACAGAACAATAGGACATACATACATATACATAAATAAATTCTGAAACAAAATACAGACACACAAAGTCAGATAAAGTAAATAGTAGTGAGAGAATTAGCATGATCACTACTTAAATATTTGTCTGAATAATCTTGAAATTCACACCGATAGCTTAATCCAGTGGTGTATTTATATAGGTTCAGATTATTTAGATGCTAGGACCGTGAGGTACAGAGGATTTTGTTCCCTACCGACCATAAGAACTACTTCTAGATAACATTACCACGCATGGCACTATCATGGTGGCTGCATTTGCGAAACAAAAACACAAAAGTTATATAAAATGAAATAGAGCAGTCCCTCAACCAAGTGCTTTCCACCCCTTGAACTACACTAGAAAACTGGGGAAGGAGCATCACCACAGCGCATTCTTCCCAGCACTATTTTATCCCTTTTATAACGACACAAAGCGACATTTAGGACAAAAAGGATGAATTGACTCACAAGTGTTATATTCATTTTCATGTTTCAATAACAATGAAATTTGTACTAAATATCATTCCAGTTTCTATACAGGTAAGCATCATCTCTTTGACTCTGCCCGTATTCGAGAGCTCCGGAGATACGACTTCCAAGGATAATGAATGAGATGAACTTGCTGTATATTTGGAAAAATTACCTAAGAAAACAAAAGGAATTACTTACAAGTCTTAAATAGGAAAAACTTTGAGTAAGGATGCCTCAAATATAATAAGTAAGTATGATTAAGTAAATACATAAAAAATCAAAAATAAGGTGCGAATAAAGGATAAGACAGGACACGGAAACATCTTCATCAAGACAATACTAATAGTGGCTGTGAAGACTTTCTGAGAAAGTGATCATGATCCCCAGAAATCTGCAAGATCGTGACCTTAAATGACACACTACAGAGTTCTCACAAAAAGTAAAAGTGGGAGCATTTATAGATGTATAGGTTATGCACGGTCATTTAGAGATATCAAAGACGCAAAGATTAATAAGTAGGGATTGTAAAGTTATTGTAAAATCACCATTAATGATATTAAGGATATTAACAATATATTGTTGAAAAAGTCATAAAAATAACTTTGGGAAAAATTATTGGCCCAAAAAGAGTATTATCTTATTTAATCTTTCCTTAACAATCTTAATTTCCATATAAAAACAAGATCATATTGAAATCTTTCTTTATTTTATAAAGACATAAAATACAATTGTTTAAACCATTTAAATTCCAAAATTGGCTTCACAGGTCAAATCATGTGACGAATATTTTAAAAACTTCACATGGAGTTACACCTTCACACTTGTACATTAAATATTACTTCTCCAAATTTCATTATGCTTAGGTTCGAAGATCGCACTAACTAGAACAAACATTATGTGTTAAACAGGTTAAGGCCACTCCCCCCCCCATATAGTAGGGAAGACACTGCACTAACTAGACATTATGTGTTACCAGGTAAGCCACCCCCCCACCCCAAGTATGAGGAATGTTGTATTTTGTTGAGTCATTGGATAAAGGACTCCAATAGACCCAACAAAACATTATGACTATTGAAAATGTTAGCAATTACCCCCCCCCATGTGATTCTAAGACCCTGTAACTGAAAACATCACTTCTTAAGTCATGAACATGAACTTTGGGATAGGGTCTCTTGCTGAGCCTTGAGCTCATTGATTCATCTAGACTGGCTGACTCATGAGCTCCAAGGGTTCTACCCATCATAGCCTGCTCACATCCAGCTCTGGAATTATAGCATATGCTACCCTGGCTAGCATTTATGTGGGTTCTGAGATATAGTGCTTGTACGGTAAAGACTCTCCCAATAAAGTCATCTCTTCAACCCTGTAAATTGATTTAAAAAAATCCAATTAATCACACTCTGAGAAAAATGTCTCAGTGTTTATTACATTACTGAGTCTTCATTGCAGTCGTGCAACTCAATTCCACAATTGCCTTCATGTTACATACGGGGTGTGTTGACCTGATGGACATGTTCTGAGACTATTTAGCCTGCTCATTGAAAGTCATGTCAAGCTGTGATATTGAGTCATATTTTTGCTTTATGCTTCCCTTTTTCCATATTTACTTCATTCAAGGAACAGACTAGAACATGGATAGGAAATTAATAGGAAAGAGGAAAAAACTAGACATGAAGACCTATGGAGCATTTAGACAACCTGAGCAAATGTCTACTCTCACACACTTAGGAGTGTTTTGGATCAATGACTGAATTTCAAAATAGGACTCAGAAGGAATTCCTTCAATAATATTATTGTGACATCAAGGGAAGAAATAGTGAAAAATGCAAACCTGACAAAAGAAGTCAGAATTACTGAATGAAACATTCATGAACGAACAGCATCATGGCCAGTGTTCATCTCAGGAATTATCTCAACTCTAGATTAAACTCAGATTCAATCAAAATTTATTTACTATAAATTTTGTCACAGGGTATGTAAAAGATATTTTCACATGTTCTACCTATGTAACAGAGTTGTAAACCAATGTACTCTGTAGTAGGTTGTTTGGTTTTGAGATTGTAAATGAAAGGACAATATGCACATCTTTATTTACGCATAAATTATACTGTGATAGAACATTTCATGTACCAATGTAGCTGTTGTGTCGAACACTATGTTAGGTGTTACTATAAGCATAGATTAAAGATACAGCTAATCCTTAGCACTAGTGAACTTTAAATAGGGTTTTAAGTAGAGGAGATTATCTTTGATAATGAGAACAGACCTCATCTAATTCATCAAACTGGGAAATTACAAAGGAGAAGTGACTTTCTACCAGACTGAAATGCAGACCCATTTCCTGACTTCCCAGTTTCGGGATTCAAGAGTGTGGAAACAATGCTTGACTGCTTCTTCAGCCTGGGCTTTCCCTGCATAATACAGACTGCAAATCTCAAAGAACTGAGTCCATTTCTTAAAATAAATCTACTTTTATATGACTATATCCTACTGGTTCTCTTATTCCAGACAACCTTGACTAGTTCATTTACCATGTACTTGTGCACATGGTGATTGCAAGTTCTAAATATTTAAATTCATTAGACTTCATTGACCATTTTTGATGCAGGATGCTGCATATATCATGTATATGCCATGCTGAGTATGTTATTAAGCCTTATCCTGTGCCATTTCAATTTCTTCACTTTTCTTACCTGAAAAAAATGAAGACTAATTACAACATAATGTTTCACGATGTTGTAAGAGTGGAATTAAGATAATATGTCAAGGATGTGGCACAGTGTCTGATAGACCCAAAACCTCATTAAATGTGAACTATTTTGCGAACCGTAACTCAACTCTACAAATATATTCATTTTACAAACAGTAAAGTTGAAGCTGAAACATAAAATAATGCTGAGAACACCAGGGCACTTTTGTGACTGCGAAATCATGGCCACAATGTAACTTCCTTTCCGTGGTTTTATTGACCTCTCAATGGAATAGGTGTGCTGAAGTATTGAAGTTTGCATAAGGACTATCTAAGAAGAGATGACAATCTGCATGACATGGAAGAAAAGAGTAAAACCTGTCACTCGTTTTTTTTTTTTTCTGTTGTTGTTTTGTTTTTTGAGACAGGGTTTCTCTATGTAGCTTTGGAACTCACTCTGTAGCGGGCCTCGAACTCACAGAGATCTGCTTGCCTGTGCCTCCCATGTACCTGGATTAAAGGCATGCACCACCACTACCTGGGAAAACCTGTCACTCTTACTAAAAGTCTTAAGGGATAGTTCACAGATAAGAAAATCTCAGTATACACTCACTGAAGCAGATTTTCAGCATCTACAAAATATTAGGGCAGGTATGCTACTTCTTTGTGAATTTTGAAAAGTGATCATAAACCAAGGTTGGACCAGTTCTTCCCATTTCCTTGTATTTTTAATAAACATTTGGTAGAACTTATGACCAGTGCAATACAGATCCACACTGGATACATATATTCAGCTAATATTTGATTTCATACTTACATACAAATGAATATAACACCAACATGATTAAGCTTTGATAATGGTTGATATTTAATTTTAAGAATTGGAACTGTAATCTAGTTTGAAGAAAATTTAGGGTCAAAATAAGTCCTATCTAAAATGCTTTCTGAGATATTGACAACATAAAGCAAATACTGTCTTATTAGTGAAAGACATTTCAGGGTGAATATGTCTACCTAGTGACTAGGTACTGTAGGACCCAGTCCAGGGGGCCAACAATGTTACAAGCCTGCAGAAGCAGGATAGGTTGATTTCCTAATACAGCCAATATTTTGTATTGCTAACTATGCTTACTTTAGAATTAAGCAAGTAAAATAAAAGAGATGGTTGACGGATATTGATTAAACACACACACACACACACACACACACACACACACACACAGTCTATTATTATTTTTCCATGTGTAGAGTTCTAATATAATTTGTTTTGTACAGCTCTAGTTTTCTGAGACTGATAAAGATTTGTAAATACACATAGTTAAGTAAATCTAATGAATCACAGTTGAGGGTTTCTTTTTAAAATACCATTTCAGGTGGGGGAGAGGAGAAAATACCATTTCAGATGGGGGAGAGGAGACTAGTCACATCTGAGTGGACACTTACAGAAAGTAAATTATAGCTACAGACACAAGATACTGTGAAGGAAACAGACATTTCTTTGCAAGTGTGAAAGGAAATGACCTTTTCTTAATCTAGCTTATCTGACTTAGTTTTGTTTTCAAAAGTCCCTCCTTGTACTGTTTCTCCTTTCTCTCAAAATTAAATGAATTATGAATAAAAGTTTACTTATTTCAGACAATCAAGAATGTGCCTGTCTAGCATAAGCCTAAAAGGAAGAACCAAATGAAAAAGGGAAAAGCTCATGGTTTATCCTTTATAACTGTGTATGAGTTTTCTGTTGAAACAGCTCCAAGAACCTTGAAATGTTCAATGGCCTATGGGGGTTCACAAAGACCTTTGTATAAAATTTGAGTCCTTGAAATTAAATTTATTGACTTTAGAATCCAGAAGGGAAACCACAAAATCAAAATGAATAAATGTTTAATTAAACGACTGTAAGACATAACCTATGCCACTTCATTAATTATTAAATTTACTATTCATGAAAGTTTTATTATATTTGAAAACACTTTGATGGATACACTGAACACTTCATGAGAATTTCTGAGTCAGTATAGTGTTTAAAAATCATAGTTAATTGTAACTTATCTTAAACATATCACAGCTAAATGTTTTCAGAAGCAAATTTGTAACATTCCTCTTCAAAATTATTGCAGTAATACCAAACCCTGAGTGACGGTGTGCTCTCAGATGGTGATATGATGCCTACTGTAGCTTTCAAAGGGACATGAAGTTGTCCCTGCAGCTCCACATTGATTCATCTCTGTCTGCTGTGCCATGACAAGTTAGAAAGAAATATGTGGCTGGTTATTAATTTCATTCAAACCTTTCCATATAGGTGATACCTTAGATTATGCTCTGTAAAAGCAGTCCCTTTGAAGACAGCTGTATGTAGAAGGTTTGCTCGTCAGTGCTCTTTGGAAATACACCTACAACAGGGTGCATGAGGCAAAAGAAGTAGCCAGAAGCAATATGGCAAAACTAGAGGACTAGGTCCTGTGATGAGCTCACGAGCTGGTATGGGCATGGCTCTGCAGAGCTACTCCAAGCTAGGACGTTTGAGTTCTTGGGCAAGTCAATTGTTTAGTGCATGTCTCCCATGGGCATGTGAGAAAAAGGTTCGGAGAGCAGTTTGTGACAGTTATGGGCAACAGCTTGGGTAGGAAACTTGAATGGGATGCTTAACAGTATGTGTCAATCTGTGTGCTTTCAGGTGAGTAGGAATGCTCACATCAAGATTAAGCTTAAATGTTCTATACCTCTCATTTTTTAAGCTATGATCCCAACTTTAAAGAAAAGCGAACTGATAGCAAAGATTTATATAAACTTTTTACATTCATGTATGACATAGGAGGTGAATGGTAAAACTTATTAAGAACCTTATTGATTTCAAAGCCCAGTGTTTCCATCTAAATCTACTGTTTTTGTCAATGTAGTTGAGATGGTTTTTCTTAAAAAAAAAACTGTGCAAAAATATCATACAGTTGTGTTCAAAATAGTTATGAAATTTCCCTGTAGGAGAATAGCAATTTCATTATAAGAGTAGCTTGCCTGTGATGTACTGTATATTGTTCTTGTGCTTCACGTCAATAGACTCTTCAAGCTTCAGAAGCTACACATTATTCGCTTATGACCCCCTTTCAGTGATTGGCAAAATAAGAGAAGAAAGGGTCAGACAACTTCTTAAGATTACAGAGCTTTAAGCTGTAGAGAGAACTCCATACTCCCATCCTCTGAGAAACTCGCTTAATACTGAAGTGCCATGCCTCTTCAGGTCAAGTGTTTATGCATTACATTTGAAGTGCTGGCCTACTACTCTGTTATAGAAAAGAGTATTGGCATCAGCACACATTTGTGGGAGACAAAGTCAGTGTCAGCACCTAGGAAATTTCAAGGACTGAAAATGAACAGGCTCAGAGAGTGTAATTGTTAAGCTTTTGTCTCTAAAAATGGTTGCAAAAGTGTATTATAAATAAGTCACACTATGTTGAAATGTAGGCAAAGTATATAATGAAATACTCTTTGTGACAGTGTAGCTATGTTCACAGTTCAAAGATTGAGCCAGCTAAAGGGACTGCCACTTTTATAAGACTATCAACTTTGTACTTTCTCTAATGCTAAAATATTTCTTAGCCACTCTGCTCCTCTCCCATCTTTCTTTGGCTCTGTCTCTATCTCCACCCCCTCTTTATTTCTCTTTCTCATCCTTATCATTCTCAGCAAAATGAGATTTATTCAATGTGGGCACACTGAGCAGGGGATCAAAGAGCTTTCGTGTGCTCTCTAAGTCCATCCCCATGGTCTTATCACAAAGTTTAGGTTTAAACTGAGGAAAAGAAAAGATGTATGCATAGCTAACCAGTCCTGGTCAAGGTATGGTTCCAGCCATCATCCCTGTTTGGCCTCCTATCTCTCCTCCAAGATGGACTGACAAGTTGTTCTAATTATGTAAACTCCTTTTCCAGGGAAAAAGCTCCTCTGGCTGGTGTTAGGGTATAGTCCTTTCCCAACTCCCAACATCTCATAATTACATTTCTAAGCCTATAGGATAAAGGACAACCTTTTGCAGACAATCATCTTATTTATATACCCTTGGACAACTTAGTACATACTATGTAGTCCAGGCTGGTCCTGAACACAAAACCAACCTCCTGCTAGAGCTGAGATTCCAGGCATGCAAGACCATACTGATTCTTCTGTTTTCAGTGCTTGTGATGAGCTGCCCATATTCTGAGCAAACATGCCACTGAGCTGCATCTCCTGCCTTAAAGGCTATTTCCTTCTTTCTATTGAAAATTGATTGTCTTAGTTTGGTTTCTATTTCTGTGATTAAACACTGACAGAAATCAATGTGGAGAGGAAAAGGTTTATTTCAGCTGATGGTATGTAGTCCACCATGAAGGGGCATCAGAGCAGGAACTTAAGATATGAAATTGGAGGAAGGAACTGAAACAGAGGCCATGAAGTAGCACTGTTTACAGGTTATTCTCCTTGGCTTGCTCATTTTGCTTTCTTATCTCACCTTTTTCCACCTGCCCAGGAGTGCACCATTCCTAGTGGCCTGGGCCCTCTCACAATCAATCATCAATCAAGAAAATACCCTATTCCTGGCACCCTGCCTGGGCAGCACACCAGATCTGACACTGTTGGTGGGGGCTCAAGGAAGCTGGGCCTGTAGGCATGAAAGCAGGAGAGCTGCCCATGCTCCCTCATTGGTATGCTATGGGATGTCAAGGGTAAGGGAAAAACCCACCTCCCTTCCATTTAAGACAGATGGGAGAGCCCACCTTGGGGACCTAAGAATGGAAGAGTTGGCCCTGTCCCTTACCAAGTGCAACAATCCAGAGAATGGGCCCTGTACTTTGCCTGGGTAAAACAGTAGAGTTGGCCCTGGTGATGTGAATATGGGTGAGCTGGACCCAAGGGTGTGAGAGCAGGAGAACTGGCCTACCTCCTTGCTGCCTGCAATATTAGGTGAGCTAGCAAGGACAGTGCTGGAGAGCTTCTTTGGGTGGTGATGAGGTTAGCAGGCTGACCAACATAGCTACCACTCAGGCCCAGAACCAGGACTAAAAGATAGCCCACAGTGGACTGTTCATGTAGATCTCATCCATTTCTCCATGTCTTTCTTGGGGTCCCGTTTTCCAGGTAGCCTCACTGGTGATGTGAGTAGCAGTCCAGTCATCCTTGTTCCACATCTAGCATCTTCCTATGAGTGAGTACATACCATATTTGTCTTTCTGAGTCTGGGTTACCTCACTCAGGATGATTTTTTCTAGATCCATCCATTTGCCCACAAACCTCATTATGTCATTGTTTTTCTCTGCTGAGTAGTATTCCATTGTGTATATGTGCCACAATTTATTTATCCATTCTTCAGTTGAAGGGCATCTAGGTTGTTTCCAGGTTTTGGCTATTACAAACAATGCTGATATGAACATAGCTGAGCAAGTGCTCTTGTGGTATGATTGAGCATTTCTTGGGTATATGCCCAGGAGTGGTATAGCTGGATCTTGGGGGAGATTGATTCGCAATTTTCTAAGAAAGCACATGGAGCGCTGGGAGTCTAATTAGTGAGAAAGAGGAGGGTCTATATGAGCGAGAATTGTTGAAACCAAGGTTGGATAAAGCACAGGGACAAATAACCAAATGAATGGAAACACATGAACTATGAACCAAAGGCTGAGGGGCCCCAACTGATCAGGCCCTCTGAATAGGTGAGACAGTAGATTGGCTTGATGTGTTTGGGAGGCATCTAGGCAGTGGTACCAGGTCCTGGGCTCGTTGCATGAGTTAGCTGTTTGAAACCTGGGACTTATGCAGGGACACTTGGCTCAATCTGGGAGGAGGGGACTGGACCTGCCTGGACTGAGTCTATCAGGTCGATCTGGGTCCTCGGGGGAGACCTTGATCTGGAGGCGGTGGGAATGGGGGGTAGGCTGGGGGGAAGGGAAGGGGGGCAGGAAGGGAGAGAACAAGGGAATCTGTGGCTATTATGTAGAACTGAATAGTATTGTAAAATAAATAAATAAATAAATAAATAAATAAATAAATAAAATAAAATAAAAAGATTAAGAGATTCAAAAAAAAAAAAAAAAAGAAAAGAAAAGATAGCCAACGCCAACACCCACTTCATTTGTGAACTGCTAGAGCACATGAAGGGGCAGGTTCTGCATATTCCAAGTTAAAGGTTCTCCAGGACACCAGGCAATAACAGGATATCCAAGAGGAGTCCCAGTGAGGGCCCACTATTGATAGTGTAGCTGAAGCCAGAGGCCTCGAATTAGACCAATGATTTATTGCAATGAATACTTACAAGTAAAGATGTATGGACTAAAGGTTATACTGTGACTGTATGACTCAGTAGCCCATACTACAGCTTCCATCCTGAATTTTTGTTTTAACTTTTTTTGTTTGTTTGTTTTACTTTTATTTATTTATTTATTTATTTTGTGGGAGGAGGTTGCAAGGGCAGAAGCAAGGGAATGGGGAGATGAGTGGGATCAGGATGCACAATGTGAAATCCACCAAAAATCAATAAAAAGTTGAAAAAAATAAAAAAGAAAAGAAAATGCCCTACATACTGGCCTACAGGCAATCTAATAGATGCATGTTGTCAGTTAAGGTTCTCTTTCATGACTAACTATAGTTTGTGTCAAATTGACCAAAAAACAAAAACATAAAAACCAAAACCCAAACCCAAAACAAAACCAAACCTAAAAATGACAAGATTATTAATTGAAATATATAATTCAATCATTTTATAGTTATTTAATTAGACAACAAACGCTGTGTGGCTGATCACCACGTTGAGAAATCACCTTTACTCTGAAAGTACCCTCTCCCACTGCAGTGCAGCCCATTGATGATGGAGACTGAGGAGAAGTTGGAGTCATGTACCCCTCACCTTCAAACTGTTTACAAGCAGGTCATTAATAGTCCCAGAAGGAAGACTGCACTCACTGTTTAGTGCAAACCATTTATAATACATATTTTCTTATGTTTCAAAGAAAATATTACTGTTTGCCAAGGTGAAGAGACGGCATGCTAATTCTTGATTCTGGATGTTCTATGCAGATGGAAGTTTTGATGGGAACTAATGGATGCTTAGCTCTGACCCTTGGCTGAAAATAGCAGCTTGTTGTATTTTAGAAAGAATAAGATCAATTTCCAAACATTTTAGAAATCTCAGGGCTTTTTTCCTTTATAAATAGACAAATAAATGGCCACATTAGCACTTTCAGTTCAATGTGAGCCAAGGACATTTTTAAAATGTCACAACTCAGGGTTAACGTTCTTAGTTTTGACATTTGGCCTTCAGATTTTTCTGCTTAATTGTCTGTTTGCTGCTTCATTGCCATATACAGAGATTTAAGGTGAAATTCATCTCTTTCCTGTATTGCTATAAGATATAAAATCCAAAAGTTTTAAATATTTCATATGTTGCTGGCTACCACTTTTCCAATCTCTCTACTAGGTCAGACATCTTGAATCTACAGAAGTCTTTTGTTTAGGCCATAAATGTCCCAAGCAAGAGTTGTCAGCTGTTTGATTTCAGCCTAAGCAGTTTGTTCTCTAGCAGGTGCATGTGCATTTGTTTTAAAGACCGTTGGGAACATTTGGGAGCTAGTCTTACAGCAGCAAATGAGGCCAGAACATGAACTTTTGCTGTTCTATAAGAAATTGAGTGAACCTTCAAAGAGGTTGATATGACTGGAACTTGAGATTTTTTTCTTTAAATACAGATCAGGTCTAGAATGGAACTGCATGGACTGAATGTAAATGCTATATACATTCAGCTGAGAGGGACTTAAAAGTAAAAATGCTGTGTATCTATAGGCATAAATACTTAATCTCTCTCTCTATTTATGTCTCTATCTCTGTCTCTCTATGTCTCTGTCTCTCTGTCTCTGTCTCTGTTTCTCTCTCTCTGTAAACGTACATGCTATTAGGTATACAGGTGTATCCACGTATATGTAGAGGCCACAGATGTCCGATGTCTTTTGAATTGCTTTCTACTCTATGTTTTTGATGTGTGGTCTCTCACTGAACAAAAAGCTCATTGACTAGGTTAGCATGACTAATAAGCAAGCTCGAGAGATGCTCCTATCTCCATCTGCCTGGACCTGGGGTTAGAGGCATGGCCCACCACTCCAGCTTTTTCATGAGTGCTGGGTTTCCAAATGCATGTCCTATGCTTGAGAGGCAAATACTTCATTGATGATGCAGCAACCCAGCCTCCCGAATTTCTTGCTTACTGATATTTTCATTGAGAATAATACATAGTGAAAAGGATTATGAGATATATCTGCTAATATTGAGACACTTGGCTTAACCTACAATATGTGCTACCTATTACTCATTTGGCTTTAATGTATTGATAGCCAATTATGTACTACATATTAGGCTGGTTACTGGGTGGCAAAGGAAAAGTTGCCTCTCTTAAGAATGCCAAGAGACTCCGTCTCTCATTTCACACTTTATTTAATGATGTGCTGTTGTTTTCTCATTTATTTTAAGTTTGAAAATCAGGACAAGCGTACAAGTATATTCTAAGACAACCGCTTCTTTTCATGGACATCTTGTAGCTAATCCACAGCCCTCCTGTCCACTCCTCTCCTGTTTTTACCCAACTCTTAGTGGTAGAAGGTGGTCACTGACAGTGACAACAGAGCCTGAATCAGCCATATTCTGTAATGAGACGAGACTTCCAGGGGACAGACTGGGACACTAAACCAGCCACAATACCTTTGACCAACGTTTTGTCCTGTCTACAAGATGTGCTGGGGTAAAGAGGGCACAGAATATGTGGGAGTGACCAACTAATGACTAGCACAGCCAGAGACCAATACCCTGAGAGGGAGCTTACCCCTGAGGGCCAGGATGCAAAGATGGGATACCCTAGAGATCCAGGATAAAACCAAACAGGAATGGTGAAAACAAACAAACAAAACCCCACAATAACAAAACAAAACAGAAGAAAAAGTCAATGAAAAGATTCCTAATGATATTCTGCTAAACTGTTAGATTGATGCCTAGCCCAACTGTCACCAAAGAGGCTTCCACCAGCAACTTATGGAAACAGATATAGAGATCCAAGACTGATTATTAGGCAGATCTTGGTGAACCCTTCAGAAGAGGGGAATGAAGGGTTTTAGAACCTAGTGGTATCAAGGGCACCACAAGAAAACACAGAACAAACTGACTTGGGCTCATAGGAGCTCATAGGGGCTCATAGAGACTGTACTGACAACCAGGGAGACTGCAGGCAACTGTCACACATACAAGGCGGGGCCAAGGGAGGTGCCTGGAGACCCGAGATCTGGATGGGCCAGCACTCTCTCTGTTCCCAGACCCTGGACAGTGGAGGTTGACCTAGCAGACCTCCAGAGAACACCGCTGGGCTTTGATACACCTTCCCCAGACCCCGCGACCTACCTATCCCTTCATTTGTAAGTTACCCACTAAATAAATCTTCCTTTTAACTACATGGAGTGGCCTTAATAATTTCACCAGTAAGTTATCTTTGACTTGAAAGACTTTCCAAAGTTTGCCATCCTAATTTGGCAAAGGGGTGTTCTTTAACTGACACAAAAAATTTGTGAGTCTTATTTTCTAAATCATAACTATTCAAGTATGTAATTATAGTATTAAAGAGTCACAGACAACAGGTAAGCAAGTTAGTAGAGTGTGTTGCAAAACAAAAATTTTTTTTTTGATAAAAATCTGGCAATGAGAAATGTGAGACCAAAAGGCTCTAGTTTTCTGACACCTAGTAGCAGACAGTGATGGGCACAATATTCAGATAACCTGACCAGGTCTTCCCAGACACCCTTGGATACTACTATTTGATCAGGAGCAGGCCACTTAACCTTTCTGACCAATCTTTCTCATTTGTGTGTTGGAATAAATATTTTATGAAACTTCTTTGCTATTATTGTACTAATAATTTTTGTTATATTGGAGCCAAGAAACTTCATGTATTGAAATAAAAATTCTTGAAATTTCACCCCCATCTACATGAGATTATTATCCTCTTAGATTTTCCCTGTCACTTTGTATAATTGATGGCTGTGAGATTTACAAGGCAGAGTAAG
Source organism: Peromyscus leucopus (assembly GCF_004664715.2). Taxonomy (NCBI): domain Eukaryota; kingdom Metazoa; phylum Chordata; class Mammalia; order Rodentia; family Cricetidae; genus Peromyscus; species Peromyscus leucopus. Next base: position 84,209,488 of record NC_051064.1, read on the forward strand.
TTTTCAAGAGCTAAGGAATCCTGCAAGGTGAAGTTCTGTTCTGCAGAAAATACTACTTGGAACTAAGGCAGATATAGATACTGAAATGATAATTGCTTATTCATGAATGTACATAGCCACTTATTTCTTCAGCACAAAGGTATTTTAGAAATGTCCTCTTCTTTCCTTCCTTCCTTCCTTCCTTCCTTCCTTCCTTCCTTCCTTCCTTCCTTCCTTCCTTCCTTCCTTCTTTCATTCATTCATTCTTTTATGCTTAGCTAGGTCTAGATCATAGTGTAGGCTGGCCTAAAGTTAATAGCCTTCCTGCATTTGCTTTCTAAATTCTAGGATTATAGGCTTCTGTTCTTTTCAACTTGACTCATAGTATTTTTGGTAAAGTGTAACAGGTAATAAACATAAGAATGATAAATGATATCATAGTCATGGATTGGAGCATTCATCACTATCATATTACTCTTATATTACATGGATAGGAAAAATGGATTAATAAATGGAGCATAATTCACAAAACAATGACTATTTTTTCACTTACAAAAATAGCTACAACTACAAAAAATAGAGATAGCATAATTACAATAAATCTATAGCAGAATTAAAAAGACAATGGACATGGAAACATTATGTGGCAGCATGCGCAAGACTTGTACAATGTCACAGTACACTAAATTGCATCCTGGAAGCTGGGAACTGGGTATAAAATCCACTAGCAAATGAGGAGTATTGCCAATCAATAGCCACTGTGAAAGAGAGAGTCAGTTTTCTTTAATGGTTTGACCCCCAATAAATCAATTGCATTCCAGGAGAAGCCAGAATCCCAAGATTAGTTGAATAACACAAATTGAAATGGATAGATTTTAAAAAAAGAAGAAAACTCAGAGTTGGGTGGGTAGGTAAGTGAGGATGGAGAGACTGGGTCTGAGAAGAGTGGAACCAAGAAATATTTGAATATGCCCAAAATATATAGTATGATTATTCATTAATTCTCAAAAAATTAATGAAAATACTATTAAAATGAAATAATTTTGTTGGAAATAGAAAATAAATATTAATCTGGTAAATAGTCATGGAATTTTTGTTATATGTAATGTGTTTTAAATATAATGACAATTGTTTTAGGTTGAGAAATTAAAATTTTATTCTGATTATCAATGATGGCAATAATCTCATCTAATGTAAATGTTTTACACACATCAACTGAACTTTGAAATTTTTCATATTGGATTTACAAGTCTCCAAAGAGTCTTCTATATACTCTTGACAAGAAACTCACTTTAAACAGAAGGATATAGCTAGGTTCATTTGCAAAGTACAGAAGTCAACAAGGCACATCAAAAGAACATCAGCTGAAAGAAAGCCCAAGGGGCTACATTAAAATAAAACAAATCATACTTTAGGACAGGAACAAATGAGACACTGGTCAGTAATAAATGAGGCAACTCCAAAAAGACAGAACCATCCTAAAGCTGTTTCACCTAAAAATGGGACTGGAAAATTCATGAATCCACATCTAGTAGTCCTGAGAATTAAGGAAGTCCACATTGTAGCTTGATATTCCAATACTGCTTCACCAACAATTGATAGAATAAATATAAAACCAGTAAGGTTATTGGAACTGAAATGTACTACTAGCCAACTTGACCTAATTGGCCATTTGACACAACATTCCATCCAGTATCAGTAGAACATCTACTCTTTTCAAACGCACAGCGAATATCCATTGTGATGGAGAGTATGCTGGGCCATAAGATAAGTCATATCAAGTTAAAAGACAATACAGAATGTTTTCTCATGATCACAAATTTAAGTAAAACAATTTATTAATAATAACTAATATAATATATTGGGAGCTGAAAGGATGACTCAGTGTTTAGGGGTGCTTGCAACTCTTGAAGAGAATCCAGATTTAGTTCCCAGTGCCCACATCATGTGGATTATAACTTCTTATAGCTCCAGTTCGAGGAGCTCTAAAGGCCTCTGGCTTCCTTGGGCACCTGCATATGTATAGTGTACATACACTCATGAAGGCACATATTATACACATGAAATAAATAAATAAATAAATAAATAAATAAATCTTTTAAATAAATGTTATCTAGAAAATTTCCCAATGTTAAGAATTAAGTAACAGGTTTCAAAATAACTCATGAGTGAAAAGGGATATTATCAGGGAAACAAGCATTTAATTGCACAATAATGAAAAGACCAAATAACATTTGTGGGATGCAGCTAAAGAAACTTGTCATCCAAAAATTATGGTGTTAAATATTTTTGTTACAAAAGAAATATGGTTCCATCTTAATGACGTATCCTCCTGTCTTAAGAAACCAGAAGAGGATGATAGGAAGAATAAAGGAAATAATAAAGATTTAAAATGGACAAAAATGGTGTGGAAAAGCCAAACCAACCCAAACACCTATGAAACACAAAATCACTTTATAAAAGAGAGACAATATTGAGAAAGTTCTAGTCAGGACAAAAAAAGGGACCAAAGTCTGGGAGAAAAGAGGGATCTCAGATCCTGTAGATGTTAAACAGATAACAGAAGAATATAATGTTCAACTTACTGACCATAGTAACATCAGTGAACTTAGATGAAAAGAACTAATTATTTTAAAGATGCTTGGACCCAAGTCCACTTAAGATGAAACAATTCACCTGGATGGTATCCTATTAATGGAATGAGAGGAACTAGGAGAATTAGAAGTTGAAGGCTTCAAGTAAAGAAAGCATCAGCTCTTAGTAGTCTCCTAGTAAATTCACAAATTGAACAATAATACCAATACCACATAAACATTTCCATAAAGTACAACTCATTTTATGAAGTGAACATTATTTCAGTCCCCAAAGAAGGCAAAGGTCTCACAGTAAATGAACACTATAATCCAACGTCACTGTTAGTTGCCATTTATATACTAGTAAGACACATATAGCAAGTATGTAAAAAGTGCTACTATATACTAACCAAATAGGGACCATCTCAGGAATGCAGGACTGGATCAACATTTGAAAACCAACAAGAAACTTATATCAAATTCTACTCATAATAAAAACAATCTATAAAACAATCAACACAGTAAATAAAAATTATTTACACAATACTGTCATTAGATTTTTACCCAATTCAAAGATCCAAGGTTTTGTTTTGTTTTGTTTTCATAAAGCTGGAAGGAACAAATCAAGATATCTACTCATGCTACTTATATTCAATATGCCAGAAATATTAGGTCCCATATAAAAAGCAAAAGTTAAGATTCTTCCTGAAGGGGTCTATTAAATGAATATATTTAAGGCATATATAAAATATATCTGGTACAGAGGAGACTGCTCAGTTGTTAAAAACACTGACTGCTATTACAGAGGACCAGGATGACAGTATGTCATATCCCAGTATGATACAAAGATTCACAATCTTCTGTAACACCAGTTCCACAGGATCTGATGCCCTCTTCTGTTGTCTGTGGACACAAGGAAGGCAAGTGATGCAGACATGCATGCTCAAAAAACATCCATACTTATAAAATAAATAAATAAAGGAAATAAAGTTTAAAAAGTGTATATGGATCTTTTTGCACTGACTATCACTTCCAGTGCAGACATCTTACCATTTGATACTAAATGGACCATCCTGGAGGACATGGTGCTAAGTGAAAAAGGCTAAAGAAACACAAATATTGAGCAATCTTATATATCCATGAAATCTTAACCTAAGCTTTAATTGCCTCAACAACACTTGAAATTTGTGTGCACATCAGATAAAAAGTTCTCTTGAATGCCAAAGTATAAACAAGGCAACATTTGTTTGTCATACATGTAGGACAACAATTGGATGGAGCCATAACTAATTTCTAGACACAAGGTTATGCTCTCATCCCTGTAAACTTACAGTACATTTCTAGATGGCTGTCACAGGGGCTAAACATTTGGGAAAACATGGATTCTGCTGAAGGCTATTGAAATATCGATTCTGTGATTGGGAAATTTAGATAGGTACAAAACCAGTATCTCAAGGGACGGAATTTGAAATGCTTGGGAATTACCAAAAATCATGGAAAAGACTTAATGTGTTCACAAGTTAGAAGCCCCCCTGTAAACTGACAAGAGCAGGTAGAAATGGTCTTTGAAGGAAACTGTTCAGAGACAATGCTCTATGGCTTTCAGACTTCTTTGGATCCCCTGAACAGAATCCATTTTTTTGGTTCTACTTTTGTGAGGATGTTTATTAGTTGAGTTGGTATTGCCATAAGGAGTAAAAGTAAGGCTTATGTTTTATCCAATAGCACAGAGATGCCTCTCATTGTATCATAGTAGCTTGCTGACTAACATAAAAAAATTGTTTTCCTAAGCTTAGCATTCTTTGCAAATAACCCAAGAATATGAAGTTAATACCTGTCTATCTTCACTTCACTCTAAGGGATTCAGAATCTGGGAAAATGACACAAAAATGTTGATTCTCTTGTCTACATCTACTGCTAGAATTAAGTCATGTATTTCTGCCCCCAGAATGGTCATGTTGATTCAACATCAATGCAACTGTGGCAGGCTAACCTTGTCTAATAGCTTGCAAGTTCCAACCTTCCAAAACCACATTTGATATAAACTATTAATATTCGCAATGTGCAGAAAACTTGACCAGGAAATTTTATCTGTTTGTAAAAAAATTTACAGCCATATTCTCTCACAGACATAAAAGCATACTGCATAATTATTGAAGCGTTTTGGGGAACAAACATATTTAATATTGGTATCAGTATGACAAATCATAGTATACAGATAAGTTATATGAAATGAGATCAATCTGTGTGTACCTAAGTGGAAAATTGCTCTGATCTACAGTAGATAAAGTGGACAAACTCCAGTGTCATATTCGGTATGACTCCGTGCAAGTTTTAAACATTCACAATTTTAGGATTGTTACCCAGAGAACTCTTACTAGGCTGCAATTTGGGAGTGAGCAGGAATTGTCACATAATAATCCAAGGGGATAAGAGCTTTTGCTTGTTATAATTGGTTGCATGTTTAAAAATGTAAAAGAAGCCAATATATTTACACATACTAAAATAAATATAAAGATTTTTGTGCGCTATGTGAAAATTAGCAAAACTTATTTAGACTTCAAAGTTACTCTCACTAATAATATTATTCTGCCAAATGAATTTCTTTCTCTTCCTCTATACTCTAATGCACTGCTTTGTCCCCTATTGGTGACTTCTGTTGTTTTGTCCCATGGATAGATTTATTGTTGATATAATCATTATTTACTTTTAGTGATTATTATTAATATTTTAGTGATTATAACTCTGTGCATCTGCAACGGATTCAGTAAAGTTACTAATGACAATGAATAATCATCACAATGATGTTTATTATTTCCTTAGTCAGCTCATTGGGTCTCACATTACTAGAGAACCTATAGTTGGCTTGCTTTGTTTTGGCGTTAGGTGGTAAAGTAGTACCCATTGACCTTGATCTTATGGCAATCCTCCTGTCCTCCTGGCTCAGCTTTCTGAATGCTTAGGACTACTTTCATGTACCTCCATGGTAGGCTGAGGAACTGTGAATTGACATTTCTGTGGGCAGAGTGGACATAAAATTATTCATTTAAACACATTGCACATTAGCACTTCTGTTCCTGGACAGTCTCATACACATGTTCACCAAGAGGAAAACACAAACACATTATTTGGTATTATTTGTGTTAGCAAAAATATGGAAGCAAATGTGATGTCTGTAACCATTACATGAATGCATGCCCTATGATTGAATCATACTCTAAAGCATTAATGTAGGAGCTCTAAAACAAGATCACAACACAGTCTCATAAAATTGCACGGGCACCACTGATAAATAAAACATCAAGTAGAAATATCAAGTGAAAGATAACAGAGTGAAAATGTGTGTGCATAAACCCTATGACAAAAGTTTAAAAAGGCAATGCAACAACATGCAAAATTTGCTGGAGACAGGTGATGAAGACTTTTCACATGGTCCTATTAGAATGTGAACATATTTCTTCAGATGGTTGCTACTTCATGACTGCTCATCTTCTTATTTGCTTCACAATCTACAAGCATATCCTGAGAGAATAAATGTATTTATATATATATATATATATATATATATATATATATATATCATGAGTATGAACTGCATTGGATATCATCAATCATCTTTTTATTTAACACATGTCTGTAGCCTATATCTGATTTAAGACTTTGAAGTTATTTTATAGAATGATGTTTTAACTTCTACCACTGTGGGTGAGTTTTGGACATTCTAACATTATCAATTTGTGTGTTAAAATCTGTGGGACTAAGTGTGAATTAGTGGCATACTCTCTATGATATTGTTGGGCAGATAGAATATATTTGCTTATAGGTTACCTTTCTACAATTGTAATTATGTTTTCAAGAAAAAAATATTGCATAGTAGGAAGCAGTATATGTGTTACTGGAAGCTTCACGCTGTGTAATAGAAGTGAGGATTACTTTCCTATGGACCGTGGTTTCTATGAATAGAATTAACCAGACACCAATTATCACCTCATTGAAAGGATAAGTCACTGTGACATCTACAGCTGAGATCAAACTCATTGCTTTTGCAATGTGAATTAATTAGAACTGGAGAGAGCTATACTGAAGGGTTAGGGAGCATTGAAAATATATTTTAAGCAACTCAGGGAAGAATGTGTTTCAATTAGTATACAATGCTAATATGGAATAATTTTATTTATGCAAAAGGCTTTACAGAAATGCTTAAGGAAACATTGGAAGAGACATAAAATCATCTTCCTCTTATTATGACTATAATCAAAAGGATACAAAACATTGGTAAATACTTTTTTATTTATTTATCTAAAACTGGCATGCAGAACCTACAAAAAGGGTTTACTACAAAGTGCATAGCCATGGTGTTGAATGGAGTAAAATGGTTGGTTTCTTACAATCACTCAAAAACACATCATATAAATATGCCCACCAGCCACACATCAGATAAATATGCCCACCAGCCACACATCAGATAAATATGCCCACCAGCCTCTCTGGACACAGCAGTAGGTGTTACCATCTGCTCCCAAATATGCCTGCAGCCCTGTAGCTCTTCCATTTTGGCACCAGAATTTATGGGAAGAGCATGATGTCCTAAGATACACTGATTTCTGAAAAGCGCCTTGAAAGAGAATCTGGTGACACAGCGTTGTATAAATAGCTGGGTTTGCTTCAACCACTGCTGTGTTGGAAGAAGCCACCTCCTTCTTCTATGTTGGGACAGGATGACATGACCCAGAAAACTTAACATCTTGGTGGAATGAGCAGGTAGACAGAACATTGCTCCAGAAGATGGTCACCACATGTGCCATTTATTCATGTGTTCCAGAAAATGTAAAGATCAAAACAAAACGTAAATTTGATCATCAAAACAGATGGTACCACTAGCAGGTAATGGGGAATATAAAAAATCCTGAGGAAATTGGTAGCCACAGTTTGAAGATAATGTTCCCATCCCAGGGGCACTTCTAGGTAGGTTCATTCCCATCTTTAAAATTAGTTACTGATTGTGAGAGGTAGGAATCTGCAGTAAATTCACAGTGATGAAATGAAGAGTTCCTAGTCCTCAGGAATTTTTAACCTCATACTATATTATTAATATTGATACCCAGGTCTCATCTTGTTGCACTTATAACCACTTAAAGATACTAGATACTGTAAGAATTTATAATTTATGAATATTATTTCACACAAAATAGCAATTTTAACTTGAAAGCAGGGATTTTGTTAATTTTTTTACTATATCTGATTATTTAGAAAGAATCAAGAAGAAAAAAATATTCTTAAATTTGAGAATGTCCATGGGAGCAATATGAAAATCAAACAAATTGGCCATCATAATATGGGAACAAGAACAAGGAAGTAGGATCTTCAGTAACTGAGTAATAATGATATTGGCCAAATCAATAACAATAAACTTATGGAAACAATAAAGCATCCATCAGAGAAAAAATTTGTTGCTTGGTAGGAGAATCTGAAATGTTAAGCAAGTACTTATGTCTTATTTTTAAATAGACAGAATATTAATTACAGACAGATGATGCTCTTGAATGAACAGAGGAGTTTCAATTTCAGCTCTGTGAAACACCTGCACAGATAAGATTACCATCCGTGCCTCCCATGAAGTCAAGGAAGGGTATGGAAGGCAACACTGGTGATATTATTGAGGCATAACGCAGCAGGGCATGAGTAAAACCAAAGTGCTTGCACAAGATTGCCATGACTGACATTTATAATACAGGCAAAGCATCATACGAATTATCTTTTGGAGCACCTGATTTAAAAAAAAAAAAAATCCGAAGCAGTAAAACCATGTCATTATCCACAAACAACTTGAAGAGCTGCAAATTTGAAACATGACATGTGCCTGTCACCTATACCTTCTTCCTCATTGAGTTATTCCTAATAATGATGATTAGCCTATATATATTGCAAGTGGGAATATATTTTTTACTTGAAGGTTTGACATGGGAGGAAACTATTCTATAATTGTATATTTGTACATACAGAAAAATCTCATTTCAAATATTCTTGAATACTAGCATCACTAAAAGCTTTAAATTTTATCTAAATCTAAAATCCTGAGTAAGTAACATCAATTAATCACAAACACTAATATGTGGACAATATTTAAGTCTCTGCATATATGATATTTTAAAAAATAAAGCATATGCTTTCCAGGGGTTGTTTTGATTTAGTTGTTATCATTAATGATAAAAAAATTAACCATCTTCCAGAATAAAATATACTACTCAGTACAAGTAAACATGTAGGATCAGATTTAAATATAAATATTTACTTGGGTTTTTAAATAAATATTGAAAATCACGTTCAGAGTTTGTGTTGCATTTATTTTGCAAATATCTAGATTATCCATGTTGCTCAATTTTCAATCACCTTTGCTTTTGAGAAGTTTTAGATTGGAACCCTTCATCTTGTTCATATATGAGAAGGAGAAAAAGGGAGTCAGGTTAGATCTGTATTTCCTTTTAATTTACCATCTAGTGTCACCAACAAGCAGGGCCTGGGTAGGGCAATGATCTAAGCAGAAGAAAATGGCCAATTTGAGTCACTGAACCATAACCATGCTGCTGGAATTGTGGCTTCTTCCAAGTCATTCAAAGATAACTGCCGGGAGAGCAGCAGAGCGAGGTGGCCTTCAGCCACTTGGCTTCTACAGCATCCAAACCAGATCTGCGCCCAGAGCCTCATCAGCATCAATCAGGGAGATAACAACTCATCCTCTCACTGAACTAGGGTTGAAAAACTCACTTTGCCATCACAGTGGCACATAACCCATATGATATGGCTCACAGAAAGAAGCATTTACCAATGACAGTATTTTCTTAAATAGGCACACTATAATTGCTTACAATGTGAGCTTCTAAGTAAATATTCTTAGATAATTAAGCTAGTTGATTGAGCTTCCCTCCACCCTCAATTTTAGGATACAAAAACAAGAAGATGCAGAAAAATATCAACAAATAGAAGGTTGTGATTTGTTCATTTTGAGTATCTGGTAATTAGTGTTACCATGTGAGTGAAGTAATGTTTTCTCCCTAGTAGAAAACAAAGGCAGGTAGTGAGTGAGCTTTGTCGCCCTTCAGCTGTGGTCGCCCTGTCCTTGGCACTGAATTATCCTGGCCCTAATTTACCTTTCTTTTTTCTAATCCTCATGCTCAGTCCTATATTAAAACTATCCTCAATAAAATCTCCAACTCTGCTTCAACCTGGCTAGGTCTGAAATCATTTTTGCATAAAAGCCATGAATCCTGGTTTGGCCTGAGTTGAGGTTCCTAAAAGATTAAGAGAACTCTTCGGACTGAGGAGTGATAACACGATACTTTATGAATTTTCTCAAACTAACTAGCTCTAGAAAAAAATCAATCATTGGTTATTTGAATTATAATAAGATGATCTTGGTAAAAATTATAAATAATATTTAATGAATATTATTGTGTATGAATATGTAAGTTCAATGTAAGGATCTTACTTTGAAGAAAGAAATTAGTCACAATACTTCTTGGCTTAAATGTTGAAAAATGAAATGGGTTACAGTGCTTTTTCTTTTTCCTTTAACAATCTGTTTCCATTAAAAATAAAATGGAATTGAAAATGTGCTCACTCCAATTGCTGAAGGCATCTCTGTCCTCTATAGAGAGGAGCCCTTCTACTCTCCATAGGGATGACCCACTCTCCTCTCCACAGCGATGAATCCTTCTGTTCTCCATACAGAAGAACCACTCTGCTCTCCATTTGGCTACACCTTCAGCCCCAAAGAAGGGTCCAACGATAAGTCCCATTGCCATTTTCCCCCTCTGCTGGTGCATCCAAAACCAGTATGCAATAGGAACTGCTCTGGGCAGTGTCAGGTGTCACTCATGTGATGCAGGAGTAGAAGTAATGCTTTATTCACACCTCACTGATAATTTGTCCATATATTTGGTCCCCACCTTTGTTCATTCTGCAGTCAAATATTAAGCGACAAGTCCTTTCCTAAGCATAGGGAACAAGTGAGTTAGATGTGTTTCTTGAATTTCAAGAACCAAAATTATCTGTCATAACAGAAAACTTTTGGTTCGTGTCCAGGGGGATGGCCATTGTCAACTGAAACTTGTGGGATACCAAGCATTCCTTCAGACACAAAACAAAATCCTTTATTTGTTCAGTATTGTAAGAAGAGCTAATATATTGCCAAGAGTCTCAAAGACTATATATATTAACTTTTTGTTTGTTTATCCAAGAGTAGCAATTATTAGCTTATTCCACAATCATGGAATCATACAGATGAAGGATTCTGTAGTGATGATATGTTGATTCATATTTTAGTGAATGATGAAGCAGTTCTACAGGAAGGCAGTGCAAGGTCACCCAACTCTTGCTATTGTCTCACCTATCTACCTCCAAGGATTTTCTGTCTTAGGTCAGCATTGCTTCGTTGGGCTCCTAATGGTCTCTCAGTAACTTGCTACAATTATTCCTTACTTATTCTTTAGCATGCAAATTCTCTAACTGAGCTAGCAAGGAAATCTTATCTTTTCTTCAATGATCCCTTAATGACTATAGTTAATAAAACAGAGAAAACGCAATTGGATATGATACTCTCAAAATGTTCTGTCTTTTAAATTTTCTGCTGATCTGAAGTAAAAACACAATTACATCAGCTCTTAGACTCAGCATATTGTGTTTTTCATTCTAAGTGACTCCATAAATTGCAATTATAGTCATTTGTGGCTCTCACAAGATTATAGGTGACTGAGTATTTCATCAAGTAAGATCAGAATTTCCCATGGTGAACAACAAACGTTTGTATAATGATCTAGGAGAGAGATTAAACACACAGAAATGGAAAGCTGAAAAATTCAGAGGATTATTAGTATAACTGGGTGCCCACAGAAGTCAGAAGAGGGCATTGGGGTCATTTTGGACTGAAGCCACAGAGAATTGTGAGGTGCCTTGTAGGTGCTGGTAACCAAACCTGGGTCCTCTGCACAACTAACAGATACATATAACTGCTGAGTCAATGCGTCAACCCAGATTTAATATGTTATTTTTCTGAGTTGCTGTTACTAAAAGCTTCTAACATTTATAATGATAAAACCAACATCTATATCATTCCCCTAGACTCCTGTGTAGTATAGTACCTTTTGTACTAGTAGCCTAGTACTAGAATTGAGGCATGTAGGTTCCTAAGGCATACTATCTGTGGACCAGGCAGGTCTTAAAGTGACTGTACTTTGATTTCAGTCATCATCTCAAGAGTTAGACCCATGGCTGTGATTGATGGAATTTTCAAGAATTGAGAATAATAATTACAACTTAAATAGTTTCATCAGAAAGCTTCATCATCATTGTATCATTTAGTGGTTCACTGAATCCCAGGAATTCAGACAAATTATTTTATTTAATCTACACTGAATGCAATGGAGGAGTCATTGTTATATTCACATTCATTTCTCAGCCATATCTGAAGTGGTCATGAGTGTATAGAATAATACCAATAATTAACAGTAATAGATCCACACTACCTGCTATGCTTTAGGAATTTTTCTACTCTGTAAGTCTTAATTTATCTATTTTTTCCGGCACCTATGACAGTTATTATTCACATCTTGAAACTATAAACTCTTTCTAAATTATATTCATAAACTCATAACTAATTAGCAGAACTAACCTTAAGCAAGCTGATTCTGGAGTTCACATGCATACAACACTGCACCACAAAAAGGCAGCCGTTCATAGCTCCTTCACATTTGTTCCCAGCCTATGTTCTACAGGTTGAAAGTTTATCTGCAGTGTCCTCTCTAACTTTAGTAAAGCCATCACTTAATGTTATTACTAAGAAATAGGGACTATACACTGGTTAGTTGGTTGTTTAAAGGTTATTTAAAATATTTCAACATACATTAGTTATTTCTCCCCATTTTCCTCTTATCCATCTCCATGGTCTAAAATTGTTATGAAATACATTTTGTCTTTAAAATATTTCATCACAGACAGCATGGTGATGGTGATGGTGGTGGTGGTGGTGGTGGTGGTGGTGGTGTGAGTGTGAGTGTGTGTGTACTTATTTGTGTTAGTTAAACCTTAAAACTGCCGAGATTAGTTGGTTTGAGTGAACGTATTTCAGGATAATAACATTTGAAAACTTCTAATCAGAATTTTACTTTTAAAGTTATACATGTCAACCACCATCTTATAGAAGCTAAAATCAGAGGCTGAAATGATCAGCTTAGTGGATTTTGAAATAAATTCTCAAATGATATGATGAATATAAGTGTGTGTAGGATTCCCTGACTGCCCTAGAATGAGGTGTAAGATTTTAGAAACCAGATGTCTGTCTGCATTCTTTGGCAGGAAATCTGAGATGTGATTTTGAAATGGTCTCATCTATGCCCAGTAACTAAGCATGATGGTCACCATGCTGAATATAGCTGCTAACACATCCATTTAATTGCCTTAAGCAAACTTTTCATCCTGGAGTGGTTGAAACATTAAGAAGATTAAAGAAGTTTAAATGCTTGTTCACCAATAAATGTTTGTAGTTATGATCACCATAGCGGTATGGATACAGGAAGAGACTTGAAACTCTTATCTGCTTCTACTGTGTGAACTTTCATTTTGTCATGAAGAAAGCTTCTTACATTAAATAGTCACTTGGCTATATAAGTCAGCAAGAGTCTATGTATGTGCACAATGTGTGTGTCTGCCCAGATGCACGTGTGCCTCCTTCAAACAAAAGAAAACAATGATGAAGCAGGACAGATTAAATAGGAGACAGACATCAGTCAATATTTGAAATGTTTTAGTTTTTTTTTTAAGTTTTTATTTTATATATTTTTTCTTCTTTATTTTTTTAATTTTATAATTTAATTTAATTTTACATATTGCCACAGATTCCCCTGTCTTCCCTTCTCCTGCCCCCCCCCCCAATCCACCCCCTCATTCCCATCTCCGCCAGGGCAAGGACTTCCCTAAGGATTTAGCTCAGCCTGGTAGATTCAGTCAAGGCAGGTCCAGTCCCCTCCTCTCTTCACCCAGGCTGAACTAAGTGTCCCTGCATAGGCCCCAGGCTCCAAAAAGCCAGCTCATGCACTAAGGACAGGTCCTGGTCCCATTGCCTGGGGGCCTCCCAAACAGTTCAAGCTAATCAACTGTCTTCACTTATCCAGAGGGTCTGATATAGTTCCATGGGGCTCCTCAGCTATTGGTTCATAGTTCATGTGTTTCCACTAGTTTGACTATTAAATATTTTAAAAATAAGAAAGAGTCTATTTGGCAAACAATATAATAAATACATTAAAATTAAATAAAACTTAAAATTAAATAAAAATTTAATTAAAGTAATAAAGTCTTAGGACATTTCATTTAATACTGTTTCTAGTCATTAGTATCATGGTTTTACTGGGTAATAGTTTTTTATTTAAAAATATATGTTTTATACTTGACTATATAAATTAACTCTTGTCTGTATAACAATATATCACGTTTCTCTTTTCACCTCTTGTTTTTATTTTCTTCTCAGAACATAACATAATCTTTTTCAAGTGGTAAAGACATGTTGTGGAGCCCACAAAACCTTAAACTGATCTAGAAGAATAAATTAGTTTAGTTCTAATGAGATCTAGTATCTAGTTCAGATAGCTGATACTATGTTGGAATAGCAAATGATTACAACAAGCAAGCAACAAAATATCTCTTCCTTCCTTCCTTCCTTCCTTCCTTCCTTCCTTCCTTCCTTCCTTCCTTCCTTCCTTCCTTCTTTCTTTCTTTCTTTCCTCCTTTCTTTTTTCTTTCTTTTTTTTTTTTTTTTTTTTTTTTTTTTCCTTCCTTTCTTTTTTCTTTCTGTCTTTTTTCCCTTCCTCATCTTATTCTTTCCTTCCCTTCCTTCACTCTTCCCTTCCTCCTTCCTCCTTCCTTTCTGCTTTCTTCCCTTGCTTCTGTTGTTTCTTTTCTTTTTTTTTAACATCGTTCTTTCTACATGGAGGATGTAATTGCTAACTCACATACTCAATCTAAAACACTTTCTTACTCACATAAAGTTTCAACAACGCTATGCACTGGTGAATGATTCTGACTGACATAATGTTTTATCTTCCTGTTACGACACTTCCAATATTTGGCTTTTCACAAATCTTAAATGTTTAACATGAAGTGACATAAATTTGCATTTTTTGTAGCATGTTACCAGCTGAAATCACCAGTACTTGTCTAAGAACAAGGAGACTATAAATACTTTTTAATCAATAATTGTTTTGGCCTACTGTTTCCACAGAGGAAAGATCACAATCTTTACATGTTGTGGCTTACTTATATCACTTTCTCTCAGTCTAGGCTGGGGATTGTTTAGATGCCAATAATCAATTAAAATGATTATACACCGGGCTGGAGATATTGTTCAGTGGTTAAGAGCACTGGCTACTTTTGCAGAAGACCTGGATTCCATTCCCAGCATCCACATGGAGACTCATAACTATGTGAGTGTAACTCCATTCCCCAGGAATCTGACACCCTCTTCTGACTTCTGCAGGCACCAGGCACACATGTAGTGCACATGCATCTATATACATAAAAATTTACCATACGTCGGGGGCAGTGGCACATGCCTTTAATCCCCGCACTTGGGAGGCAGAGCCAGGTGGATCTCTGTGAGTTCAAGCCAATCTGGTCTACAGAGCAAGATCCATGACAGGCACCAAAACTACACACAGAAACCCTTTCTTGAAAAACAAGCAAGCAAGCAAGCAAGCAAGCAAACAAACAAACAAACAAACAAAATTACCATACATTCCTGCAAACTACTTTGGGAGATTCTACAAAATATAGGAAATAGAAGCTGAATGATGAAAGGGGGCTCCCTGGTTCAGCTTCTATGAGAACATCATCCATGATGAGATGGGAAGCTGTGGTATCCCTCAAAGGTTTTCAGTAAGGGTCCAAAAATCTTACAGGTTAAAAAAGAGAGAGCTTTCTCTTAACTATTGCCAGTAGTCTATTGTGGAGGTATCTTTGTGGATTTCTGGGGACCTCTCTAGCACGTTGCTTCTTCCTATTCCCATGGGGTCTACATTTATCATGGTCTCTCTTTCCTTGTTCTCCCTCTCTGTTCTTGATCCAGCTGGGATCTCCTGCTCCCCTATGCTCTCTTTCCCCCAACCCTTGCCCTTCATTACATCTCCTCACATCCAGTTTGCTCATGTAGATTTCATCCATTTCTCTGTCGTTGGGCAATCCCTGTCTTTCTTAGGGTCCTCTTTACTAGGTAGCCTCTGCGGAGTTGTGAATTGTAGTCTGGCAATGGTCGAGAGAAAGCCTGAACTGACCTACTCTGGTGATCGGATGGCCGAACACCCTAACTGTCATGATAGAATTCTTATTCAATGACTGAAGGAAGCAGATGCAGAGATCCATGGCCAGGCCCCAGGTGGAGTTCCGGGAGAGAGAGGAGGGATTGTATGAATGAGAGATATTGAGACCATGATTGGAAAAAACACAGGGACAAATAGCCAAACTAGTGGAAACACATGAACTATGAACCAATAGCTGAGGAGCCCCCATGGAACTGAACCAGTGAGACAGTTGATTAGCTTGAACAGGCAGGCCCCCAGGCAGTGGGACCAGGACCTGTGCTTAGTGCATGAGCTGGCTTTTTGGAGCCTGGGGACTATGCAGGGACACTTTGCTCAGCCTGGGTGAAGAGAGGAGGGGACTGGACCTGCCTTGACTGAATCTACCAGGCTGAGCTAAATCCCCAGGGAAGTCCTTGCCCTGGAGGAGATGGGAATGGGGGTGGATTGGGGGAGGAGCAGGAGGAGAGAGGATGGGGAATCTGTGGCTGATATGTAAAATTATATTAATTATATATATTATATATATATATTTTATTTTACAATACCATTCTGTTCTACATATCAGCCATGGGTTCCCCTATTCTCCCCCTCCCACCCCTCCCTTTACCCCCAGCCTACCCTCCATTCCCACCTCTTCCAGGACAAGTCCTCCCCCGAGGACTGCGATCAACCTGGTAGACTTAGTCCAGGGAGGTCCAGTCCCTTCCTCCCAGACTGAGCCAAGTGTCCCTGCATAAGCTCCAGGTTTCAAACAGCCAACTCATGCAATGAGCACAGGACTTGGTCCCATTGCCAAGTTGCCTCCCAAACTGATCAAGCCAATCAACTGTCTCACCTATTCAGAGGGCCTGATCCAGCTGTGGGCCCCTCAGCCTTTGGTTCATAGTTCATGTGTTTCCATTCATTTGGCTATTTTTTTTTCAATAATTGAGTAAAACTGAAAGAGAGAGAGCAAGAAAAGCAAAGCAAAGACAAAAAAGACAATTGATCAAACCCACAGCTCTGAGCTGTCCTCAAAAAGCACTGGTGCTTCTGCTTCAAGATATGACTAGCATCTCTTTCTGTTCTCGCACCCACTCTTCATGTCTCACTGACCAAGGCATTCCTGTTTTGTGTACTAATTGGCACGGTTCTCTACTTCAGGTAGAAGGAGTTGGGAAGTCCTGTTGAAGTTTTTCTTAGTAGTGGACTATGTAAGATTTCCAAGTGGACCTCCATATGTATACGAATCTTTCCTGCTGTGGATTAGGATCGTGAGAGCTTTAAGATGTTTCTGTACTTTAAAAATTTTCAATAATCTTGTCATTTCCTATCTGTAACTGAGCACAGTCAATGGAAAGGACTTCAGAATTCTAGTATTTGTGCAGTTTTTGTTGTTGTTTGTTTGTTGCCTTTAAAAGGAATAAAAGAAATATGGAATTCTCAGGACTGCATGAGGATGAGCTCTGTCCTGCCAGGTCTGGGAGGAATTCACTATTATCTATTAAAAGTTTGATCTTTAGCAAGGTAATTAGTCTCTGCATTTCTCTGCAATGGAGATACAATGACATATACCAGCAATGGCTGTGAGGATGAAATAAGGAAATGTAGATGAAACACTGTAAGGAGAATTCAGTGAATAGTGGCTTTCAATGTAATTGCTAATATTAAAAACCATGCCAATGATAACAAAGAGAGTGGAGAGAAATGCTCTGAGAAAGGAAGCAGAGCAGAGAGGACAGTATGTACTGAGCAATGCCTCTGATTGTAATTGCAAAAACGTGCACAAAATGTCTCCCACAAATATTAACCATAAAGCTTGACATTTCATAGACTTGAGATCTCTTATGTTTGCTTAGAGAAGGAATTCTTTTTGTTAATATTTTTCTTATAGTGCATGAGATGGAGTTGCTTAATGCCAATGTCTGTAGCCTTCTTGATGTTGCCTAGAGATCATAGCTTCCCTGGTTTGGCAGGAAAATCCAAATCTGCTGGGGATATGAGACCAGCTGTAAGGAAGGCTCAGATATTCAAAGTTGATATGTAGACTAAGAATGAGAGACACATTTTTATGGGCGAAGGAAGCTCACAAAAAAAAGTGATATTATGTATAGTTGGTAGCACCAAAGCAAAAGAACTTGGTTCTAATCCAGGAGACACTTCAGGAGTCAAGAAAGGAATGATACCAGGGTGGTGGCAGAGATCAGTCACAGGTGGAGTTTGTCTGGGCTAGAACAAAAGAAATATTACTCTAGTCTCAAAAGGCTTTAAGTTACTTGCTTTAAGTAAAATGTAAATGCATAATATTATGCTTTTGATATGTTGCATTCTATTCTTGATTGTCTTTCAATTCCATTTACTTCCAATACTGACACCCAGATATCAAACTTGGGCACATTATTTTAAGGACAGCTAGTCTCACAGCATAGCCACAACCATAAAGGTTAGTATCATTCTGGGACATGACTGAAATGCAAATCCTTGAACCCACCCCAGAATCATGAAATCCAGGTGTGAAACCCAGGAACGTGTGATCTCACAAGTCCCATAGATGATGCTGGTGTGCAGTCTCCAAGCACTGTTCTAGAGTGGTGCAGCATTCTCATACTCACATGGTGCAAACATAACTGCGCCTTCCTACTCCACCGTCACTATCCACACCGAGTGCTGCTGCATATGGCCAGAAACATAGACTTGCCCAACTCCTCATTATATCAAATCACTAAATAATTGAATAACTAAACAAGAGTTCTCAAACGCATCTTCTTTCTCTCCTCACTTCAGAACATCAGTTTAACTGTCAATTTCGACAGGTTTTCTTACTGAAGGACTATTCTGTTCCAGGCACTCTTGCCAACCCAGAGGTAAATCCCACCTACCATGCTTTTGCAGGGTAAGTATTTACTAGAAAGTAGCCACCTACATTTGCTTACCTATTGTATATGGCTTTGTGTTTTTGGCTCTTTAGTCTTACAGACAAATGAAATAGGTGATTGGCACAAACATAGTATGGTGCTCAAAGTCTCCTACAGAAATAGTTTGCACACCATTATTGTAGGTAGTAAACAAATTATCCTAATGAAATTTATAGTACATTGGGGAAGGACAAGAGACAGGATGAGTGTTCTGGTTATCTGTTTCAAAATCTCTCAGACAGAACAAGAAAAGGGTCCAGGAAAAGTGAAGTAGAGCTGTGTTCAAGGAGGTAGCTAGGAAGGACAAAAGGAGGCACAAAGGAAGTACCTGGTTGTACTTGCTTTGATGGAGTGTGGCTGAACTTTGTGAGTGCTTGTTGGCGCTGTCTGGATTTCAGCTCACTTGACTGAATGTCATCACTTCATAAAAGCCACTGACCCTGTCTTTAGAGGGAGGCCCTTGGGATACTTCCCTGTGGTACCCTCTCTTGGCCCTATGCTTCTCTATTCTAGAGAGCTCATTCATTACCCAGGGCATCAGTGGGAACATTATTTTTGAGTTTCAGATACTCTATATAAAAACTTTTTAAAAAAATGTATTCCTGAAATCCTAATATATTCTGGAGTATAAGAAGGACCATCACATCACATTCAGCTAAAAGGTGCCCTGCCCAGGAAAGTTTTAACACACCAATACTGCCTGAGGGTCAGAGCCCACTTCTTAAGTGTTTCAAAGGCAAGTAACATGAAGATGGACATGACTTTAGCTATGGATTCTACTTTTCACAGTGAAAATTAATTTTTTTGTGAAGATACTAAAGGAAATCATTTTTTAAAACCTCCACAAACACAAGAAAACATGTCTGAAACATAGAGGCATTTGATTTCTTTACTTTATTATCTCTTGCAAATTGCATGATACCAAACCAAACATTCACTCCCCTTATCACCAAAGGCAAACACTAAAGAAGTACTTCTCTTCCTCTTTCCAAAGAGAAGAAGGTATGAGTTTAGAAGTGCAGGTCACTGCCAGGCTCTAACAATTTCTTGCTGGGGACATTTTTGTCTCATTTCATGGTCACTTTATGTGCTTTTACTGGTGCCCCATCATCTCAGGCAAAACACGTTTCTAACTCTCCTTTCTCCCTACAAAGCCATGCTAGAATAATTCTACCTATTTTGTAGCTGACACTGATGCTTTTGGCATGAAAAATGGAAACAGTGGGAGGATTAGGACATGGTCTACATCAGCAGCATCTCAATGTGTGCCTTCCTCCATCTAATAGCTCATTCCCCTCCAAATGGTGAATTTTCACTTTAGGCAGGGATGGCTTTGGATGGCAGTTTCAGAGCTAGAAGTAGTTAGGCAACCCAACAGACTTCTTAATCCCCCCCCCCAGCTTCTCACATTCCTCATGAATCAGATCATTGGCTGCTTGCTCACTCCGTTTCCTTGTGCACAGCCGGCTTCCCTTATCACTGGCATTACTTTCAATCTTGTTGTAGATCTTGCTGATTAAAAACACTGGTCTTGAGAAAATTCTCTTTCTTGAAAGTCAATGCTTGAAGGAGATTAGTCCTATTTATATTGTAAGTCACTCCCTTAAAGCCTCTGGTGACTTTAGTCTCTTGACTGATGCAAACCTCAGCTAATTCTCTTTATCCAGATAATCCACTGGAGTCCAATATTCATCACATGGCAAAATGAAAGCTTTTAAGGAAGAATAAATGCGAAGGCTTAAATTCACATAGAATTTTAGTCTTAATAAAACTGTGAAAGAAATTATGAGGAATTCAGTAGTTTTGTATCCTGTTTCCAATGAGATAACTTGAAAGTGAATGAAATCCATGCCACCATAGCACATATGTGTTGGTTATTTGCAGCGCTCTTACCCTTCAAGGAAATGTCACGAAACACGACAAAATCCACTAACATGAGTTGTATTAAGATAAGGTAAAGAGATAGAGGTGCACAGGCCTGTGGAAAGGACACGTGAGTAAAGATGGAGCCGGAAATCATGGTGCCAGCTTATAAAGGCTGGGCCGTGCCTGCACACACAGGCCCATGTGGCTATTCTATGCATGCACATAGATCACATGATTGCACTGCATGCTTTACACATCCACACAAAGCCACGGATCCTGGTCACATGAGACGTTTTGACCCAGAAATGACTAGGTGGAAGTGACTAGGTCCTGCTGGACATGCACAACCATGCCCAACTGTGGGGGCATGTTGTGAATCCATATCAATATGTTTTGTTCATCTTGAGCTTCTTTTAACAGGTGTGTGAATCACAGATGTTGGATGAGGAAAAAGAAATACATGATTGTTTTCTGATCACAAAGATAAATTTTGCCCATTGAAGCTTTTATTTCTTCTTTGCTTTTGTGTTGATTTCTTCATTGCTCTTGGGTCTCTATTTGATGTCTAACTTAAATTCATTAGATAGTTAATGTACAGTGACCACATACAAATTATTAATGGATATCTGTCATGTGGGAGAAAGTCTGTATTGAAGGATTTCCAATATTATAGTGAAGATACATGAAGATGTTCTGAATTAGGGCAAGAAAACAAAGGAAAGCTAACAAAATTCAGATTAGTCTCTTCCCTAATTAAACTTTCTGAGGCATTAGGGGGACAAACTAAGTGAAGAAAAGCAGGTTTTGTACATGTTAACTTATTATTCCAGTCTAATCAGTAGCTGACCAAGGTTCTAAGGACTAGAAGTGTTATGAATCAGGCCCCACCTCATCCCCTGACGGATGGGAATGTCTTTCTGTATGCTCTGATTGATTGTTAAATTAAACGCTGATTGGCCAGGCAGGAAGTATAGTACAGGCAGGACAAGAGAGAGGAGAATTCTGGGAAGAGGAAGGCTGAGTCAGGGGGTTGCAAGCCAAACACAAAGGAAGCATGATGTAAAGATACCAGTAAGCCACAAGCCATGTCGCAAAGTATAGAAATGGGTTAAGTTGTAAGATCTAGCTAGCAAGAAGCCTGAGCCACAGCCATACAGTTCATAAGTAATGTAAGTCCCTGTGTGTTTACTTGGGTCTGAGTGACTGCAAGAGTGGGATGGACACAGGAAAACTCCAACTACACCTGACTTCTAATTTACATTGTATGTCAGTTGACCTAGTCTCTTACTTGGCAGCCCAGGATCCTACAAGGATTACCAATGTATTTTTCACATATATTCACAAAGCTCTATGGACATTTCCCCATATTTCAGAGGATAACATAATATAGTTAGATATCAATTTTCTTAGCGTTCAACAAAATATTGTTATGTCTTTGGAATAAGAGATATGGGAAGAAGGGACATCTAAAATAGGGGCAGAAGGTTTTTTTTTTTTTTCCATAAGCATACTCTACCTTTTTTATGGGTAGGCTAAATCAGATGAGTGGAATAAAACCAAGATCATTGTTCAAGCACAACAAAACATTAACAATAAGAACAAAAACAAGCAGTATAGATGCAAAGACTACCCCTGAATTTCCCAACATAAAATCTGTCATTTAGAGCTTATGTATAAGCAAAATTAAAAGGCCACAGGCTAGTCATGCTGCCTGCAGCATCTGCTACCGATTATGTGGGTTTCTACAAAGTAATTTTGTGTGGAAACAGTGATGTATACTCATGGTCCACCAATTAGAATGAAGGTAATATGTCTGCTTGTAATTTGTTATCTGATAGCTCTATAAGGCAACAATGGTTGTGTCAAGGCATAAGATGACAAAGACTGATGGTTTCTAGAATGCCGATTTTTGAAAAGTTACTTATGCAAATGCCTGTTCTGCCTATTCTGGACTTGTTAGAAGTCGAAGCATGATCATTTGCTTCTCTACATGAGCACATCCAAAGTGTTTCTGAAAAAGGTAGGTGATAAGGAATTGTATATTAGAAAATGTTCCTTAGCCACATCAGCAGTGTATGTATAGACATATCTAAACACCAAACCAAAATTTGAAGTATGCCTCAGAGTACTTCTCCAGGGTTTATTTGACCATGAAGATAAAGGATGGTTGATTTTTCCCCCTTACTTCTAGAAATATTTGAGGATATATTCTGATTTTAAGAATTTTAAGAAACAGGAGGTGTGGGGGGAAATTAATGAAGAGTTTTGCTTTATCCTTTAGTGTCTGTGTACATCGTATCTCTATGTAGAATGGTTTGATGTGGGACTAGGTTCTTATTCACTCATGCTGTTTGGGAATGTTCCAAAAGCTGTGTTCTGAATGCCTATGGGATGCCACTTTTGTTTTGGGTAGAGGCTCCTGTGAAGATCAGGAAGATTATGGGTCATTTAAAGTAGTATTTCTCTTAGCTTGCAATTAAAGCTTACTACTATCAAGATATGGTATAATTTAACCAAAACAATTATTGAAAGTTCAATAAAAGTAATTAAATATAATTTTAGGTCTTACAACTGTATAGATAATAATATGGAAATGAAAATTCTCGTTTCATTGATTAGCATGATCTACCAGTCAACACAGTTGGACCCTCAAACTGCATAGGTTTGCACATTGAGAGAACAGATACAATCCATTTAGCCCCACTTAGCTGACCAATTTCTGCAGACTTTGAAATGGGATTAGAGAAGTACTGCTCAATTTCACAGCAGGTGCACAGTGATTTGGTCCCCAGCAACACTTCAGTGATGCTCTGGATTTCCATCTACCTCCAGGAGGATTTGTCTTTATTTTCTCTGTCAAGAACCAAAGTAACTACGCTACTAACCTGTACACATCAGAGAAACTATGGTGATTCAACTTTGCACACACCATACCCACTTAGAAAAATCAAAAACAAGCTCTAAAACTCATGAAAATGCAGAAATCCTCTCTTAAGATGACAGGGTCTTACTGGTAGCCTGGAAGTTAGTTGCAAGCATGGGCCAGTTGATAACTGAGCACACAGGATGAAGAGAAAGCAGTGGCCACAATGTGGTACCATTTAATGTTTTTATTTTCATAATTTCAATTCCATATGATCAGTAGAGGATGAAATAGTACTTTAAAGCAAATTATGAGTCAAGTGTAAGTGCAGCACAGCTATCACTTCTGACAAAAGTTATGGAATGAACTCACTCTATCTATCCATCAGTAAAAGGGAGGGAGAGGGTCTGCAGCCATAATAGTGGGTGTGAATAGTAGTTATTTAACAGGATGATAAGATTCATACAGAAAGACTGGGAGAGCCAATGAAATGGATGTATCTGCAATCTACA
Organism: Peromyscus leucopus; assembly: GCF_004664715.2. Classification (NCBI taxonomy): domain Eukaryota; kingdom Metazoa; phylum Chordata; class Mammalia; order Rodentia; family Cricetidae; genus Peromyscus; species Peromyscus leucopus. The sequence continues at coordinate 84,233,518 of NC_051064.1, forward strand.
ATCCCTTTTGAAACAAGGAAAACAACAGTTGCATCCAATTGTTCTTTTGTTTGGCATTCTCGGTTCCCTACAGGAGAGAAATGGAGTAGGCCAACATCGTAAGTGTCTCTGACCGTAGCTATTTATTGTCTCTCTATAACCATGAGGAGGCCCTCATCTCTTCTTAGTGCATCTTATGTTTGTTTGTTTTTGAGATAGGGCCTTGAACTTACTATGTAGACCAGGCTGTGCATGATTCCAAGTCCTCCTACCTGTACCTCCTATGTGCATGGATTATGATGGGTGCTGACATGTCTCCATTTATTTTATCTTAGTAACAACAAAAGATGAACATCTCCTACACTGTATCACAAATTTAACTTAGTAAAAAGGGTGAAGTGATAGCTCTCTGTGTTGTACAGAATAGTGAAGAGACTACTCTCAGAATTAAGTTGTTATATGATTTTTTCAGAAGGAACTTGAATATTTCCCTAAGACATGAGACCTATGTTCAGAAACTCAGAAATATTCCTATAAGATTTTCTTTGCTTGACTAAGTGATTATAGAATCAGTACCAAATTATAACACATATAAAACATGTGTTGGGACTACAATACTACATGTCTTATATTTTCCCAAACTTTATACTACTTAAATAATTTTTAAAAGTGCCAATACATAGATGCTATATAAAGGGCCAATGTCAAATGAGTTTGGATATGCTTGCTTACCCTTCTCTTCTGGAAATCACAGTATATACTGGTGTCTTGTACCTTTGGTAAATAACACTATAGAGAAGGATAAATGGAAGAAATCTGTTTGCTAATTTATTTGAAGAAAGAAGTCATGTATAGTATTTGTAGTTAAAATCTCAAAAGATAGCACACATCATCTTGAGAAATGCTACATTAGTGGTGCCAAGGAGACTGTGATGGTTCATTAGGTAGCTGTTGTGCTGTAGAAAGCTCTAGAAAGTCAAATACTATTGTTCTGCTAAAGAGAGATAGCAAGAGAATGACTCTTAATGAATTTTGCTATACTCAGATTTATGTCTTGTTCATCTATCATTAAAGAAGCTTCCTTCTGTAGCACGTAACAACAAATACAGAGACCCAGAGCCAGACAATACATAAAGAGAGAGATCTTGGAACACACAACTCTAAGAGAGAGATCTTCATCAAATCCCTCTCCTCATGGCTCAGGAAAGCCTGCAGAAGAGGAGATAGAGTGTAAAAGCCAGAGGAGAAGGAGGACATTAAGGAAAACAAGGCCTTCTAAACACAGCTTATGAGCAACACACATATGAACTCACAGAGACTGTTGTAGCATACACAGGGCCTACATGGCTCTACATCAGATGAGGTAATATGGCTAAAAGGTACTAGATATAGACATACTCCCCTATCCCTAACTGAGAAGCTATCTCCAACTGATAGCCACTTGCAAATGGAAAATTATTTTTCTCCAAGGGAGTCTGTATGGGGAAACAAAGCATTCTTAAAGGTAGACCAATGACCAGCAGAGAAAATGAACTCAATAGCATCTTTGGAGGTTCTTTGTCTCATAATGTTTAGTTGGGGCATTTTTATTTTAAACCTTATAGGTTCTTTGTGTGTCTTTCAGGGCTTCTGGTTTTATGATCTTATGGGATTCCTATATGTGTGTATGTGTGTGTCTATGCTTCTATATTTGTTTCTTGGGCTGATTAAATTTTTTTTCTATTGCTCGTTTTCTTTTCTATTCTGATATGTCTGTTTTTGTTTTTTTATTTTATTTTATTTTGTTATTGTTCCTTGGATGATTTTTTTTTTTTCTAATGAGAAACAGAAAGTGTTTGAATCTGGATGGGAGAAGAGTGTGAAGGAACTGGGACGACTAAGGTGAAGAAAAACCATAGTCAGAATATATTGTATGAAAGCAAAATTATTTTCAGAAAAGAAGCTCTAGAAAGCATCCTCTAAAGAACTCTAAAAATATTCATTACCACAAATGTCAGTCATCAGTGTGTACATGGATGGCATTTGGGCCTATGCAAAGTCTGTTAGATATAAAAATATGCACATGCTTAATTGCTTATGAAACTACATTTCTGAACTGAGACATAGACTTGAAGAGACTCTAAAAGGGTTCCATTCTAGAAGCAGATCAGTGCAGAAGCTAGTAAAGCCTGGATGCGCAGGCACTGTTCTGAGAGGATCTGGTAGAGTAATGTCTTGATTTTACTATTTAATGCTCCTTTAGGAATTCTTTTACATAGTCCAATTTGAGAACTTATGATCTTTAACAGTATTTTCAAAGATCTTGTCAGCAACATTTCAATAGACAGTGACACATAAGTCTAAACATGTCTGAGTTTCTGTGTCATTGCTGGGGATTCTCACTTGCACAAATCTAAAATGTAACCAAGAACCAGCAGTTTATATCTGCTTACAAAGTGTCAAGTATCATAACTGCCCTGAATTATTTTACCAAATTGTCACCATAATGCTGAAAAGTAGAGAGTGCTATTGTTTATTTTTATTGGTGTGAAAAATAAAACATTGACTCTTAAGAGACCATTATGAATCTGATATCTTGTTTAAATGTTGGATAAGAATTCAAAATAACTTCTCTTTCTGTTTCTTTACAGCCCTGACAGGATATATTTGACTCATCCACAGACCACTATTATTCAGTTCATGAATGGCTCTATTGATTTTATAGTGTAGAGTAGGGGATTGAGATCAGTGGCATATCACCTATCCAGTCCGTGTGAGGCTAGAGACCCAACCCCACCCCTGCAAAAACAAATTTATAGTCTTCAAATTCAAGAAAAGTTCAATGAACATCAAAATTAGTTACTTCCACTATCCCTGGCTGTAAAATTTGTGAGACAGGAGGAGCCTCTCATTTTGCTACATAAAGTACCTCCTTATGAACCATTTCATTTAGAAAACTCAGAGTCAATGAGCAAAGCTTCCATTGTTGTGTTTACCAGCACTGTACTCAGCAACACCATTTCTTGAAGACAGTGACAGTAATACAGCTCTGGATTTTACTGTCTCCCACCACTATCCACTTCTAGAATTCCTGCCACCTCTCTGTCTTCAAATCTGTTTCTGAAGCCAGAAAAGCAGCTTTTTTAAAGCACCTATAGCTGTGCATATCTTCCATACCGGGTTGATTTTTATAGTGATCCAATGTGCATGTCACATTATATCATCAGGAAAAGACAAAGTTGTTAGCCATCGGGTACTATCCCAGCTTTGCTCATGCGCAGAAGCAACAGCCAGTTGAGTGGAAGCTTCTGGAAACGGAGACCTATGTGAGGTTGGTCAGCTTTTAAAAAGATTCGTATCACTTCATTCATTCATTAATCCATTCCTGCTTCTAATCACATTACCACAAAATCACAGACAAATCTTGATATAATAAAAATTGTTGAGTTAGCAAATAACCAATGAGTGTCCTGTGGGTTCAGGTTCAAAACATTAAGAAGACTCACTGTGTTTTAATTTTTTCTTTTATAGTTAGATGTAAAGTAAAACATCGTTTAAGTGAAAAAGAATTTTAAGCTTGACGATTTCTGTTTCCTCTCATCTTGAAATGCTCACATTGGTAGAAAACACAGCGTGAACTTACAGAAAGGTGACTAATGTATTTTAAGTTGAAATCGTTTTTCTAGTTAGGTATGTTCCTTTTCACACATACAAGCTAACCTCATACTCACAATGTTTCTGCCAGAATATGCTGTGGGATGGTTTGTATGTCAAATTACTCTGATTGGTGAATAAATAAAACATTGATTGGCCAGTGGCTAGGCAGGAAGTATAGGTGGGACTAACAGAGAGGAGAAAAGAAAGAACAGGAAGGCAGAAAGAGACACTGCCAGCTGCCACTATGACAAGCAGCATGTGAAGATGCTGGTAAGCCATGAGCCACGTGGTGGAAATGGATTAATATAAGATATAAGAACAGTTAGCAAGAAGCTTGCCACGGCCATACAGTTTGTAAATAATATAAGCATCTGTGTGTTTATTTTATAATTGGGCTGTCTGCTGGGGCTTGGCGGGACCTTGAGAGAAGCTCTCTAGCTACAAGAATATGTTGCAATATGGGGCTGGAGAAATGGCTTAGAGGTTAAGAGCACTGACTGCTCTTCTAGAGGTCCTGAGTTCAATTCCCAGCAACTTTATTTTGGCTCACAACCATCTATAGTGAGACTTGGTGCCCTCTTCTGGCCTGCAGACATACATGCAGACAGAATACTGTACACATAAGAAATAAATAATCTTAAAAAATGTGGTGTGATATGCAAGCTTAGAAGCAACTTGGGGAAATTCATCTTTGCTAACCTGCCCAACCAATCAAAAAAACACAATCACCCCCATTTATAAAAAGGTGGTAAAATATCACCTTTAACACAATCATTTCCTTTGATTTTAAAATAGCATTGTTATGACAATAAGACACTTAAATTCACAGTACTTTTTAAATGATTTTATTTATTATTTGAAAATTGCATAGAATATACTTGGTCCTCTTTAATCAGCCCTCAAATCCTCTCAGATTTCCCCTCATCTTCTTAGCTGCCCAACTTTATATTTGTTATATCTATCCCTATCTCTGTCTCTATATCTATCTACCTATCTACCTATCTATCTATCTATCTATCTATCTATCTATCTATCTATGTTTTTCATCTATCTATCACATATATCTCCTTACCTTTTCCACAGATCCATCTAGTTCAGGTTGTGTTGCTCCTGGGTGTATGGCCTGTTATGGATTCTAGTAGATATACCAGATGTCATACCATTAAAGATAAAAGACTTTTCCTGTCCTAGCAGCAAATGACAATAGCTCCTGAATTAGCGGTAAGGATTTGTGCCTGCCACCTCTCTTTCATGCTGAGATTCTGTCGACTTGGAACTTGGGCATGCTGTCACAATTCATATGAGTTGAATTCGTTCATATGAGCATATGTGCATCAGTTGTGTCTGGGAAACACTGTTGCTTTGAAGCCATCCACTACCTCTGACTCTTACCGTCTTTCTTCTTCCTCTTCTCTATAGATACTTGAGCCTTAAGGGTGTATGATAGAGACATTCCACTTAGCACTCTAAAGTTTTTTTATTGCCTGCATTTTGACCAGTTGTGGGTCTCTATGTTAATTTTCTTCTACTGCAAGAAGCTTCTCTGATGAAGGTGGGCAATGTAATGATCTGTAGGTATACCAATTTGCCATTAGAAATCATTTTATTGCTATGTTTATTTAGCAGAATAATAGTATTCCATTTTCCTCTGGGGACCACAGTCCATCTCTCCAAATGTTCTTGGCCTTATTGACAACGTCAGGTATATTCCATATTGTGAGGTGGGCCAATTAAAAAAAAATAGCTGGTTACTCCCATATCATCAATGCCTCTATTGCACCATCCAATTTATAATATTAAAAAAAGGAAAACAAAACAAAAATACCACCTTAGATCCTTGAGAGTGAATGCGAAGTGGATGTACACATGAAACAGAATTTTGTGATTTTAGTGGGAAAGAACTGGAACTTTATAAAAATGGAGACACTAGTTATTGTATTTTTTTTTCAGTGAGACTTAGGGACAGTCATGCAGTCATGCAGCCCCTAGTCATATCAAGAAACAGTTCTAGATTTAGAACTAGATGCTAAAGCTGGGTGGCAGTGGCATAAGCCTTTAATCCCAGCACTCAGGAGGCAGGGCCAGGCAGATCAGAGGACATGCACCAAAAAAACAAAACAAAACAAAACAAAACAAAAAAACCAAAACAAAAAACAAAAAAAAAAAAAAAAAAAAAAAGAAAAAAGAAAAAGGAAAAGAACTAGATGCTGGTGCAGGGTCATTTCTGAAATACCAGTGGCTACCCCTTCAGCAGGCTGTCTGTCCAAGTTTTCCATTGCTCTCCATGAGTGTATTACTAATTTAACTTCTCAGTAGATTAAGTTATGTATTAACTTTAAATGGCCTTCTTGTTACATGTTATTTAAGATTACAAAGCTTATTATAGTCCATATGAGAAAGCTAATGTGCAAAATGGCTGCTTTACCTTCATGCAACCAATCATGTTTAATAATCAGCACAAAGAAAGCCAAATATGAGCTAATTAGCCAGTCCATGGCAGACAGCATAGAGAAAATTATTTCTTGCAAAAATTGTTAAGAAATAATTCTACTTTCCAGAGAGAAGCCTGAAATTATATAATTTCTTAGAAAAAAATGGATGGAAATGGAGATTATTACATTAAATGCAATAAATGAAACTTAAAAACAGAAAAACAACATGTGGCCTTTCATATGCAGAATATATATATATATATATATATATATATATATATATATATATATGACATCGAAACAGAACACAGGGAGGTGGGAAAAGGGATGGAAAAGGACAGTAAAGGTGTTAAATATGAGCAATGTTTTATGTTGCATACATATGAAGATGTCATAATGAAACCCATTATTTTGATTGCCAACTAATTTTTGTTTAATAGTGCAGCTTACTTACTTTGTGTCAAATTTTATATAGTGTATGGTTTTGTGCTAAATGGAACAAAATTCATTGAATGTTAGATTACAGTTATCAAATACAAATTTAGAACAAATAAAGATTGTTTTGACAAAGTTCCACAGGAATACATACATCCACTCAATCATAGTAAGTCAAATTGCATGATGTAGGAAGTAATGTAAACCTATAAGACAGGAAATGAAGTCTATTTCAGGAAATGCACAGCTTGGAAAAGAAAGATTGAACAATGAATGACTACTGATACTTGCGAGCATTTTGTCTAAAAGGTAGGGAAGGTGGGACAGGCTGCAAAAGTTTTGACAAATTGCCAAGCAAGTTGGTTACAGTTAGTGAGCAAAGCACAAAGTCACCATGGAGAAAGTGACCTTTGATCTGTACATCTATATAACAGAAATAAGGGTATCAGTGCTACCAAGTTTTGGTGACTATTGGATGTAAAACTGTATGGCATTGATATTATAGACTCAATGATCAACATTTTCTTGAAAGAAGTATTTGATACCAATGACCAGGAGAAAAAAATCTGTGAAAGGGAGGGAATTATTAAGGTAATCCTCAGTAAATGTTATTCACAATGATCATGTAGATTGCATCTGTCTATCATCCATCCATCCATCCATCCATCCATCCATCCATCCATCATCCACCCATCCATCCATCCATCCATCCATCAATTTATTTCTCTGCCTATATATTCAGTCTATCTCATTGCTCCAAAATAAGAGTGCTTAGATTTCTCCAAATGTTAATCTTCTTCCCTTCTCATTTCCCTTTTCTTCTTCCTTCCCTCTGGTCCATCCATCCATCCATTCATCATCTTCTCTAGTTCCTCTTGTGTTGTCGACTCTCTTAAGCATCTGATGTTCTAACAGGAATGTAATACAAAAATACCTCATCAATTACAGCCCAAACTTACCTGCCGTAGATGACTCAATAGTCTGATGGCTCTTGTTAGAAAAAAATAACTAGATGAAGATGGCACTGCTAACCACTGTGATCACTCATATAATCAATATATTTATTGATTCATTTTAATATTTGGTCAAGTTTAGAATGAAATGGTATCTGAGCAGAAATTAATAGTTAAAATTGCCTTCAAGACTCTTTTAACATGGCCTTTAGTAAACACAAAGAACTAAGAAATTACCTCTTCTGCTCTAACTTCCTTGCTCCAATGCTGGTTGGTGTCTCCTGCCAAGCCTACACCTGATGGCTGCTGTTTCAAACCTCATTTCTTCTTGGCCTCCAATAACAAACTTGGAATCAGCCAGTTTTCAATCAGTCTTGTTGCATTGTTTACCAGTTTATGAGCCTTTATGCTTATATCAAAAATATTATAGAATGAACACCATAAAAAGTCACAAATCTGGTCAGTTTCTTCTGTTTTATACAGATTTCAAAAAATGTTGCAAAAGTTGCCAACCACTGGACATAGTTGGTAGCAGAAAATAGCTCCAACTCTGAAATAACCACCTACTCACCTGAGTAGCTGGTACCTCTTCCCTGCCTCCTCCCTTACCCCTTCTTCCCATCTTCTATTCTTCCATCTATTCACCCTCTCTTCTTGTCTCTCTTGTCTGACAACTTTTCTTAAGTTTCTGATAGTATAACAGGAACACACACTATGAATATATCCCCTGAATTATAGTTCAAACATACTTGCAATGGGTGGTGCAGTAGTGTGATGGCTCACATTAGCAACAGAACTGACTTTATCCTTAGACAAGCTGCCCAGTGCTGAGCAGAGCGGTCAGAGTGGCACCAAACTTTGCCTACTATAGTTTTCAGTTACATTTTCCAGCATGGGGTTGATGCACTGCAACGTCAGAGAAGGATTGGTACTTGTGATGCAAGTTCATTCCTCTTTGCTACCAAGACACCTATGCAAAGGGTTTCTTTAATTAGATCTTTTACTCTATTAACATTCTCTAGTCTGACTTTCTTCTTCAGTACCAGCTGACCTCTACGTTAGCTCCTCTCTCACCCTGCTCTGATTGTCACAGAGGTAGCTCCCACTTTGGACTATGAGTGCGTTCAGGCCAGGGACTTCATTTATTTACTGTTTCAGATCATACACTTCCAAGCAGGTAGCAGAATTCCTGTCATAGAGCAGGTGCTCAAACTGGTGTTTGAATTTGTTGGAAAGTGAATTTCCAATGGTACTACCAGTGATTTAAAGAGGTAAGCACTTACTGAGAAAGTATGCTGTTCCAACATAGGTGAGAAACACTGAGGTAAAGACCACCTTATTTATTGAGCTCATACTATGTTCTATGCACTAGATTTAATGCTATATAGCATAAATAAGAGTGGATTCATTTTTATTTAACTGAACTCCAAAAGATAAAATGCATAACAAAAAGCCAACAAATACATAAGGGCAAGGAAAGGAAACCAAGAGAATAAAGAAATACAAACTGATTGGATTTGGGTATTTTATACTCCGAAGTCTTTTTTGATATTTCAACTAAAATATGAATGAGATGGAGTCAAATGCACAGTAATAGATAATAAGCTAGGCGGCAAGGGCAGTGAGAAACCATAGGTAGCAACTTGGACTGCTTGCATATAGAAAGGAGGCTACTGAGCATGCAGCCCCATGAGTGAGAGACAGAGTTGGTATCATAGGTGGTATGAAATTAAATAGCATTCTAAAATCCCAAATTTGTACTAGGCTTTCACTGTAGGAACAATGGAAATGTAAAACAACTGAATATTTGGCAGTTATACAATAGAAGAGTCTACTTGGGTAATTTCTGCAGCTCTGTGTTGTTGGGGGACTATTATTTTAAGGTGTGTTACTTTTGTTTATGCTGCATTTGTTTAACTCTCTGGTGCTGTGATACATCTAAAACACCCAATGGTCTAATAAAAAACTGAATAGCCAATAGCAAGGCAGGAGAAAGTATAGGCTGGGTTGGCAGGCAGAAAGAATTAATAGGAGAAATCTGGGAAGAGAAAAAGAAGTAGTCAGAGGAGGAAGACCCAGGAACCAGCCATCCAGCTATACCACAAGCCATGGAGTAAGAAGCAAAGAAAGATATACAGAAATAGAAAAAGGTAAAAGCCCAGAAGCAAAACATAGATGGGGTTAATTTAAGTTAAGGAAAGCTGGCTAGAAATAAGCCAAGCTCAAGCTGGGCATTCATAATTAAGAATATGCCTCCCAATGTGGTTTATCTGGGAGCTGGGTGGCAGACCCCCAAAAGAGTAAAAACAAACAACAACACAATGTAATTCAAATGTTCCCTATTACCCCATTTATTCCCTATTTATCCTCAGGGAGGCACAGCATAGCATTAGAAGTAAAGAGGTACCAGTTTTAGTCACACTCGTTGTTTCACTTTGGACAGGTTACATAACTTCTCTTTGTTTCAATCTATTTATTTCTATAATGGCTATAATTAGAACACGTGAGAGTGTGATTTAGGATATAGTGAGGACTAAAGACAGTATCTGGCGTATAGTAGGCTCTTAATGTAATATTTGTTCTCATTTTAATGATCATGAAAATCTGCATGTCAATTCCATGTTAAGTGCTTGAAATACATTGTCAAAAGGATAGTTCTGCTCAGAAGACACATGACATCAATAGAGTAAGTGCTTTGGTAGGACAAGGTCCAGATCTTGAAATATTTACCTTCAAATGTAGAAAAATGCAGATATTAAAGCAAATTGTTTACTACAAAAAGTTTTGCATCTGTTTGTTTTCCGTAAGCTTACAAAGCAACACAAAATTTCTCATTAAAATTAAAGGGATTCTTCAGATGGTTTTCATGAAAGCTTGAAGAAGTCATGTGCCTAGAATTATTTCACCATTTTGGAGTCCTATCTTCCCTTTTCAGGGTGCTGCCAATTTAATGGTTTGCAACTCAAGCAAAACACAGGTAATAAATTCTTTGTAGGAGAGAAAGCTGTGGTAAATTCCACAGAAATCAAAGAAGGAACACCATTTTATGTTTTCTTGTTGAGGTTTAGCCCAATGTAAACAGCCTTCTAAGATTTAATACCTTGACATACTCCTGCTATTATTTGTTTCCATATGTCTTTCCTAGTGACCTCATGTATTGTGATGATCTGAGCATTATGCATTTATAGAGAATAAAGGGAAATGTCTGATTTAGTGTACATATTGTATTGATCAGAAGTTTGGGTCTATTCATCTTTCCTAGCTAACCTCAGTGGGGGCCGTACCATAATAAGGAGATTGTAAATTTCACTCTGTTTTATGTATAAGAAGCAGGTTCCAAAGCTGAACAGAAATCAGATGTTCCTTTAATAATTTCTATGATGACTAGCTTTTTGAAAAATTAATAATTATATTTTAATTTACACTTATGTTTTTAAGCATATTTTTGAGACAGGGTCTCATATACCTTAAGTAGGACTTGAACTCTCTGTAGAGTCAAGAATGATTTTGAACTCCTCTCTTCTTGGTTCTATCTCCGCTGTGCTGGAATTACAGAGGCACACCACCATTCATGGCTTGTTACTACAAATTTTAATTTTTCCAGTTGGATTTTTCCAATACAAAATAAAACTTTGACTGTGTTTTAGATCTAGTCTGTATAAGAACAAAAATATTTATGGAAAATAATATGTCCAGAGGTCAAAGAAACAAATGCTTTCCCATGGTTCATAACAATGTGTGCCAATAGATTAGCAAAACATGTGCCTGGAACACTGTGAATATGCAGTTGGGTTACAAAGCAAATCCCTGATACATATGATAGCCAGAACTGTCCATTGCCCTGGTGCAAACTCCAAGCCATGCATTCTTTATATATGTGTGCAGTGAACTTTGTGGCAGAAAGTATTGCCTAGAAAACCGCAATTTATAATAGTCATTTGGATTTTGCTTAAAAACAGAAATTCAAAAAGTGCTGTAAAATTAACTAAGGTGTCAATTTATACCCAAACTAATTATCTGTAAAGTAACTAATGTCTCTCTAATGTAAATGTCATATGCGATAGTCAATTCTGATATTTACGAGAACAAATTAATAGTTTAATTATAAGAATTTGATAGAATGAGAATGACTTTAAATAATGATTTGAGTAATAAAATCTATTTTTAATTGTGATATTAGAATTTACAAACCCTGAAAAATGTATCTGTAAGAAAAATGCACCGTTTTCTGTAATTACCTTGAAAGGCTATTCTATTAGTGCTCGTGGGTAGGCAGGATGCATTTAGTCTACTGAGCTTAAGCAAGGCCTGATGTTTTTGGAAGCTGGGGATTTTCATTAATCCTTCATGGTTTTAAAAAATCCCTTTGTGCCATCTGCAAGTGCACAAATTACCACTTAAAATATCAGTAACAATAACAAGGGTATATCGTTTCATGCTTTGAAAACCATGTTTCAGAAAACATTACATTAGATGAGACAAGGATGAAAGGCAATCTCGGAGACAGTGCAACTGGGTGGATGTATCTTGATTTCAAAGAATTGTGATATCTTCCTCAGAGACTAGTATTCTCATTCCATTAATGAAAACAAACAAAATCTGAGATGAAGGCAGTCTGTTTCCCAGTCTAATTAAAGGGATGTTTGATTTTAATGCTTCATTGAATTTACTTTGTCTCTACTCAAACATGCAGTCATAGAAAATGAGCTGCAGGCCATGCTGCCGTTTCCAGCTTTTCTCTTCCAACACTTCAGCGAACACATTGCAGAACATTTATTTTTGCTTGTGAAGTTGTAAGGCTAAGTACCTTACTTTTCTAGGCAAAAGTGATATATAATTTAAAAATACCATGAAAATGGGGGGAATTATACTGAGACTAGATTGCATGTATATAATGAATTGAGTTATATTCATTTTTATGTCATAAAACACCAACACAAGACACAAAAGATACTGGCATTTTAGAGTTTTTTTCATGAATAATGATTTCAATAAAGGTATTTTATTAATTAACCTTGATTTCCATTCATTTTGCACTATGTAATTGAAGGCATTTGGAGGGATATAAAGGGATTCTTTATTTAATGTTCCTGTATTTACCTGATTTAGAACCCATGAAACAACACATTTTAGGTACAGAATCCTGGGCTTATCCTTGAACCTCACAGGAGAGTGGCATGGAGGTGCTGCTGGGGTTGGGAGCAGGCAGCTAAACAGAGTCGGGAACTACTCTACGACTTCCTAGGCTCTGCTGGTGGTGTCCCAAGCTTGGTAATTTACCCTTACTTTATTTCACTAACAATTTGTCTATGAGAAGCATTTTAAAAAATAATATGGAGGTATCTAAGTATTAGTCAACATTGTCTTCAAATGAATAATATTATATCGATTTAATATCTATTTAACACCCAATAATCAATTTACTTTAAGGAAATAAGAATGAAAGCATGTCAGCAGAAATAAAGGAAAAGAGAATTCCGTAAGAGACATTGTGAACAACAGAAAAGGAAAATGTATGCATAAGCAGAAAAGGAAAATGTATGCACAACATAGACAAAAGCAGATTTTTATACCTCAGGAGGATCGTGCTTGTAACTCTCTACTCAACTAATCCATGGTTTTAACATCTGCAGTTTACAGTAGACTACAGGAAGGCATTTGTAGTTCTGCAGTCCTCTACTTTCGATATCCATCCCCAATTCTGAGGGTGTCACTTTCAACCAGTCTACCTTGGCTAATGTTTGCTCATTTGGAACAAGACAGCCAACAATCTCCAAACAAGTCCCTTTGACTCTGACCTAGCTGATCTGATACTTTTTGATCCTGTTCCACAACTTCAACAACCTTTCAAATGATTGAAAATGAAGTGGCTCATAAAGTCAAAGTGGTCCCCCCTTTCTTCTCCCAGTGAACCCTGTCTGCCCTCATTTCTTCATCTGACTTGCTGTGTTTACTCTTTTCTTTATTATCTGATTCCTCCCAAAGGATTTGATAGTTCACTAATGGCAGGTTACATGTGTGCCTCTGTGTGTGTTCTGATGTGATTCCTGGCTTCTGAAAGCCTAATAATCACATTACAAATGTCAAATAATTTTACAACAGAAGTGAAAAATGCAGATTAAACACAGGAGATAGTAGCAAAGAGTGTATCTACAATATAACCAAATACTTCAGGTACACCATATACAGACTTGTAACATGATATTCATTTAGGCCTTAGAATTTTTACTTTAAATTATATCAATTAAAATTGCTATGTCCTTGAGTGTAGGAAGTGAATGGTGTCTAGAATTGTAATTTTACCTGAGTTTAAAGAGCTTTTATTTTGTCTAAATGTGAAGGAAAGTTGAGAGGAGCTACGTCTCCCATCACTTTTATACTTGGACTCAGAGTTTACACTTAACACTATCTCTTTGGAACTTATTACAACCATTACACGCAGCAGAAAATATACACTATATTTTGATTTTCTTCCTTCTGTGTAATCCTTTGGTTCAGAAAAATATTTGACTTCTTTAGGTCATGACTGAACTATTTAGAAAAAAAGACCAAATCAATGTGTGTTTGCACTAATATACTAAAGACTTTCAAGACAACTAGCCCATCTCCTGTGTAATAGCTGCCAGGATTATGTGACTCCTTCACTTCATTTTTGGTGAGAGTTCCTTTGCAAGATAAATACTTGAAAAACCAGTGCTTTGTTTCTTTTGTAGTCCAGAATGTACAAACAGGTGCACTGACAAATGGTATGATTATATTTGAGCCTAATTACCAAGGAAAGGCTGACATTAACCCAACTCCAAATCAGTGGCTATATATAGAATTACTTGGGCCATAGTATTGTGAATATATGACATATGTTAAAACTTCAGTTATTAATAAGTTATAATATGAAATTATCCTATCAAATAACTTTGTAGACTATTTCTTATGTTTAATTACAATAGCAATGAACAGATTGAATAAGATCAATTTTATCTTTCCTCATCTTCTCCAAAGGTTGAGCACATATTTATGGCAGATCCATAAATGTTGATACAAAAATGACAAAGTTTAATTTTAATACAAAATTCTCTTATACCTGATCACATCCTGTGCACATTTATAAACACAGAAAACACTTGTTGTTTATGAAGAACCTCTAATTAACCTCTGAAGGTAATGTGATACTGAAGGTGAATTCTTGGCCTCCACAAACTCATCAAATGTTGAATAGAGAATAATTTTCTGTGGCAATGAGTTCATGTTCATGATAAGGAGAAACAAATGGCAAAGCACTAGGAACTCAAGTACATTAGTTCCAACTTGATTTTTTAGTTTCTAATTAGCATGTTTTGGTCACAGCATATTTAGATTAAAGTTGCCTCACATTTTCATTATAAGATATTGGTATCATTCCTACATAAATTACTGAAAAGCTTATAAAATCTTACAGGATTAAACATTGAGCCTCCATCTAAGGTCAATTGCAGAAATATAAGCGTTGAAAACCTAAAAATGAAGTGTCAGCAACATGATCACTAGTTAGGATCCAGGGACAAAGACATGATTAGAAGGAAAAGGACCAATGAGTTAAGTAATCAGTGAAATTAAGAAAAAATAACCTGTTTTTGATTGTTTATTTTGTTTTGGAGGCAGGTTTTCTCCATGTAGCTCTGGTGCCTTTCCTGGAACTCACTCTGTAGCCCAGGCTGGCCTCAAACTCAGAGATCTACCTGCCTCTGCCTCCCGAGTGCTGGGATTAAAGGCTTACTCCACCACCACCTGGCTAAGAAAAAAAAAATCTTACAAAAACTAGTCTTCCATGGGAAGATAATTAGTCTATGGGAATGTTTTACAATTTTAGTTCCTCTAACAGCAGTCTGGAGATAGTCAGAATTGGCTGGTTAACTATGTGTCTTTCCCTGAAAATAATTCCTTGAAAAAAGAGACTCCAAATCAATTTTTATGGCCCTGTTTTATATGATGAGATTTATATAGTCATGAGAAGAAAACAGGATTGTATCAGAATTTTGGAAACAAAATAAACAATGTTTTTTGAATAGTTATATATTTCTTCTTCTGATGTGGCTACTTGTGATTGCTTTTCAGGTCCATCTCTTGAGAGGGGATTTACTCTTTCTCTGACTTGCTCCAGGATAAACAAGATCCCCACTAGCAGAGCACTGAGAGGAAGGTTATATTTTCTTGTTTATGTTAGGTCTTTAAGTATAAAGTATTAGCTTTTCTACAAACAACCTCAAAAGCTCAATTACATGATTTCACTTGTTCAAAATGTAATTTATTGCTAATGGAATCACAGAAGTGTTTTCGCAGTGTATGGAGTACAGAGCCGAGTAAGGCAAATTGCTAGTGAAGAGGAATTATTGATTCTCCTGTTACAATTGGTGCTTTTCAGCTTTGATACATGGCATTGTATTTCTATTGTAACAATAATTTCTATTTAAGCCTCAAGTCTTCTGTGCTACCTTCCTTAGGCAGTGGTGTTTTAACCAGTTCTGACATTTTGCAAGAATTCTGTTGTTCTCTTAAGAACCTTGAATAAATGTTGTGAGATCTGGGATTGAGAAGTTAGGAAGGCACCAGTAACTGTTTACTCAACTTCGGCCAGACTTTTCATCTTGTCCATTGTTTTCGTCTGAATATGTAGGACACTAAACAGATGTTGGGAGTTCCATCTTAGCCTTAAAACCTCTGAGATAATGAAATTAATTTCATATCTTTGAACTTCATAAATAATTTTCTTTATAAAATTTAATACTAAGTACATAATTGTTTTCAGCCAACTTAGTTGATTTACTGTAGCAAAGCTATCAAATGAATGTGTTAGGACAGAAGTACTTTTTTTGTTCTCTGATAATATGTTGTGCTTCCATTGAATATGAGTCTCTTGTAGCTAGAAGTTACAGATGGGTTCTTTGTACATTAATTCTTCCTCATAAGATAGAAAGTCATGCAGGTCAAGGAAGTAAAGCACTCTTCTACACCCCTTTCATTTCCATTTCCATAGGTCTAAACAGTGGCCATTTTTTAAGGAATGCTCTTGGTGTCTAATTGACTTCCTTCCAAGAGTTCATGAAGTGGTTGCTGTTACATGATTTTATGACTGAGAAAAAATGAAACTTAGAGAGAGAATCGCCTGCTAGGTTTGAAGTCACTGGAAAGAGGTAAAGTTCTGACACTGCCTGGATCTGTGTGATACTGAAGCTAAGATCCTGCTTCTCTGGTGAGCTCTGACATCCAGTACAGTCAAGCACCACCTATTGAAGCAAATCTAAAATGTCCTTTCTTCTGGAAACAATGTTTATAAAATCTTCCCCAAATGCAACTATTTTGTTTTAGGACTAGAAGAGAAGCAAGGAAAAGCCATTAGATGGCTTGTTTTAAACCTGAGCTTTATCAACCTTGCAAGTGAGGATCTCATACTGAAATGTTAAATGTAATTATTTATGCAGCATGAAATCATTTATATTCTTGCATCTGAAATCTCTCAGTGGTATAAAACTTGTAACCATAATTATTATTATTTAGTATTACTGGTATCTAAAGCACAAAAATGCTTTGAAGGATAGAAATTCTTACCTTTTTTGGTTGGTTCTACTAACATATGACAAATCAGAAAAATTCTTTGTAATTGTTTCAAAACCAACATGTTACTATTTTGCAAATGTCTTAATTTTGTGTCTTAACATTGAAGAGTTACACTGACTATTCTGAGGGGAAATGTCTCCATTTGTGTAGGGAGGGAAAGATTGAAATTTTAAAGCAGGTTCCTTAGGTCCTTCAGTATTTTGTTTTTAATAATTTGAAATGTCATGATGAACAACTGCATTTATGCTAGTCATATTAATATAGGTCTATGCTAAGCAGTGGAAAAGTCTGGAACTTTGGATTACAAAAATGTCTGATGTAGGTCTGTTTAGAGCAGTATTTGGCATAGGCACACATTGATGATTTTTTTGAAAATAATGTTTAGCATAATGCTAACTATATGGGATAGCTTTATGTCAATTTGACACAAGTCATCTGAGAGGAGAGAAATTCAATTGAGAAAATACCTCCATAAGATCAAGCTGCAGCAATCTTATAGGATATTTTTTAAATCAGTGATTGAAGTGAGAGAGCCTAGTCCATTTTGGGTGATACCACCAATGGGCTGGTGGTTCTGGGTTCTATAAGAAAGTAGTCGGAGCAAGTCAGTAAGCAGCACCCCTCTATAGCCTCTGCATCAGCTCCTGCCTATGGGTTCCTGCTTTGTTTGAGGACACTTGTCCTGAATTCCTTCAACAATGATCAGTGATGTGGAAGTATAAGCCAAATAAATCCTTTCCTCTCCAACTTGCTTTTGGTCATGGGCTTTCATCTTAACAATAATAATCATAATTAAAACATTAACATTTTAGGTTGTAGGTGTAGTTTATACATATTTAGAATAATACTTGGTTATTATAGCTACCCTGAACATTAGCTAGCATAGTTATAAAATAATAATAGAAGATAGCAGAGCCAGGACTAGTATTCATTGATCCCAAACACAAACTTTGTGTTCTTCCTTTTTTACTAGACTATACTATCAGTAGTAACTTTATATGAAATTTTAATAAGTTATTTGATATTTAAGTAGATGCATTTTGTGTAATTTACACTAAATCAATTAACAAAAGTAAATTCAAATATCATGATGCCTAAGCTGTTTAGTGACTGGTGTTAAGGAAATGGCAGGTAACTGTTACATCTGTAAACATTTCCTATGTACTTCATAAAGGGTGTGTAATTTTATTTTATTCTTTAAAAAAGGCTAATATCATGAAATCTAAATAAGGAAGCAGTATATAATACTGAAGAAGAAGGTAAAGTTTCTAGAATAGACTTACTAATATAAAAGGCGAGTTATTGTGTGATACTATACATAGAAAATAAAGTTTGTCTTTAGCAATTTCAGCATATTTTTATTTTGATAAATTGCACCCTGTCATGTTTTTCTCTGCTGCTAAGTCTCATAAAATACTCATACATATACATCCAAAGCTCTCTTAGGAACCCTTAGGGAATGCCCTCCAGGGTTTTGAAAGACCAAAGAGTCCCACTTGTTACTTGAATACTGCTTTCTTAGACTGCTGAGATTTTGAATTAAGGAGACCCTAAGATAACTTTCAAAGACTCTGTCTTTACATTCCTCTCTATTAGAGTTCTGAGTCATATGGAAGACATGACTAAAGATAAAATCTCTAAAAGCCACTGTTAAAGAGAGAGTGAACCATGCATAATACCTAGCTATTGGTTTTCTTCTCAAAAATGTAGCTGGACTACATTTCCCCAAATTGCTCTTAGTTAGAAGTAAGATTGGTGCATTGACTGAGTGGCAAGTATACACAAATGGAATCATACACCATTCAAACCTGGTGCTTATGTCTTATGCGTATGTCATGGGTCCTTTATCTTTTCCTCTTTCCTGCCTGTACTTTTCTCTTCTTTCTTTTCTTCTTCCCCCAGAAGAAGGTGAGCCCCTAAGGCTTTGTATAAGTTTGTGTCTGGGTAGGTAACAGTTAACATCTTGGTTTTTCAATGGTAATATTTAAGAAATGTTTGTTGTATTAATCTAGCAAAATTTGGGTGTAGGTTATAATAACAGTAATCCTGCTCTAATGACTTTGTAATCTCACCAGGGCAAAAGAATTCATCTCAAAGTTAATTTATTACTTTTTCACTATGTTATAATTCTAGATAATAAATAAAATGTATTTCATTCTAATATTTCCTTCAACCACCTACAAATCATCTTTACATAATTAAGAGACAAAGATTCCTGTTCTGCTCAGTGTGTTACAGAGTACAAAAAAAAAATGAAGTACTATATATAGTTCATGAGCTTGTTTGTGCTGATTGTCAATTTGACAGAATCTAGAATCACCTGGGTGATGGGCGTCTGTGCATGTCTATAGGGGATTATCTTGAATAGGTTAATTGAGGTGAAAACAACTGTCCATGTAGGTGGCATTATTCTCTGGGTTGGTTCTGTACTTGGTAAAATGAAGAAAGTGAGATGAGCATGTATTTAATGCTCTTTCCTTTCTGAGTGTGGATGTAATGTTATCAGCTGCTTCAAGCTTCTACCACAATATTTTCCTTGACATGATGAAGTACTATGAGCTAAAATAAACCCTTTCTTCTTTAAGTTGCTTTTTTTCCCAGATTTTTTAATCACATGAATAGGAAATAAAACTTAGAACTAAGTACCAAAAAGTGGGACAACTGCTGTGATAAAACGGACTCCATGGCGGTAGATGTGGACCTTTTGAAAAATAATGGGAAGGGATTGGGTTGAGAAAGCATAGTGGTTGGTGATCAAGACCAAAATTCATTGTATGTACTTGTATGAAATTGTCAAAAATATAAATAATTAACCAAAGAATAAATAAATCAGTGGTCATGAATTTTAACTAAATAATCAGGCATTTTTCTGTACTTGGTAATAATTGTTTAAACTGACTATTTTACTTGAACATTCTCTTATAATGTTGACTGTACATTTTAAACAGCACTACTAGTGCCTGTGGCTTCTAGTAGAAGAAGAAATGGCAGCATTTAGCTGAAGGTACACTCACAGGCACCGAGGGGGTTCAGAGTTGCTGACTCCTGTGACAGAATTGATACTCTGTTAGTGTCTATGTTCTAAGTGGTTTTGTGTGCCCTTTCTGTCCATGATGTCTTCTATCAGGTCTCAACTTTGCTTTTCTTTATTTTGATGTTGACCTGCAATGTTGACCCACATGGAGCTACATTATTGGTGTCCTTAATTCTAATTTCCCCAAGTCCTAGGACAAGAAGAGGGAAGACGTGCTTGCCAAGGGCAGCTATAACTTTTCAAGCTAGGCAGGGCTTCTGTTAACATGCCCTTCATCTTTTTCTTCATCTGCTTTTCACCATGGGCTCCATTCCATCACTACTTCATGGGTTGGATCACTTCCTCTCCTTTTTTTTTAACCTTTGAATGAGCTGCTTATTAAATTCTCCTCAATTTCACAATATAGCACACTGTTTTCTTTGCCTGTGAGATCTACCAGGTTAGTCATCTCATTTGATGTTTATAGCTACTTTAAAAAAATATTTGCTCCATTTTATAGTGGAAATTTTGATACATAGAGAAAACATCACAAAGCAAACAGTTAAAAACTAGCAATTTTGACTCTTTTTATAGTTTTGTCCATATAAAGCCTGTCTTTACCATATACGTTTAACCACTATAGGCATATTATACTGAATAAATATTAAACTCCTTTTTTACATATTTATACTTACAAGCAATGATCAGGAATTAAAATGGAGTTCTTTTAAGTGAGATCCATTGGTGCAAATCATTTATGGTAATAAAGATGTGGATCACAGTGATGTTTAAAAGAGTGAATGTTTGATAATGGCATAATTATCAACCACAGGAGATCATCACAACATGCATCTCTTCAAACATGTTAAATATTGAAAGTTCACTATACCAGGAATTCATCTTCATTGTACGTGATGGGAATAAAATCTGTCAAATAATTTGATCATAAATTGTGAATGAACCATTGACCTATTCACCCGCAAGGGGATAATTCTGCTACTCTTTTTCATGGAAATTATCATGGCTTGAATAGCAACATATTCAACCTCAAAAAGTACTCACTGAGATAGTTATACCAAAAGACATGAAGTAAAAAAAAAAATGGAATATGTTAATACCCATTTGGTTAAGTTTCTTTGAATGAGAAGTGCTGTGGAATGGTCTGTATGTCAAATCTGTTGCTCTGATTGGTCAATAAATAAAACACTGATTGGCCAGTGGCCAGGCAGGAAATATAGGCGGGACTATCAGAGAGGAAAATTATGAGAACAGGAAGGGAAAGGGAGACTGCCAGCCACTGCCATGATAAACAGCATGTGAAGATGCCGGTAAGCTACGAGCCACGTGGCAAGGTACAGATTTATAGAAATAGATTAATTTAAGCTATGAGAACAGTTAGCAAGAAGCCTGTCATGGCCATACAGTTTGTAAGCAATATAAGTCTCTGTGTTTACTTGGTTGGGTCTGAGTGGCTGTGTGACTGGCGGGTGACAAAGATTTGTCCAGACTGTGGGCAAGGCAGGAAAACTCTAGCTACACAAAGTATATGAGCAACAACTTTAAACTGGTTCCACTGGTAACACATTCTTCTAAGTTGTGGAGTCTACAAATTTTCTTGCTACTAATTTGGTAATGTTACTGTAAATTTCTTAACCTTTCTGAATATCTTTTTGTGTGTGTGTGGAGGGAGGGGGCGGGGGGGGGGCGTTGAGACAGGGTTTCTCTGTGTAGTTTTGATGCCTGTCCTGGATCTCACTCTGTAGACCAGGCTGGCCTCAAACTCACAGAGATCCACCTGGCTCTGCCTCTTGAGTGCTGGGATTAAAGGCATGCACCACCACCACCCAGCCCTTTCTGAATATCTTTAATGTGACAAACTTCTCAAAGAGTAGACTAGTGCACTTAGATTAGGGCATGATATGTTTTTGCCCCTGTGTATCCTTGCTGCAGGTGGACTGTAACATAGCATCAGCTAAGCCCACATGGATCAGCTACCACGCACATGTGGATATTCAGGTTTATTCAGACTCAATTTTTTAAATAATATTTTCTAATTTGTCTTAAAATTTACAGAATTTTGAATTCTTAAACTCACATTATAACATGCATATTTAATTACTGCCCAACTATTATGCTAAACTGTTAAAATCATGTGTGATAACATATCCTTCCAATGGGGGGCAATCCTTACTTTCTGTCACTTGGTGCTATGGATTTCAAATTGGTGCTCTAGTCCAGGGGTTCTCAATCTGTGGGTTATGACTCCTTTGGAAAACTATCTCCAAAAATATTTACATTGCAATTCATAACAGCAGCACAATTATAGTTATCAAGTAACAACAAAAAATAATTTTATGCTTGAGTGTCCATAAAACATGAAGAACTGTATTACAGAGTCACAACATTATGAAGCTTGGAAACCACTGCTCTAGTCAGAGTTCAACTTCTCTAGTATTTACAGGAATATGAAAACTGGAGAATCATAAACAATGTTACTCATCAACTGGCAACAATATTCATTTGAGTAAGCCCTGAGTTCTGGATCTGTAATTTGATAGTAAAATCTTTATGGTGAATGACCATTGTTTATACATGTTATGCATCAGTCACTGATGTACTATTGATTGATCATTCCCACCATCTAGGGCCAGTGTTGGCCAACTATAACCTAGACATTAAATTCAACCCATAGTAAGATGTTTCATTCTCATGCCAGCAAGCTGAGTGTTGTGGTTTGAAGGAGAATGGCCCCATATGCTCATATGTTTGTCTGCATTTGGTGGAACTGTTTGGGAAGGATTAGGAGCCTTGTTAGAGGAGATGTATCCCTGGGAACAGGTTACAAATGAATCATGCCACACCCAGTCCTAACTCTGTCAGGGCTGTCTGTCTCTGTCTCAGTTCTTCCTTTGCTCCACCATCATGGATTCTCTGAAACCAAGAGCTAATTAGATGCTTTTTTTTTATAAGCTCTCTTGGTTATGCTGTGTTATCAGAGCAATAAAATGTAACTAAGGTATTAAGAATATCTTTTCATACACATATCTTTTTTAAAATAAGTAAATTGGATTATTAATTGAAATTTTCAAAAAAATATCAACTTATTAACTAGTAACATGTTAATGGCCCCTTCTTGCCTCATTTCTACATCTGCATGCTACATAATTAGTTTCATGGTTTTAAAATAGTAAATATTTCCTAAAAAATTAACAGATCATTCATCTGGACAGAATTTTATGAAATATGTTTAGAAAATTTCATAATATGAAAATACTGTGATGGTCATAATATGCAAAGAATAAGATGCAAAGTTATTTATATATCTCTTAAGGAAGTTAAGCCATCTGACTCCCCACAAAATCATAGACTAATTAAAAAAAAAAAACCCAGTACCAGATACAAGAAACCTTCCTTTGGAATTTTTGGTCAGAGTAGTCATTGATTCCCTATACAATATAGATTATAGATGTAGCCCTTGGTTGCCTCTCAGGTGTTGAGGGTGGGTTGTTATTGCTGAAGACACCACATTTTGAGCTGAATATAACCTGAAAGCCTCTTTCCTGAAATCTACTGTCCATAGTTCCAGAAAATATCATGCAAGATGCCAAGGGAAAGAACCAATTAAACAGTCCTATCCAGCTGCAATAGCTATAAAACATGATTAACAGCATAGTAAGATATGCATAAAAGCAAAATAAATGACATTCACATGCCAGTGGCAACTAGCAGTTGTCTAACTGAACACGAGCCCCACTAAATACATATGAAATCATGGCTGGTACTGGAAATCTAATCAGCTTTGCAGAGGTAGTGAGGTTATGGACCTTAGAAAGGAATCCACTGCTACAAATTTGCTAGTTCACAGTATTTCCTTACTATATTCTAAATCTAACCCTTACACCCAAAGATACCTGTAGCTACCATCCCCATCAAAGAAGCCTCTATGAACAGAAAACGGGCATCATTATTACAGTAACCCACAACAAGAGGTAATGTAGAGCTCTGCAGACCATGGAGAGCTCTGTCCCATCTACATCCCAGCTCCTGAATCTATGCTCAAGAACATGGCAGAAAAGGAGCAGGGAGACTGTAATAGCCAGAATACCAGGAATCCTGCTGTGAAACAATGTCTGCTAAATATGGTCACACAAACAAGACCAACCAATATAAATGGACACATTCACATGGAAGGTGGAAATTTTTGAGGAGTCTCAACCCCAGACACAAAACTATAGGCAACTAATGATTGTTGGGACAAGGAAGTTTTAGCCCCTTCCAAGGATGAGCCACCTTGTTAGTTGTCTAACACAGAGTGGTCAACCCTGAACCCATATACATAACACAACAAAAGCATTCAGCAAGTTGTATTTATGTATATTTGTCCATAGACTTAAACACACACGTTTATGTAACAATCACAAAGTAAATAGTATCAACCTGAGGACTTAAGGAAGGAATTTGAAGGAGGGTAGCTGAGAGGAATTGGAGGGTAGAAGGGGAAAAGGGAAAGTTATTTAATTCTATTTCAATTTCAAACATAAAATAATTACAAGGCAAAATCTATACACACACACACACACACAAAAGCAGACTGAAAGGTCTTCTTCTCAATTGTAGGTGTCATATGGAAATGCTAAGACATTTAAAATCCAGTGGTCATGAGTGATATTTTCTTGGAAGACAGCCATGTGCATTCATTTACTTACTAGATGACTTATTTCATGCTACAATTGGAGACTTTAACAGCTGTTTACCATGAAGATCATATATCCCACAGTACCTAAAATTTGTCTTTTCTGGCTCTTTACAGAAAATGTTGTGTGCATCCCTACTGTTTTCAAAGTGTATTCCACATACCAGCAACTTCAGGAACACTGAGAAGTATCTCGCTAGAAATGTAGTCTCCTCATATTTACAGATGTAGGCATCATGGAGGAGAAGCCTTGCAGGATGCACCCTCAACTGCCTGGTGTTTTGGTTAGCTGTTGGGCAGCCAAGTTTACAAACCATGGTCAAGTGAAGGCCTGGCATTATTTCTCAATAATAGTAAGCAACAATGATGAAAATGTAAGTTAAAGCCGGGCAGTGGTGGCGCACGCCTTTAATCCCAGCACTCGGGAGGCAGAGCCAGGCGGATCTCTGTGAGTTTGAGGCCAGCCTGGACTACCAAGTGAGTCCCAGGAAAGGCGCAAAGCTACACAGAGAAACCCTGTCTCGGAAAAACCAAAAAAAAAAAAATGTAAGTTAATATCTGTATAGGAGGTCGCGATTTATTTAGCTTTTTTACTAAATTTGTAAAGACATACCAAAAAATAGAAAAGAAAATGATTATCATTAATGAGCTCTCTTTGTTGCCAGAGAAAACCTTCAGTTAGGTGGGGGAAAGGTCTATTATGCTTTAGGGGTTACTTTAATTTTAGGTTTTGAAAAATCACTTCTGAATTTCTGTGGTACTTAAAAGAGCTTATCACTACATTTATAAAGGAGAAAATGCATTGTATTCAATTATTTAGATGTGAAGTTAAAGAGACAGACCTATAATGTTATGTGAAAATAAAGTAGACTTCAACAGAAGAGAAAGAAAAAATACTGTTTCTGCTTCTTTTTGTAGAACCTACTCCTGGTGTCCAGTTATCCATACATATTTGTTACAAGCACCAATCACTCACTATTCCCAAATGGCTGATACCTCTGCATCTACTGCTGATCATGAACTGCATGATCCTAATCTGAACTGCAACTGTAGGGATAGATGAAAATGAAGGAAGACACAGTGTCTAGTCATTTAAAAATAAACCAACAATCCAACTGAACTGAGGCTATTGCTTTAAAAGGCACACTGAAGAAATCCTTTTACAAGAGTCTCTTAATGTTGCACTCCCAGGCAATGAATGGCTCAATGAGCCATTCCATTCTCATTCAGTGATATTTATTTCAGGATATTAATGAATATTTAATTTCAGTTCTATTTACCAATACAATAAAACCTGAGGTGATAAAAATAAGAAAATGATATTGTTATTAAAGCTAGCACAAAATGCTGCATTAACAAATGGTGATTGTAATTCAAGAGTGCAGTGTTAGAAGGCAGGCTAACACTGCCCAGAGACAGAGAACACATTAGACAGATTCTGTTTTTTAAAACATTTGAGGCTCCATTTTCGGTCATAAGCCATGCAAAGATGGTCTTGAAATACTTGGCATTTATAACTGGGCATCACCTATTACTCTCTGGGAGACTAATCTTGGGTGAAATCATCCCCCACACCTCCATTTGCTGTCTATCTAACAGAGACTTTGATTACATTGCCTACTTTGTAGAATCCCAGTAAAGATGATGAAAGACATAAAATCTGAACCCTTGACTTGACATATAGTGAATGCTCAAAGTGTGACAAGTGTTATATGTGGATACAGTGTGTCACTGATTTGCATGCACAGGAAGCTGTAAGGCAGTAGAGGGTGGGCAAAGACAATTCTCTCAACAGATTCAGAACCCTTGACACTCAGATGTTGCCTTTCACTGGCATTGTCTTCTCTTCTGGATAACAATCTTGTCAACTTTTTGTGGAAGGCACTTTGGAAATGTATGTATAGTACCTCCACAGGGAAAAAAAATTCACAGCTACTCATAGAAATGAATTTCTATAACACATATCTCAAGCCATCCACATTATTCAAAATAATATCAATAGGCTGTATTCTTATCCACGTGGGTTACAACTTATAGTCTTCTGAGGAGTAACGTTGTCTCTTTAAAATATTTCCTCATATTTACTAATAAAGGCATTGCCACAGCAAGCAACCTTCATACTTTGACCTGTAATGCCATGTCTGCTTCCATCTTGGGGTAAGGGACATCTGGATATTGGTAACTGTCTGTGCTTATTCTTGGTAATGATGCAACCTTGAGGTAGCTCTTAGCCTGGTCTTGATCTGCTTCCATGAACAAACATATCTACAGAAGTGTCTGAGGACATGGCTGAGTATAAAGTCAAGCTCTTTACTACATATGTAGACTCATTTTACCCATTTGTTTTGGAATACGTGCTTCTGCCCATCATCAGAATTGTTGTCATTTGAGCCTCAGCTCCATTGATGCTATCAGGTTGAAAAAATCCAGAATACCACCAGGTACATTGGAAACATAAAACTTGTCTTTCCTTATGCCTAGCCATAAGAAGTCCCATCTTGTGCTTCGTAGAGGTTTATTAGTAAGATAGCACAAGATAACTAATCTGAAGCTTCCTCACATCTCAACATATACACAGGGATGAGTGACCAAGGCTAAGTAATTTGTGCTAGACTAGATATATGGGACAATATACTAGATATAAAAAGCACAGTCATTAAAAAACCAGAGCTCCATTTCTAGTTTAACTTATATTTAAAACAAACACTGATAAGTATGCTATTAAAGTTTCTTATAGGTAACCTCTTTTAGATATAAGAATAGTTATAGTCTTTATTCCCATCACTACTTTCAGAAAATTTTAACTTTCTTGTCCTGTTACTCTGGATTTCAATTCACTCTAATCCTACAGAGTTATATTTGTTGGAGTCTGAGTCCTGTATTTGGGTATTTATTTATTTATTTATTTATTTATTTTTTTTGTGTAAATACTTCTACTCTCTTTTTAAGGTTTATTTATTTATTATGTATACAGTATTCTGCTTGTATGCCAGAAGAGGAAACCAGATCTCATTATAGATGGTTGTGAATCACCATGTGGTTGCTGGGAATTGAACTCGGGACTTTTGGAAGAGCAGTCAGTGCTCTCTTCTGAGCCAGTGTTTGGGTATTTCTAATTCTATTTTAATTTGTGCTTTCCACAGCTCACTCCAGATTTAGCAGTTCAGGTTTGGATGATGCCTCCCTATCCCAGATTCATAGGCTTCCTTCATGCCAGGAAATTGATTCTGTCACTGAATTTTATCCTGAGATCAAGAAATGTTGAGACATTTTTTAGAGTGGAAATGGATTGCTGGTATATGGCCAGGCCTGCAGGCATACATGTGAAGGGGAGGGTAAAATAACCCTCACAAAAGAGGTGGATTTGAACTTAATTCTGATGAATTTATTATGAAAGAGTTAAAATAGTCCATATGGTTTGCATGAGATAGAGTAAGGGAAAAAATTTAAAAAGCCTAATATAAACTACAAGAGTTTTTGGAAATATCTTCTGTTTTTATTTCTTTTGAGGAAACCATCTTGAAAAATTAATTTTAGAAGCTATTAGGGAATATATTTTATGTAAAATGCCTTAGTTGTTGATGAGATGGGGTTTGTTTTTCAGTTCATCAGCAAGATGACACTTTGATAAATCACAGATTGTGCAGTGCCTTAAGAGGCACATTGTGATGATTTCCCTCACAATGTGCTATCAAGAGTCAAATGAAGCGGTGTTCTAGAGCCTACCAGGGCTGGTGAGGCAATGGCGCCCACTGTGATGCTCAGAGGGCTGCTAGGCAGGCTGCCAGTTCTAAAAATTTGTTTGTTCTCTGATCCACTTCTGAGAGTAGCTTTCTATCAATCACTTGAATATGCATTTGATTTAGATTCATTGCTTATAAACTATTAATGAATCAGATGTAACATGGACAGCTAGGGCCTCTCTTCGAAAGGAAATCAGATGGGTTTCTTTTTTGTAGTTGTTGTTTTGTTTTTTCCTTTCTACCTTGTTGACTCAGGTTGAGACTTTTGTGTAACACCACTG
This sequence comes from Peromyscus leucopus, assembly GCF_004664715.2. Taxonomy (NCBI): domain Eukaryota; kingdom Metazoa; phylum Chordata; class Mammalia; order Rodentia; family Cricetidae; genus Peromyscus; species Peromyscus leucopus. Next base: position 84,262,274 of record NC_051064.1, read on the forward strand.
AGTGACAGTGAAGCTCTGGTCACTGGTATCTTGGCATCCTTGTATGCACAGGCTGATACTAACCATTTCCATCTTTAATCTTGCAACAGAGCTTTTGGCCAAATCATAGACAGCACATAAGGAAATATACCTCCCTTGGCATCATGTTTCCCTTCATGACACTCAGTTTCTCTACATCTAATATGTTTAACACAGTAGGACTTTGTCCAATGCAACTATATAAAATTTAAATTCTACCATTGCAAGTAAATTCTAAAGTAATTATTGAGTAAATTTCATTTTCAATTTGCTTTTGACTCACAAGAGGAACATTATGATGGCCACATGCTGATTCAGGCAGATTCTAGGATCTCAATGGGTGTGATTTATCCAATATCAATGGTAAAGATGAAAATGCAAATGTAGAATTTAGAACACAGTATGAAATATTCAACCAAGTTGTCACTGGATGGTTGTGAGTGAGTTCTAAGTGGTGCCAAATAGCCACTTTGATTATAATTTTCACCCTTTAAATATTGCTGTTGCACTGTGGAGATGGGTCCAAAAGAGGCTGATCTCATTTGCTCATGCTGGTTTCTTCTGGTCCTCTGGCAAGTAGGACAACACTTATTTTCAAGGCTGACCTCATCTTTTCTGGCTGCTGAGTAGACTTTGCACTTCAGTTGATGAGGGCATATGAGAAATGAACCAGATAAATTGCTTGATTAGAATCTTCATGAACCAGAACTGATGAGAGGGACACACATTTACTTGTGAATTAAGAATCAAATACATCTTTCTGGGCCCAGTACTATACATTTACATCCTCCCTACTGTGTGTGGCTTACACTAATTGCCAACCCTGGGCTATTTCATGTTTCGGAATTTTCACAACACTGTTTGATGTTAGCAGATTTACTACACTTGTTTTGCAAGTCTCATGTTCATATATAAATGGCTGTCTGGATGGGGGCCACTAATTCTCAACAAATTAGTCAATCCATTCTATCACTCAACTATTCTCTTCTCATTTGCATCAGCTTCTAGGACTAAAACAAACAAACAAACAAATAAAGTCTTTTTAAAGCAGTATATGGAATAAAAGTGGATTTTGTAGCTTGTTGACAGATAAATTTATATTTAGCTAAAATGGATAATCTTATATTCTTGGTAGTATACAAAACATAACACACAATATTACAGGTCTCTCTGCATGCATTTTTTGTGTGTATTTGTTTGAATGTATACTTTTGAGAGTGATAGACTGAGATATAGCAGTTCTCAAGTGTAAATACCTTGCAATTAAAATTTATTTAAAAAATTGTCAAAAATTTTAAATGTGAGATTTCTGTTTTTTTATATACATAAGACATTGAAATTAATGTTAACTCATATGAGGAGATGAGAATGATTTATTTACTTTACTAATATAAACAGTAATATTAGCTACACAGATAAATGTTTGTTGTTAACTTTAATAAAGTATCTATATCTTCACAAAACACTGATTAATATGAAGTACACTAATCAGGTGTCAAATTTTGAAGTTCCTGCAGTTTTCCAGAGCCAAATAGCTAACAGAATTTGATGTAGAAAACATACAAATCCAACTCCTCAGATCTCACTTTGCAATATAATTTTAGTAATCACAAAGACCTGCAAAAGCTTAACTGATCAAACTAGTGACTATCAAGGCATGTAATGTTAGTGTTCAGCCAAGTACTCAAGATTCTGACTCCCTTCCTTGCCAAAGAATATGCTGTTCTCCTCATTGACACTGAATTACGTCTCGCTCTGGCAATGCTATGTGAGATGTGATGTAAGCACTTTTGCAGAGATTTTTGCTGAGCTTAAGGTTTCTGGGTGCACTCTTCAGAAACCTGGGATCTGGTAGATGCTGATCTTATGGATCAAAAGCCTGGATTCTGGAGCAGAATTTGTGAATGAGAACTATTGTCTTCATTACAATAAACTGAGATTTTTATGCTCGGCTATTACGGTCTGCTCATGCTGTGGGAACAAAACAGCACCACGTGGCTTAAAACCACAGAACTAATTTCTCACATTTCTGAGGCTAGAAAGTTCAGGATTAAAGTCCTTAGTTTGTTTTTCAGTGGACACTTTCTGGGTCACAAATAACTGTTTCTTTTTCTATTGTCATACTGCAATATGTGAGGAAGAAAGGATATGTTCTCACTCTCTGCTCTCTCTACTTGCAAGGAAATAACCCATGAGAAAAGTACTTCACCCTGTGACCTCATGTAGCCCAAATTATCTTTCTAATGTCCTCTTCTTCAAATTTCTAGATAGATGTTGAATTTTGTGAAGACTCAAACAGCTAATGAGAAAGAGAGCATTTTTACTATGAAACAACCATATCTGGCTTTTAAGTCTGTCCTTGCTCCCTGAATCATTTCTTTTCTAATACATTGAGGGCATGACCATTTCAAGAGTCTATCCTGGTGCAGAAAAGGAGAAGAGTAAAAATCACTTCTGTTTATGTGACCAGTTTGAGTTTTGATTTTACATTACACCCTGTCTTTTTTATTATCAACATGAAGATATTTTATCAGCAGGACATTTTGGCACCATGTAAACTTAGTACATTTTGTTTAAGGAAATCTGGGTCTGGGACTGTGGCTTCATGGTAAAGCCATTGCCTACTTGAGGTTCTATTCTCAGAGCTGCAAAAATGGAGACTTGTGACACGTGCCTCTATTAGAGAACAAGGAAGACCTGGCATGCTCTGAGGTGACACAAAAGAATTTAGAAGAAGAACAAACTAATGCCCCAAGTTAGCAGGAAAGGGCACCAGCAAAGATTAGAGTGTAGGGAAGCCAGACAAAGAGCAGGGAAAAAGCCATGAAACTACTAAGATTTTTATGCAAAAATAAAACCAATGAGCTGTAAGTGGACTTGTTTAAGGGAGGGGGTCTCAAATAAAAATCACAAATGAGAGAGAAATACAAATGATAGTAAGAAAGCACAATGAATAACTATACAGAAATATAAAGAAATGAATGAACTCTAGACACGTAAAACTGCCTAGACTGGATTGTAACCAAACAATGGTGAACTGACAGATAATGAATGAGTAAGCATAAATTCTCGAGCAGTAGTGGATAGCACCTGATGACTTCACTTCAGACATTGACAGAGATCTTAAGCTTGCATTAATTTCAATGGTTCACAAACTTCTAAAGCTCAGAGTGGAGATACTAATTCAAGTTCAACTAATGGACAGACATAATTTTGATATTAAATCCACACAAAGATATCACAAGCCAAGAAAATTACTAATATCTAATAAACATAAATGCAAACGCCCTTAGCAAAATGCTAACAAACTGAATTTAAAACACATTAATAGAATCATTCACCCCAATACAGTGAGGTGAGGGTTGTCCTGAGATGAAAGAGTTGTTCAACATACACAAGTCAGTAATGAATTCAAGGATTAAATCCTACAAGCTGATCTGAAGAGATGTTTCCTTCTCCCCAAAAAATCCTGCTTCAAATATATTAGCACACTTGGTTAAAAGGTTTCAACAGGGACTGAGGAGATAGTTCAGTGGCTAAGACCAAGTACTGTTCTTGCAGAGTACATGACTTTGGGTCCCAACTCCCAGGCTGGATAACTCAACCACCTGCAACTCTACCACCAGGGTTACTCCAATGCCGCTGGGCTCTTAAGACATCTTCACTCACATGTATAATACTGCCCCCCATACACATCAGTAAAATGTTTTTTAAATGGCAATAGATTAGAATAAGAAAGAATGTAGTTCAACATTAAAGGTCATACAATACAGACAAATAGCTTGCATCACTCTGAGCACTGAAAATTTCTTAAACTTTTCCTTTGAAGCTGGGGCCAATGCAAGATGCCTACTTTTCAGTTATTTTCAGCACAGTACTGGAAGTTCTAGCCAGAGCAGTAATGGAAGAGAAAGACACAAAACAGCATTATAGTAGAGAGAAAAGAGATACAATTATCTCTGTTAATAATAAAATCTGATGTATGTAAACACCAAAGATTCTACCAAAAAGACTGTTAAAATGGTTTAATGGTTTCAGATTAATTTATTCAAAATTAGTAATGTTCCTTTATATTAGCAAGGAAGTATTTGAAAGGAAATTTTAAAAAGAGAATCCCATTCACAAAACAATGAAAAGTTAAAATGTAATATTATTAGATTTAACTAATTTGAAGCCTCCACACTAAAAGCTATAAAACACAGATGCAAGAAAAGAAAAAAAAAACTAAATATAGATAACTGCTAAATGTTCTAGCATATAAAGCTATTTACAGATTGATAAAATCCTTGCAAAGTTTCCAAAATCATTTTCACACAAATAGAAAAGAAGCCCTTAAATTAATATGGAATCACTAAGCACAATGAATGGACAGAATCAATGGTTAGAATAAACAGGGCAGGAAAACTATGAAAACATGCAGTGCTGTTATCAACTCAGGCACATTAAGCAACAGAACAGGATAGAAAGCCCAGGAATAAGACCATATGTTCATGGTCAGTTCATTCACAACAAACATGCCAAGATTGTAGAATAGGGTAAAACTATTCATTCATATGTAGCTTTGGGAAAACTAGTTACACACATGCAGAAAAATGAAACTGGACCCTTGCTTTATGCAATCAAATAGTCAACATGGGATTCATTAAGAACCAAAGTGTACCCACTATAACACTAAAGGTAATAGAAAACAGGTACATGGTGTACAACATTTATCTTGGAAATGATTTCTCTTTTTACATATATGGCTTTGAAAGTACTGCACAAATAAAATTGGGGAAATGGGTTATTTCAACCAATATAGAAACAATATATGAAACAATATTTCAAAGATTACAGATAACTGAATACAGGGACAAGTAGTAAAATGGGGGGGGGGACATTTGCAGTAGAAAATAAGTGGCTGATATCCAAAATATATGAGAAATCCAAAAGATTGAAAAGTATAACAAGCAAGCAAGCAAACAAAATCATAAATGCGGAAACTGATATGAACAGACCTTTCTCAAAGACACATATATGACTAACAAGTACAGGACAGGTACTCAGCTAACTCAAACAACAATGAGATATCATTTCCTGCCAGTGCAGCTTTTTATCAAAAAATAGTAAATGCCATTGAGGATGCACAGAAAAGAAAACTGTGTGTACTGTTGATAGGAATATAAATGAAAAACTAGTTATTTTGGATGCATATAGAAAAATTCATTTAAAAATTAAACATAGATAAGATGTGATCAAGAAAACCACCTTTCTGGGTATATACCCAAAATAAATGTAAATAGTGTATCAGAATAAAATTGCCCCTATTAGGCATAGCTGCCTTAGTCACAACAGCTGGGACATGAATAAATCTGTACTCATTACCTTTTGTTTGCAGTGATGAAACACAATGACCAAGGTACCTTGTTGAAGAGTTTATTTGGCCTCTGGTTCTAGAGGGTTAGAGTTCATAGTGGTGGACAGAAAGGAAAATGTCAGGAGCAGGAATCTGAGGGCTCACATCTTGAACCTCAAGCAGGAAGGAGAGATAGTGAACTCCAAATGGTGTGAGTTTTTAAACTCTCAAAGCACATCTCCAGTGACATACTTCCCCCAACAAGGCCACACCTTTTAAACATCCCAAATCATATCACCAAGTGGGGACCAAGCATTCATATGGACAAGACTATGGGGGACATTCTCATTCAAGTCACCACACAGGCTAAGTGTTCTTCAAAAGAAGAGCATAGTTTATCTACTTAGTGTTAAAAAAATAAGGAAACGCAGCATAAAAAGAAGGTACTCAGTCTTAAAAAAGAAGAAAACTAATTTCCATTCACTGTTCTAGATTTAAAAAAAGCCAGATCTGATGATGTCAGTGATATACCTTAACTGGAATCCCAAAGTGTTCAACTCACAGAAGCCTAATAGGATGATAGTAACCAGGGGAGAAATGGGGTGAGAGAAAGGGAAACATTGGCCAAGTGATGCAACTTCAAATAGACAAATGGTTTTTAACCTTTTTAAAGCTGCAACATTTTAATTTAGTTCTTCATATTGTGGTGACCCCTAACCATACAAATTATTTCTGTTGCTACTTCATAGCTATAATTCTGCTACTGTTATGAATCGTAATGTAAATAGCTGATATGTAGGATATCTGATATGCTACCTGCCTCTGTGAAATGGTGGTTTGACCCCAAAGGAGTCATGACTCACAGGTTGAGAACTACTTATATAGATAGAAGGAATAAATGAAATGGGATAAATGTTTGTATAGCATAGTAACTATAGTTAATAAAAATGTACTGTGTAATTCAAAATAACTAAAAGTAAGTTTCAAATATTTCAAAGAAAAAAATAATCAGAAAAGTTTTGAGTAATGTTATCAGATTGATTTAGCCATGTCAGCTTGCGTGTATACTAAACAGAAGTCATTACCAGCTATATAACAGTTTTGTTTACCACAAGTGTATAATATTATGAGATCTTTATTTAAATACTCTTAAAAACAGAGTTAGTGGGCAGAAAATATAACCACAGATCCCACATCCCATACATAAGTTACTTTATATACTGGTTCTTTTATTTTAATCATAATTAGTGGGTAAAGTGATCAGGAGATGGAAAAAAAAGACAATGTGTGGTTCTTATATGGTTCCAAGTCAAATAGCCTAGCAGTAGAGGTTTAATTTTTAAGTCTAATTTTAATTAAAATGAGAGGCTAGAGATGCAACAAAATTCAGGAAATGGAAATTGAAAAATAAAACCTAATCATGAGGTGGCATTCATTTACAGACACACTCAGGGTTCAGAATGGGAATACCAGATCCCATGATACTTCACTTTTATCTCTTTGCGATGAAGGTATAGATGTGCATTGATATCTGTGACAGAGTTATAGGTAAACTAAAATGTGTTTTAGATAAATAATTATATATACTCTCCTCTGTAAATGGTAAAGTGTGTGATGCCCTGAGTACAGAAAGTAACATTACTACAGAAGCTACACATACATATATGATTTGCTAAAATTTTCAATTTCCCTTTATTTTCACTCAATAGGCTATAGGTCGTTTCCATAAAGAAGAACCTCAGAAGGCATTGCATTGTGAATTCCATTTCCTGGAATCCTAAAAGAGCAGCAGGGTGACACAAGGACATAATACATCAAAAGGGAACATCTGAAGGCCCAGCAGCTAGCAGAAGAGTTTCACCGGGTTGATGCCCATGAGCATCTCATTCTCTAAAGCCATGGCCTAGACAATTCCCTATAGTGAGATTTTCAAAGCTTAGTTTTTACATTTGCTTTGTGTGAGATGGTATGCATAAGCCATGGTGTGTATATGATATTCACAGGACAACCCGAGGGAATCTGCTCTTTCCTACCACCATGTATGCTCTGAGTATTGAACTCAAGAAGTGGAGTTTGGTGGAAGGGCAGCTTTACCAACAGAAGTGTCTTGCTGACCTTTTAATAACTTTTTTTTCTGTATGCATTAACCAGGGATGCTAAATGTTTTTGGGAAGTGCTGCAGGATGTTCCAAAAAAGGCACAGATTGGTAATAATATATTTGTATGATTGTCAATTTTACCAACACTCTCTACAATTCCTCGGACTCCTCATTGCTTTCTATCACACAATGTATTTTCCATTCATTTCAGTTACTATTTCAAACTTTTCCAACTCTCCTCAAATGTTGAACCCATCCACCTTAAAACCTCAGCTCCACAGCATTTCTTAAAGTCATTGAAGAAAAACAGACTTTACATATTCCACACTGCAAACTGTGTATGTTTTTTCCTTCATCCTGTTTGCAAGAGGAAGACCACTTTCCATGTACAAAACTGGTTTACACTATTCTCCATCACTGTGGTTCTGGAGATGGAATACAAGCTTCAGAACAGGCTATGTAAACTATATCATGGAGTAACCTTCAGCCCTTGACAAAGTATAGAGCTGGACTTTGGGCTCACACTTTCTGAATTCCTTAAATAATGACATCACTACCACCAACCTGCTTGTGTCTTGCTTTTCTTTCTTTATAATTGGATGAGTCTCATTAGAATAATTTTAATATTAAAACCACAGAAAGTAATAGTAAGAAAGCAATAATAGCAAGATTAATACAAATTGATAATATGAATATTTAACCTTAAGTCCCTCTGGAAATATTTTTTCTTTCCCCCTACAGTCAAAATTCTTGAACATGTATATAGTTACAGTCTTGATTTTCTGTACTCACCCAATGCCAAATTTTCCTGTACCATGCCCCTAGCCTTGCTCTCACATTGGAATTAGATGCCTATACATTTCAAGACACTGACACTGTTCAGGAATGTTCCTTGAATTCTTGGAAACATTAGGATCCATTGGAATCTTCTTTCTGAGCATATGCTTCTTAGATGTCTGGAGTATAACTCTTTCCACACTTAACTCATTTTCTTCTGGGCTCTCCTTATTTTGCTTTGAATGGTTCTTTAATTTTTCTTTTTCTTTTTCTTTTTCTTTTTTTTTTTGGTTTTTCAAGACAGGGTTTCTCTGTGTAGCTTTGCACCTTTCCTGGAACTCACTTTGTAGCCCAGGCTGGCCTCGAACTCACAGAGATCCACCTGCCTCTGCCTCCCAAGTGCTGGGATTAAAGGCGTGGGCCACCACCGTCTGGCTCTTTAATTTTTCTATCTCTGTAAAATACTGGTGACTTTCAAGGTACCATTCTTTCTGTTTTACTCTAAGAATTTCATAGATGAATCCATAAAACTTTTGGTAACTGCATCTACCTTCAAAGTTCCTAGGACTGATATGATAGATGATATTGTACAAATTTATTTCCCAAGCTCAAACCCCCTTCCTGGATTTCTGTCTAAATAATTATTGACTGCTTATTTACATTTCATGTGATCATTTCACAGGTATTATGAGCTGAATACCTTAAAATGCCTGCTCATGATTTTTCTCTCACCTTCCCATACTTAATTTTTCTTTTGCATTCTCTGTCTCAGAAATACCTCCTCATCTACCCAGGCACCACTTCAGTGAGCAAATGATGAGATCACTTATGCTCGATTGCCAGATTGTTTTCTGGATATTTTTATTCATTTGTACAGCTACTACCTAAATCCAAGAAAATGCTATTATAATTCTGAATGATGGATATTTCTTCTTAAGTGGTATTTCCTTAATATTTTTCTTCTTCTAATTACTTCCCCACAGCAGACCTATTAAAGTGTGGTAATAATATGTCCCTATAAAACTCTCCAAGCCTTCCTGCTGTTCTTGTGATAAAAGTTCAGACTTCCCAGCATGACTCAGCCTCAGCATACTCACTGCTTCATCATGAAACACCATCATTGAGTCCTTCTCTAAAGATTGAGAGCATTTCCTCTAATTCTTGCAGGAAGTTCTTGTTCATCTCTACTTCTAAGCCTTTGTCTTTGTCCTCTAGATTTCTCCACAGGACTTACTTTTAGGTCTACAGAAAACCCACTGTGGATGGAGTCTTTGATTAAGTAATGTATTCTACAGAACATGACTAAAATAGTTATGCATTTCTGATGCTTTAATACCACTGTGCTTCTTTCTTCTCTGTTACATTAGTTGTATGTAGACACTAATAACAAACCCCACGGATCTGTTGCTTAAAACTGAACAAGCATGTTATATTCCAGATTCTGCCATGAGAATTCTAAACCAAACAATGTGGCTGCTTCCTTCTGGAACATGAGGGTGAGTCTCACATTTGCAATGTCTAGAAGTCACCTTCTTTTGAGTGTGGTCTCTTCTTTTTGTCTTCAAAGCTAGCACTATGGAAACCTTAATTTTTTTCTCTGCTATCTGTTTTCCCAGTCTCATCAAACATTTCAGACTGATATTTTTTACCTTTTTACCTCTGTTTCTCTTTATGAACCTCTGTGATTTCACTGGAATCACCCCAATTCCACAAGAACCTCTCGTACCTCCTTACAGCTCCACAGTTTACATTGCCATGTAAAATAATATACTTATAAGTTCTATGAATTGTGATTCAATTGTCTTAGAGAAGGGCATTATATTGCATGTCATACTTGTTTAATATTAGAGTATATAAAATCCACTTTATGCCAGGCAGTGGTGGTGCTCATCTTTAATTCCAGCACTTAGGAGGCAGAGGCAGGCAGATCACTGTGAATTGGAGGCCTACCTGGACTACAGAGCTAGTTCTAGGACAGCCAAATCTACCAATGAAACCCTTTCTTAAAAAATCAAAACAAAATCCACTTTATTCTCAGGTTCAAGAGAGATATTTAATAATATTATAATCCTGATTTTTGTTTCAGTTCATACATCTATGCATATAACAGAGTTGATACAGATACCGACACAGCAAACACATGAAACACTGAATGGGTATATTAGTAAATAATCATGAAACAAACCAACATAACTGCAAAACAGACTTTCCCTTACTTTTTTTTTCTCTTTAATTTTTGTTACAATGTCTAGTTTTATCCTGTCCTTCAATGTTAATTTAGACAAGGGTAATTACAATTCTGCCCATTTTTAGATACCAAGAAGACCTATGGAGATTTTAAATATAAGAGTTTCAATTCTATAATTTTAGTGTCTCATGTTGTAAATCTATCAAAACTATGGGTTTAACTTCTGGTTAAATTTCCTTTCTCATTCATCTTGGTCACCAGTTGAAGTCTCTTCTGTGTTGCTATTGACCTTCTTAGGAGGAGTAAGGCCATTTTGCTGAACTTTTCTATTCTGTGTGCCTCTAAAGTGGTCTGAAGGAAATACATAAGAATCCAATGTTCTTGCAGTTTTTGGCAGCACCATTAACACACCCAAGCCAATCTTCCTGTCTGTGGCAGTGGACTTTGTTAGCAAGCTTCTTGCTTGCAGAGTTCTTAGTTTTAGTTCAGACACTACACCATTATGTCTTATAAATTGTAGGATCCCAAATGCTTCCTTAGTAGTCTTCATAAAGAGACTACCCTTTGAGTGTTTTTTCTTATTTCCCTTGTAGTAGGAGAGGAATATAAAACAGCTCACTTTTACTGAGAAATACAAGGGACTGGATTCACTCCCTAATACTAAAATAAATAAATATATTAAAATTATTTATGTTAATGGATGGCTTCAGAATCACAAGATTATAGCTAGCTATTTTGAAATTGTCCCTTTAACCTAGCTCCTTACTTCGGATTATATTCTCTAGTTAATTAAATATTAGGTGCATGTGACAATGTATTAGGCCTTGTCTTTTTCAACCATTTAAATTCAGAATGAAGCTAATATCACTTTTATCATAAAAAAAGGAAACCAAAGTCTAGACATGTTAAAACATACTGAAGATTATATTGTTGGTGACTAACAGACCTGATATTTAAGACAAAAGAATCCAAATGCAGAGCTCATGTCTCTTCATGTTATATCTTTCTATCTACTTCTTTCTTGTTTTTAATCATCTCTATAGCAATGCTGTCAACTCTGTGCATTGTCTTAACACTGACATGGCTCTTGATTTTAAATTGCAATGAAAGATGTTGTCATGTTTCAGATGCTATGCAGTGGATGTGGGAGACATTGGTCAACTCAAGGATGATTATAAACAAATCAAAACCAATATGTGAACAAAAGGAGACACTAAAATATCAACTACTATTGCTAATCATATGCTAAGATTAATGCTGTAACATCACAAATATTCAGCTAATGGCTTTAGGGAAACTAATCTCCAATTATGAGCAATCATTAGTTCACGGTTATTATTGATATTAGGCCAAAGTTAATTTTTACTTAATTTTAAGCTCTTTTTCACAGGTGCTTACAGGACTGTGATCACATACTACTTGAAGCATGTTATTACTTATGAGAAAACTCTTGTAGATGATGCTATCCACTGTGTGTAGTCTACCTTCCTAAACTTCCTTTCTCCCGTCAAGAAAGTGTGTCCACAGAGTTCTTCTGTGTAGTAGACTTTGTCTTAAAATAAGGTTCTTTAGCTTTGTCTTAGGGTTTTGAGGAGAGCCTGGAAATCAGCACCTGAAGGAATAAAGATGGGTCTTGAGATGCTCAATGTAGCACCTGGATGGCTGAAGCTGTCCTCCTGCCTGTTCTATGAGTAGAGATTTCTTGTACCACAATCATTTGCATTCTTTTATGATTTGTATATGGCTCTTGATGGTAACGTGACAGAGCTGACTAGCTGCTCATCTAAACAGTCTAATTACCTGAAACATTTCTCTTAGGCTTTCGACAGTAAGAGGTTACTTAGCTGTTTTCTAGAAAGCTGAGATTGGCATATGCTGTTATATAGGCTTTCTCAGAAACACCAACTGTGTTGCCACAATTTCAATATAATCTTTAACATTTGCATATTATTTTATACCTCATATATTTTACCTTAGTTTTTTAAATTATTGCCTTTTCATATACTTCCAGCAATTTAAAATTTGAACCAGTCTTCAAATACTTAAGTGGTGTTGGAAATACAACATTAAAATACAATATCCTACTGTGTTGCATAAAGCTTTTTTATATTATATCAAAATTTTGGTAAAATAAAGTTAGATCTGCTGAAACAAATTAAATAATTTGAATGATTAAATCCTTGTGTTTCTGATCCAACTTGGATAATTCATTATTGGATTTTCCATCAAAAGCATGAATTCATTTACAACTATATGATGTTTGCATCACTTATGAGGTTTTTACATCAGAAAAATATCTAACTAAAAAAGCATAGTAATTCCAGTTTTGGGTTTCAGTTTTCTAGGAGAAAAATAAGAATACATTCACTTTAAGATAAGGTTGAACATAACTCAATCATCTCTCCAGTGTAACAATTTAAATGTTACCATTTAAAATTTTAAATTGAATTTTTAGAATTTTTAGTTTTTATTTGCTTATTTTTCTTCTGTTTATGGATTTTTGTAGGCAGGCAGCCTGAAAATTAATGTTGCCCTTTGTCTCACTGAAAAAAATCAATTTATTAAATTAGACATGTGCTCTTTCATGAAATTCTATTTATTTAGAATATACAGTTCTGTGATAAAGATAGCTATTAGGCACTATGATATATGAATACAAATAATTTTCAGTGGAAGTCAATATGACTAGAATCATACTGGTCTTAACTGAACATCACCAATTTATCTAATACACAGCTTTCTTAGCAAATCAAATAGAGCCTTGTTTCTACTTTAACTTCTGCCATCCAAAACTTTTGTGGTATTTCTGAAGTCTTACTTCACTTTATATGACTCAAAAATATCACAGATAATACATGTAAAGGTCACAGTACAAATATCGGAGTCTGCCTTTATTTCAAACCACTCTAGGTCATATTAAATTTCTCAGTTTGGGCTATGACAACCTTAAGATAACTTTTGTGTTTTCCATACTCTTTGAGTTCATTGGAAAGAAATACATGCTTCCAGATTATAGTATGTATATATTCCCTCAATTTGCCACAATATAATCAGAAACAAACATGAGATATTTCTACAAACCATTTCCAGTTTAAAAAAAAAAAAAGATTGGATAAACCTTTACTATAAAAGAAGACTTTTGAGCTGGGTGGTGGTGGAACATGCCTTTATCCCCAGCACTTGAGAGGCAGAGGCAGAGGCAGGCAGATCTCTGTGAGTTCGAGGTCAGCCTGGTCTACAGAGTTAGTTATCGAGTTCTAGGCTACACAGAGAAACTCTGTCTTGAAAAACGAGAGAGAGAGAGAGAGAGATAGAGAGAGAGAGAGAGAGAGAGAGAGAGAGAGAGAGAGAGAGAGAGAGAGAGAGAGATTTTCTCCATACACTTCACTGTAAGGCAGATCAAAACACCCCACTCTGAAATATGATGACAGAAAACCTTGCCTACCTTCCTATTTCTGCAAAATTTCAAAGCAGATTACTCATGTTTTTTGTTTGTTTGTTTGTTTTAGTTTTTTGTTTTGTTTTGTTTTTTAAGAAAAAGAAAAGGTTCACATTGTAGTCTGGTTTTTAGAATATCAGATTAGACACATTATGGTAAGTTCTGTGTAGTTAGAGGATCAGAGCCATGCCAGATCTGAAGACACCAGAACCACAACAGCACTGTTCATAGAAACACAACTTTGCAGCGAGCTTAGGCATTCATCCTTACACAGAGAGCCCTGCCTAGAACTCCTGACCATGGAGGTACTGCCCAGAGGGTGAATTTATTATTGTTTTGCAAGTCCTATCTGAGTTTTTATTTTTTTAATATTTGTTTTATTTTTTCATATGTGCCTGTGTGCTAGTGTGAGGGTACAAGAATGTGTCTGTGGGTGTCTTGGCTTGTGTGTGTTCCAAGGGACTAGAAAACATCCAGTGTTCACATCCTTTGTCTTTAAACATTGAAGCTGTATCCAGAGGGCCTAGTCAAGTCCCATGGGGGCTCCACATCCTCCAGTCCACAGTTCATTGGCTTCCACTAGTGTGGTTGGTCATCTCTGCACGTCCTCCCATCATGATCTCCATGTCCCTCACTGCAGTATCTTTCCACTCTCTCATCAATTGGATCCCAGGAGCTCAGTCTGGTGCCTGGCTGTGGATCTCTGTATCTGCCTCCATCTGTCACTGGACCAAGACTCTATGATGACAGCTAGGTTATTTGCTAGGCTGGTCACCAGAGTAGACCGGTCCAGTCACCCTCTGGACCACTGCCAGCGGACCAAGGTGGGGTCAACCTTGTGGACTCCTGAGAGCCACCCCAGCACCCTGCCTCTTCCTATTCCCATGATGTCCTCATCTATCATGGTATCTTCCTCCCTGACCTCCCACTCTGTCCCTGTTCCAGCTTGACCCTCCCATTTCCCTATGTTCTCTTCCCCCACTCCTGGTTCTGTCCCTGAACTTGGGTCTTGAGTTTTCAGTTGTCCTGGTAACTGTAAAGCTGATGTCAGCGCCTCCCTCAGAACCAGGGTTACAGGTGTTTGCAAAGGGCAAGGCTCCTTTATTTGGAAGCTAGAATCTAAACTCAGGTCATCATAACTTGGAGCATATGATCTTAACTGCTGAGCTGCCTCCTGCATCTCATGTCACATTTAATTTTTTAAAGACGCACTTATTTGTAGATTAAGGCAGATTAAGAACATACAAATTGCTGGGCATGGTGGTGCACTTGGGGGGCAGTGGCAGGCAGATCTCTGTGAGTTCAGGGCAAGCTGCTCTACACAGCAAGTTCTAGGACAGTCAGGGCTGTTACACAGAGTAACCCTGTCTCAAAAAAAGAAACAAAAAATGTACATACAAGTTTCCAGTAAATTATTTTAAGACATTGTAAATTAAAAGGTGCTTATTTATTCAAGTAATCCAAATAATAAGTATATTGATATTTAAATACATAAAATTATATCAAGGAATGCCTAATAATGACAGGAAAGCAATTTTAGGTCATATTGCTTAGATTCCTCAGAACAGTTTGACTTTAAACTCTATTATTTTCTTAAAGCTCACACCTAGAATTTCATTAGCATTCTTGTTTAAAATTATGACAATGGATGTTTAGAATTTTTATATCAGATTTCACTGTTGCTGCACTGTTCCCACAGAAACAAAAGAAAGACGATGATGTGATTTTGGGGTAAAAACTCTCAGAGGAATCTTCAGCTTCCTTGCTCTTTACTTTGTTAATACTAAATGATGTCAGTCAGTTGAATCTAATAGCTGTGAGTGGTAGTTGGAACTATTGTGGTCAGTTCCAAATTATAGTATTGATTAATTGATTGTCTCTTCCAGTTGTGAATCGTATTAGTGCTGGCTCAGGGAGCTTGGCTTAGGGCGAAGCCTAATTGTCAATGGGAGGAAACAGACAGCTTTACTGTTTCACTGCTGTGGTTAGGTTGGTATTCAGAGAACAAAAAGCTTTGGCAAAATGATATGACAGAAAAGAATCTACTAAATTTAATAAATATGCAGTTACTGATTGATCCAACAAACAACAGCTAGTAGCAAGAAAGCTCAGGAATCTGTCATTTTCTCAATAACAGACTTCCAAAGCAGTTTAAAAATAATTGGGTATAGGAAGAGAAGGAAGTGATGTGGTCTAGGTTCTTGATGATAATGAGCCGACATCTGAAATAAAGAGTTAGTTCATTCAGGACAAAGGTGTGATGACTGTAGTACTTTCCAGATAATTGTAATTTAAAGTACGTTAAGGGCTCTTATATCACATGGAAAGAGCTGTCCAAGAAAGCTGGGGCATTTGTTAACTTGTTTCCCTCCAGGAATCAGCTTAGAAAAATATAAAAAATTCCACGTTCAAAACCAAAGCAAGAGGTGCTGGTTTCTTGTTAACTTTCTGCTTTAATGAGGAACATAAAATGGATGGGTGTGTTTATCGTTGATTCCTGCAGAATGGAAAATCTAAATGGGGCATTGAGAGGTTAATAACTTTCACAGATCTATAACTTTGAGTTTGTTTGTTGCCAGATCAATTCCTTTTCCCTACAAGCAAAAAAATTGGTATGAAATTGAGTCACTCTGATTACAAAATTACACTCACATTAAAATATATTGATAATAATTGTTGGCCTTTCTAATATGAACAAAATTATACTTAATTTCACAGGGACTTAGTGATAAAACCCCCGTTTAGCAATGAAAGTCTGAGGATTTGGTTAGTGTGTGGAATAAATAAGGAAAAGTGATTTACAGGTTCTTCAGATCCTAAATCAGGAAATCAAGTGCTTACACATGACTGATAAAATAAAGATTTCAAGAAATAATAGTAGGTAAAGCACTTGTAAAGTCAAGTATCTAGGTAGGCATTAGGATTTTGTTCCAGTATGTGCTTTTAAAGATAATACAACAAGTAGATGTATTGATTAAGAAAACACTCTCTTCCACAAGTAGTACTAAGGCAAATTATTAATTGATTTTATTTATAAGAACATCCTTAAGCAATGATGTAAGAGCTTATTGGCACACATCCTGTAATAAAAATTCCAGAAGGTGTAAATGTACTATTTATTTTTGCTGCATCAAAGTAAGATTAGAATTGAGAAGCCTTATTTTTAACAAATAGTATTATGAACTAGACTAGATAGGTGCCAAGAGTACTGAATGACAGCTAAAACAAGTAGCAAGAACTGTGTGTTTAGGACAATCTGCTGAGCAAGTGGTAATTAAGCCAACTCATACAATGGCTGATGTATATCTACTATACCAGCAATTTGAAAATAGAAATGCATATTTTAGTGGATTTAAATAACTCCTTAAATCTTAACTTGGAATATAAAACTTAGCTTGTAGATACTCTAGCACAGATCCCAAATATAATTCACCACTATGAACGTCTCAGCAAGCAGTTCAGATAATATGCACAATGTATGATCCATAAACAGTTTTGAAAGAAGAAATGATAAGAATATGGACTACGAATCAACTTACTGCTGGTGACAAAAAATAAATATGTCAGGTATTTTATTTCCCTGAGGAGACATAGCAGAGAGCCTTCTGCCAGGCCCTGCCCTACCTCTATCCACCCACAGGTCCATTTATGCCACACCTACCACCACACTCAACACCCAGATTTCCCTTGTTCTCTTCTAGGGTCTAGCCTGGTGAGTACCCCAACTACCCTATTCTTGTTTTTCTGAAGCCTGCCAGAGTTAGGCCAGGTCCTAAAACTGCCTCAGCATAATCTGCCACCCAAATAGGCACTGTAGTCACTATCTATGCTTCCACTCAGACATGCCCTACCTTAACCATCCTCAGGTCCATTCCGGGATGCTTCTACCATCCTATTTGGTACCCAGACACTCCACATCCTTCTCGAGTGTCTAGTCTGGTGAGTAACCCTCACCTGTTCATCCATGCTTTTTTAGCAACCCACCAACTTTAACATGGGTCCCACAAACAGTGCACCAGCCTCGTCTGGCCTTCCCTGACTTCACTGAAAGAAACTCTATGCTTGAGTGAAGATTCTCCCAACCTATCTCCCAAACCAAAGGACTCTCCCATGTCATATACAACCATTCCACATAGACAGATCTACTCCCACACTCCAGGCTTGGAACAGGAAGTATAACTTTTATATCAGCCCATTCCCCTCTGAAAACCTTACTAGCCACAGAAGCCATATCCAATCTCCAGACCTTACCCAATTCCACATCTTCATTTCTACAGCATTCTGCTCTATTCACAATAAGCTCAGAACTAACAAAAAAGTCCATATGCCCAGATCTTATTGCAATAATAGTACAAGCAATATGAAAGACCAAGCCAATATCTTCTCTCAAAATCCTACTAATCTGGTAGGAATGTTTGCCAATGAAAATTACTTAGATAAACTCTAGGACACAGAATTTTAAAGAACAATTATAAACTTCATCAAAGAATTCAAGGAGTTGAAAGACACAAAGAAAAACCTCAGTGAAATTAAGGAGAAAGAGCTTCCGGGGAATAGAAGCCTGAGTGATGCCCAAGAAAACACAAGCATAAAGCTATGGAAATAATGAAGGCAATCTAAGAGAATGGAAGTCAAATAAAGAAATAGAAACATTGAAAAAGACTCAGACAGCTGACCTGAGCTTGTGGAAGCTCACAGAGCTGGACAATTAGCCAGGGAGCCGTAACAGGACCTAGGCCCTCTACATCTGGATGACAGTTGTGTAACTTGGTCTTTTTGTGGGCTCCTAGCAGTAGGACCAGGGCCTATCCCTTATGCATGAGCTGGATCTTTGGAACCTATTCCCTAGAGTGGGATGCCTTGTTTAGCCTCGATGCAGGGAGGAAGAGCTTGGTTCTGCCTCAACTTGATATGCCATACTTTGTTGATTCCCAAGGGAGGCCTCACTCCATCTGAATGGAGAGGGAGGAGGAGTGGATGGGGGGGGTAAAAAGAAAGTGGCAGGGAGGGAACGGAGTGGGGAAGAAGGCAGGGAAAACTGTGGCTAGTATGTAAAATAAAATAGAGGAAAAAAGACTCAAGCTGACATGAGGATGGCATGAAAAAATCTTGATAGCTCAGCAAGCAAACTCACAGGAAAGCCTTCCAAGTAGAATGAATCAAGTAGAGGATGGAGTTATCAGGTCTCAAAACCAAGTACAAGCCTTGGACCAAACATCAAGAAACATGAATGTTTTTAAACAAAACCAAACATGAAGGAACATACAAGAACATAGGACACTATATATAAAAAAGCCCTGAGAATTATAGTCATTGATGAGTGATAAAAATCCCAAGTTAATAGCATAGACCAGGTCTTCAGCAAGCAAACAGAAGAAAAAAAAGTCCCTAAACAAAAGAAAAGCATATCCATACAAATAAAAGAAGCACACAGAACCCTGAATAAACAAGATCAGAAAAAAAAATCCCCACGATATATCATAGTTAAAACACCAAGTACATATAACAAAGAAAATGTTTTGAAAGCTGAAAGAGAAAAACTCAAGTCACATATAAAGAAAACCCATCATAATAACAGTTGATTTCTCAAATGGAAACTTTGAAAGCCACAAGAGCATGAAGCAATGTATTCCAAGTCCTAAAGATTATGATGGCAACCTAGAAAAACATATACCCAGCAAAACTATATGCCATGATTGAAGGAGAAAAATCTTTCCATGACATAAAGTGCCTAAAATAAATTCTATTCAACAAACAAAGCTAAAGAAAATACAGGACGCATTATTTCTGGCTGAAGAGAGAAATAAGTATAGCAAAGAGAATGTGGAAAGAAATACAAAGCTATTACTGTTAAATACCAATGAGAACACAATATCAAAAATTAACCAGATTATGACCACAATTAACACACATATTTCAACAATAATTATAAATATCAATGGTCTCAGATCTCCAAATAAAAGACATTGCCTGATATTAGGGAAATGCAAATCAAAACTACTTTGAGGTCTCATCTTATACCAGTCAGAGTGGCCAAGATCGATAAAGCAAATGACAACTCATGCTAGTGAGTGTGTGTGGTAAGGGGAATACTTATCCATTGCAGGTGAAAGTGCAAACCAGCATTATCACTAGGGAAATCAGTGTGGGGGTTCCTCAGAAAACTCTTAATAGAGTGACCCCAAGTCACTTTGGGACATTCAAACAAAGTACTCTATATCTGCCTACAGACACATTTGCTCAACCACATTCATTGTGGCTCTATTCAGTATAGCCAGACATTGGAAAGAGCCTAGATGTTTGTTAAGAGATAAATGGATAAACAAAGCATGGGATGTGGTCCATTTACACAATAGCTGTTGGGAGATTATAAAATTTCCAGGTAAGTATATGAAGCTGGAAAAAAATCATTCTGAGTGAGATAACCCAGACCCCAAAAGGCAAATGTATTTGCTTATATGTGGATGTTAACTGTTAAGTCTTCAATAAGCAGTTACAATCCATAAAATGACAGAGGTTTGGTATAGAGTAAGAATTGGGGTGTGTGGGGTAATCTCCCAGAAAAAGGAAATTCAATAAATAATTATGGATTATAGATGAAATGGTGAGGGGCTAGAATGGAGGATCGGATGGGGGGTAGAAGGTAAGAGTGTGATAAGGTAGGGGCTCGAGGGAGGAACAGAACAGTAGAAGCTCTTAAAATATATACTTATAAAAGAAATCTGAATTGCATCACTAAATAATGTAGGAGAAAAAGCTCCAACTTGACAATCTCTTGCTGCCAAGTAAAACCCTTAGTGCAAGGAATGGGTTACATCTAGCAGAACTGTTGGCCAAAGGCGCCCCATGGAAACCCTCAAACAACCCAAGCTATTGCCAAGGCCACTAGTTGCTTTCGACAAACCAAGTCCCTAATGCTGAAGAGGACAACTACACAAGGTATTGAACACAGAGAAGTGGAGCTGGTGCCTACTTAGAGCCTTCATCCATGCTGACTAGTGTTCCTGGAACTGAAAAGTGCTGTACATGCTATTAGAGGAGAAGAGTAAGCACCAACCTCACTATAAACCCAATGATCTACATTGATGACCTGCCTGTACAATATGCTGATACAATGGTGGCACAAAAGTTGTGGGAGTAACCAATTACTGTCTGATTGGAATTAAGGCCCACTCCATGAGATGAAACCCATTCCTGACACTGCCCAGGTCACAAGAGCCTGAGACTACATAGGCTTTGGACCTAGAAGAAAACCAAATACTCTCAGGCTAAAGGAACATAGCAATAAAATGACTCTTAATGCTGTTCTCCTGTACTCATAGATCAGTGTCTTACTCAGTCTTCATCAGAGAAGCTTCCACCTGCAGTGATAGGAAGAGATACAGAGACCCACAACTGGACAATGTACAAAGAGAGAGATCTAGGAAGGCTCAATTCTAAATGGGATGCCTCCAGTAAATCCCTCCCCTGAGGGCTCAGAAAGCTCTTCAGAAAAGGAGGTGGAAAGATTTTGAGAGTCAGTGGGGATAAAAATACCAAGGAAACAAAGCTTTCTAGACACAGCAGTACTCATAGAGACCATGGCAGCATGCACAGGGCTTGAAACAGATCTAAGTCAGATGGAATCTAAGTACTGAGAGGGAAGTAAACATAAGTTCCCATGCCTAACCCATAATCTATCTCCAAATGATAACCACTTTCAAAGGAAAAATTAGTTTTCTCCAATGGAGTCTTACTGGGTATACAAACTACATTTACAGGCAGTCCGCATGACTAACATTAGATGACCACAGCAAATGAACTCAATGGTATTTTTGTAGTTTTTTTTTTTTTTTTTTTTTTTTTTTGCCTCATAATGCTTGGCTAGGGCATTTAAAAAATCTTTCAGAACTTTTGCTTATATATTTTGGCTTCTGAATTCTTTATGGGTCTTCTGTGTATGTGAATATTTTTGTCTCAGCATCCATATGTGTTTCTTGTGATTTTTCTTTGGCTCTTTTTTTCATGATTGTTTTGCTTTGTTCTAGTTTGTTTTTATTTTACCTTTTTATTTTATTATTATTATTATTATTATTATTATTATTATTATTATTATAGACTCTTGCTTATTTTCTAATGAGAGACAGAAAGAAAGAGTGTGGATTTGGGTGGGTTGGGAAGTCGAGAGTATCTGGGAGGAGTTGTGGGAGGGGAATCATAATCAGAATATATTGTATGAAAAAAATCCATTTTCAATAAAAGAAGAAAGAAACAAGTAATTCATAGGGAAAAAGAAGAAACTGATTTAAATGATGAAGATTCAAAATCTATCTGTTGCATATAAGAAAAACATCTTGGTTTTAGAGATAAGTACCACATTAGAGTAAAAGGATAGACAAAAGTACTACAATCAAGTGGGACCAGCAAGCAAGCTTTACAATCCTAATATCTGACAAAGTAGACTTTGATAACTAATCAGAAGGAATAAAGATGACACTTCATTCCCATCAAGGGAACAGTTAACCAAGAAGAGATTACTATGCTAAACATATATGTACCAAACTGCTAGGTACCTAATCATACTTATATTGCATTTACAGACACAAAATAATATCACTCTAATAAAAGTAGGTGATTTTAATACCCTGATTTATCCAATAGACATATTAATTGAACAAAAGTTAGAGATATCTCAGAATTAGTTGACATCATACATCAGACTTATCTACAGTTATCTACAGAATATTACATCCAAACACCAAAGAATACACATTCTACCCAGCAGCATATGGAAACTTTTCCAAAATAGAACACATTCTGGGACATAGAACAATTCTGTACAAATTTATAATGAAAAATGCTACATATACACGACAAAATACTATAGCTGTAAAGAAAAAGGAAATCTTGAACTTTACAAGCACATGGATGGAACTAGAAAACATCATATTAACTATCACATGCTCTCTCATTGGAAACTCCTCACTCCAAATGTTCAGGTGTGAATGTGTGAATGCATAGATTGGAGTAACTACAGAATCTAGAAAGTAAAACAGGGCTGTTGCCAGGATAGGAGATTTGAGGAGGAATGGGGAAGAAAATACCAGGGTACAAATGATCTGATCAATGAGATGGGAAAGGAGGTACTTTAGGGTGTGGGAGGGAGTCAAATATAGAATAAGATGGGGGAGGGTAAAGGGCAATGCAGGATACCAGAGACCCCAAAGGAGAAATTGAAAAGGAGGGAGTTTTGGAGGAAGAAGAGGTAGGTCAATACAGAATAAGGAGGGAAGCGAGTAAAATAACAGCAAGGATGTTTGCAAAAGCTGCAAGCATTCAAACTAATTAACTATTTACCTAAAAACCAACCTGTAGTACACACACACACACACACACACACACACACACACACACACACACACACACTGTTTTAATAAATTTTTCATCCGCTTTGATGGTGCTCCCTCCAACAGCCAAAGACCACCTATCAAAACCCAATACCAGACATGAGGAACCTTCTGAGTGTCCATAAGACTCCCATAACATAGAGTCTATTGCCATTGGCTTCAGTTCCTCCCATAGGTAGAAGGTAAGTTCCTATTGCTAAAGACACCATGCATATACAAAACAGGGCCCAGAAAACCCTGAGCTAGACCTGACCTGAATACGTACCTACCTGCTCCAGAACTACCTTTTGTGGTACCAGAAGACACAATAGAAGGATCCAAAGAAGGGAGGCAACTCCAAATCCTATTCAGCTATGTTATCTGTGAGCCACATCAGCCTTCAGCATGGAAGGATAACTCTACATTTACAGTAGTAGCATGCATATCTTGGCAGTAGACAACAGCTCTCTATTTTGATTTACAGTTGGCTCAGCAAGAGTGAAACCATACCCAGTACTGGAAACCTAGCTAACTACTCAGTGCTAGTGAATCTACAAGCACAATTTACTAAACCAGCATAACTCTAATAACATCTATAAACACTTTTCATATATATATATATGTACATATATATGATATGAAATATACATGATATACATGAAAACATAATATATATACACACACCCACAGATAAATGTAGTGTTCACCCCTCATCAAGGAAACTTTTCTTTGCAACAGATGTGTATCACTTCAGAAAATTACACCCAATCAAAGTGCAGAGTTGTTCAACCCAGTACCAAAGTTTCCAAAAGAGTCAGAGGGTCAGGAATTTTGCTGTGAAAATGTGTTTCCTAGTAATGTCATGAGCTACACCCATAAAGTCTCACCAACATGACCGCCCAAATGTGAGCTGATCAAGGACAACACTAATGGACATGATAAAGTGTCTGGAGAAAAGGCCTCAACCCTATAAGAATTATAGGAAATTGAAGAGAGTGGAAGAGATGGTCTTTCTCAGGGAAGAACATGCCAATGGGTCGCTCAGTACCAAACTGTCAGACCTGACAACATACATGCAAATAACTTTATATAGACTGAGAAGGTTATATTCTGGAAGATATATGTATGTACACATATGTATGGCACTAACAATGAAAAAAGAGGCCATGAGTTTGAAAGAGATCTGAGAGGTGTATATGCGAGTGTTTATAGAAGGAGAAGGGAAGGGAGAAATATAATTATAATCACAAAAAATAAAGAAGCAACAGCAATAATATTATCAATGAGTTGTTAGTAAATTAAATGTACATGTCTAAGTATAGATTTTTTTCCCTTATCAGTCAATTCCTCTCCTCATCTGAGAATATTTGATCAATTCTCTGGATTCAGGCATCATTTTCATTCCTGAAGAAATGATCCCTTGCTCATTGGACTATATCAACCACAATATGTAACCATCTATACTGTCTTTAAAATATTTGTAGTTTCTTATAATTATTTATTTGCATCTCCATGCTAGATAAATAATGTCACTTTTTCCTTTTTATGCTCCTTAGACTCTGACTATAGATACCATTTTATTCTTTCTGAATATATAACACTTAATTCCTCACTCTCATTTCCCACATCTGCTTGATCTGTACTCTCAGGCAGCTTTCCCATAATGCAATGCCAGTCTCCCTACTCTGAGACAGTCTCTAATGGAGCCTTGCCTGTGTAAAGTAGCATACTGCATCCCAGCATATTTGGCTATAGTACCTATCACTGACCTTGCCGTGGTCCACCCTGAAGCCTAAAGGATTATCTTAACATACATGTCTTGTCATGCCAATCTTCTGTTTACAACCCCCTGTGAAAGATCACTGCACTCAAATTCTTCATCTTCAGTACTCCATTATCTTAAATTCCCCTCTTCATTTTTTCCTTATTAGTGTTGGTTTCAAGTCTGATATTGTTCAGGTGGGATGAACACCCATTCAGTTCTGATGAGCCAGTTATTAGTAAGCTATTAAATATTGTTCTCATCAACTTCTGCCATCACCACTGATTTCTCTTTCATGTCTGCATCCTGCTCTCAGTGTTGCTGCACTCTAAGTATTTGAGTCTTTCTGAGTCAATAGATTAAAGCTAATCTCCAATGTGATGAAATTAGGAAGTGAGGGTCATTGAAGGTGTGTATATCCTGAACATGGAGACCTCCTGATATCAGGCTTCTTGTGAAAGAGGGCCATAGAGCTGCGTTGCATTTCCTATCATAGGAAGCTGTCACCAAGCCTGACATGCCCTTGGTGTTGGACTTCCAAATTCCCAAATTTTGAGCTATAAATTCCTGTTGTTTATAAACAATTTTCAGGTGATAAATACATTTGTTAGACTGGACAAAGTAAACCAAACAATTGTTGTAGAATATTATCTGTAGTATCACAACCACTGCAACAAAATCTAACGTCTAGAATCTTTGTTAATGTATTATGTAATGATGATTCAATTATGGTTGCCAATTGTACTAATGATAGTTTCAATAATTCTTACACATGTGTGATGACAAATAATAACGTCAATTTTAAGAATGCATGATCCTATTTTATTACTGTTCTTCATCTATAATGCTCCTAACTTGGAAAGTATCTCCTATGTCCAGCATAACCTGTCTTAGGCACACTTTTGTTCACTCCATACAGCACTTTAGGACACATGTCAGATGCTAGCAAAATTCATGCTGTTTAAAAGTTCAAAGCCACAGGTAATGTGCATAGCTTAATTTCTTAAATCTATAGGTCTCAAAAACCACAACTAATCTCACACACACAGAGAAGTGGGGGGAGGAGAGGATCACGTGCACACACACACACACACACACACACACACACACACTCACACATTGCAATAGTCTTGCTATGTAAAAGTTAGTCTTGAACTTATCATGTAGGCCAGGTTTAAATAATCCTCTTGCCATTGCCTCCTGAGTGTAAAATTGTTGTCACATATCTTCTAATATATAATTTGTGAATTTAACTTCTGGGTTATCTTTTATACTTGAATCTCCACGTCCCTATTTTCAGACAGCAAATATCCAGCAACCAGTTACCAAAATATACAAATTAAGCAAACTCAGATTGATTCACCAATTTTAATTTTTCTCACAGTCTATTACCCAGTGAATGATGGAACAGGAGGCAAGTGAACTGTACCACCTACAACTAAGGCTCAGGAAACAGAAGAAGAGGGCAGACAGATTGTGAGGGACAGAGGACCAAGATACATGCTGTGAGATAGTGTCTTCTAGACATGACAGGGAAGCTGAACCTATCAAACCTCAACAATGAAGACCTGAATACTGACAACACCAGCTGACACGCCACCATGGAGGAGGGAAATTGTGCAATGTCCATCCTCTAGATGTAGAGTTATAGGCAATCAATTACTGTTGAGAGAGGGAGAGTCAGGTTTTTTTTCCCCCCAGGGGACAGCATCATAATAGGTTAACCAACTCCAAGTGCTCAGACCTAAACATATGTACATATGAGTAACATATGTATACACACACACACACACACACACACACACACACACACACACACCCCTCATATACACAATGAATTACCTTTTTTGGTTCTTAATTATGAATTGTTAGGACTGTTGTGATATGTCAGACTCCTCTGTGTTTTAGATACTCACTTTTATCCAAAGGTCTCAGTGATAAACCTGATCACCAGATTGTGGTGCTTTGTGGCTCTGTTGGAATCTTTAAGAGTGGGGCCTAGCAGGAGGAAGTTAGATCCTTGGGGGCATGCAATCCATTGAAACGGGATGATGTAACCCTAGATTTTTCTACTTTCTTGCTTTGATTTCCTGTGCTACCCTAGGTACAAAGCCACCGGATAAGCCTCTGTAGACTGTAGCCTCCAAGACTATATGCCAAGCAATCTCTTTCTCTCTTAAATTGATTATTTGAAGATTTTTTTTTTACAGAAGAAGAAAGCTGACTAACCTAGCCTCTAGACAAGTTATTATATTACACATATTCTGTTATCAAATTGCTAATAATTCATTTTAATATTTTTCTTTAAATGGCATGCAAATAGTACAAAAGTGTTTGTTCTTGCCCTTGAATGAACAAATGCAACTCTCTTAAGCAGAAGTGTTCAGAGAACATCCCACTGATATTTCTTCTTCTGACCACAATAGCCTGCATACTCAATTAACCTTCTTTTAATTAAATTAACTTACCCTTTACCTTCGATTGTAAAATTAGCACTGTAATCAAAGATCTCTATAGAGACTTGAATGTGTCCTTGCTATGTGTAATGTTAATTATTTCTTTACTAAAAATAATAGAAATCAGACTCATGTAATGAGAAGCCTTAGCCAATCTGGTTTAGGCTTCCAAAATAGCACTAATCAGAACTTTATGAACAAGCCTTAAAAACACACAAAGCAACCTTGGTATTTCTGGTTTTCTTAATTGATGGAATTTTGAAGAATCTGCTGCAATTATAGCAGCATACTGCTTTGTATGTAAAAAAAAAATATAAACACTGGCCATATTAAAATGTGTGCCTTGAAACATACAGTAAAGGGCTATTATAACAAATTAAATTAAGCTTGTTCAAATGAGCTAAACCCTTGGCTACAGACCCCACAGTGTTGCCTCTTCCCTTCTCAGTCTTGTGCGTTTCCAAATTGGACATTGTGACAGTGTCTGGCCAGCATGAACTTGATCACATTATCAAAACTGACACTGACAGCTCCATGAAGATGAAAGTTCATTTAAACAAATTGACTCAAATTGGCCAATGGCCCTACAACAAAATGTTGTGAACTCCTCTCTGCAGACTAGTTAATTCAAAGCAGTTGAAACTCATCTTAAAATAAAAATTCATATTGGTCCCTCCAGATTTTAACATGGGTTTAGATGCTACAACTATGAGGCACTGGGTCAGATATTTACTTTTCTTTACTTCTCAAGTCCTTCGTTTTAACATGGAGATAAATTGTTGACTTCAGAGTTGTGCTGTGAAAAGGAAATGCAGTTTGCACAATGAGCTTCAAACCTAAGACACATATCAAAAATAAGAATGGCACTAGAGAGATGACTCAGCAATTAAGAGTTCTTTTTTACTCTTTCAGAGGACCTGAGTTGGATTCCCAGCACTCACATATGGAGACTTATGACCACTTGTAACTCTATCTCCAGGATAACCAATGCCCTCTTATGGTCTTCTCTGCTACCAAAACACATGTGGTACATGCACACATGTGCATGGGAACACTTGTGCACACACACATAAGTAAACACACACACACATATATATATATAATATATATATGGGTTAAGGGTATATGTAAACAAAATAGCTGTAACTTTCAGGGCAAGAATAAAAACTGGAAGATTTTATAACATGTTATGATTAAATGTCTGTATTGTCTGCATTCAAGACTGATGTGAAACATTCATAATTGCAAAGGGAAAGAAGAATGTCTAATTCAATACAACACTAGGGAGAGAGCTTATGATGTCAGACACATGGAAGAGAATAAATGGGGAACACTCTTTAAAGAGATTGCCTTAGATATATCAGTATTAGTTTTATGCAACTCTTTACCAGCATGTCTTGCTATTTTTGTGGACAGTAAGGAGAAGACAGGATTATGAATGGCTTGGCAGATATGACAAGTGTTAGAATAATCACAAAAAAGACATTGTCATGTAAAATGAATATTTAAACATCACTCTTGGGGCTGTTTCAAAGTTCATATTTTTGGTAGAATTGAAGAGTCAGAGTGTGGGCTGGGATTCTTGCTCTAATTCTTTAGTTGTGGAAGACCTTTGTTTCCTTTACAACCACTTTTTTGATATGTTACAGAAGGTCATTTTAACTCAACTTCATATGGTAAACAAAGAAAGCCCAGGATAGCTAACACAATCCTGTAAAATATAGGAACTTCAAGAGGTATCACCACCCCTGATTTCAAGCTCTACTGTAGAGCTATAGTAATAAAACAGGTTGGTACTGACATTAAAAAAAACAAAAACAAAAAAAAAAAACACGTGGATTGATGGAATCAAATCAAAGACCCTGACATAAATCCACACATCTACAAATACCTGATTTTTTGACAAAAAAACCAAAATTATACAATAGGAAAATAAAAGCATCTTCAAATAGTGCTGGCATAACTGGATATCAGCATGTAGAAGAATGCAAATAGAATCATATCTATCACTCTGCATAAAACTCAAGTCCAAGTGGATCAAAGACCTCAACATAAATCCAGTTGCACTGAACCTGATAGAAGAGAAAGTGGGAAGTAGGTTTGAATGCATTGGCACAGGAGACAACTTCCTGAATATAACACCAGTAGCACAGACATTGAGATCGACAATTGATAGATCAGATCTCCCGAAACTGAAAAGCTTCTGTAAGGCAAAGGACACTGCCAATAAGACAAAATGGCAGCCTACAGAATGGGAAAAGATCTTCACCAACCCCACATCTGACAGATGGCCCATCTCTAAAATATATAAAGAACTTGAGAAACTAGATATCAAAATACCAAATAATCCAATTAAAAGATGGGGTACAGATCTAAACAGAATTCTCAAAAGAAGACTCAAATGGCCGAAATATACTTAAAGAATTGTTCAACATTTTTACTCATCAGGGAAATACAAATCAAAATGACTTTGAGATACCCTCTTAGACCTGTCAGAATGGCTAAGACCAAACACACTGATGACAGCCTATGTTGGAGAGAGTGTGGAGTAAGGAGAACACTCCTCCACTGTTGGTGGGAGCACGAACTTGCACAGCCACTTTGGAAATCAGTATGAAGGTTTCTCAGAAAATTGGGAATCAATTTACCTCAAAACCCAATGATACCACTCTCAGGCATATACCCAAAGGATGCTCAATCATATGACAAGGACACTTGCTCAACTATGTTCATAGCAGCATTATTTGTAATACCCAGAACCTGGAAACAACCTAGATGCCCCTCAACCAAAGAATGGATATGAGAACTGTGGCACATTTACATGATGGAGTATTACTTAGCTGTAAAACAACAATAATAATAACAACAACAACAACAACAAAAACAAAAAACAATGATCTCATGAAATTTTCAGGCAAATGGGTGGTGCTAGATAAAAAATCATTCTGAGTGAGGTAAGCCAGACCCAGAAAAACAAACATGGTATGTACTCACTCATACATCTATCTACATTAGGAGTAAAGTATAGGATAACCAACCTATAATCCAAAGCTCCACAGAGGCTAGATACTAAGGAGGGTCCAAAGAGGGACACATGGATTTCTCTGGGAAGGGGAAATAGAAGAGATCTCCTAGGTAAACTGTGGGCAGGGGGCAGGGGAGTGAGGGATGGGAGGATGGGAACTAGAGGGAGCAATTTGGGTGGGCCGGACTTGGGAGGATTGTTGGGGGTGGGAAAGAGGGGGAAAGTAACGAAAGAGATGTCTTGATGTCTTGTGAGGAGGGGCATTTTGGGATTAGGGGGAAACCTAGTGCCAGGGAACCTCCCAGCAATCCACGAGAATGACCCCAGCTAAGACCCCTAGCAATAGTGGAGAGGGTGCCTGAGTTGGCCATCTACTGTAATCAATTTAATGACTACCCTAATTGTCACCAGAGAGCCTTTATCCAGTAACTGATGGAAGCAGATGCAGAGATCCACAGCCAAGCACTGGGCCCAGCTCCTGGAACCCTGCTGAAGAAAGAGAGGAGGGACTGTGTGAGCCAGAGGGGTCAAGTTCATGATGGGGCAGCATACAGAGACAGCTTACCTGAGGTCGTGGGTGCTCGTGGACTCTGGACCAACAGTTTGCGAACCTGTGTGGGACCAACCTAGGCCCTCTGCATGTGTGTGACATTTGTGTAGCTTGGTCCTTTTGTAAGGCTCCTAGGAGTGAGATCTGTCCCTGGTGCTTAGCTGGCTTTTGGGAACCTGTTCTCCATGCTGGATTGCCTAGCCCAGCCTTGATGCAGGGAGAAGGGCTTGGCCCTGCCTCAGCTTGGTGTGCAATGCTTTGTTCAAGCCCATAGGAAGTCTGCCCCTTTCAGAATAGAGCAGAAAGGGGGGGGGTAGATGGGAATGGAGTAGAGGGAGGGAATGGGAGGGAAGGAGGGAGAGGAAATTGTAGTTTGTATGTAAAATAAATGAAAAAAGTTAAATAATATAAGAAGGCTGTTTTATTATTTGTGTTTATTCATCTTGGAAAACCAGGTAGATGAGGAAAATAATTGAACTGGACAACTAGTCATTTTCTGTCTGGCTCAGGCAGTCGATATTCTATGATTTAGGTGTCCATTCCATCTTCAGAAGATGAATTAAGATGCATTGTTTATTTCCACTTCCAAATGTGCCCATAAGGGGCAGCTGGCTTCCTGGTGCTCCAGGTTGTAGTGAAAATAACAACATCACCCGTACAGTGGAACTGGACACCTCTTAGTGGACAGCAAGTGTTCTGGAGAATTTTTCACACATGGCTCATTAAATCTTCCCCACAGTCACAGAGGTACTGTCACTATCTCTGGCTCGTAGATGACCAATGTCGGGCACACATCTGAGCTGATGGATAAGGCTATAGGAAGAGGGGAAGTCAGGCAAGTCTTGGTCTAGATTTATGAAGTCTACCCTTCAGAATATAAATGTCAAAATAGAAAGTGTATTTGAAGTGATTTTTAAAAGCCCTAGGTTATTCAGAAACCACTCAGAAAGAAAATAAGAACATCACTGGAATGATTAGCTTTAGGGGAATGTGTGTTCTGGACTCTCAACAACTGTTTTTTGTTGTTTGTATGTTTTGTGTATGTTTATTTACTTATTATTCAATGATCTCTGGAGTGTAATGCACTCAGAAAATGGAAATTGTTTATATACACATGGCTCATGATTATGATAGTATCATATAAAGAACCATGAACAAAGACTCAGAATTCCTCAGGGTATCCAGATAATTTTTTGTGGGGAGTTGAGTTAATCTTAATCCATGTAAGTGAAATAATGAGGACCAAGGAGGAAACAGGCTGAAGGTCTGAGATAAATGCATCATACATCTCTTGTTTAATTTTTGTCTTGCTTGACTTCCATAGTACCTTGATACATGGAGGATTTTCCTACTTTTCCTTTTATAGATATTTCCTATTTCTAAGTCAAAAGAAACATGAGCCCAGAAAATGAGACAAATAGTAATACAATGATAGGATTTTCTTTAAGCTAAAAATATAGAGTTTAAGTACTTCAAAACTTGATCAACTTTATAAAGTGTTTTCAGAAATAATAATTAAATCCCTTGAGATTATTTCAGAATTTATTACCTGTCTACCACTTGGTGGTAATATTTAAATGCTTATCAGAAAGATCAAAAGAACACGGGAGTCATTTCTGTCAAAGAACTATCTGTTTTTCTTTAAGACGGGAGCATTCTATTGAGTTGTAAACAGTGAAATAAGAGGACATGGCTTAGGATTTGATTAGAAGTATTATGACAGATGACATCTTTACACAGGGGGGAAACATGTATAAGGTGACAATTCTGCATTAAGAGCATAGATTGTCACTGAGGAAGGAGAACCCAACACATCATATGATAACTGGTTCTTATTTAAGAGATTAGACTTTCAAAAATTGCTAATTTATTTGCTAATCTGTTTTCTCACTTTATTCACTCATCAACAATAAATAGCTTCTTGGCTTTCACAAGAACCAAAATAAACTTCAACTACTGTTGAAGGCCAATAATTTCATATCAGCAGCTACTAAATTCAGTCAACATTTAAATATATGGACATCTGCCACTCTGATTGAAAATTTTAACCTGTTAGAGTTCTTCCACACTTGTGCCTATCATTGCCCATGATTCAGAACTGAAAAACAAATCTCTCATTAACAGATCATTTCCTAAATGTTTTGAATATGTTGTAATATTATTTACAAAATATCAATATCTGCATTGAATAATGAATCTTAGTATATTTTTATGTCTACACCAATTGAGATAGATAATCTAGTAGCATTTTCTTTATCTTTCAATCCTAAAGAGTATTTTTTGAGTGTGAGCTAGTTACGAGGTACTTACCATATTTGGGATATACTGAATACTTAAAGCAATGTGGAAATCTGTGATTTTATTCATAGGCTACACAGTAGTGAAATTGACTTTTCTTAAAATGTTGGATTGAGACCATCATCTTCAATATACAATGGCCACTTTTTTTTTTTTTACAATATTTATTTCATCACTTCTATTAAATCTCAAAAAGAGTGGATTAAGTCTGTAGACTCACCATGTATGAGCCCTGCAGGATGTTTCAGAAACAGTTCCTGGCCTCAGAATGTTCAGCACCTAGCCAGAAGTACAAAAAATAATTACCGTTAAAACTCTTAGCATTAAGTCACTTTTAAGGTACAGTTGTGTTTTCTTTTGAGAGAGGATTAAAACAGAAGTGGAAAAGCAACATGATTAATAATAAGTTGGCAGCAATATCATAAAACACAATTTTCAAAAGATAGTGAACATTTAAAGCAATATGGAAATCTCCTATGATTTTGTCCATAAGCTACAATGTAATGAAATTGACTCTTCTTAAAATGCTGAACTGAGGCCTGAGAGATGGGTTCAACCACTAAAGGTTAAGCTCACAACCAAAATGTTAAATTGAGATCATCATCTTCAACATAAAATGGCAACATTTTCTGACCACATTTATTTTATCAAGTCCACTAAATATCTTGGCTTGTTGCTTTCTAAGATTTCCTGCCTTTCTGAATATCCATCTTTTGGTTTCTATACAACATGTACCCCAATATTAAGCAATCATTTGCAAAGTCTTTCCTACTAGTTGCTATGGCTAATCAGCAGGAAGAATTCCACATCTTACAGCATTCCATCTGTGTGAAACTCTCCCACTGATTTTTTAAAAGCTGTATCTCTGAGATGCAAGAAAAGTCATTGTCTTAATTCCACAACAGAATCCTTAACAAGCCATAAACTCTAACATATGACACTTACTCATTTTGTTTTCAAAGGGCTTCCTTCTCTCTCTAAGCACCTTCTTCTTCACCCTTGTTCAACACTTTTTTCCCCTGCGGTTCCTAGGCAGTTGTCCTTTTATACAGAGAGCTTCCATGAGACGTCCTGTCCTCTCTTCTCCATGTTTCCACCAGATGACTCTGGCTCCAACAGCTCTGTGTGCTTCCCTTTCACCCACACCAAATTCCTATGTGCCATAGGACTGACTGGCTCTGTATCAGATTGCTTCTCCTTTTCTACTTGCTGTGGTGCCACTATGTGGTTGTGCTCTCCACAGTGAGGTTTATTCTTCTAAGCACCCCATATATTACCCTTCATTCTGTGATCCCCATGCCCATATCAGCTTCCCAAGAACCTATAGGAGAGAAAGTCTGAAAGACCTAGGGGATGGTAATTTAGCCAGCAGTTTTCCGGGTCACCCTTATTTCTACTATGAGGTCTACTAGAGCTTTTTGTAAATGAGGATTATGTTTTTGCTCTTTAAGTCAACATATTGGGTGTTTATTACAGCATTCAGCCTAACTAGACTGAATGGGTTTGTTTGGTGTTCCCTGTTGGAATGCAGTCTATGGTTCTTGCCACAGTAACTATTTTTTATCTTGTTCCAGGCTATATATGACCCTTTCACACAGTAATATTATATTGTGATTCTCTCTCTCATTTAAAAAAAGTTGTGAATTTTATGTTAGAATAAGCCATGAAATTTTCATAGGTAACATTGTACTGTCAGTAATTAGCCATACTGGAGACAGGAAGAGTTTATTTTGGCGTGGACGTCAAGATACCTCTGGTTAAATGCCTTAAAAGTAAAATCTGGTTTTGCTAAGGAGCTCAGAGCAAACGGTAGCTTCAAATGAGCTTTTTAAATGCTGTATTGAAGGCTTGTGTTTGCAGGCAGTGTGCTAGGTGGTGAAGGGAGTGCAAGCCACAGTGAGAAGTAGAAGCCTCTAAAGTTCCTGGCTGCAGTGTGATTATTACGAATGTCCTTCAAACCTTTACTGGAGATTTAGTGCCAACGGAGAGAAAATGAAAGGTAATTTTCTTCCCTTTTCAAAACAATAACCAATCACAGAGCTCAAGACCTTCTGCTCTTCACATATTACAATGAAATAGCTTTTGAAGTTTAGATAAAAATAGACATCTGACTAACATTATCAACACTCAGTCAGCAAGTTGCCACATATTTATTTCTGACATTCTTTCACCCGCTTCCTCTTATAGTAAAAAACCACTCCATCCACTGACTTTTAGGCAACCACCTGTTTGAGGCCACTTCTGAAAGATCTTGGTGTAAGCCAAACTTGTGGGTTTCTAGATTGTCTTTGAATTCCTGCTTAAACTGTTTTGTTTGTTAAAATAATTTTTAAGACATGCTTTTCTTCTCAGTCCTGTGTAACTGAGGAAAATCTAGAGGAGCTGGCCAGCTCTCTCTGTTTCCTTTCTTAGAAATAAAAATGATTTGGAATCCAGATGTGCAGCTGGCTTTTTTTGTTTTTTGTTTTAAACATAACTATAGACATGCACATATATTCCATTGACAGTACTTACACACAGTAGCAGGGTACAGAGTCGAGATCTAATCCATGCATATAATATGCAGTAATTAGATCAAGGTAGTTGTTTTATCTGTCATCTTAGACTCATTTTGTTTCTCTCTGTTGAGTACATTCAAATTCTTTCCATTATATCTTCTGAAATGGTCAATGATTCTTGCCAAATGAATTCATGGCCCCTATAAGCTGTGGAATACTGGCAGTAGCTCCTCCTAGGAGGCAGCTGCACCCTGTACCCTTAACTATCCTTTTGCTGTCCTGGTACCCACATCCTTTTCACTTGAAATATCAAGCCCTCAGACTCTGTTTCACAGCTTTGAATAGAGGATTTAGGCTGGAGCTCATGGGGCAGTGGCATTTAAATGAAGATTCAATTTGTCAGGTACAGCCACTCCTTACAGGTTTCCACTGGCATTTAGGAAAACTATTCTGCTCCTCAAATGACCTTAAACCATTCTTAGATTTTAGTTTCTAAGTGACACATCATGGTAACATCTACTTAATGGGATACCATGTTATTACAATACATTTAATACAAGTAGTGGTCAAATCTGAGTAATTACTATTTCTGTATTCTTATGAACTCATTCATTCTTCATAAAATATGTAATTACTGTAAACTATGGTCAGCCTGTTGTCAATAGCATACCTTAGTCTTCCTATCTGGTGTTGTTTTAGTACTTGTTTTTTTTTTTTTTATTACTTTTTAATTTTTTTATTTTTGAAGGTCAGTCCTGATTGCCAATGTGGTTATTTTAAGAAGCAGTTAGGAAAGTAGCAAAGCATATCTTTGTGTGTGTGTGTGTGTGTGTGTGTGTGTGTGTGTGTGTGTGTGTGTATGTGTGTGTATACATGTGTGGTGTGATGTGCATGTGTGATGTTTCCAATGTGTGTATGTGATGAGTGTATGTGATGTTTGTGTGATGTGTGTATAATGTATGTATGTGTAGTGCATGTGTGTGCATTTTCATGGAGAATGGGAGAAGAGCTATGCTGAATAATGGCAGTGCCATGCCATTGGTGGGGCTTGAATGGGGTAAAAAAAGCAAAATCCATGAATTATAGGCATGTTTATCTCTGCTTCCTAGTGGCCATGAGTGAACAGCCTCTGCCACATAGCTTGCCATCAGAATATACAATTACACTACAGTCCCAGAAATCTAGAACCAAGTTACCATGAACTTTGAGAAAAAAAAAAAATCAGTAATTCTTCCCTCTCTCTGTTTCTTAAGTATTGGCTACAATGTGGAAAAAATCAGAAAATTATCTAACCTTCTACTTCCCTTTGTACTGTTCCTGATTATTCTAACATTATTTCAGTAACCTGACTGTCCTGTGTTCTGTCACCTGGTCAAACTGACCATTGTGCTGGGCACTTGACCACCCTGATTATCATTGTGATCACCTGACCACCCTGATCTTCATTATGGTTGCCTGACTGTCCTGACACTTATTCTGGTCACTTGACTGTGCTCACCATTTGTTCTGTCACTTGAATGTCCTAACCATCATTCTCTCACCGGGCTGTTATGACCATCGTTCTGGTCATCTGAATGTTCTGGCCATTGTTCTGGTCACATATATGAGATCTCCAATTCAAGAACTACCTTTCTTTTCAGAGTACCAAAATAAGTTCAATATCTAGTTGGTCAGCTAGAAGATACAGAAGTGTTTTTCATACTAACCAGAAACATAAAAAGTCCGATCCCCTAAATCTAGGCCAATTGGCTGTTTATTATGAACAAAATGGTGCCTTATTAATAATCACCATTTTGTTTTCTTTTCTGAACACTTAGAAAAACATGGTATTAAAAATTGTCATCAGTAAGAGACAGTCGCTTTTTTTTTCAGCCAGTGATTTACTTCAAGTAGGCTGCCTACAGTTCTTAACAAAGCAATGCAGTGAGAGAAGGAAAGTCAAAATCGGGGACTATCTTGATGGTAAAGGTTCTTCGATT
Source organism: Peromyscus leucopus (assembly GCF_004664715.2). Lineage (NCBI taxonomy): Eukaryota > Metazoa > Chordata > Mammalia > Rodentia > Cricetidae > Peromyscus > Peromyscus leucopus. The sequence continues at coordinate 84,300,063 of NC_051064.1, forward strand.
CTCTGCTGTATGCAAATGATCTGACTGATAATTGAATCTGAAAGAAGCAAAATCTGTCACATTCAATGGCAGCCTCTCCACTCAGAGGAAAAATCAAGCCAGATAATGCTTATAACATTCAAATATGTACAAACAAAGTTAAAAGTCTTTGCTATATTCTGGTTTTATAGTAATAGTGTTTCATTGAATATATTTTGTGCCAAATCAACATTGTAATTTTCTTACATGTAGTAAGTCAATTAACGTACAGTTTATATTTTGATATGTACAATGTTTTGCAATTGTCAGTATATTTTTTATCTATCCTATATAATATTGCTTCTGGTACAACGTCAAAATTCCATGTATCATTAATTATTTAAGACTACTATATATAGTGTAGTAATTAAATCTCTTCACATTGGAAGAAATGCTTGAATTTAAATTTAAAGAAATTTACTTGAATGTAAATGCTGGTATTTATTTCATATGCTATATTATGATTTCTTCTCTTTCTTATGTTTGAAAAAATTACTTCCAAGAGTTTATTTCTACTGGCAGACATATTTCAAAGTATCAAAACCCCTTTTGATTATCATAACAGCTTGTAATTTTAAAGCACATTTTACATTAGCACAAACAGCTGTGACCTTTTAAAGTAGTTACAATTACACAGTAAAGACATTTCATTAGGGAGCTTTCAGTCCTTTTTATTTAGATTTGATTGTACATGTTTCTGTTAGCTTTGTCTTCACAGTTTTTCAGAGAGTTGAGTATAATAATGACCCCTTGTATTACCTTAAACATTAGATAGAAAAAGTCCCAATAAAAAAATTTGAACAACCTAAAGGTAATTCCTTGCAGAACTGTCAAATCTCCTCTTCAGAGAAAGTGTCTTTCTTTTTCTCCCTCCTTTTCTCCTTTTTTTGCAGTATATTTAATTATTTGAGAATTTCATAGTGTTGTTTCACCATAATTATCCCTTAACTCCTCTTCTTATCATCCACTCATCTTCCCATCCTGTTACATCTAACTCTAACATTACTTCCTTGTTCCTCTTCTTTTCCCATCAGGTCCACTTTGTGTTGCTCAGCTTCTCTTGGGATTGGGATATTCCCTGGTGTGTGGTCAGCCTATTAGGAGTCACACCATGAAAGGAAATTCATCTTCCTTTTCCCAGCAGCTTTTGAATGTCAATAGCTCCTCAGGTAGTGGTGAGATTATTTATCTACTTTCCCCATTCTATGCTGGTATGTTGTCAGATTGCAAGCTGTGAAGGTCTTGAGCATGCTGTCACAATTCATGTTGTGTCTGGGAAATAATGTTTCCTTTGTTATCAATGATCTCTGCCTCTCACAAACTTTCCACACTCTCTTGGGCAGAGATCTCCGAGCTTTATGGAGAGGAGTGTGATATGAATATCTGACTTACAATTGAAGTCCACTCTCTTTTGTTCTCTGCACATTGACTAGCCTGGGTTCTCAGATTGAGTCAGAAAATGGTTGGTGACTCCCATTTCATTCATGCCACTATTGCACTAACGGGCCTATCATGTCAGGCCATCATTCTTGTAGCTTGTAGGGTTCACAAATGGGTGATATCCAAGCTTAATTTTCTCCTCTGACAATGTGCATTGTATCTTCCAGAACAATGAGCCCATAGGGATGAAGCTTCCAGGTGAGTATCAGTTTAATGTCTTCATGTTCTAGAACTAAATATGTGTGTCTTCAGCAGTAAGTTCTTACCATTAACTTCTAGAGGGTAGCCAGAAATACTAGCAATAGCTTGTGAAACCTGGGGGTCTATGTGACCCATTTTTCCAAAAACTCAAAAAGAGGTAACCAATTCCTGGTATTGGGGTTTTATTTGCTAGTATGGACTATCTGGATGGGGTAGTGTATCTCCATTTTTGGAGTAACTCCATTCAAGTTATTTTTATATATGTTTAAGTATACATTTATGAAACGTCTAGTGTAGTTAGTTTCTGCATTGCTTTTTCAAAACTTCAGTGTTAGATATACCTCCACACATTTTATTTTCTACCTTGCTCTCCTATTTCTCATCGCAAATTAACACTTCTTCTTCCATTGTTCCCTCCCAACCCTTTACCTTTATACCACTGTTTTTTTTTTCCTCCTTTGAAGGCTCTTACCTCCAAAAGCCCCTTACTAAGTTCCTGACCTCTGGGTATTCCATTTGGAATACATATTTCTGAAGAGTCAAAGCTACATCTAGAAATGAAAGAAAAAAATGTGATGTTATCTTTTTGTATCTACTATCTCACTCTGAATTATCTGTGAATTTCATTTTCCTTAACAGCTAAGTAATATTCCATGTTATTTAATACATGTAGTATTGATAAATGTTGTAATGAATGCAACTCCTTTTTATTATTAATTCATCAGTTAATTAATATCTAGGTTGTTTGTAGTTCCTGACTATTGTGAATGGAGCAACATCTGCACCTGAGGTAAATCCACGCAGAACAGTTGGCAGATCACCAGGCCTACTCTTCGTTTTTCCTACATGCAGACATCCTCCACCACTCCTCCTGACACTTGAACTGTGTGGAGTATAAGCAGAATGCCACTGAGCTGTGACCACTTTAGATATTCAAAAGCAACCAGAGTGTCCCCAAGATCCCAAGATTGAATGCCAACCACTATTCAGCTGGTACATATCATAAGAGGTAGGGGTAATACCAAATAAATATTTAAACAACCAAACCAGATATTCACACTAAGGAAAACTATGAAAAAATTAATTCTAGGAGCCTATTATCTAAGAAAACATCACCACACTAAAATAACAGGAATTAGTAAACATTACTGGTTAAGAACTCTCAATGTTACCAGTCTCAGTTTCAAAACAAAAAGACAAATACTAACATATTGGATTAGAAAACAGAATCCATCTTTTCACTGGCTACAAAAATCACATCTCACCACTAGCCACCTCACCATTAGCACCTTAGAGTTGAAGGGAAAGGTGGACAAGCAAGCTGAGCAAAGAAAGAAGCAGGTGTAGATATTCTAACTTCTGACAAAATGGGCTTCAAATCAAAACTAGTCAGAAGAGATAAAGATACTACATACCAATCAAAGGAAAAATCTGGCAAGAGGACATTACAATTCTAAACATTTTACACAAACACAAGGGAATCCAGTTTTATAACAGAAACATTATTAGATCTAAAATCATGAATTGGCGCCCAACACAGTGATAGTAGGTGACTTCAATATTTCACTCACTAATAGACAGATCGCACAGAAACAAAAACTAAATGGAGAGATTCTAGTTCTAAATGACATCATGAATCCAATTGACCAAACAGACATTTGCAGAACATTCCATGCAAACACTAAAGAATACACAATCTTCTTAGCAGCCCATTGAATTCTCCCCATAACTGACCACATTAGGTCACAAAGCAAGTCTCAACAAACATAGAAGTATTGAAATAACATCTTTTATATTATCTGATCACAAAGTAATAAAGCTATATATCAACCATAGAATTGTCAGTAAGAATGCAAATTCATGGAAGCTAAATAACACACTGCTGAATGATGACTGGATCAAGAGAAACAATTATGAAGAGCATTTAAGAATTTGTTAAAGTCAAATGAAAATTGAAACTTAACATATTGGAATCTGTGGGGCACAAGCAAGCAAGTCTTAAATGGTGTGATAAATCTGTACTAGTATAATAAAAAAGGGAAAGTTTACAGCACTAAGTCGTTACATCAAAAGCTGTAGAAATTTCCTGAGTTAAATACTGAACCTGAAGGTCTCAAAAAAATCAAGAATACCACCCCAAAAATGTAGACAAGAAGAGACAATAAAATTCAGAGCTGAAGTTAATGAAATAGAAATGGAAAGCACCATACAAAGAATTCAATGAAACCAAGAGCTGGTTCTTTGGAAAGATTAACAAGATTGACAAACCCTTTGTCCATCTTATAGAAATGCCATTCTTTATTCACAATGACTTTTTTCATGAGATAGACCCAGTGATTTGAAACTTGGTTATCTTAAGGACAACAAATAACATCTTACTCTATATTTAAACTGCTTTATTTATCATGAAAACACTTTAATCATGACATTTAATAAAAGAAAAATCTTCAACAAAAATGAAAATTACTAGAGTGCAAGGTTTTCATAATATGTATGACAGTATGTACAAACAAGCAAGCCTTTTTTTTTTTAGAAAACTGAGTCCTTTAAAAATTAAAATTAAAAGGTAGTTCTGAATTGCTAAAAGATGACACATTCATAGAAACACATATATACCAGGAATCACATGAGCCAATGCCAGGGTAACCAGCACCCAGATCAAGAACTAGGATATTCCTAGCTCTGTAGACTCCACATCACCTCTCATCAACATTTCTTCCTCTTCTCTAAAGGCAAATGATACTATCTTAGTTTCCTATCCTACCATTTACAGATAATGTGAACATTGTATAAATATAACTCTATGTGTCTGGCTATATTAGTAATATTTTATTAATGTGTTGTTATGCCATGGAACAGTTTAAGGAAAGGAAGGATTCATTCTGGTTCATGGTTTGTGAGTGGATACTTCGTCATCAAAGGGAAAGCAAAGTGGCTGAAGTGGATGATTCCATGGCAGTAGGAGTACGAGGTGGCATGTTCATATATTGTCATATCAAGATGCAGAGAGAGTACCTGGAGGGGCTCTAAACTGGTGTCAAGCTCTAACCAATGAAATCCACTCCCCAGGATTCCATATCTTTGTGAAAGGCATTATATTCTAAAGCAGTGGTTCTCAACTTTTTTAATACTGTAATCATTTAATACTGTGACCTCCAACCATAAAATTATTTTGTTGCTATTTCATAGCTACAATTTTGCTTCTGTTATAAATTATAATGTAAATATCTGATACGCAGGATATCTGATATGTGACCCCCAAAGGGGTTGCAACCCACAGGTGGAGAGCAGTTGTTCTAAAGCTTCCACAACCTCACAAAACAACTCAACAAGCTGGAGACTAACTGTTAAAACTTATCAGTCTGTGAGAGACGTTTCATAGTTAAACTATAATATCTGTTGTTTTATATCAAGCTTATTGCCTGAATATCATGGGACGGTGCATTCCTAGTGTAATTTGTCAAGTATCTGCTGATACTACATATGTTATGGATGTACTTCACTGCTGATTGACATTGGATTACTTTTAGTTTAGAGTAATTACAATTAATGTGCTAAATATCCTTATATATTTATAAGTACAAGTAGAATTGCTGTACCATCTGGCATACACAGGCTCGTTGTCAATGGATAATGGTGAAGTGGATGTAGTAAGTAAATCCTTCTCCAATATTCAAGTGTTCTAGTGCAATGACTCCTTGCAAATACCTGGTTGGAAGTACTTGCTTTCAACTTCTAAGTTGGACTATGGAGAAAGACAGATTAAAGGCTTGAACTGCTAAAAACTTCACAATATCCAGTGGTTGATAAGATAATAAAAGTTGTACTCTGAGAGAGAAGACTTGATTGTCACTACCAGGTATTTTCCTTAGGATCCGTGAAGTGTATGTATTAGGGTGCAGGTGGTGGGACAGAAAGAGCAGCTTTGTATCTATGGAACTGTTGTGGAATAATCTTTTTGTACACTGTGAAGATATGTCTTTGCCAAAGCACCTTCTTATTGGCTTAAGGGCTGAATGGCCAATAACTAGGCAGTAGAGAATAGGCAGGACTTCTAGGGAGAGAGAAGAATTGGAGATGAATCTAGGCAGGTGAAAGATGCCAGTGAGACTCAGAACAAGTCAGACATACAAAATGGAAGAGAGGTGAAAGCCACATGGCAGAACATAGATTAATAGAAACAGGTTGATTTGAATTGTAAGAGTTAGTTGGTAACAAGTCTAAACTAAAGGCTAAGTTTTCATAAGTAATAGTATATCTCCATGTCATTATTTGAGAGCTCATGGTTGACAAGAAAGATTAGTTATATGGAATAATTAGAGTGCAAATCAACTAGACCACAGAATTTTAGTGCAAAGCAAAGTGTGTGTGTGTGTGTGTGTGTGTGTGTGTGTGTGTGTATCTATATGTGTATATGTGTGTCTCCCACACTGTTTTTTCCTGTTAATGTGCGTGTCAAACTATAAAATAGAAAGAGTCTCTTTACATATAGGAATTATGGTAAATATCTAGGATATTAGATTTAAAATAATAATGACCAAAAGATGTAGAGTTTTTGCCATGAACAAAATATTTAATGTCGGTCTATTCTAAAAATTATTGTATTCTTTTTATTATTAATTTTGAATATTCTTCATTTCAGAAGCAAGGGAGACTCAAAATCCCTCAAGGTTCATTGTTAACTTCACCTGCTAGGCTCCATTCTTTTACCAGGATTCCACCTTCCTTTACCAGTATTCTCTCTTCCATAAATGTGCCACAGTCTCTCCAGAAAACACCCAGCTCAGAAGCCTGCTCCCTGGTAACAGACCTTGGGACTCTTTAGAGCTACCCATATTATCTCTAACCCCATCATTTAGTGATTCATTCAAACAACCCAGCTTGCCAACTCACTTGGGAAATTTGAACTGGTATGATAAAAAATGAGAATAACCTCATATCAAAAGATACAACCAACAATATAATTTGCAGGTTTCATTACAAAGTACAAACAATATGAAAAAATAAGATTGCATATCTCCTGCAAAGATCTTCAATTCCATAATAATTATCTCCAACAAGAACAACTTTGATACAACTCAATACACAAAATTGAAACAAAGATTTATAAATGTATTCAGAGTTTGAGGGGTTTAAAGAGAACACCAATAAACACCTGAATGAATTTGAAGACTGCAAAAACAAAACAAAACAAAACTTCTAATTGAAGTCCACAAAGATACAACAAAGCCACTGAATGAAATAATGGGGATAACTAGAGAAATGAAAATGAATTTAACAGAGATAGAAACATGGAAGGAAACTCTAACTAAAATAAAGTTAGGAAATAAAAACTCAATGTCTTAGAAATAACTGAGGAAAGCCTCACCAACAGAATGGACTTTGTAAATGACAATATTGGGGCTTGAAGACAAGATAGAGGAATTGGATTATTAACTCAAAGAAAGTGATGAATTAAACACGCGCACATACACACTCAAGAACAGAATGTGATGGAATTCTGAGACAGCAAGAAAAGACCAAATCTATAAAATGTGAGTATAGAAGAATTCTGTGTCAAAAGAATAGAACTTATCTTCAACAAATTTATAGAAGAAAACTTGCCAAATCTAGGGAAATAGATGCCTATTTAGGTACAAAAAGCATACAGAGCACAAAATAGACAGGACCCAAAAAAAAAATTTCTGTGTCATATTACAGGTAAAACACCAGATATACATAACAAATAATGACTATCGATACAAAGAGAAGGCTCAAGGTCCATATAAAGGCCAGTCCATAAGAATAGTAGGTGATTTCTCCATGGAAGCTTTAACATTCAGAAGAGTTTAAGTCAATATGACTTATGTTTTGAAAGAAAACAGTTGTTGATGTAGTCTATTTCCCTTTGAAATCCATCCAATATAACTAGAAGAGAACAAAAGCTTCCATGATAAAAGTAGGCTCTAGCCCAGTGCCAGGTGTGATACACCTCATCACATGCTTTTGCTCAAGATTGTCCAGAGATCCCCCTAAACAATATAAGCTACTGTTATTACACTTGAACCCACCAGAACATTATGGTAAGACTTTATTCCTGAAGGCTCCACACATTTTGGTCACAGGACATGGAGAAATGAAATCAATTCTGGGAAGCTCCCGTTGTGCTGGCTAGCTTTCATTGTATTGTAAAATGCTATGAAGGGTTACTAATAGAGAAAAGTCATCAACTGTATTACCCAGCTGTAAAATCTGGGAATTACAATAACAACAGTTATGGCAAGACATGCCCATGGGTGCTATAGTCACACCAATGTTATGGAATAAACAATAGATTTCTAAATGGATTTAAGAACCACTCTACAGGAGGTAATGCATGTCTGGTCTTGTAAATCTGGCCAAGAATCCATGGATGAAAGCTCATGTGTCCCAATGGTAAGCATATTACTATTATTTTCCTAAATGTACCTAGTATCAAACTGTCCTCTAAATTTGTATCTCTCTGTCAATATCTTAGTGCAACTCCCAGACCACATTGGAGAAGTGCAGCAGACAAAAAAATCACAACTGCTAAAAGTGCAGAGAATAAGTGACCCCAGAATTATCAAAGCTTAATGTTACATTTATATCACATTCCTTCCCCCAAAGCTCAGGGGCCATTGCAAAAGAGGAAACAGAAAGATTCCAAGAGTCAAAGGGTAGGAAGGACCGCAGTAAACAGGGGTCTTTAGATGAACATGATGGCATCATTGTATTCACAAACTCACAGCAGCTGTGGCTGGCTGCACAGGATCTCTACAGGATAAAGCCAGTTAATATTCCAGCACTGATGGAGGAGAAACTCAAGAGACCCTCACCTCTAGCTGAGCAGCTATTGACAGTTGATAGACTCTAGATGAGGAGGAATCAATTCTTTTTAATTGTGTGGTCCCAGGTAGGTTGACCATGTTCCAGTGAATGCACTCACACCCTTGAGTATGTAGGCAACAAAAATTGCCTATTGCCTTCAGCAGACTAAGTTGGAAGGAGGCTGTGATTGGACAGTGGATATGGGTGGAGTTAAGGGGAGGACCGAGGATGAAGATAAAGATAAAAATACATTGCGTGCATATGTGGAATTCTCAAAAATAGGAATATTTTATAAAAATCAGTCTAAAGTAGTTCATGACCATCAAACCAGTCCTACATAGAACAATGGAAGGCATACTTTCATTGGAAGGGAAGAATAAGCACATTTAAGAGACAGATGTGCCAGGTAGCACTGAGAAAAGAAGTACCATAAGATCAACAAAATGACTCCAAAGAGGAAACATCCTTCCATATGAACTCCAAATGCTAATGGCTTCAATCCCCCAATCAAAGGACACAGGCTAGGCAACTGCATTACAGAACTCAAGCCATTTATTTCTGTCTACGAGAAGTGAAAGGAATGCAATTCCAGTATTTCAAGGCAAGGGTGATTTCCCATAGCTGTGTCTTAAATTATACTTGATTAATGGCTTTGTATTTTACATATTTTAATCTAAATAATTAAAACAGTACATATCCCCAGAATATAGAAATTATCAAAGACAGCATATCCTCTCTGATTCTTCTTCTCTGTAAGTCTATGTCAGACCCTTCCATATACATTAACAATTTATAATGGTACATTCTGTAGTTGCCCACATACTTATCCAGAATTTAAGAATGGCATTTTCCTCTGCTTTTGCTTTAGTGTTTTATATAAGCAAATTACATGATAATAAATAATAAATAGTTCCAAAATGGATACAGGAATCAAAGTATGTTCCCTTTAGCACATCTATGAAAATATACTCTTTATTGTTAGTCACCTGGAAATTGTAATACAAAGTAACATGATCACTGTACTCTAGTTAGAAAGGTTATCAAAATGATGAAAATCAATATTGGAGAAAATAGGGAACAATGCATTGTAGGGAGGTCTTGTACAAGTTAGTAATTCCACCACTGTAGAAGACATGTTAGGGGTTAATATAAATTAGTAATTTGACCACCATAGAAGATATCTTAGGGTGTTCATACAAATTAGTAATTCAGTCACTATGGAAAATAATTTGAAGGTTCCTCCAAAAAGTGAAAATAGATCTATCATATGAGCCACAGAGCCTGCTTCTGGCTATATATCCAGAGGAAATTACTTCAGTACAAAAGACACCTGCATGCCAACGTTTGTTGTTTCACTATTCATAAAAGCTAAGATGTGGAATCAAGCTGGATATCCATTAATACATGAATGTCTAAAGAATCTGTTTTATACATGCAATACGACTTTATTTAGCCACATAAAAATGAAAGCCTCTCATTTTCAACAAAATGCATGGGACTGGAGGACATTATGTTAGGCTATAGCAATTCAGATGCACAGACAAAGGAAATATGTTCTCTCTCACAGGTGGATACTAAAAATGATTTCTTTTTTTGGGACAGACAACAGAAATTTTGATTTGCCTAACAAATAGAAACAAGTATAGTTGTCTCATTATTGCTGACTTCCATTTAAAGAATGAATCATTTTAGTACTGTTTCTGAAAACATCAAAACATGACCCAAGTAATGCAGGGGGAGCATGGAACTAGGGTTGCTGGGGTACTTGAATCTCCTAGATCTATAAATGAGAGGACACCACTATTTTACAATATTCACTCATGTCAGGAAGCCAGCATAGTGTTTCCTAAGAAAAGCAGAAAGTTAATATTTATTTTTATAGAACAAAAATGGAAACACTCAAAGATAAAGTAATAGTGTTTGGAGAAGGCAGAAGGGAAATTCTCATATGAAAAGATAAACCCAGGAGCTGAATATCCTGAACTAACCATAGTAGTACAATAAAGCAAACCCCAAGTTCCCAAAGGATCATTCTTAGGTGCTTAGCTAATAAGAGACCAGAGAAACAGGCATCTTCATTATTAAAAGGTTTTTCATAGTGTTTGAAAGCAACTCTGTTTCAATCCCATCAGGAATTCATAATGAATACTGCACTTTCTGTGGAAGCAGCAATTCATAATTTCCTTTTATTCTTGTCTGTTACTACAAAGTACTCTTTCTCAGGGGGCTTTGATTAAGGTGATGAGACAAATAAAACAAATAGAGAGCCCATTAAATGTCTGCCTGAAACCAGAGATGCACTACTTAATATGAAAGACCGCTCAAAACCAATAATGAAATAATTATCCTTTCCCACAACTGATAAGAGAGTGATGGCTGGATGTGGATTTGGGGAAACTAATTTGCTTGGAAGGAGGGGAGAAATGAAAGAACAGAAGCCCACTGAAATTCAACTGCAACCAAACACCCGGGACTGCAGGGAAGTCACAAGATAAGCACTGCAAATGCTCCTCCAGCTAGAGCAGCAATCATTCTCAGAGAAGGGCTGCTGATAAGGCCCCTCCTTGCCGGCATGCAATCATTCTGCATTTTATATTATTTGAAAAGAGCTTGATTATTTTCCTTTGAATGAAGCCAGATTGATTCACATTTACCTGTCAACAAAATGTTCCATTTCTCTGTTTTGCCTTTCTATTTAAAGGCATATGACCTGACTACAAAACTCCATATACAAACCTTTAGTTGGATGTAAATAAATAATGATAGGTGACCAGCTTGTGTTTAAAAAACTTTTTTTGTAGTGTCAAATTATCCTAAATTAAAATCTACAGCCTCATAAATACAACTGATATCTGCAATCATGGATTGATGTCATGAATGTTGTTTTATTTGTGGTCAGATATAATCATTAAAAAATCACATCAAGAGGGGCAAACTGTGCATGAAAATGATAATTATGTCATTTAAGTCTGTTGAACGGGTAAAACTGCAACATGGCGTCATTTTGGTTTTTGAAACCCACCTTACATGTTTAAATATCCTGCCAAGAAGAGATAAGAAGCTGCAAAAACAAAGAGTGAGCAGCTAAGCAGCTCCCAACCACATTCACCAGTATGATCTCACATTCTGAAGGAGGAGCTGGGGCCTTAAAGCACAGCAGGACAATCATGTACTGTTTGTTACTAAAGTAGAGAACCGTATTGTTTCTGAGCATCTAAATATTTCTCTTCTAATATAGTTCTTGTGACATATGAAATGTGTATCTATTTAATCAATCAGACTTGTTTTCTTTTTAAAATTATTTCTTAAGAATTTCATTAAATATATTTTGATCATATGTGTCCTTCTCTTCCAACATCTCCCAAATATAACTTTGTGTCTTCTTTAAGATGAACCTATTAGGTCCCATAAGTATTGCCCATACATTCTTGGGTATGTGACCATCCACTGGAACATGGTTGGCTTACCAAGGTCCACATCTTTGAAGACAACTGACTCTTCATCTTCTAGCAGCTAAGAATTGGCAACAGCACTTCAGCTATGGGTGAGAGTCTTGGGACACCTCCCACTCCAAACTAGAATAGTATTATTAATGACTAACTCACAGGAAGAACCCACATGAATCTCATATATCATAATAATAGTAGATACTATATTTTACTTGTAATGTGCATGCATATATGTACAAATGTATATACATATAAATATATTTTTATAGACATGTGAGCTTATATTCTGCTTTAACAAAACTAAAACATTATGGGGTGATAATGATAACATTCAAAGGTATGTGAACTATTCTTTTATTCGGTTTCTATTTTGTGGAATACCTTGAGGACTATTGATGTTAGCTCTTCTTTGTTGATCTGGTAGAATTCAAGGTGGCAAGATAGAACTGAGAAAAGGTACCAAGCCATGTGGCTAATCATAGATACAAAAATTATGGGTTAATTTAAGTGTAAGAGCTAGTCAGTAATAAACCTGAGCTAATGGATGAGCAGTTATAAATAATATTAACTCCCTGAGTGGTAATTTTATAAGCAGCTGTGGGACCTCAGAGCTGGGCGGGATTGGAGAAAACTTTTTGACTACAGTGCTAGACTCAATATAGGATTTGCAACTTACTTATATCATTGAATAGGGATATATCAAGCTGGTGATTAACTAGAAATCCCACCCTCCTTACTAGCATTCTTAGTGTTTGAAAGTCTTTGAATGTTACTAGAGAAGAAAAGCAATCATCAATTTCACCCACGTTAAAACCCTGAAACCTACAACAGAGATCTGCCTGCAAGTTATACTGGTGCAATAGGAGCACAAGTGTTATCAGAATAACAAATCATTTGGTGTATAAAAATAATTTGAAATAAGATTAAAATAAACCCCAAAACAAAAATATGAGTTCTTTACCATAAATCTGGAATAAAGAAAGATGGCCTCTGTTGAAGCCCAATTCCACAGTGCTGCTAAACCTAAGAATTAATTAGTTTTAACTTCATGCTTTTTATATAAGTCAGAATACTTCTTGTGTGAAGTCTAAGCTGCTCTTCACTAGTATGGAAAATACTTTGAGTGGCATGAGTTTGGTGTCCCCTAGAACATGTATGTAGGTTAGTCTAGATGCAGGCCACTTTGTTCTAGTGCTAGTAAGCAAGTGAGCAGGCACATTTCTTGGAAATTAAATGAGATCTATGCTGATCTCTGTCTCAGTATGCTCCTCAGTGTGCTAGAACTAATATGGACTTTTGAAATATTTGCATTTCTCATAGAAATATGTATTAGGCTCCCTTCAGTTCATTTTACAACATGAAATGTTTCATTTAAATGGAGCATTCATTGCATTCATATCCATAGTGACATTGTATTTAGACTGATATTTGCAGTTTTCTTCAATAAACTTTATTTAAATGCAAAAAACTATGTGCATAAAAGCAATTTTTTAAAGTTGACGTGGGCTGTAAACTATGTACAGTGCTTAGAGAGTAGGAAGAGCCAGAAGCTGTCTAAAGCAAGAAAGGAAAATGAACTAAAATACCCTGTTGGAAACAGAATTGGGCACAGGTTCATCATGACTTATTACAAACAGCTCATAAACACACATTTCCAACATTTGCTGTCACTGTCTCACTGTCTTTGGAGAACTGGAACAAAGACTGACAATTGGGATGATAATCCATTGGAATTAAAGGGGGGAGGTTCAAGATTCTAGCTCACATTTGTCATTACGATTTTAGCTATAGACTTAACATATCTGAATTTCAATGTTTCCATGAAAACTTTCAATATCTACTATTAAGAATATATATTTGAAGTTTATTGTATAAATAACTATATAATGTAAGATATGAATATTTACTTTTGCCAATTTTTAAGGCTTCTGCTTATTTCCTGGGTCAGAGTGAAAGTATATCAACATATCATGACCTAGGTTAAGTACAAAATTATTTCATCCATCAATTCCTGCATCCTCCGTTTATGTGGTCACTGTTTATTAAATGCCACTGTAGGTAAATTACTAATTGTGTGGCTCTGAGGTTTTCAGAATCTCTGCATGTGCCAGTGTAATGATCATTCTGATTTTCTTTTATAAATACTTACTAATGACATTTACTTAAAAGTCAGAAAGATACAGATTTCTAATTTATTCTCTTGTTTTTGCAGGGTATGCAATTTTATACAAATAACTTTCTTTTTCTGAGCCCTGTTTTCCTCTGTAGTAATGCCCACTAAAATACTACTACTTCATGAGTGTTATGGATATGAAATAACACCATGCACATAAAATATTTCTTATATTATCTGTTATAAAATGTGTAAACAGTAAGTAAATATTAGCTGCTTATTTTTGTATTTTTCTTAGCTCTATCACATGTGTGTGCAAGTGTGTGTGCTTGATGACATGTGTGGTACTGGGTATTGGACCCAGGGACTTGACCATGGTAGAAACCATGAGATGTACTCCCAAACCCTATTACCATGAATGGTATGTGCCTCAACCAAAGAAAGAGAAAAGAAAGATGAGATATCTGGGAGTTGAGCAGCTGTTCCCATGTAGACTGGTACCTACTGACCTGGTTCTTGTAGCTAGGATTTATTATTTCTTGCTAAATAGAAAGAATTTAAAGGAGCTTTAATATGAAATTAGACTGATTTTTTTTTTAGTTTGGTGGGTGTATACAAAAAGGAAATCATTCCATGATCATATCAGAAAGCAGATTATATTTAAAAAGAACACTGTAACGACTGAAAAATGACAAAATATTGCCCATTTTAGCAAGTATGAATGATTATATCTCTTTTATCATGAATTACGTTTTACTTTTCCTTTCATTTAGAGATTATCTCTTTCAAAAATTTCATTTTATTTTGCCTGCACATATATCTACACCACGTAACTATCTGGCCCCTCAGAGGCCTGAAGACATCAGATCCCATGGCACTGGAGTTATAGATGTTTTTGAGGCTCCATGTGCTGGGAACCTAATCTGGGTCCTCTGGAAGAGCAGCATGCACCCTTAATGACTGAGCATCACTACAGATACCCTATTGCAATTAAACTTCTCTCAGACTTTCCTCCTCCAGAGTAAGTTCCAGTGATTCCCACTGTAGTGTTGTCTCTGCATCATGACACATTAAGCATCCCTGTATTTTACCTTATGTTGTGTTCTCTAGTGGCTGGTGTGTTTTGGCACCTGAACTGTGTGCTGTCACTATTGTAACTTCATGTCATCCGTTGTCATCCCTCTGAACTAACTTTTCTGTTCGCTCTGGCATCTGTTTCCTGTCGCCACTGCTGTTCTATGTTAGATATTCAGATATGCCATGAACTGGTGAGAATAAGTGAATTCCCCTTTCTAACCTACTCACATTTTTACCTTTCTTTTCTCCTTTGCATGCTTTAGCAGTGGTTTTCAACTTGTGAGTTGTGACCCCTTTGGCGGGTGTGTGTGTGTGTGTGTGTGTGTGTGTGTGTGTGTCACAAATCAGATATCCAGCATTTCAAATATTTATATTATGATTCATATCAGTAGCAAAATTATGGTTTGGAAGAAGCAAATGAAATAATTTTATGGTCATTGGTCACCACAGCATAAGGAACTATATTAAAGAGTCGTAATATTAGGAAGGTTGAGAACCATTTCTTTAAGGAAAGAAATAACTTGTCTGTATAGCATGCAATCAATATGGACTTACACAGCATCAAACTTTCTTATACTGGAGCATTTCTAGGCTTGAGTCGGATTAATTTGAAATAAATAACTCCACTTAGGTGGTGTCAGTGGAAGAATGCAGGACTCTTATGAGCAAATTCTGAGTTTTGACAAAGGAATAAATATGTAAATTTAAATTGGCACATGCTTATTAATAAGCTATTTCATATTTTACTCTAACTTTACTTGAATTTGGTTGATGTTTTCATTTTGTTTAGTCTTGTGGCTTTGTGTTTTTTCAACCTACCATGCTTACTTCTAGGAGATTTATACTTTAATTGGGTTGACAAAATAGCTTGAATTTAACACAAACTTAATGGGTAAATTTTGTTAATCTTTTTCTCCTAAGTGACCATTCAAACTTTCTTATGAATTTAGATTTCATATGGGAAGTTTTATGGCACTCAATTAAATAGGTCTAAGTTTTTTCTTTTGTCTTTCTTTTGTTTACTACTCAACATGGATCCAATTAGAATTTTAATATCTGTTAGGATAGACCAAGTTTCTTGGCAGAAACATGGGAAGGGACATATATCATTTTAATTTTCTCTTGCTCTGAATTGTTACGCTTCTCCATGAATAGTTTTCATGATCTAATTTGGAATGTCCAGGGCTGAGGATATGGCTGAGTGACAGAGTGCTTGTCTAGTACACATAAAGTCCTAGGTTCAGTCTCCAGTGTGTAAAAAGGTAAATGGATCACTAGAATTGTCGTATTGCTATATTTCCATAGGATCATAGTCTAGAAATACATAATCAGAAATGAAAATAGATAGAGGTAGTTCTAACTTGGTATCAGGTTTTCAAATAGTAATGAACCAGAGAGATACCTTATAATTCCCTTACAATATAGAATATACATTCAGTGTCTTACATTAATGGAAAGTGTCTGATCCACCAACTAAGTTACTGGATATGGTATATCTTCATGTGAGTATATAGAATCACCTCTGCTTTTCCTGCCCATTCCAGTACAGAGATCTACTTTGATCCTAGGATTAGATTTCTGACTTTAATTATAGCTTGAGTAGTTTATGAGATAATTTCTCATCCATGGCAGGAGATCGTAATTGATAATTAATATTTACAAAGCTCTGGGTAGTTTTATCCATAAGGTTTAGATGTGGAAGATTGTTAAGTCATATAAAAATACTGATTAAGAGTACACAAGAAGACATAATATCATTCTTCTAGATAAAGAAGCAAATAGGAATGGTGGCTGTAACTGGAGTAGTTTGTAATGAATATAAATTTAAGTTGATTCTTAAAACAAGAGCTCACATGTTATGCATTTATCAGGAGTTGAGACTGAGCTTAGAAGACATGGAAGAACCCTATTCTGGTTCCAAGTATGAAGTCATATTCATTCATTACTGAAAGTGAATTTACCAAGGCAATTGCCATCCTGTACACTTATAGTACACACTTGACAATTGCCAACAAAGACAATGATAACACACAACTAGCAGTTGCCGTCTTAGACATGTATGGTGTACAGCTGGCTGCCTGTCTTCAAGATTCCAAGTCTATAATGCAGACTCTTTTGTAAACTCAACACTGTGTTTTCCTGCTACAAAACATTGATTAAAGGAAGGAAAGCAAGACCAGATCAAAATGAAATATAAAAACATCCACATCCACTTAAATATAGTAAAATCTTTCACTACTAAGTCTGTTTGGGGAACCCCTAGCAGTGGGACCAGGACTTATCCTTGGTGTGTGAAATGGCTTTTTGGAACAGATTCCCTAGGGTGGGATAACTTGCTCAGCCTTGACACAGGAGGGAAGGGCTTGGTCCTGCCTCATCTTTGTTTGCCAGACTTTGTTGACCCCCTCAAGGGAGTCCTTACCCTCTCTGAGGAGTGGATGGAGGGTGGGATGGGGGAAGGAAGCTTTATTTGTTGGGTTGATTTGTTTGTAGAACACTGAATTGATATATAGTATATTTAATCTAATTCAATGTTACAAACTTTCACCTTATAGTTAAGGAAAACAAGGCCCATGCAATTAAGGAATTTACCTAAAGCGTCAGGAATATTGTTTAAGATTGTGTGGTTGCTAAATGTCATGAGTTCTTACACTATTGCACCCAGTAAGACAATTACAAAGTTACCTGGTTGGTTGGGATATGCTAAAAATGGATTACTTAAAAGATATCAACAAATTCCCAGGAAAATCAGCACAGCTTTTACAGTGAATGAATTGCTGGCTGGATTATGAGGTAGTTTCTTCACACTTCTAACTAAAACTGTAAAACCCTCAAAATGAAGACATTATTAAAGCTTACACAAAAGCATCAAGCACTGATTTTTATGTCCCCATGTAGTTTTCTTCTCTGTTGTGGAAATCCTTTCTTAATTCAAAAGAAGCTGTTTTGAAAAAGCCTAATCTCTTCTCACAGGAAGATTAGTGCATGCTGGGAATGCCTGAAATATCTCTAAACTCAGGCCCAATGAAAGGGAGTCTACTGGGCTATCACCAAGTCATATGGAAGAGAACAGAGACACTTCTCAATAAACACAGAGAATTCTTAGCACAGAAAGGGGCTTATTTGGCTACAAGCAGTGATATCTTCAGAAAACCATTCTTAACATTTTTTTTTTTTTTTTTTTTTTTGTAAAAAACATATATCCTCATCAGTTTCTGCCATACATATCAAGAGCTAGGGGAAAAATAGATAGAAAATGTTGAAAATAGACAGAGTTGAGCAGCAGCAGTGACTTAAGAGAAAGGAAACAGGAAGACAGAAATTACAAACTTGCTCTTGTGTTTACACTTCAGTGGGAGGGCTTTCTCCCTTTGCTCAAATTGGAGAATATTATTTAGATGACACGTTTGACATATGTGAGTACAGCACATTTTGACATCATTATGCCTGTTGATCACAAGTCAATGCAGTGTTAGCTAGTATGTATTCAATAAGATAAAATATCCAACAATGAGTAGAATATACTGTTGTGGACACTGTGATTTTTTTTTTTTTACTTCTAAGAAAAATATTCATGTCCACGCAATGATTTTTTTTTTTACTTTAAACCTCCAATAAAGCAAAGATTAATTTTCAGTGCCTCTTAATCACCAATTCTATTAGAAATTTCTTATTGAATTTCAATTGTTTTTCTTTTTTTATTTACTTCAAAATATTTTTCATTTTACATACCAATAACAGTTCCCCCTTCCACCCCTCCTCCCTTCCACCTTCTCCCGCACCCACCCCACCACTACCTTCACCCACCATGGCCCCATCCACTCTTCTAAAAAGGTAAGGCTTCTCATGGGGAGTCAACAAAGCCTAGAACATTACCTTGAGACAGGACCAAGCCACTCCCACCTTCGTCAAGGGTGAGCAAGGCATCATATCCTAGGAAATGGTCTCCAAAAAGACAGTTCATGTGCCAGGGATAGTTCCTTATCCCACTGCCAGGGGACTCTCAAACAGACCAAGCTACACAACTGTAGGCTCCCATGTAGGCTCCCATGTAGGCTCCACATGTAGGCTCCACAGCCATCCGTCTAGAGTTTGTGAGTTCCCACGAGCTTGGTTCAGTTGTCTCTGTAGATTTCTTCATCATGATCTTGACTCCCCCTTGCTTGACCCCCCTTGCTCATATAATCCCTCCTCCCTCTCTTCAACTGAATTCCCAGAGCTCGACCTGGTGCTTAGCTGACACTGTGAATTTTTTAAGGCAATGATTATTACTATACGACTATAATCATACACACATTACAGAATTCTCTAAAATGCTTATTTTAAAAATATTTGGGAGAGCCGGGCAGTGGTGGCGCATGCCTTTAATCCCAGCAGTCGGGAGGCAGAGGCAGGCGGATCTCTGTGAGTTCGAGGCCAGCCTGGGCTACCAAATGAGTTCCAGGAAAGGCACAAAGCTACACAGAGAAACCCTGTCTCGAAAAAAAAAAAAAAAAAAAAAAAAAAAAAAAAAAAAAAAAAAAAAAAAAAAAAATTGGGGGGATTACAAAGAATTAAATGGCCAGATATGATGACTTATATCCTAGCAATTTGAAGCCTAAAATAGGATGATGACCACCATTTGAGAATAGCCAGGGCTATAGATATAGAATAAGACACTGTCTCAAAAAATTAACAAGTGCCTTATAAGGTTAGTGGTACATTTAATGATAAAAATGATGTGCTCATTATAAAACACTATTCCAAATGATTCTTATTAATTTGCTATAGAATGGTCATTTATGAAAGGGTACTAATTTTGAAGTGATAACCATATCAAAGTCATTAAATCTTTTTAATGACACTCACCAAATGTTTATTCTGCATTAACTATAACAACTTAAAACTGGAATTGTGGAGCATGAAAACTTAGAGGGTTTTTAGACTCTGAAATCCCCATGGATAAAAAGAAACAGCATGTTGAATGCTCTAGAAGGAACACCCACAGTTTCAGCTTCTGTTACAGGGATATTCCCTTTCAGCTGTGTGATCAGAAAGGTCTCATGGGAGGGAGACCCAAGTAGCATGAAAAGGCGGCAAATATGTAGGGGAGAGACCTATGTTTGGAAATCCTAGGACGTTTTTTCAACTTAGTAGTGAGAGTTGTGGCAAAGCTTCATTCTCCAATGCTTGTAGTCTTTCACAGCACAGTGTGATACAATCACATCTGTTACTGATTTATAAAACTTCCTGCAGGTTGGTTGAAGGTTTCTGGGTGAAATCCTTAGACAGTCACTGTGTATCTCATTAACTCTCCAGGTCTCCTGCTTAAACGGGATCTTCACAACTGGTTGGACAGAGTGAAACCCCATCAGGGACTGCCTTGAAGCTCCTGTCCTCAGCTGTGAACTGGCAGTGGGACTACCCTTAAAATAGAAGCCCTGAGTCAATCACAGAAGAGGACAGAGCTTGACCAGCACAGAGCCCAGAGGCATGGATGGTACTGAGCTGAAGGACAGAGCACAGAGGCATGGATGGGGCTAAGCTGAAGGACAGAGCACAGAGGCATGGATGGGGCTGAGCTGAGGCTTAGCTAGTTTTCAGACAAGAAGGGTTCATTCCTAACTCATTGTCCTTCAATGAATTTGTTTCTTTTTAGGTGTGTTTACTCAGTTTCTGTATGATTTTTATTTCACACTTCATCATTGTACAGCTTTCTTCTCCAAATCAAAACATTCCCTCCTGAAGTAAGGAAATAAATCAATCTTACAAGTCTTCAGAAATAAAAACTACAAGTACCTGGAAGTTCTTAAAACTTAGAAGGTTACAAGGACTCTCCCCATAAAAGTAGCAGCAGTTTTCTTTGTTGAGATGCAGCTGCCTTTTAGTTAACTATCTTCCTTAGGTAGCCTGGTACACTAAGCTAGACTGGTGTACTGGTTTCTTCAGTCTGTTGTTAGAGGTTAGATATTTATCCAGCTCTCTTCAGGAAAAGTCACACAACAACTGGATACTAACACCAATATTACCATTGAGCCTCACATCCCCAGTCTTCATCTCTATTTGAGTTCTAGACTTCTGTTCCTTGTTAATTTTTTTCTATCTCACTTTAGTAACAGAAATCATACTAGCTGCTGAGCACAGTATATGTGCAGTCTGGGAACTTTATAGTTATCAAGTTTATACTTCCAAACAATTCTGAAATAACCAGACATAAAACTTCTCTTTGAACTGACATTCAGAGAAGCCAGGTCACACATTCAAGGTCATATGGGTGGCATATTCGAGGATGTAGATTTGATGCTGGTCCACCACCTGATGTGCCAGGACCTCAGCTCTTTCCAATGTGCTTTGTGACACATATCTAGGAGTCTCATGTTCATTGCTTTTATTACCAGCTATCAGTTCATTCACAGTAGAAAACCTGGGTTTCATCTCTTAAGTATTACTTGAATCTTTGTTTGTTTGGTTGTTTGTTTGTTTTTCTGTCCTACTCTGATCCTGCAGTTTTGGCTCTGATTGCATCTGAAAATTTTTCCTTATTCATTATCTCCTTTTCAGGCAGTCATGCTCCTCCTTAAACAAACCTAAACTGGATTACAGATAATTTTCATGTCCTTATTTATTTCTTTTTGAATTTTCTTCTGGGTTCAAACAATTCATAATTTAAAATGAAGAAGGTCTTTGGAAATACCAAAAGTTTACATAGGAAAGTGATTATTTCCTAAGCATGATTTAATACAAATTAATTTGGAAATACAGAATAAGAGGGATGGCAAGGGAATATAGTCACATGACCTGGTTTTCTGACTCTCTGTATACTTATATTTTATACTTTGGATGAAGACGTGGATGATATGTTTCAGATTTAGGGATCTGATTGAATTGGGGACACAGAATTTTGCCTTGAGCGATCCAGTGCCTTTCTGGGTCAACTCAGACTAATACTGCAGCATTACTTCTAAAATTAATGCTGTGCACTAGGGAACAGATGTGAGTTAATCATGTGTGTTGAGGAATAGGGACTTCTGACTCCTAATCCAGCCTGATACCCTCATTAGCCTTGAGAAATTGAGTTGATAAATCTGCTTTACAGATATGTGGTTAGAAAATATGCACAGACTTGCTTCATTAGTTAATAGCCCAATGCTTTCAGTAACCATATTTTCAGTGCAAATTTACCTCTTAAAATAGCTATTGAGACTACACTGACTCTCTAGAATTTTTCCAATTACCACCCAAAATAAAGTTCGTAAGTCAATCAATGATATTAATCTAGTATTAGAAGATAAAATCAACTAGTGATATGGCTCAATGGCAGAATGTTTACTTTGCATAGGCAAGGACCTGGGTTCTACTGCCAGATGATCATTGTGTTTGGACAAAACCTCATTCTTACAGTTATAAAACATCCCAGCCTCTATGCATTACTACAGTGTCAAGTTTCCTAGGCAGTATTATTAGCTGACTTGCTTCAAGCTAGAGGGGGTAAACCCTATAGATATTTCTGCCTTGATGTTTATAAAACTTTCAGTAAAAATTACACCCTATATGCTTTTTAATATTAAACCAGTTAATTACATGTTTGTATTAAATTGATGATCTTGTTATGTGCAATTAGAAAATTAATGTGGATTCTGCTCTAGTATCGTTTATTGAAAATGGATTTTGACACAGGCTATCTGGAAATCATGTTTTAAGCTATAATTGTTACAAATAACATACAGCCCTTAGAATTTAAGCTCTTATAAGATGACTTCCTGGTTTTGGTGAAGTGTGCTCATATATATAAGCTCATGCATCTGCGGCACTTTAGAAAAGGTTCTGTGTAGGAAGGCACTGGAGATGCAAATTAATCCAGAGTAGATTTGCAGGTCTCTAGGGGTGGTAATTCAGTTTAATGGAAACTTAATAACTCATATTAAGCACATTACTAATCTGATGCTTTGCTTACAGTAAATTAGAGTGAGTGAAATTATAAATCACTTATTAAAAAAAGAATGTCTTACTGAGGTAAATTTGAATTTTCTCAACTAAGAAACAGCAGGTAGAAAGAATCCTTGTTGCTTCCAAATGAATTCCAGTCAAGTTTTGTAATCATGCAGGAATACTGAGTAAACACATTTAATTCAGACAACACAAACCAATGCCCTCCATGTAATCATGTAGTACTATAAATATGATAAGCCAGATACTTCACTGAAATACACTGAATACATACTGACTTCAATTTCAAATTATTAATTAGGTGGATCACAATTTCATGTAACTAATTCTAGCACAAGGCAATGCTTTCATCAGGATTTAAGTGCAATTGCTCTGAAATCATCATCTCCATCATTCAAAATAAACTACATAAATAATGAGACTGCTCCAAAAATCATATTCTTCATAAAATACTGCTCTATATAAACTTGAAAAGTAAGCCATCATTAAAAGATTCTTCATTTTATTTCATTTTGGAGAAGAGGTATTATTCAAGTTTATATATACCAAAGTTTTCCTTACACTAAATGCATTTTTTTTTGTTTTTGTGGCCATTGGCTTTTATCACTATACTGGCTTACATATATTTCTGTTTGTTGTAGTTGTCAAACTCATAAAGAACACTAAGCATAGTAAGTATACTAGGTATTCGTAAATTCTTGTACTCATTCACTTGCTATCAATAAGGTGCCTACTATGTGACAGGAAGGCTCTAGAAGATTGCATAAATCAGTGAACTCCACAAAGTACATATCCCTATGGCTGCTTTCTGGTGAAAGAACCACATATCAAACAAGCCATTGTGCCATTGCCCTGTAAGAACTAGAAGAAAGAGGGCAGAAGGGAGTTGGAGGTCAGGCATCAAAGAATGGCTTTGTCTGGGGCTTTCTTTGCAGAAGGCCTTGAAGATCCAGTTAGACACATTATAAAATGTTGGCAAAGATGAGTAAATGACCATTAAGGCATTGGAGGAAGAACAGTTCAAATGTCAAAGACTTGAGGTTAGAATATGATGAGTTTGCTCAAGAAACTAATAAGATAATCAGTGTTATCAGAAATGAATGAGTACCAGGGCATTCAGTGGAAGGTGTTGTCAGAGAAATGGTGGTTGATGGCTGTAAGACATGACACACAGCTCAGTGTCTACTGATAGGATGTTAAATTTTATAACAGTGTAAGTGTCTAACATATTTTTAAGGCCCACATTGACTGATGCTAAGTCTACAGCGAGGGGAGACTCCAGAGAGTACAGTTGTGTTTCCAATAGGAAGCTAGGATGAAAATCGGGGTCAGAGTTGGGAAAAAGACTAGAGCAGAAGAAAGCTTTCGAGTACCTTTTGAAAGGTAGAACAATCAGAGCTGCTGACACAGTAAGTGTGTAACAAGCTTTTTGAGTGAAGACAGATCTTAAGTGTTCGGGATAGTTTTTATTGCAGTGAAGAAATTGGCGGGTAGGTAGCTCCATTTGTAACTTGTTGAAATTTCAATACTTAAACAAGTGGATGGGGATATAGAATGAAGAGTTGGAAATTTGAGTCTTCAGTTACATGCAGAGTTCAGGGCCAGTGATAGGAAGTTGTGATGTGCTCATAAATAGACTGTGTTTCTGTAAAAAGTACAACAAATTTCTAAAAATAAGAAAAAATGTCACCTCCATATGGAAACATGAGATACAGAAATGAGCAGTTTGCAGAACAAAATATTGCAAACCACCCTTTTTACACTAAAAAAAAAAATAACATAGTAAGAAAAATAGAAACTCAAGCTATAAGACTGACAAAAATTTCCAGTCTGGGTGGTGTTTTGCAAAGACAGTCTTGTGCAGACACTCTCCATAAAAATATAAACTGTTGGTTGCAGTTGCTGAGATGGTATAGTAGGCAAAAGCATAATCGTGCTTGGTGTGCATGCCTGACAACCTGAGTTTGATCCTGGTTAATACATCATAAAAGCAAGATGCAGTGGTGTTCACCTGTAATCCCACCAACAATATGGTAAAATGGGA
Organism: Peromyscus leucopus; assembly: GCF_004664715.2. Taxonomy (NCBI): domain Eukaryota; kingdom Metazoa; phylum Chordata; class Mammalia; order Rodentia; family Cricetidae; genus Peromyscus; species Peromyscus leucopus. The sequence goes on from NC_051064.1 coordinate 84,325,159, forward strand.
GACAGAGACAGGAGAATCAGCCAGAAACTTTCAGGAGAAGCAAGAGACCCCATGTCAGCAAAGTAGGAAGGAACCATCTCACACAAATTGTCATCAGACCTACACACAAATTGTCATCAGACCTACACAAGTGTGCTGTCACACACACACACACACACACACACACACACACACACACACACACACACAACTGAATGTACACACCCCCACACGAGTAATCTTTTACAAAAGAACTGTTGGTTGTGATCAAAATAGGTAATGTCACAAATCTGCAAGCACTTTTACTTTGGAAGCCAGTAGTTTCATTCCCAGAAAACTGTCTCCAAACATATGTGAAACAAACAAACAAATATCCCAAACCAACCAAAAAACAAACCACTCATAAACAAAATCCTAGCATGCCCACAATTCTGGTCATGGAAGGGTATTTGTTATAGAAAAAGAGTAAAATGACTCCTGCCCAGCAGTAGAGCAGAGATAGAATAAACTATGCTATGTCCACAAGACAGGAAGTCATGTGGAATAAGGAATGTCTCTAGAGAGTTCTATCAGAGGAATTTTCTGGTACATTTTTGAGTAAAAAAAAAAAAGATAAGAAGAGATAAATATATCACATGCAATTGTTCATTTAAGAAAGGGAGTTGTACCATGATATGTTACATACTTATTTAAAAAAATGAAGATAAACTTGAAAATATTTATATAAGGTATAATGTAAAAAAGAAAACAAATTTGATTTTAGGTTTAAAACCTTAAAGTACAACCAAGATAAAAAATCATTTCCCTGTACTTAACAATTGCAGATTTTATTTAGGAATAAGTAAATATTTCAGGTAATTATAAAAGTAAATTAAATTTAAAAATCCATACAATTTCTGAATATAGGAAAATAAACGAGCACAACAGCATTTATCATCTTAGCTTTCTTATATGGAACAAGTACTCTTGAGGGAAAATTTCTCTATATTGAGGTTTTATAGGTAATAAATAAACATGAAATGGTGAAATTATAATATTATTTTGTAGACAGATTAGTTAATGGGTCTTGAAATTAAGGACTAATCATCCCAAACAAAAAGGAGAAAAACTCATAGAAAAGGAAAACTTTCAGTGAAACTATGATGCATTCAAGATGGGCTTTACATAAAATGGAAAGGCATAGGAGTGTGAGTTAGCTTCCATTCTCCAACAGAAAACACAGAGAACTGAGATGCATATTAATAGATACAACCAGAAAGCAGCCAACAGAATCCAGACTGTGGAAAAGCATCTGCAGTTCTTCAACAAATCAATAACAAAGAATGAAAAGAAGTCTCAAGTACAAGAGTTTGGGAAACAGGAACATCATTCAGTTGGCTTTGACTTCATCGGAATTCTGAGAATTAAATTTTCACAAAGGTGTTTGGGGGCTAGAGTGAGGACTCAGTGGTTAAGCATGCTTGTTCCTTTTACAAAAGACCTCAGTTTGGTTTGCAACAGCCATGTTGTGCCTCACAAACATCTGTAATTCCAATTCCAGGTAATTGGAAGCCCTCTTCTAACCTCAGCAGGAACCAGACATGCGTGAATTGCACACACATTTTTGTTGTTGTTGTTGTTTGTTTTTAATATGTTTGTGACAATTGGAAATCTGAGATCCAGCTGTTCATTTTGTTGCATTATAGAGTTTTTATTATTAAGTTTAGATATGCTGATGATACTGTGGTGACTTCTTTTTTAATTGTAGAGATTGTTACAGAGATACTTAAGTAGGAAGTGGTATGATAGCTACAGTCTTCAAAATACTACAGGCTATCAGTGGAAACAAGGCTACTCATGTGTCGATTCTTGTTAAAGCTCATAAAAACTTTAGACAGGATTCAGTACACAGTTCTGTTAACTTTTTTTTTTAAACTGTCAATATCTAAAGTTAGAAACATATCATGTCTGAAAGTTTACTCTGCTTGTAAATTCAATTTCTCTATCTCTGTGGATTCTAAGAAAGGACAGATGATTCCTGGATTACACGGACAGAGCCATGTCCCCAGCATGACACACAGAGGAGCTTTAGGTGTTTGCAACAATTTCTCCCAATTGTAAAATCCCATGGGGCATGGAAGATTGCCAGGCGGGAGATTTGCTTTCTAAGTTTAGGAAACACAGACCCCACAAATAGTCCCAGGGGAAGAGATATTTATTATCATGCTAGAAGGTAAGCAAGACTGATTCTTGTTCCAGAGAGACAAATTATTTGTGAAAAAGCTATCTGGAGAAACTGGAGAGATGGATCGGTGGTTAAGGACGTTTGCTGCTCTTCCAGAGGACACATTTTCCAATCCCAGCATGCATATGGTGGCTAGCAACTGTATTTACATCCAGTTCCAGGGGTCCAATGCCACCCTCTGCCGTTAGCAGGCACTAAGGTGTCATGTGCTTTACAGACATGCGTACAGCTCCACATTAAAAGGATGAATAGCCAGTCAGTGGGTCTGCCCACCTTTAGTCTCAGCTCTCAGGAGGCAAAGGCAGGTGGATCCCTGACCTTGTGGACAGTCTGGTCTACAAAGAGTGTTCTAGGACAGCCAGGACTACACAGAAGAAACCCTGTCTCACATCCAAACAAACAAAATACAAACCATGTGAATAAATAAATAAATAGGATGGCCAGTGCTATTTCAACTAGATATAAGCTGGAGTTGTTTTGGAAGAAGCAACTCAATAGAAAGAATGTCCCCAGTAGACTGATCTGTACACAGTCTGTGGTGCATTTTCTTGGTAGATGTCAAATGTAGAAGGGCCCCACTCACTGTTGTGGATGCCACCCCTAGGCTGGCAGTCTCTGGGTGTATAAGAAAGTAGGCTGAGCAGAACAGAAGGGACAGTGAGTAAGCAGCACTCCTCTGTGGATTTTCTATCAGTTCCTGCCTCCTGGTGCCTGTTTTGTTTTTTTCTTTCTGTGAGGGACTGTGAAGTGCAAGTGTAATTAGAATACATCTTTTCCTCCTCAAGTTGATTTGGGTCATGGTGTTTCATCACAGTAATAGAAATTCCAAGAAAATAGACAAATGGCTATTTAAAAATGGAAGTTGTTCAGGAAAAGAGAGTCAGAACTTCATCCCTTTAAGTCATGAAACACTGACTACTAATAGTACACATATGCTTTTCAGGAATTAGGGTTGTGTTTGAATATCCTCAGATGAGGTGAATTGGAACCTCAGATAAAAATGAGAATCATGCCATCTTTGATGTGTTATGCCTCAGTGTGCTTCACTTATTTATTTTCTTGAGAATCTTGTTCTTTTATTTATTTCTGCTCTCTCTCTCTCTCTCTCTCTCTCTCTCTCTCTCTATATATATATATATATATATATATATATATATATATATATATGGTTTTTCAAGAAAGGGTTTCTCTGTGTAGTTTTAGTGTCTTTCCTGGATCTTGCTTTGTAGACCAGGCTGGCCTCGAACTCACAGAGATGTGCTTGGCTCTGCCTTCTGAGTGCTGGAATTAAAGGCTTTTGCCACCACCACCTGGCTTAAAATGTTTTCAGACAATATATTTTCCTTACCTCCCTACCCACCCCAATTTCATGTTCTGTCCCTCTTTCTCTCTCTAACAAACAAAACCAAAAAAAAAAAATTAAAACCCAAACAAATAAACATAACATTTTAGACTCTAACAGCTGAAATGATGCGGTGAAGGTAGTAAGTAGCAGAGGTGGTAGAGAGATGATGATGATGATGATGATGATGATGATGATGATGATGTCTCTGTGTGTGTGATGTATAAAAGAAAAGGAAGGTAAAGCCATGCCCAGCAGTGGATGGGCAACACAAAACAAACTCAAAGGTATTTTTAATTTTGAAGTTATTTTTTAGTTTTCTTTCTTTCTTTTTTCTTTCCTTTCTTTCTTTCTTTCTTTCTTTCTTTCTTTCTTTCTTTTCTTTCTTGTTCTTCTTTCTTTCTTTCTTTTCTTCTTCTTGTTCTTCTTCTTTTCTTCTTCTTGTTCTTCTTCTTGTTCTTCTTCTTGTTCTTGTTCTTGTTCTTGTTCTTCTTCTTCTTCTTCTTCTTCTTCTTCTTCTTCTTCTTCTTCGTCTCATATTGCTTTATTTGGGCATTGTTTTTTACTGCTCTTTTGTTTGTGTATTGTGGTTTGTGATTTTGTGTTTTTTTAATGAGGCTTGTGTGTGTGTGTCTACATATGTATGTATTTCTCATGTTCTTTCTTTGTTTCCTTGTTTTTGTTTGCTAGCTTGTGTGTTTTGTTTTATTCTTTTTTTATTTGCCTGTTTGCTTACGAGAGGGAAAAAGAAGGTGTAGCGTTGGAGGGGTTGGAAGCAAGGGAGAATTTGGGACAAGAGAAGGGAGGGGAAACTATGATCAGAATGTATTGTATGAAAATAAGTATTTTCTGCTTTAGAAAAGTAAAATAAAGAAATATGCACCATGATTACTTTTCTTTTCTAACTAACCGAACATAAGCTTTTCTCATTTTTCTAAGACTCATTTTCCTACTTCTTAATTATTCTTTCTTTAGAGATTTCTTTTTTATTTCTCTTCCATTTTTTTTCAAGTGATAAATTACATGCATAGCTTCAGGGTTACTAAAAACAGAACAACTGTCTGTCACTGCACATAAAACAGCACACACATGTGTGATTATGTTGCTGTGAATGATGTAAGTTAAACAGCACACACGAGTGTTTGTGCTTCAGTGAATTTGGAGTGGCATTTTTGCACACTCACATGTCATCCATATAGTCAACCACATCAGGGTAAATCTGATATGCAACTTATTACTTCTGAGACTTCATCATACCACCTAGCATTTTTAAATGTTCAGCTTCCTCATCTTTAAAATGATAAAGCCCTTATGTTTTCTGTTTCTTGCTCAGAATATATATGTTAATACATATAAAATACCCAAAATACTATTCAGTGTATTTTACATATTTTCTAGGGATCAGTTTTATTGGCTGGTGGATTATTTATTTTATAACTTATCTGCTTTCTTCTTCTTCTTTACACACACACACACACACACACACACACACACACACACACACACACACACACCATTACCCAATTACCTCCATCACCACATTTACCAAACTGTTTAAACTGTTAGGGTCAAAAATTTTTCATCAGCAATATTAAGAAATCAAGTTACAGTTCAATCAAGCCACAAACATTTTCCAGTTACCAAAGAGTCTTAAAATTTTTATTTTTAACTTGATGTGGCATGTTTTGTATAAGAACAATAACCAAAATTATACAGTATTTCATCAAAAGCTGTTTGCTGTGTTGCATGAGTTATCTCTGTTGGTCGTGACAATTATCCTAAACATGCATTGTGGATTGAATGGGAAACGTCCCCAACAGTGTCTGTGTTTGAACACTTGGTTCTAGGCTTCGATGATCATTTTGAGAGGTAAAGGAAACTTAGAGGCAGTATCTATCAGTCAGGTGGGGACAGATCTCAAGGGTTTTCTGCATGATCTCAATTCCCATCTCTTTACTGCTTCCTTTTCTACAAAGATGTGTAGTGGATAGCTGTTCCAAGTTCTAACCCCCATTGAGGCTTCAGTAACTGTCATGCCTACAAGGCTGAGAGAGGACCCTGAAGACCTGAGATCCAGATGTGCTGGTTCTCTTGATTCCTGGACCCTGGACGCTGGAGGTAGATGGAGCAGAGTTCTCCAGAGGACACTGCTGGACTGTGCTACACCTTTCTCAGACCGTGTTACCTATCCCTTCATTTGTGAGTTACCACACAAAATAAACCTTCCTTCTAACTGCATGGAGTGGCCTTAATAATTTCACCAATAAAGATGTGATAAGATGGAGAGACTAAGCTGCTCAAGCCAATGTGGAGTTACCTTCTACCATATCTTCTCTGCCATGAAGGATTTTACCTGCTCAAACTCAACCCAAACAGAAAATTGGTTTCTGGAGATGATTGCTGTCAATCATTTGCTCAAAACAGTGAAAAATAGAATTGCCCCAGAAGAAATGAACTTCTGCATCTGGAACTCTAAGAGCTCTCCTTGTAAGCAGATTCAACATCTCATCCTCAGTTGCATAGGTATTTCATGATCGTCACTACCCAGGCATTGGGGCCAGTTCTATCTAGGTGTTTTTTTTTTTTTTTTTTTTTTTTTGAGACAGGGTTTCTCTGTGTAGCTTTGTGCCTTTTCTGGAACTCACTCAGTAGCCCAGGCTGGCCTTGAACTCCCAAGAGCTCCGCCTGGCTCTGCTTCCTGAGTGCTGGGATTAAAGGCATGTGTCACCACCGCCTGGCCAGTTCTATCTAGTTTTAAAGGTCTGCTTTTCAGTACCTACCTAAGCTTAGTGAGGCACAACATTTTAGAGGCAAACATGTCTTTTTCTTGAACGTTCTAGTCAATACATATTTTTTTAAATAAAAATAACAACAGCAAAGTTAGACTCAGCCCAAAAGAAGATAATGATTTGATTGCTTTGCACTAAAAAGGACAATAATCACCATCAAGAGGGGAGGGCATGCTCCTGTTTTAATAATATTTGCCACAGATCATTGGTAAATGTCATATTATGAAAAATATCCTATTGGAACATAATAGGAAATAATGTGAACTTAATAGCTGCCATAGCATTGTTACAACAAGGTGGGAAACAGCTAGTAGTATCATTAACACAAGCCAAATGTCCCAGCCATCCCAGGCCCCTCTGTGATTTCCCCATGGGCTTGAACTGTCTCTTACTGCTAGCTATTGTCTCTTTTAGGCGCTCTCCACAGACTCTTATTGCTGTCACCTCATGGTTTATTCTGCCTACTTACAATTTGTGACTTTAACATTATTGACGTGTTTCCTTGCAAAAGTACTTGGGTCGAATCAATTGAGCAACAAAGTGAATTAACTTGTTTAACTGCTTGCTTATTCCATTTAAAAATAGCCTACATAGCCAATCAATAGCAAGTTGGGAAAAAATGTAAAAATAAATAAATAAATAAATAAATAAATAAATAAATAAAAAGAAAAAACAAGGGACAAGGAATTGGCATGTTGAGAGGGAAGTGTTTTGACCACACAGCTAAGGCCTGCCAGGGATTTAATGAGCATGACCTAATGACCGTTTGAGGAAATGATGCAGGTGAAGTATTGGGATCCAGATAATCCCACTGAGAATAGTTGGGAGATGACACATTTGACAGTTGTCATTTGGGAGTCTCCCTTTTACAATTCTTTTACAGAATACAGGGTTTGGAGTTAGAGTGACTGAGGTAAAATTGTCCGATCTGTGATTTATGTGGCTCTCATTTATATGGCTATGATCCATCCTTCTAGGTTAGGTAAGAGTTAAATGGTGATTAAAGATTTAATCTTGTATTAATTAATAAATGATGAGGTAACACACAGGAGGTTTCCAACTATGCTGTTAAAGTTGTAACACAGGTTCTATCAAGGTGGTTTAAGAAACTATTTAATTGAGTGGATTCATATTTGGTTAGATATTTTATTACATGATTAACCCTCCTCCCCCACCTTTCTTTGGAGTTGGACAATAGTAGAAATTAGCTGTCTTGTCATGGGGAGTGGTCCTTTGAAAATTCTGGTGGGTTGGAAGCAACAAGAAATAGCTCCCCACTTTAATATAGAGATGTGGACAGAATTAACACAAAACCCAGTCTCTGCTACCATTTGTGCAGTTCTGTGGAAGTGAAATAATTCTCTGCTACATTAAATGCACTGCATTTTAATTACATTAGACATCTTTTCAAATCATACAGAAGAAACCAAATGCCCTGTCTCCTTTTCCTTTTTGTGAGAAGCCACAGTTGGTCAGGGTCCACAGGATTTGGGATTTGGTGGCTTTTTGGATAGTGTCACAAAGGTATATATTTGAGTGCCTTTATATTCAAATATACAGACATATCATGCTAAAAGCACATTCCACATCAAATAGAGTGTCCCCAGTGTTTCTGAATAGTGATTCCACAGACAAGAAGATGAAAGGGAAGTGCCAGGCCAGATACACTAAAGAAGACCTGATGGCTCTCCCATTCACTTAAACCTTTCTATTAAAATATACATAAAATAAAGCATCAGGAGGCAGGCAACAGTTTCCCAGGGTCTCCTTTCCTTTGTCTATAGTAAAGCTTAGTCTTTGTTTAGCTTGTTATGTGAACAGATGTACTTTTGTTTGTACTTTTATTTGATGAAGGCCCAGTCACTTCCCTAGGTCACTGACTTTGTCTTTTGTTTCTTGGTTTGCAAAGCTGTCAGAACAATAGACAAACACATGTTCCCCAGCACATGACACCTGCCCTCTGACACTCAGCAAAATGGCAGCCATGGGACAATTCTCATTACCAAACTGGTGGATCATTGCCTGTCCCTGCCACCTCAGAAGGGTGAAGAATCCCGAATAGTTGATGGACATCAGACCCACTTCAGCTGTCAAAATCACAGCTGTTCGGGTTTCTTGAGTGATCCATGGCATGATGCACTCCAGTCAGCCTGTTCCTTGATGTGGGCCAGTGGAGAGGCTCAGAAGAGCCTCAACACTTGGCTTCTAATCGTGAATGCAAAAACAAATTTCACAACAAATTGCATTTTCCAGAGCTGCCTGATGCCACACGATTGAACGGACTGAATTTGTTCTGGTCCACTGACTCAGGAGACGATGGATGGAGCAGCCTCTCCTGACTGTTAAATGCTAAAGCATCAAGGGCAGGTCCCTTAACTTCCTGCCACAAAGCAAGGATGGGGGAGGGGAGCTATTGAGCTTGTTAATGCTACTCAATTAAGAGAGAGCAAATCAGCAAATAAGGCCTTTCAGAAATTTTAGTAGTGACAAAACTGTTAGTGACATGTTCCCATGCATTTTTCTACATTTATTTTTAAAACTCTGAGAACAGGGGATGAAAATGCTAATATTTTAATCTAGCATATCTACATTTTTTCAATGCCCTGTAAAAAGAAAAATGTAAACTAATAATATCGATAGTTTTTTTTTTTCTCATATAGAACTTCCTCTGTGGTGAGTGCTGTGCATAGCAATGATGATGCTTTCAGCATGTCTGTGAGATGTACAAATAGACAGGCCAAGTGGCATTACTAAGAGCTGGGAAACAGCTTGTTGGACCCCGAGTCTGTTCTCTTGATAAAACACGCACTGCTCTGCTGTTTGTTCACCTGCTTGCTTTCTTCAGAACAGCAGTTGCAAAGCAGAATCCGCTTCACGTCTGATTTGAGTATTAAGGAGTACAAAGCGCAGCCTAGGGGAATTGGTTCAGTTGTACTGGTGAGGGCCCTTTGGACATGTCGGATTCCTGCCTTTCTGGGACTCTGACCCATTGACTGTGAAAGTCCTGATGGATGGTGCTCCACCCAGGGTTTAGCATGAAGTTGCTATGGAGCTTCAAGGGCTCTGCATAGGCCGCTCTGTCACTCACTGAGAACCTCTTTCCTGAGCATCTCAGAGAAGATCACAACAACCTTTCTACAGCACTGGTTGCTAAAATCAAATGTGAAAAACCTATGAAAATATACTGACACATACAATGTTACCATGGTGGAAAAAGTCAAATATTCTCAGGCCTGGGCAAGCTAGAGGAGATGGGAGGGACCCTGGACCATGTTTAGGTATGTATGTCCACACTCCAGGAGGAACCCATGCTGTGCCCCAGAGGTACAGGGAAGCAAAACAGAAGTGTTTGGGGTGCAATTGTCATCACAATTAGAGGAAAGCCATTCTTTACTAGCATAGGACTTCACTCAGTTGCTCGGTGATTCATTCAATAGTCTTTGCGAAATAGTACAAAGCATAGTAACAGTTTGATCAATGGAGCCAGTTTGTGCACAGAGACAGAGCAGTACAAATACTCTGTTAGGTTTGAGTCAAGCATTCCACAGATCCTCTTGCAATGCTCCTTTCTCTGCCTTGAGTATTATACAGTGCTACTATTTGGTAAACTATTAAGAACATGCATTCTGGAATCAGCTTGCCTGGCTTAGAATCCTGATTCCATATTTGTAATTTTCAGTGTTGGAGAAGTGAGTCTCTTAATACACCCAACCACATCAACATAAAAATAACTCATTTATTCATACACAATTCCTATAAAACATAAGCAGGCAATAATTTTTAAATATTTTAGAAATTAACCATTAACTGACAGTCACCCACTGCCAAGGCTTAGCCACCTGCTCTCTCTGCCTCAGTTTCCCCTTTCATGATATGGTGCTACGAGTAACACTTATCTCACAGGGTAACTGGGAAGAACTAGGACTAAATATGTAATCCTGTACCTGATAATTTTAAACTACAAAGCTCATCTAGAACCCAATTTTCACTTGCCTCTTCTTGCTTCATATCCTCACTCATCCAACCCTAAAGAAAGACCAAGTTTGAGTATTCCTTGGCTCTTCCTCTAAGTTCACACTGATGTCTGACTAGATAAGAGTGGAAAGGAAAGGAAAGTAAGAATAACGAAACAAGGTTAGGGCAAGCCCAACATCACACTTGAAAATCAGAGTTTTTGTAAGCTTTTGCTTTAATAACTAGATCTACAAAATTGTGATTTCTTTTCATTTTATTATATGATTTAAGGCTTGTTTTTCTTCCTCTTCTTAATTTCTTATTTTAACATAGAATAGAGTATGCTCAGAGCCCTGGAAGAATCCGAATGAGTATAGTAGCAAGTAGGAATGAGGGGCAGGCACCAAGAAAATAAGGCCCTCTAAATCCATATCCAATGCTCATATGAACTCACAGAGACTGACCAGCATGCACAGGATGTGTATAGGTCTGCACCACATCCCTTTTACGGATATACATTACAGTTTCCAGTTTATTGTGTTTATGGAATTTCTGATTCTTGTGCCTTCTCTTGTGCTTTTTCTTCTTTTGGTTTGTCTTGTCTAAATTTTGTGTGAGCGGTTTTGTTTTATTTTACTATATTTTAATTTGTTATGTTTTGTTGATATCTCTTAGAAGGCTGCTCTTTTGTAATAAGAGACTGAAAGTGAATGAATCCAGTAGGAGGAGAAATGGGGGAGGGGAACTGGAAGGCATAGAGGGAGAAGAAACCATAATCAGGGTATATTATGTTAGAAAAGAATCTATTTCCACTAAAAGGAAACAAAAACTCATGTTGTTATATCTGAGGGTACAGGTCAAATACCACCCCCTTGTCTCCCACTGCTCCATTCTAATCTCTGATTGAAGCTTTTGTTACCATCTATTGTTGTTGTAAAAATTACCCATACCACTATCTCTCCTACTTTAAATACTTAGATGACTCTTTAGTGAACTAGTTATTAACATTCCTTAGAAAACAATAGACTTGTACATGTGTTAGATGATTGAAGTTTGCAACGCATGATTAAAAAAAATTAGAATGGAGTAATTCTCTCTTATTGGGATAATGGGAACAATGCTAATATAGATAGTTTTAAAAATTTTAAGAGTATTCAGATTAATTAATATGCAAATGGAAATTGATTGTCCATTGACCATACAGATTCTTTGAGAAAAAGCTAGAGGCCCCAGTTTAAAGCCTGATGGTTCTGATGAATTATCTCCTTTTTGAGGCTGGGGTTAGGCAAGAAGTTCTCATTTGCAAAATTATGGATATACGCTACCTACCTAATATGTTTCTTTTAAAGATTTATTTTATGCTCCATTATGGAAATGTGTATCTCTGTGTGCGTGTGTGTATGTGAAGATCCATGAAGGCCAGAAGTGTTGAATCCCATGCAGCTGGAGTTACAAGCACGTTGTCTGAGCATAGTGCTGGGAATAGATCTTGGGTCCTCTGGAAGGGTAGTACACATTCTTAATTGCTAAACTATCTCTTTAGCCAGTTCATAAAGCTTGTATATGAAAACAAATTGTTTTAATATTTTTAAGATATTTAAGAAGAATATCTGGTGCCTTATCAATTTTTAATATGGGTCAAAAGTAAAATAACGAAATAAAGTAGCAGTATTTCCTAAATTCACTTTAGCAAATCACTTCCCAAGGACTATTACTCTGTAATCCTATTACTTAGATTTAGTCCTGGGTCACCCTCATATTTCTGTGTCCACATGATTCACACAGTCGCTGTTGTGGTTGCCCAGGCCCCTTCTATCTTGGAATATGTAGGATACTCTTGATACTTCTTGATGTTGTTGTTTTTAATATATTCAAGGCTCCATCTACAGTTGTCTTTCTAAAACACAAACTTGAGTGTGCTCACTTCCTAACGATTTAGTGAAGCTCCAGTCTCTTTTCTTCAGAAGCAGCTTCCATTATGAAAACTTCCCCAGTCTCACATAATTAACACATAAAGTCTGAAACTCTTGAGTAATGAAAACTCTCTCTTCCCGTTACTAACAAAGTGTAAATTCCATTGTATCATGACTACTTCTTACATTTTAGCTCTGTCTACAGTTGAGCTCTCGGAGTTCAGGAAATGGAATACACATGAGGATGGTATGTATTTATGGATTATCTGACTGCAGGCTTAGAACACACAGAACTTATTAAATGTTGATTTCTACTAAAAAAAGGAAAATACCAATTTTTGGGAAACTACCTCCTTTGATTTCTTACCCAAGTGCCTGCTCATGTTCCTTTCACAGGCTCAAATTCCTTTCACAGGCTCAAATTCCTGTCACATTTGCCTTCCCTTCCCCTGTGTGTAATTTTTCTGATCACATCTATGCACTTCATAGATCCAGGTATAAACCGACCTTGAGCATGTCCTGGTGCTCACTTTAACTTTTTTCCATGGCATCCTTCATTTTTTAGAAGATGTTTCAATGCTAAGACAAAAGTAGAAGCCATCAGTTTGAAACCTCATCATGACATTTAGTCCTGCACCTCTCTTCAGCAGCAATAAAACACAGTCCAATCTCATTTTGACAAGGAAAATCAAATTCTGTGTCTTTCCAATATGAACAGGTCTGATAATCACAGGTAGAAAAATGACTGCCTCTATGGAAGGCTGTTCCTTCAGACAAACCAAAGTGCCATCCTCTGGCAAACACATAATAGGGAAGGCAAGACCAGGGAGCCTGGTACGTGAACCCAGGACTTCTGTCTGCAGTGGGGATGTGGATTTTGTTTTGTTGGTCTGAGAACACCAGTACGGTGTGGTTTTCTCCTCTGTCCTGAAGGCCAGCTAGTCACAGCTGAAGTGGTAACAGCACCTATGCACTCACAGCCAACCCTCCTTCTCTAGAGGAACAGTGCAACCTCCCTGGAGAGCCATCCTGCTACGCTCCTAATTCAAGAATCCAAATGGGCTTTTAGCTGCATTTCATTTCCCCATCCCAGCTGTTAAGCAGCAGAGTAAAAGGCATAAATGTCAAATGGAAATACTATGAAAAAAAGGGCAGGATATTTGGATATTACTCTCCTACCAAGCAAAATTTCTGTTTTTAATCTTATGTTCAAATTAAGATATATGGCTTTATTGTATTTATAGAAAAATTTGTGACTATCATTTTTTATATTTAAATTTACAGATAGTCAAATATTGGAAAATAAAACTGTTGAAACTTATTTTTCTGATGATATAAGTCATTTAGAGACACGCAGTTTTCAAAACACAGTCCCAAAAGAGTTTTAGGGGAAAGTCCTTTTCTTAATACAGAATAGCTTAATGTTTTTTTTCAAGTACACTTTTGCTTGGAAGAGATAAAGGATTATATCTCAGAAACTGTTTTGTTTAAAATATCAAATTTCACAGATGATTTACTACATAATGACAATGAATATTTTATTCCATGATGATAACACTTCTATTTATGTTTATTAAATCAAATAACTTAATAACTAGGAACCTAATACCAAAACAACAACAACAACACAATCCCCCTCAAAAAACCCCAAAAAGCAAAACAAAAAAAAAAACAAACAAAAAACAAACAAACAAAAAAGCACACATTTTACACATCTTGGAAGAATGGGCTAGGAGCCAATTTTTTTAAAGTCAAAAGCAGCTGTTTATATGGAAAGAAGCATAGAGATGAGTTACAAAAATCTTTCCAATGACTGTTTTTCAATAAACACTGACTAACTTACATCAAGCCGAGCAAAAGATAGGCACTGTTGATGGGTGTCCTTTGATGGGTCATAATCTGTTATCTGCATAATACCTAGCAATGGTAGACTTGAACATGGAGCCCATGTGAACCTTTGGGACAAATTTCCTGTGGTGTGAAGGTAGATGGAAGGACAATCAGAACTGTAGGACATCCCGCTCCTCACAGGTCCCAAGGGATAAGACAACACTGCAGTACACATGGCAGAGAGTCAAAACTGGCAGCTGTGTGTTCCAGTTCATAATTTTCTGCAGGAAATGGGCATCTGCCCCAATTTCAACAAAAGATTGGGAGTGTGGCAAAAGAAACTTTTTGTTCTTCATTAACTCAGCATAATATACATTCCAAACTTTTAGAAATTTGTTTAGTAAAGATTTACAAAATTGATATATGAAGATAGAGTATCGTAATAGAGTGGTATTTGACATGCTGTCACAAACATAGCTTAGAATATGAAGCAACTGATTGTAAGAAACTCAAGTAGAGGAAAATGAGGAGAAAAAAATCTTCCCTATACGTCTTTTGCAATAGAAAATTAAAATTTACTAGTTGGAAAAAAGATGGGTCAGTGCAGGGCTACGTATGCTCACACTGTGGCTTCCCCCCTTTTCCTAGTATTACAAGAAATATTCATGCACAAACAACCCCATACTTGTTCATGAGAACACTACCCACAAAGCTACACATTGCAACATGAAAAATTCTTTTGTTTAGAGCTAGAAATTGCTATCAATAAATCTTGCCAAGTGGAGGCCAATACAGCAACTAAATTAGCTCTTGTGCTTAGCATATTTGGCCTCAATAACCCCATTTTAATTTGCCTGCTTTGTGCATAGTACATATGGTCCTTGTAAAAGCTGTTTCTGGAACTTTCTGAAAATAGATTTTTTTTTCCAAAAGGAGGAAAATACTCCATGATCACAGATAACAGCACAATTTTCTGTAATGTAAAAAAGCATTGGTATTCATTCACTTACATTTTTTTGTAATATTTAAATGCTAATTTATTTAGGATTCCTTTAGCAGAGTCAATTTCATTTGACATATACTACAAAGCAGTCAGTTTGACCATATGTAACAATTATATGGACCTCTTAAGCAAATTTCTGTTTTGCACAATATAAATTTTGTCCCCATGGTTTTTGTATTCCTTGTAAAATTCCTAATATATTCTCTATAGTCACGTTCCTCAGTAGATCTCTTCAGCTTGCTTCTACCACAATGTATTTTCTTGGTGCTTGAAGACTGATGACTGGTTCTGGAGTACAAAAGTTCTTGAAGCTGATTGGCAGTGGCCAGGATGATTGCCTCTAAATTTCAAGGGGTGAAAAGTGATAATTGCCTTTAGTTATAGTCCCTTCCCTGGTTAAAACATGGGGTGGAACAACAGGCAGATGCCCTTGTGCTGAAATAAGGTGTCCACCTAAAATCCCTATTTTTGACTTTAAGAAGCTCCCCCAAGTATTGACTTGGTTAACAGGTGTAATACATTAACTAATTGACCTTAAATACCTTCTTTGCAAAGAGAAAACCCTGGTTCTTCTAGTTCAATACAGTAGTATTGATGCATTAAATGGAGGCAGCTTTGAAACAACAGCACATTGCAGTGATATTTTATTTGTGTTGAAATGTGGTGATATTTTATTTGTATGTTAATAAATAAAGTTTGCCTGGAGATCAGAGGAAACAGCAAGCTGTTTTAAGTAAACACAAAAGCCAGGCAGTGGTAGCACATGCCCTTAATCCAATCACTTGGCAGACAGGTTTTCTGTGTGTTCAAGGCCACACTAGGGAACAGAGCCAAGCGTGGTGACACATGCCTTTAATCCTAGTAGCAACCATAGAGACCTGTAGGTCTGTACAGACAGGCAATGACAAGGAAGTGAGGTAGCTGGGCTAAGAGTCAATGAGAGGGCAGAGCAGCAAGGCAATAAAAGCCTGGATAGACAGGAAGTTGTGGCACTTTGGAAGCTATGGCAGTGGTGAGGTAAGGTTAGCTGGTGGCTGTTCTGATTCCTCTGATCTCTGTCTGGTTTTCACCCTATTTCTGGCTTCATGTTCTTTCTTTCTTTCTTTCTTTCTTTCTTTCTTTCTTTCTTTCTTTCTTTCTTTCTTTCTTTCTTTCTTTCTTTCTTTCTTCCTTCCTTCCTTCCTTCCTTCCTTCCTTCCTTCCTTCCTTCCTTCCTTTCTTTCTTTCTTTCTTTCTTTCTTTTTAATTTAATAAGACCGCTTAGAAATTCAGCTATAGCAAACATTGCTTCTGACTACACCCACTTTGTTTCCGGTTGACTTGGCTTATTCAGGTGACGTGGGGACTTGAAGAAAACAAAATCCAACCATCTCATTTTGTTTCTGCTGCTATGAAGACATGCACACCGGCAGCTCAAGCAGCTCAGAGGCATTCCTCATGTGTCTGGTGTCCAGGGAGCCCTTGATGATGGTAGTGGCTAATTGGGTTTCTGGTAAGAGGTCGCTCCTGGTTTCTAGTGTCTAGATATTGTGTTCTCAGTGTTAGAAACAGACAGCTCTCCAGTTTCTCGCCAGATGATTCAGGCGTCTACACATACAATGTCATTGAATGAAATTATCTTGATCACAGTTCTATCTCTACATACAGTCGCTCATGCTGACATAAGAATGTTGAAGGAAAATAATTCACCCCAGACTAATACCTAAAACATCAAAAGAAAGGACTGATGTGAAATTCTAGCACAATGTAAAACAGGCTTCTGGTAGGCCTCTGTTATTACCTGAGCACTGGGTTGAAATGCAGATTTTTTTATTTTCATTTTTTGAATTATGTGTATATGCATGTGTGTGAGGCAGGATATACTAATGAATATGCCTATTATGGCCTGCAGAAGCCATTGTGTCCCCTGAAACTAGAGTTACAGAAGGAGGAAGTTGCCCAACATGGCTGCTGGGAACTGAACTCTAGTCCTCTGCAAGACGAGAAGGCACACTTAACTCCCAAACCATCTTTCCTGCCCAAGAAATGCAGATTTTTAAGCATCATGTTTAACTCATTGCATCTCTATTTTAACAAGGTCCCATGTAATTTCTTTTTATAAAAAATTGCAGAATACTGTTGTAGAAAGTGTGATAAAAGTAAAGGTTATTTCTGTCCACTGTGTTGAAACATTTTCCCATAATTAAAATAGCCAAAATCATTCACTTTAACAATACTTAACATTCCCAGAATGTCATGGTTAGAAAATTTATTAGTATTATTTTTGTTACTGTAGACAAAACTAACACATTGATTGAATTTCATGCTTGGCATTTTATTAATATACGCTTTGATAGATCATTATATTCCTTGCCACAAAAATTAAGTAAAGAAAATCTAACTTTGGACATGGACTAAAACTTAGGTTAATTGTACTATTAGCTTAAAACATGCTATTCATCTTTTACAAGAGTTCTATGAACTGAAATGGCATTATTTTTAAAATAAATAACACTTTAAACTATGTATATATTTTCTACAGCATAGGAAGTGTAACATTACTTATAATGGAATTTTCAATTATGCTGCATTTCAAAGCAACTTTAAAAAATTGATTCGATAATGTCAAAACACAGAGTTATGCCTACAAAGCATATGGTTTGGGCACAGCTTTAGAAAGGTATCTAATAAATAAAAAACCCTTCATATAACTGACATTTATAGGTCCCCACCATATATTTCCTTAATATTCTGTCTAAACACTGATACAAATGAAATATACAAGTTTCTTTGACAACATGCAGCAAAAGATACATCCTACTAGCAACCCTAATATCAATAGTTTCAGACAAGCTGAAAATAAAGATAACATGTGTGATAATTTGGAAGGATGTATTTAATGTTAGCATGTTTTCTGGATTTTTCTAGTATAATATTCAAATTCATGCATGTATCCTTTAAAAAAATTCAGCTTTTTATTGGACACATTAACAAAAGAGGTTTAGTCAGAATGACAAAAGCTCTTGTCATCATCAGATTCCTCAAATCCTCCAGTCTTTGCTTCCATTTTCTTCTCAGAATGGGCAGCAGTGGTGGAGGGGTCAGGAGTAAATGCTGACATCACTCCAGATGGCTGGAGTGGACTCATCAGACCCTACATTGCAGATGAGGCTCCCAATGTTGAAGTTGGCCATAGCTTTGCAAACAAACCATACTATGAAGGTTTATTAACACTGACACTTAATTGCATTCTTAATTGATATTTAATTTAAACCAAGCAATATAGAATGATAACAGAACTTCTTAGACATTTAGTAGCTAACTTGAGAAAATATGGAGTCCATATCACTAACCTGAATGTTTCCTTGATCTAACCATGCTTTGTAGTTGTGTGCTGTACATCTAAGATACCAGGCAAAGCTATAATAATTTCTCTTTAAAGGTAACAAAGGATACTGTGGTCTGGTCCAGCATCAGCACTATGTCATGGGTCTCCCAGTTTTTTTTTTTTTTTTTTTTTTTTTTTTTTTACCATGTAGCTCATTTTAGTGTATAATTTTTGAAAGGGCCCATTGAATAACGGAGGAAGAGTGCTGCGTGGGGCACATGACTTCAGCAAGTCATCATATGCTGTATATTACGCATAAGACAGAACACCACCTCCTCAAAAGTGTGATTATTTCATGAAAACCACACCCCACTGAGCTGTATTATTGCTGTTATAAAAAAATCTTTATTTGAGGCAGCTCATTTGTGCTATAGGAAAATGAATTCCACACGTTATAATGTTGAACAGCAGCTTCAGTGGAGTGCGTGGTTCTCGCAGATTACCCTACCCTGCTAGAATATTCATGATCCAATCAGAATGCTTTCTAAGTCTCAGCAATTTTTCCATTGTAAAATAAACTAGGTACATTCTGATGAAACAGCCCATGCTTTGCAAATGCCTTCATTAATTTTTTTAAAGTGTTTTACGGATTCTGTTACTATCAAAGAACATCTCTCTGTGAAAGCAGACACCATTCCACTACAGCAAAATTGGTATTATTGAAAAAACATTGTACTTGAGAAAAACAGGATAAAACTAAAACATTATCAGGCAAAGCGCATTGGCAATGCAAATCAAATGCACATGGTTTAATTATAATTGTGTATTAACTGAAGAACTGAGGATTATAAATGGTGTGTCTCTGGTGAAGAGTTTGGCTGAGCACATTACATATTCATTGGATTTCCATTTTTATTCACTAAATGTCCAGTTCTCCCTCCTACACACCAGGCATTATGACTCCATGCCTGAAACGAATATTGTGAGTTTAGAAGACCATGCTTATACATAAAAATTAACAAAACTAACTATAAATATTACAAATGTTTCCACTAATCTGCATGGTTTCAACTGATTAGCAGGCGGTTGTGAAAGGCCAGGATGTTCTGTAAAATGTGTTCAAAGATTACATCAAGAGGGTATCAAAAATATCCTACACTCACTTTTACTAATGATAAAATGGGGAAAGGGGCTTGGCAGCTCTCAGCAAACCACCAGACCCCACACTCAAATGCTGATATAGTCAGAGTAAGATTCTTATTTTAGATCAAGTTTCAAACAGTGTCATTTGGAAAGCTGGATGCTTGAGAAAGGAGCAAGGGAAAGGTACTCTTTTCCACTTTTAAGTAATTTTTTTTTTTAATTTGGAAGATGGTATTTCTACCACATTATTTTCATTTGACACATTTTTCTAGGATTGACTCTGATTTCCCTTAATTATTAAAATTTAATTACAGTTTATATTCTTAACTTTGAAAGGGAGGTTAGAAAAGGGGTCATTTAAAGTGTCTCTGCTCTGGCTCAGATATTTAGATAGTCTACTTTCTATTGAAAGTGGGGGAATTCAATTCACTATTAACATATAATGTAAATTCTTTTATATTGTCTGTATTTTATTATGACTATTTTTGTAGATAAGACACATTTTCTAACCATATACTAACTGATTTTCATAAGTTTCTTTTTTAATGAAAATTCATTGTTTTATAACACAATCATTTTCTGGAAGACATGAAATCTATCTTAAGTTAAACGCTAGTCTTACATAATAAAAGACACATGGGACTCAAAGATACATTTGCTAATTGCTGATGCCTCTACATTGACTGTGAACTAAAATAATTCAAATATTTTTCTTACTTCCCAAATCAGTTTGATAAATTTGATTGACAGCTTGTTAATTTATTTATTATTGATTTCATCTAATGACTCAGTTTAAATTCATTTGTACACATATAGTGACATTTATGGGAATTCACTCTATAGAGAATAATTGTTCATACTTTAGCTTTTATTCTAGGGATTGTGATGACTAATATAATGATGTTCCTTGGGGTAAAAGTATAGTTATATTAAATAATCATTGGACAGACAGCCAAGGAAGGGGGAAGGAGGCATGAGCTTAAGCCTTCCAGAATGAGGAAGTACTATCTTTTTCTTTTCTTTAAATTTTTTCCATATAGGATATTTTAATTATTCTCCCTTTTCATTCCTCCTTTCACATTCTCCCATATATCCTTGCCCTCTGCCAACTTTATAGCATCTTTTTTTCATTAATTGTTGTTACATGCATTTATATATATATATATATATATGCATATCCCTAAATATTACCTGCTCAGTCTGCATAATGCTACTTGTATGTATGCTTTCAAGCTTGACCACTGGATATGTCTTCACCTAAGGCTCAGGGAATTTTGAGGAAGAGGGTGTAGAAGGATTAAAGAGCCAGAGGACCATGGAGTTTGTTGTCAGATTATGTTTCCAAGTCATGCCAGATACTACACCCATTAAGTCTCATCAACATGACTGTCTAAACATGGGCTGAACAAGTACAATAGACATGCTCAAGTGGCCAGAGAAAGCCCAGGAAGCCTCACTCCTACACAAAGAACTACAGGCAACTAAGATATGAGCATTAGTGCAATAGTCTTCTACAGGAAAGAGCACACCAATTGCTTGTCTAATACATTTTGTCATGTTTTCCTCTTCAATTCCTTCCAAATCCTCCCCAATAACCTACCTGCCAAACATTATGCTCTCTCTGCCTCTCAAAAATAAATTAAAACAAAAACAAAAAGAAAAATCAAAATAAACAAACAAAAATGCTAAGACGAAAAGTGCCAAAACAAAATTCAACACCATCCTCTGTGCTGTGGGATGTCTTTCTCTATGCTGTGAATATGTGCTGTTTTGATTGGTTGATAAATAAAACACTGATTGGCCAGTAACCAGACAGGTAGTAGAGGTGGGGCAAGCAGACTAGGAGAATTCTGGGAAGAGGAAGGCTGAGTCAGGAGTCATCAGCCAGACACAGAGGAGGCAAGATGACAAGGCAGAACTGAGAAAAAGTACCAAGCCATGTGGTTAAATATAAAAAAGAATTATGCGTTAATTTAAGTCTAAGAGCTAATCAGTAATAAGCCTGAGTTAATGGCCAAGCAGTTATAAATAGTATTAAGCCCTTGTGTGATTATTTAATAAAAGACTGCCGGCCTGTGGGTGAGAGATTTGTCCCGAACTTGGGTCAGGTGTGACACAGGAAATCTTCTGACTACACACCCCCCTACACAAACACTCAAAGTTTCTTTAGGTTGACTGACTACTCCTAGGTATACTGTCTGCTCTGGAGTGTGGTTGATATACCCAATAGCTCTCCAATGGAAAACACTGATTAGCAAGTTTTTTTTAATGGTTTTTGATTTGTTTGTTTTTGTTTTATTTTGTTTTTGAGACAGGATTTCACTGTGTGGCCCTGGCTGTCCTGGAACTCACTCTGTAGACCAGGCTGACCTGGAACTCATAGAGATCGACTTGCCTCTGCCCTTAGAGTGTGGGGATTAAAGGCCTGTGCCATCATGGCCTGGCCAGCAATTTTTAAATGTTGTGTTTGACTAGCTCATCTGACTCAATAACACCTCAGCTTTGGAGAGTGGTGAGGATGTGATACAAGACAATGAGGAAAAAAAAATTGCCTGAACAAGTTAAATGAAACAAATACTACATAAGCCTTTTTTTCCTATCAACCTGGTACTCAAAGGAATATGAGTATTAAGTGAGTGATGACTCCCTCACATGTGGGAGGAGACCAGATCTTAACATTTTGTTTTAAAGCAGATACTGATGTAAGAATTGGGTCCCCTGTATCTCCTCTCCACACAGCCCACCTCACCATACACCACTTGATGCTGTCTCTGTTCTGCACCAAATGCAGTGGTTCCTAGAAATCTGAGTCCCTCCAGCAACCACTGCTTCAGAAACAAACATTGAAAAGTAATCTTTCTCATTACTGGACAGAGGATTAAAATATTTAAAAACTCTGGATTCTGGATTTCAAATACTTCTTGTACTAAGAGTATCTTTGATAAGATAACAAGAAGAAAAGAGACTAATGGGAAAGCAAATGTACTTTATTCTCTAGAACACAGTGCAGATTACAAGGAGTGGCTATTTGAAGAACTCACAGGGCAGGGCTTCTCTATGGCTTGCCCTGACAGCCCATCCCCCAGAGGCTCAGGTAACAGCACATACTCCGTGCATGTCCTTCCACCGGGGAAGCTTGTTTCTGAGGAAAATGTGTAGTTCCCTCTTGTGGACTCCAAGATTCTCTCATAGCCAAACTAGTGATAGACCAAGAGTGTCAAATTCGCCCACATCTAAAGTGAGTGGGCCTTACTACTCCCATGTAATACTTGCAATTCAATGACTTCGTTAAGAAGACAATTACAGTAAAGGAAGAAAGCTGGTCTGGTTACATGCCATGGAAACTCTGTGCTGAGATTAAAGTATCTTCAGAGAAACCTAGCAGGCAACAGTCACCTTCTGTGCAATGAGCACATTTGATAGGAAATCCTTGTTGGCCTGAGATTAAAGCTATGGCTCAGATGAAAAAATAAAGGCATTAATGTAAGCATGACTCTAATTAAATAAAAAGCTCATTTAATAAAATGTCTTTTTGAATCCCTAGCTATCTTAGAAGATTCACATATACTTAACTGTTATTGTTTTGCTCATACATATTTAATTGTAATATTATTGACATAAATAGAATGGTGGCAGTGGGGAAAGGGGGCCAAGGATGAAATCTGTAAGGCAAGTTGAATAAAAAGGGACTCAATAGTGCTAAAAGAGACCATTATACTGTGAGAAGGCTTTTCTTCCCTCACAAACACAATGATCAGATCTCAGATCATAGGCGAGTTCTTTGCAATGAGGTAAAGGCTTTGATCACATTACAGCCCTTTATTTGTCCATGTTAACACTATGGTTTTCTTTTTTTCATGTTTCTGTCATGTTCTAGACATCTAATAAGTGTCTAGTGAGCGAAAGACAGATTTTGCATTGAGAACTCTACTCTCAAAGATGTATATCCAAAATGTGTTGCACAGATGCTGAGAGGGTTTCCATTCACAACCAACAACAGATGACCCCCTAAACATGTATAATTCATGTCTCCATAGAATTTTGTTTGTTTCTAAAGTAGTATCATCAGAAAATCTTTTTCCTCTTAGTTCTCTCAAGTGGATGAGGAAGCTGATATTATCACCCTTTTAAGTGAAATGAATTACAAAAATGGTGAAGTAGTTTGACTGAAGATGCTACATTTTCTCCTACTATTATAGTACAATAGTGGTCATGTGTCAATCTTTCTTACATATGTATTTAGGTTCTTGGGATGTTCTTTTCTATTTCTATTTTCATATGTGTCACAGATTTCAAAAGTATTTGCTCCTATTCAGTGGGGACATCACTGTACTATTATTGCATGTTATAGAATAAGTTTAGAATTATTTATTTTTCTTCAAGGTGAAAATTATGATCTCAACCCTTATCTGGATGGAACCTTAGCATCCCCCTACTGAGTTGGCATGTTATTGTTTGTGACAGATGTATTTTAAAATACATTATGTCCATAATCTCTGCAGTATTTCTTTCTTCAAATAGATAGAGGGTGCATAAGCTAAACAAAAAGTTTGCCTTTTAATGAATAAATTACAAGCAAAAGTTGTAAAGTTGAATAGGCCATCAAAATGTATCACAGCTTCTCTCTTGATCATTCTTTCTCTGTCAAATTACTTGCTTAGGGGGAAGTTCTGTCACCAATGCAAAGGCCCAAATGATACAAAATTTAAGCCTCAAATCTATAGCCAGTAGAGAACTGATGTCTCAGCAGCCCCAGTTGTGGTCCAGCAGGCAAAACTCCTGCAGACAGCCTTGACCACCACGATACCCCATCAGATCCTGTAATATACAAGTTCCACTCCATCCCCCAAGCCCACTCAACTCCTGAGACCACAGCTGCTCCCTGAGACACAGACTCTGCTAGCTCCAATGTGACCAAAAGCTGAGTGACTATTTTCCTAGCCCATCACCCAGCCTCTAGGCCTTAGGCCCAGGGCCACAACCTGTGCCCCCATCCCTGTAGTGGTATTTGCTCTGCCACTGACCTTGGGCTATATGACTGAAGGAGGTGGTGCTTCTTGCCATCTTATGTGACCTCTTAAAAGGAAAGGGAGAGGGGTCATGAGGCCCTGCTTCCTGCTTCCTGGTGTGATCAGACTGCCAGGTAGATTCACTCCTTGTCAGAACAGAGGATGACTTCAGTCATTTACACAGTGCTGTATGAGTGTATTTCCTCAAATTATGTCTTAATAAATTCATATTACCCATTAAATGGACTCACATGGTTGATTATAACAAGTCAGTAGAGCATGAGACACTTAATCTCAGGGTGGTGGGTTCATGCCCCATGTTGGGCATCACCTGTTATGATCAACCATATGAGTTAATAATGTACCCTGAAATCACCTAACACTAAAGATTAACATCCTATTATGTTTTCAACCTATTTGTTTAAACTGCCTTTAAGAAAAAAATGTAACAACCAACTTCACTTGCTTTGGATTTCTTGTGTAATCAACTTTTGCATCCTAAGCTAATGCATAGTTCTAATCTTAAATTCTGCCCTCTTCCATGCCTCTGTCCCAGAGACTGATGTATGTGTTCATGTGTACCATATAGTATGTTGAAAGCAATAAATATGTTGAAAAGCAACCTGAAAAAACAAATATCCACAATTGCTGGAAGCAGCCTTTGGCTCTTTGATACTGTTCGTTTGTTAACTGGGTCAGTTGGGGTGAGTTGAAGTGAGGGACTTAATCCCTTATAAAACTCTGTTAAAGATTTCTGCAAACTATCCCTCACTATTCAATTTATGATGTTTCTGTTTTGTTATACAAATATATAGCAAAAGCCCTTAGGGGTTTTCACACATACACAGAAAGAGATTCATGAGGCAATATTCTGACTGGCACATATTTAGATACATACAACAGACAGAGTACAGATAGAAGTTGATGTAAAACATAGGAAAAAGGAGTCAAGAATGTGTAAGGAGTCTTTAATGTATATATATATATATATATATATATATATATATATATATAGAGAGAGAGAGAGAGAGAGAGAGTATTCTTTAGGCACTGTCAAACACTGTATATGCTAAGTACTTGGGAAGTTTTTTTGTTTGTTTGTTTGTCTTATCTGCAGTTGGTTTAATCTAAAGATATAAAACCCATTGAAATAGAAGCCAAATAGTATACTATCTGCAAATAAAACTGACACTGGCTAGAGTCATCTAAGAGAAGGAAATAGCAATTGAGAAAATGCCTCCATAAGTAACTGGGCTGCAGGTGGGCCAGCAGAGCATTTTCTTAATTAGTGATTGATGAGGGAGGGCCCAGTCCATTGTGGGTGGTAACACTTTTAGAATGGTGATTCTGAGTTGTATAAGACAGCAGACTGAGCAAGCCATGAGGAGCAATTCATTAAGCAGCATCCATCCATGGCCTCTGCATCAGCTACTGTCTCCTGTTCTGTTTGAGTTATAGTCCTGACTTCCTCCAATAACAAATAGGGACATGGAAATGTAAGCATAACAGACCTTTCCATCCCAAAATGCTTTTAGGAAGGGTGTTTCCACATAACAATGGAAACCCTAACTAAGACAGTAATGTATTACTAAAAAATATTTTTGACCTTTGCCTTAAGTTCTTGACAGAAGCTTCCTAAAATTCTTGGAATTATTGGAGCACTTTTGGATAAAACTCATCCTAGTTACGTTTTCTGTTGCTATGATAAAATGCCATTACGAAAATAATTTAAGGGATTAAATATTTATTTTGGCTCATAGTGTAAAGGCATAGTCCATCACGGCAGGGCATTTGAAGAAGTGAGAACCCGATCAGCTGACAATATTGCATTCACCATCAGGAAGAATGAGAGTGGTGAGTCTTTGTGCTCAGCCACTTTCTCATTTTAGTACAGCCCAATATCTCAGCACAGGAAAAGGTGTAATCTACAATGGGACTGTCTTCCCAACTCAGATAACTTGCTCAGGTTAGTTCTTAATAGGTATGTCCATTTCCACCTCCCAATAACTCTAGATCTCTTTAGGGAGACATAAAATTATCTAATGTAAATTTGAGTCTATACGACTGAGGGAAAGGCAGGATAGCTTCAAAATGAGGCTATTTTTTTTTAAAGGAAGACTCAAGGATTAGGGACTAATACAGAGACAGAAGGTAAAAAAAATTAATATTGATTTCTATAAAAATTATTGAACCAGATTTGATAAGCTTCCAGGTTGGTACACATGTGAAGTACTTGGAATTGACACAGGCAGGAACAACAAGGAGTGATGTGTCCTTGGCCCAGATCAAATCCTATGTGCCTCTCCCATACTTTTTCTATGGTACAACCCTTGAAGTACAGCTGGGCTTATACAATTCTACACATGAAATATGTAAATAAATTATGTCTGAGGGCTGTGAGCCACTGAAGCAGAATATTGAAATGAAGAAAATGAAACTCCCAATTTAAAGTCAGTTATCAGATGTTTAGGAAGAACAGGCTTGCATTCAGTATCAGAAGTGGGGGCTATCCTTTGGGATGGAGCCTGTTAATTCTTGAAATTTAGCAGGAACTCCAGGTAGTGCAAGGATTAAATTAAGTTGTCAGACTATCAGCTGTCATCTGGAAAGAGGAAGCATTTCTGTGGGACAGTCACATGTCTGGTCTGAGAATGCTGCATGTACTGAGAAACTGTTTTCACACTCAGGAGCTATGATCAGCTGGCTCATGCTAAAAATAGAACCAGTCTGTATCCTCTCTCTCAACAAGGATGATAACCTGAGAAATTTTGTCTGAGAGCACTCTTTTGTTGGATAATCTAATTTAAAGCAATCTAGTCCCAAATAATTACTCTTAGAAGCTAAGAAAAACAGATTTTTTTTTTATCTTTTTATAGTATATACAAAAATTTAAATATCACATTTGTTTAAATCTTCCAAGTATCCCCCTAATTACTGTCCAGGGTGTAGTGTCCTTACAAGTTAGGAATACAGGAAAGCACACGGTTTCCTTGTTTGGAAATTTGGCTTATCTATGTGGTCTGTATTAATATTGCTGAGGAGCCAGTTGAAGGAAGATGCTCTTGTTGTCCATGTTAATTAGTTGTTCCTGAGCACATAGTTGGACACGCAATTCTATCACCCCAACAGTGGCCAAACACTTTGTCAAGTGAGATTTGAGTAAATCTACCTTTGTTTGCTCAAATTGATTGGAAGAGCAAAAGTAGAATCATAAGGTCCCACAAATTACTATGTAGGGTACAGAATGGCTATGGAGGGGATCTCGGGCACAATGAGGATTTTACTGGCAAAGCTCTTAACAGTGAAACTATTAACAGGAAGGAAAGACCTAAGACAATCATACTTTTTTCATTTATATAGACAAACCATAAATTTTACTTTACATGTTTATAAAGACAAATTATATAATTGTTATTAAACCACCAAGACTTTATAATTACTGCTTAACGCATTTATTACTGATGTGGATAAACAGCAGTCTTCTATATGATGGGTATACTTAGGTATGCACTTGCGGTGCTCTGTTTTTTCTAGGAACCAATACTACTTGCTATCTCTGTGAAAGCCTAAAAAATATTTCTTTTTTTGTGCTACTCTGGCCTCACATCATTCCTCATCATTTTTCTTGTTCATTCTCATTTTGCCAGTCTTTGTCTGGGAAACTGGTGGCATGGAGCGATGTGTGACTGCCAAAGGTCTAGCTCCACTTCTCATAATTCCATTCCCTTTACATTTCTACTTCACATTTAAAACAAACATATTGTTCCTGCAATAAAACATTTTATCTGTAAGCTCTTGTGCAGTATAAAAGCATTGTTCTGTAGAAGAAATACCAGGAGAGCCTTTTGTCTGCTGAGCTGCAAAACTAAATTCCTCAGCACATAAAGAGCATTATGTTTCTCTTTGCAATTGCACTAAGGAAAAGAGACAGGAGACAGTTGCCCACTAGGAAACATTAAAATTGATAGGAATGGTGGGACTTTCCAGGAATTCTAGTACCCTGTAAGCTGATGCTGGAGTGTCTTGAATTCAAGTCATCTTGCTCTACATAGTAAAAGCCTGAAATAAACAAATAAATAAGCTTGTGCAAAGTCACACCATGTAAGAATTATCAAGCGTTATAACAACATGCAAATACCAGAGGACTACAGTCGCAGAAACATTACTTTTGAGCCTTGTGATACTCAATTAGCTCATACATAAATTTAATTCATTTTGTTAAATATAATGGCTTTATTCCAATGAAGCCTGTAATTAGAGCTACCTATCAACTGTATAAAGGTCACTCTGTGGTAAAATACAGACTTCGCACCATATCATGAGGTTATTGTGCTAAAGCACAAGTTCTTACTGAAGAAATACATGATACAGCAGTACCAGGCAGTGGATTGCACTTATTGTATGGCACATTATGTGGGTATATGCATCTGCTATGACTTCTCCCTTCTTTCATATGACACTTGCTGCTCTGTACAAGGCCACGTCCTTTCCAAATCAAGGTTTGACACAAATGCTGTCTCTTCTTGGAATCCTTCAAACTGTCCTAAGAAGTACCCTCTACTCACTCTCCAGTGGCATGCCATCTATCTTTGGTGACAGAGATATCTTCTGAAGCTACTGAATCAGTCAAGGAGAACGTCTCAATTCTTAAAATTCCTTACAAAAATTTTGGTACACATTGACATTTGAGAATGAATGATTACCATATATTTTATTTGCATATCTGATATCTAATCTCAGTTTTGGCTTATAAGTTATTTATACCTTACATTTTGATCTCTTATTAATGATAGCTCTTGAGAACAGAATCTATACTCTGCATTCTTTTTATTCCTCTTTTTGTACCTAATAAGCTTTGAATAAATGTGTTGCAGGAATCTGTTTAGTGAATAGAGAATGAACAATCCTCTGGGTGATTTTTTTTTATATCATCAAAGCTTGATTTCATAACACTAGCAATTATCTTGTTAACAATGATTTTACATACTGCCTCAATTTTTCTATTGTTAGAGCAACAATTAACAAGCAGTGTTGAGGGCAGATCTGAGCTAATGTCCATCTGGTGGTCACACAACTAATAGAACTCCACTCTACAACAGGATCACAGTGAACTTCATGTAATGTGTCATCTCTGACAAGTAAAGGCCCTCCAGAATTTCGGCTGTGGATTCTGAGACTACATAAAATAATCTTTTACACCAAGTCGCATGTATGCTGCAGTTACAGAATATGTTCTGGGTATGTGCCCTTTCTTATGGCCTTTAAATGGCTAGTGTGTCCTTGGGCATAACTAAAAGGTAGAGTTACACCAGAGATCACAAAATTAAATGTTTTCAGAGACAATACAGATGAACACAAGTAAAGTAGCTGAGAAAGGCAACAGGTAACTGGCCAGTACTGACTAACAAGTCTACGTTAAACAGTCAGATGGCTCTCTTTCACCAAGGGAATCAGAAAGTAAGATGCCCAATCTCCTGACTCCAAATGCTGATGGCCAATTAAATTTTCAAAGCATCTTGTCTTGGCCAAACGTAAAAGTCTATTCATTATACCTTATTTCATCTCTTGTCCGTTTCTCTGTTTCTGCCATCCTGCCTCTGTGTTGCTACCCATCTGTCCCCTTCTCTTTGCCCTACCCCTCTTTCTAGAATTGTATACATTGAGTTGAATCCATTTCTAATTTTTCAGTTACGCATTATTTGTGTATATCTGAGTAAGCTTCTGTTTGACTCTTGGCACAAGTGAGCAGCATCAGTCAAGCCTTTCCTGGATACTTTGTGCGAAGGCGCTGTCTCATACACCCCTTGTTAGGGTAAAAAGGTGATATGGCTTTTTAAAAGAAGGAACCAAATACTGTTTTTTCATGTCAGCATTCTCAGGCAAGAAATAATGGTACTTTAGACGTTTAAAAATGTTTCATGTTAATAAATGGGATGAAATTAGGAGAAAAAGCATTTTTTTGAAAAAAATCTGTAAATATTTAGTATGTGGTATTAGTTGAATAATGGCAAGGGAAATTATTTTTAGTGTAACTGTTTTGCTTTGTACTTCACCTCAAGGCAGTTCCAACATTTATAGAAGCAAATTCGTTAATATGTGTATGATATCCTGGAGTGTTTACATCACTATGAAGAACAAGAGGTTAGAGGAGAAAAGATTTGCTGTGGTTCATAATTCCAGAGTCTTCAGCCCAAATTTCTGGTCTCTCTTGCATGCACATCCAGGCTGAGGTGGGATGACACTGTAGAATGGGGGAGAAGGCTGCTTACCTCATGTCAGGCGGGAAGCAGAGACAGGAAAAAAAAACTTCACACTAGGTATAGTCCTCAAGTTCATACCCACAGTGGCCTACTTCCTTAAGCTATGTCACAGCCCCAGAAGTTTCTGCCATCTCCCAAAATGGTGCCACCTGTTGGGTAGCAGGTGTCTTCAGAGGAGATTTCATATTCCAATCCTAACAGTTGACAACAATGCCCAAGTAGACATTTATTTTGCTTTGAATTAACCTTCTAAACTCATCCTGAAATTTATTTGCCACTGTAGCAGGGTGGGGAGTTCAGGCTACTGTAGCACTGTAGCAGTGTGGGAAGTTAAGATGAATAAATTAGTACAGGGATTTAGCTCCATATCCTCCTCCCCTCTCAAACTCCTCCTCTGTCTTTCCTCTCCTTGCCCCATCTTTCCTCTCCTTGCCCCGTCTCTTGCCATGTGATACAATATGATAGATATGATGCAGCTGAGACTCACCAGCTACAATTCTTGCTACTGGAGTTCCAGCCTCCATAACTAGGAGCCAAATCAAAGTATACTGCTTATAATTAACCCAGTTACAGTATTAGAAAATGAACGCAGACAAGATGCTAATGATTATATGAAGTCCAAGGCATTGGCTACAACACAAATAAAAGAAAAAAAAAATAGGCCCATCTTCCGCCCCTTTTCCCAAAAGGCTGTTTTGACCTGTCATGCTGTAGTCCTAATAGAGCTCACTGACCCTAGAGCTAGAGCAGCTCACCTGTGAAGGAGTGCAGGTACTGCTTAAATGTTGTGCGTGCAAATACTAATGCATGTCCTACTTTACTCAGCAGAGCAGAGCTCTTGAGGGTGTAAGTCAGGCAGCTGGACCACACACTGTTATAATTGGGTCAGAGGGGGAATGCAAACATTCTGCCATCAGCCGTGTTTCTCAATGCCTCTGATTTGAACACATACCCCCGACTGACCAAAGGTTAACATTTATGACACAGTGTCCACTCCACAGCAGGCGGGGGTGATTTTCATTTTTCTTTAGTTTATTTAAAGATTTCTAATTTATGCTAAACCAGAAACAATGATTTGCATTTCAATATTAGAAAATTAGGCCTACCTCATGGATTAACTCAGAAGCTTTAGGGGACTGTGCCTTGGGGGAAATGGAAATTGAAAAACAGTAAAAATTCAAGGAAAAGCCAAATCAGAAATAAAGACAAAAATAGGAACAGATACGTTACTGGCAAAAGAAACAAAACAAGACAAAAAGACCCCCCCCCCAAAAAAAAAAAAACAAAAAAAAACAAGAATCCTGGTGGGCTTTGTTTCCTTGAATATTTCTGTGACACTGTCCTGTTTTTTTTTTTTTTAAATCATCTATCTATATTCTTTCTTCCCACCTGTCATTCTCTCTCTCTCTCTCTCTCTCTCTCTCTCTCTCTCTCTCTCTCTCTCTCTCTCTCTCCTTGATATTTACTCTTGAACCATATACATGTTGAAACTGAGTAGCACAGAAGAAATATGTTCAGTTTTCCTGGTCAGTAAGTGTGAACTAGTTTAAGAGACGAATTACAGTGAGTTTAATTATGCCATATGTCGACAAACTGCTGATAGCTTATTTCATCCTCCATACTCTCTTTTTTCTTTTATGATGATTTTTTTTCATATGATATATTATGATTACCATCTCCTCTCCCCCAATTCCTCCCAGTTCCTCTTTCCCTCCCAACTGGAGCCATATCCTTTCTGTTTCTTGTTAGAAAACAAACAGACTTCATAGAATAATGATAAAGTGAAATAAGATAAAAGAAAAACAATAAAAAGTTGGAATTGGATAAAACAAACAAACAGGAGGAAAAGAGCCAAAGAAAAGTTATGAAAACCACATATGGGTGTAAAAACACAAGTGTTAAAAAACACAGGGAGGAAAGGGAATTCCAGACTGGTGGGCCAGGAATAGATTTGAGGTTGCAAGCTTTCAGAGATGTATCAGAATGATTATCTACTGTGGATTCCAGGACTGCAGGTCCTTTTGGGGATCTGTTATTCTGAGCACTGCTGTGGAAAGGTCACCCCCTGAACCACCAGCATGTGAAAGAACCTCTTCTGGTAACTCCTTTCCCACAGGACATGTTCAAACCCTTGCCACAATATAAAATTCACTGAAAGCTCATCCTAGGCTTATTTGTCCTTATTACATGCATGGGGCACATATGAATATGTTTTTCTTGTATTTGTCTGTCTTTTCGTTTGAGATAGATAAGCTTCTAGAACATGGCAGACTAGAAGGAAAAATATTTTACAGTTTCTAGTCTCCATTTGAGAAAGTAACTAAAACATATTAAAAATAATTTAAAAAATAAAGATAATATTTAAGAATAGGAAGCAGGGTGTAGTGGTACACACCTTTAATCTCAGCACTCAGGAAGCAGAGGCAGCTGGAATTCTGTGAGTTAGAGGCTAGCCTGGTCTCCACATAGTGAATTCCAAGATAGTCAGAGCTACATGGTAAAACCCTGTCTCAAAAAAAAAAAAAAAAAAAAAGAAAAAAGAAAAAAAAAAAAGAAAGAAAGAAAAAAAGGGGAACTAGTATTCAACTTACTGATTAATGAAAACTAATTAAAATAGTGCAAATTCTAAAAAGCAACTATTTTGAAATTTTCACAGTAAGAGACTCAAGAATTTATGGTATCAATGCATCAGACCTTATATTTCTTTACTCAAACATTGGTGTAAATATTGATTTGATCAAATCCAAGTGTTTACCTTTTTACACCTGTTTATAATCATGTTAATGGGGGTAATCATAGGCATACTTTGGAAATAGACTGCTGTTTTTTGTTTGATGAGTGTGATGTAACATTGTATTGCCTTCCAAATATGTATGTCTATACTCAGATATTGTGGCTTGATCAGAGAAGCTAGTGTTTTTTTGTTTGTTTGATTTTTTTTGGCAGTGGTCAATATTACCTGATAAAAATATCACACGTCAGCTGCCTTTAATCCCAGCACTTGGGAGGCAGAGCCAGGTGGATCTCTGTGAGTTCAAGGCAAGCCTGGTCTATAGAGCAAGATCCAGGACAGGCACCAAAACTACACGGAGAAACCCTGTCTTGAAAAACAAAACAAAACAAAAACCATATCTACACACACACACACACACACACACACACACACACACACACACACACACGTATATATGACAGGTCAAAATGAAGAAGAAATATAACTTCTGAATGTTCAACCAGAAATGAGACATCTATACTTTAGGAGAGGAATGTGTTCATGACGCAAAGAGGGCAGGAAGAATTTGAGTCAGCAGAGGCAGGAGCAGAGCACCTTGGAACATTATCTCTGGGTATGACACTGTTATTGTGCTCTTGAACTCACAGCAGCTATAGTTATCTGCATAATATCTGCACAAGATTTGACCCATCAACGTCCATCAACATGGAAGAAAAGAGGCCTCATGAGACATCATCTGCTTTTGAGTATTCATGGGCAATTAATGGTTGGTGAAGAAGAAGACCTACTTTCTTCAGTAGTGTGCCCACTAGCAAGATACTGTGCTCCTACAAAGAACCACTCACTTATGTTCTGGTAATCAATCTTAAATATTGGTTTACTAAATAAACAGATAAAAACAAAAGTGGAGGGGGGACTCGTTCAGAAGAGGAAAGGGATTATTAGAGTGGTAAAGGGACAGAAAAGAGTAATGGTGATGAATATGGTAAAGAAAGCATTTATACAAGTGTCATAGTAAAATTGGTGATGCTTAGTATTGACTGTCAACTTGCCAGGTTCTAAAAATCACTGAATAGAAAAACCTCTGGGCATGTCTGTAAGGAATTATCCAGTTGAAGTGGGAAGACCCACCCTAAATGTGGGTAGTACTACACTGTAAGCTGGGATCCCAGACTACACACAAAGTCAAACAGAGCTGAACACCAACATTCATCCTTCTGCTTTCACAATGAGGATGCAATATGAATAGCATCTTCCTACCTGTCATCATGTATTCTTTACTGAGGACAGATTGGATCCTCAGAATATGAGCCAAGATAAATTCTTCATTTTAAGATTCCATTGTCAGGTATTTTATAACAGTAATGAGAAAAGTAACTAATAAAGAAAGTTGGTACCAGAAGTTGGGTTATGGAAAAAAAAAAAAAAAAAAAAAAAAAAAAAAAAAAAAACCCTGACCACATAGTTTTTAGGTTTGGGAATTTGTTGATGGGAAGACTATGGAAGGGTTTGGAAACCTGGGCTAGAAAAGCCCTGAAATTCTGTAAGCAAAGCATTATTCTTGTGGTAACTTGAAAGACAAGGATGTCAAGATTAGTGCATGCAATAGAGTCCCAGCTCATGAGGTTTCAAGTGGAAATAAGGACTTTATCAGGAACTGATTCAGAGACTTTTCTTGCTATATTATTGCATAGAATATGCTGCATTTCCTCATTTTCTTGGTTAGGGTTTCATTGCTGTGAAGAGACAGCATGAACACAGTAACTCTTTTAAAGGCAAACATTTAGTTAGGACAGGCTTAGTTTCAAGGGTTTAGTCCATTACTGTCATAATGGAGTATTCAGGCAGGCAGACGTGATAGAGAAGAGGCTTAGATTTCTACATCTTAATCCATAGGCAGTGGAAGGAGACGGTGCGACACTGGGCAGCAGCTGGAGCATGTGAGACTTCAAATCCTGCCCCTACAGTGAGACACTTCTTCTCAAAAGGTCACACCTCCTTCTAGTGCCACTCCCTATGGTCAAGCATTCAAAGTTATGAGTCTGTGGGGCCATGCCTATCAAACCACCGCACCCATATCCCAAGAACTTGCATGAGGATGAAATGAAAGGTGATGCACTAATTCTTTGGTGAAGCAAATTTCAAAGCATCTGGGCTGTGGCTACTGCTCTGTGCTTTTACTTAGATCTACAGTGATAGTCACCAGATAGGAAGGCATGGACTTTGGTGAGGAGAGATGGTCTTGCTGCCAGGGTTCCCTGCCATAATGGACTGAACCTTCAAAGCATGAGCTGGAATAAAGCCTTAAATTGCTTTTGTCATGTATTTTTTTTCGCAGTAACAAGAATAGCAAACTAATTCGAAGTTCATTACTATGCATAAAATATGCTAATAAAATGCATTTTAAAAAGGAAAGCCAGGATTATCATGTCTGACAAATTGCCTTAAGTATGTTTAAATTCTATGACTACTTAGTATGAACTTACTGCTTGGTCAGTTACTGAAGTCTTAATTAATTGACCACTTTTATGTTCTAACTTACTAGCATTGAATCTAGGAAGTACTGAAGCAATGCTATTCTCTCTCTCTCTCTCTCGTGTGTGTGTATAAAATATATATTATATATATTTAATATAGTAGTGCCTCCTACTGAAAGTAATTCTTGAAAGTTAGTATATTTATTATTATTGCATTTTAAATACAATAATAATTTAATTTAAATAATTTAAAAACAACCTTAGTTATGTGTATTTCTTTACCTAAGTGCCTCAACATACTTCAATTTGAATAATTTTGATTTGTTTGAGATTTCATTTTATTTTAAAGTTTATTTGAATCTTAACACATTCCAAGCATAAAAGTACCATGAATTTGAATGTGACTATAATTTTATAGTTCTATTCTGCTGGTAAATATTTCCTATTTTTGTTTAATATATTTTGTTGCAATCATACTGTGCTTATTTCTTAGGACTGATGTTACAATTTGCCATATATCTGACAGCTTAAAATGACAGAAATTTGTCCTTTCACAGCTCTAGGGGCCAGACGTTCAAAGTCAGGCTGTCAGTAAGCCTTCACCAGAGGCTTGGGGCGGGGGTGGGGGTGGGGGGGGGTGGGGGATGTTTCCCTGTTCTTCCTGCTCTGAGAGCTGCCAGCCTTCCCAGCTGGTGGCTACATCTCTTAAATCTGTGCTGTGTCTTGACATCACCTTCTTGTCTCTTTTCACTTTGGGAAGTTTACTGGATCCCTGATGTTGGAATGGGGTCCACTTAGTAAAGTGGGATGCTCATCTTATCATATGATCTTCAAATTAAATATATCTGTATCTATGCTTTACCCTCATCCCAAAACAAATGACATTCATAGACTGCAGGGCTGAGAATGTGAGAATCTTTTGAGGGGAGTCACAATTCTACGACCATGTATACCTTTCTTAGGGGTTCCTCAAGAATAAAGTACTTCTTATTAGATATAGCAAATATGCATGATTTTCATATCTTTTTAATTTTTTACAGAAAATTATTGATATTAATTAAATATATAAGTACACTGATAGGCTACATTTGAGATTGGTTTTAAAAATAAATTCATTTTAATGAAGAAATTTTTGTTGTTTTATCCCCTTGGTGGTTTATTTTGCTACTTAAGGCAGAGTTTTGATTTATTTACAATTAATTTCATTAGTAGTAGATAAACACAATTTTAATGTATAAGAATAGACTTACTGGAAAATTCTTTTCCATTTCTGCTATAAATTAGGTGTCTGTTTATGGAATATCTTTCATCAGTGAAAGGGAAGAATCCCAAAGACAGAAAGGATGTGGAGGTGGTTGGACTAACATCTGGAAGCATTACAAGTAATTCCAGAAAAAGACCACACATGTTTCATGTTGGATAGGTCTCAGTGGAAGAGACATACAGACTTTGGAAAATAATTCAACTTATAAAAACAGACGAACAAACAAACAAACAAAAACCCAAACAGTACCCTAGATACCTTCCTTTGCTCATCCCTTTAACTATTTGTTTTTGGATTTGAATTTGTCCAGTGTTGGAACCCTAAACCATTCAGTATCCTTGAGAATAACATTTTCACAGTTTCCCTGACTATTGTAAGAATATTTCTGAATTACTGTTTTTTTTCTGTCGACTCTAAAGTACTTATTACTCAAAAAGTGGGATGCAAAATTGTGACAAAGCTCTCTGTCACTACAATGCACATCCATGATACAGATGAGCTTTGGCGGTACCAAAAGAAAGATAGTTCAATTAACTAATGCAAGTGCACTAAGTCAACACACAAAGCTCAAGCCAAACACAGACTAAGCTTTATTGTGTGCAAATAGACCCAGAAGAAAAACAATGAACATCTGTAGTTCAAGCCACCAGAGCATTAATCTGCTTTTAGGTGCTCAAGAAGACTAGAGCTATATTTGCTTTGATCACAATGATGGCTCTATTCAAATTCAGTTCTCATTATTGCTGATAGATTTGGATTCATCCCAAAAACATCATTTCTACTTGTCATTTCTTTTAAATTCATTTTGCTTATGTGTTTATTCATTTTGAGAGCCATTGGCTTTAACCAGGATCATCTGTGTGACCACATGTTTGTGAGTATATATACTAGAGCCCAGTTGGCACTTTAGTGTGTAGGGATCTAACTAAAGAAAATGACTGTCTCTTCCTCAGAAACCAACAGTAGCCAGTAGTGTAGCAGGGATGGGGAAGACCCTTGGGTCTCTCTTCAATTCATGATTGATTATTGATGAGCCCAGTCTTGTTTATGTACATTGCAAGTAGCCGTAGCTGCTCTGAAGCCATGCCTGCATTGACTTTGCTATTTCCATAAGTTATTGTTTCCCAGCACTTCTTCCTTCTTAGGCTCTTTGTTTCTTCCACTCCTACATCCATTTTACCAATTCCTCAGTGATCCCTGGATTTAGTGCTACAAATGGCCTGTTTGTGCCTTCCCTTATTCTCAGACTCTGAGTAGGCCTGTATCACCTCTCATTTAACAGAGTCTTCTCTAGTTAAGCTTTGGGAATAGCATTTATCTATGGATATAAATATTAAAGGCAGCTTGGCATCAGGCCAATTCAGCTAACCACCAGCAGGAAGTTTGCCTCATAGGATCTAACACTTCCTCACCCTTAGGTTTTCTGACTAGCTTTAAATTACCAGGTGTGAGCATTTTGCTTCTCAAGTTAATCAGAAAATAATAATTGTGCTTTTTCCTGTTTATAGATCAACTGAAAAGAGATATGACTAATTTTTTTTATATAATAAAAGGATTTTGATCTAGTTTAAGTAAATGGACAATGTTCCAATTTTAAATGTTCTATGGATACTAAAACTCACAATGTCATTTTGATAAAGATAATGTACTTAACAATAAGAAACCATTTTCCTTTTTATAGGGTCTTTTCAGTATGATAGTACATTCATACTTCTCAGAGCTCAAGGGTTTGTAAAGAGCAGAGTAAATGCCATAGTAGGATTTATTGGCACAAATAGTGCAAAACATTAAATTGTCACCATAATGCTCTACAACTCTGTTTTAGGAGTAAAATATTATAGTTGATCATAAGATGTGGTCTCACTGTCTACCACTGACATAAAGTTCTACAAATCCAAGATCATTGTATATTGTGCTCTTGACTCTGATGAACATCTAGTATTATTACTAGTCCCTACTTGAAGATCCAGAGTATGACAAAAATGTTAGATTAACTTGAACTTGAGTGAGGTTGAAGTAAGGTGAGCTTGGTATATTTAGTTTCTGGAATGTAGAAATTAAAGACATTGGGCCATGGCAAATTTTCGATAGGTAAAAACATGACGTCTTTAAACACTGGGAGTCTAAAACTTCATTATAATCACATTTTCACTGTTAAATTTGAGAAAGAAACTGAATTAGATCAGAAATGTAATGTGTGTTTAGTAGTCCTAAAAAAGAGTGATAGCTTAGACATCTCCCTCTCTCCTTGACGTCAAGACCACAAACAGTCCTAAGTAGCCTTAGGAATACTAAGCAAGAAAATTCATTTCAAAGCTGCCTTCTTCCCTGAGCAAAATCTATAGAACTCTGAAACACCTGTGTACATACATCACACTGTTTCACTTCTGTCTCTTCTACTGTCCGCACGTAGGCTCTTGCCCTCTTTTTTCTTATTCTCCTTCTTATAACCCTAATATTTTTACTTAAAACACTCACATGCTATAATCTAACCCCTCCCAAACTAATAAAAGTTCCTCAAATTTTCTCCCCACAAATACCCTTCAGAGTAAAAATAACTTGCCAAAATGCTTCAACCAATGATTGGCAAACCCAAGACTGGCATAACCTCTCATGTGAAATCCAGGTTAGGTGTTTTCTTTGTTGGTATGAAAAAAGTGTCAATGTTTTGATTCATGATAAAAAACCCAAAGATGAAATGATGTTAAAATATCTTATCCTTCTATATGAAATGTGACAATATTGCTACAGCCTTGAGACTGGCTGATTTTCCATTGAACAGGGTGGTGGTGCAGGCCACAATCTTTTTTGTATAACTTTCCAGCTAATTACTCTGCTTCTGTGGTTTTCCTTATTTCCTTTTGCAAAGCTAAACCATGATACCTCTAGTCTTGCTAGTGCCCTACTTTGTGTAAGAAAACCCATCATTTATGGATCTCTTTATCACTCTAGTATATACTAGATATAAAAAATACCCCATTAATATTGATTAATATACAGATTGTGGGGCATGCACTGTCATTGCAAAAGGGTATCTTTGAACTATGTAGCAGAATCACCTCTTTGGAGAAGCAGCAAGCAAAATTCTGCAATGTTAATGACACTACCAAGTTCTAAAACAATGGAAGGCAGAAAAGAGAAAAAAAAAGTTGCCTTGACAGGGCTAGAAAGAGACAAATGGCATGCAATTCTCCTTGAATTTTCATGTGAGTACTTAGCACAATGACTAAACACCTGATTTGAGGATGGAAGAGTTGGTCCCAATGTTCCAAACCCAAAACCTTGAGCAGAAA
Source organism: Peromyscus leucopus (assembly GCF_004664715.2). Taxonomy (NCBI): domain Eukaryota; kingdom Metazoa; phylum Chordata; class Mammalia; order Rodentia; family Cricetidae; genus Peromyscus; species Peromyscus leucopus. Next base: position 84,365,680 of record NC_051064.1, read on the forward strand.
ATGTGGCATATACTTAATTTAGAGAGTAATAGAATGCTTTAAATTCAGGACTTATTTAATATTTAAACATTTCTGTGTCGTGGAAAACTTGGTACAAGGTCTTTGCAGGCTACCAGGAGCATCAAGGATGAGTGACCACAAAAAAACTTGTTTTGAAACAAATCTTTGAAATAGACTTTTATTTCAGCAAAAGAACACACATGCAAGTTAGGAGCATTTATTCCTATCCTTAAAATAGGGATCTTCAGAAGTAGGGAACCAAGACAATGTTAAAATAATTTGACTGTCAGTGGCAATCAAAGAATCTCCAAATTAAGAAGGACTATGAGAAATATTAACACAGACATACACACACACACTAAAGCATGCACACAAACACAGTATGCACATACACAGACACATAGAGATGCACACACACAGACATGCATACAATAAATGTGCAAACACATGTGCATACTTCTGTGTGCACACACCCACACCCACACAATGAACTGCACAACTGTGTCAGGCTTCCAAATAAACAAAATAGCTGTAAATGTTAGAATGCGTGACAACTGCAAAAGTAACTGCAAGTGACAGCAGCCAATATTATACACAGCTGAAGCATGTAATTTACATCTTAGTGAAATTAAACATACTATAATAGTCTAGCTTCCAGGCAGCAGTACTATTAAATTTGCGGTAGTAGATTATGACATAACGTGAAACCCCAGGATACACATTAGGGTCTGCCTATTATGGTTTGTAATCTGTATTGCTGTTCTGGTTAGCTTTTCATTTAATTCATTGCAAGCTTCTATTTTTAAAAAAGACAAATAACAGCAATTGAAGATGTTGTTCTGTGCAATAGCTGTTAAGCCTCGGGATGCAGTGATGTCACATTGTAGAATCAGTGATGATAGCTTATAACTGAGAAGCATTAAGAAGTCAGAATTGTACTGAACAGTGTAATAACATTAGCCTTTTTATAGCCAGTAAGTATAATTTGAGAAGGTGTTCTAACTCACCTTTATTTTTTTAAATGCTTTTCAGCTAACTAATATTGCACAATGCTGGAATAACAATAAAGCCTTTTATTTTAGTAGAGAGTTTATAATATACAGCAGCAATCACAGCCAAATGTATTACATTGAAAGCATTACAAGTTTCCACTCTTATGGGCATAAGAAAGGAAGATATGGAGTCTGGAGAGAGAATTCTGCAGCCATGCAAGCAGGAGACTCAAGCTTGTTCCCAAAATCCATGTAAAACAGCTGCACATGGTATGCACACCTGTAACCTCAACTCTGAGGAGTCAGAGACTGGCAGATCCTGGGAGCTTACTGGGCAGGTAGCCTAGTCTAATTGGTGAGCTTCAGGCCTAAAAAGAAACTTCAATACACAAATACACACACAGAAACCAGAATGCTCCTGAGAAATGATACAAAGCTGTCCATACAAATGTGCACATTTGAGAATATGTGTACACAAACACGCACCAGAAAGGGTTAGGTAATTTTGACCATTCTAAATAAAAAAAAAATTGTAGTATTTTAGGTATCAAAGAATTTTTTTGGAAGAGTTTACGAATTAAATTTACCATTTCCAAGAGATCATTTAAAAGAATCGTGAACTTTGTTTCTTTTGAATCATGGTTCTTGAAAGTTGAGAAGTCATGATAAGAATCTCTTGTGGTGGCTATTGGAAGGGAGCATGATGCTTGAAAGTTGCCATCTCTAGACACTTTTTTGTTTTGTTTTGTTTTTTTTGAGACAGGGTTTCTCTGTGTAGCTTTGTGCCTCTCCTGGAACTCACTTGGTAGCCCAGGCTAGCCTGGAACTCACAGAGATCCAGATACTTCTAATGTTGTATAAAGGTATTTATGAAATTTATGCCCTGCCTGAAACAATGACCCTGTGGAAGTCCTTGTTTCTCATCGAAGGACATTTGAGGACCAGCTGAGGCAAATAGCCAGACAAAGCTTCTTCAACTAATGGCTACAGTTCTGGGAAAAGAACCAAGGTTCTTGCTTTATAGATAGGGGCTCTTTTTTTTTTTTTTAATCATAGGAGACTAAGTGAATCCCGAAGAGGCAGTTCAAATAGACATAGCAGAAAAATACATTTGCTCCATGAAATTACAGTTCACAGGACCACACATCCTCTGTGGAAGATGTGTCAACAGGTCACAGTAGAGCATTTTCTTGAGATGCTTCCCTCTTGTTATAGTCCCTTACCTCGTTCAATGAGCCTATCTATGTGTGTTAGCTGTTACACCTTAGAAAACTGGAAGTTTAAATGGAGAACTTGAATTATATAGTAAGAGTCCTTCTAGCTTGAGACAGGAAACTCTTTCAGGCTTAAAATAAAGGAAGAACACACAATAACATGTGAGGTCTCAATTGTATAGGAAAATGTCCCCTTTGTTAGTGCTCCAGAGTGCTTAATGCTTCTACCACTGCAGCTTTTCTTGTGGCTAGTGTACAAACTTATCAATGAGTATCTAGTAACAATAAATTCAGAATAAGGCAGAGCAGAAAGAAAGAGGTTTGGAGACATGTATATTAAAAAGCACATCTGGGTCTTGAGGTGAAAAAATTCTGAACACAATTTCATAAACAGGGGAAGTGGATGAGAGATAATGAAGTATGGCAGTGAGAGGGACTTAGAAAAGCAATGGAGTAGAGGAAATATATCTCCAACCTTACAGCTTTGGATGGACTGTGTTATAGGACTGTGAAGCATGAGTAGGCTTCAGGTCTCAAGTAGTCCCTGATGTTTGCCCTAAGTTAGACACTGGAATGGATGCCAGACAATTAGAAGAGAAATATTATCTTGATATAACTTTGTAAGATATATTTTAGATAAATATTGCATATGCAAATTAGGTAGGTAGATAGACTCTCTCACTTCTGACTTTCAGAAGTAAAAAAGGTAAGAGGAACTAGAAAGATAATGGATAATATTTGGCAGATTAAAATTAGACTGTATCAGCAAGGCCCTGAACTTGAAATATGGAAACAACCTAGCAGAGAGAGGCATGTACTTCTGCCTCTAGAGACACTTTGAAGGGGAGAGTGGATCATAATTCAAACAGAAAAAGAAAACCTATTTTTTGTTTTTTTGTTTTTTTAACAAGTAAACTATTCCCACTGCCAGGAATACTATTCTTTCATCTCTCACTCAAGGGAAAAAGGGTTGTGTGCATTTTTATCCCAAATGCCAATTTGTATAACACTTTAGGGAAAATGCTTGCAGCTTTAATGTTTCTTTTCTAGGCTAGTTGCTTTCTTCTGTTCTTCCTTCCTATGGGTTCTATACTTATTCATAATAATCTTGGCCTATTATTTGTATATATATATATATATATATATATATATATATATATATATATATAATTCACATGGGGGAAAAAGATTTTCTGTTGGTTTTTGGCAGGACTGTGAACTAACCAAGAGCCTTACACTTGTTAGGCAAGCACTCTATATTGCACTATTCTGTCTGTCTCCAGCATTATGTACTTGTATTTCAAAGGGGGGCTGGTTGGGGTATGGTTCTTGGGTAAGGTGAGTTCTTCAAGTATCCATGGACAGCCACTTTTTTCACCTAGCCTTTTTTTTTTTTTTTTTTTTTTTTTTTTTTTTTTTTTTTGTGAAAGTGTTTCTCTGTTGTAGTTTTGGTGCCTGTCCCGGATCTTGCTCTGTAGACCAACTGTCCTTGAACTCACAGAGATCTGCCTGGCTCTGCCTCCCGAGTGCTGGGATTAAAGGTATGTGCCACTGCGGCCCAGCCACCTAGATTATTTTAAGACACAGAAGAATTACCAGTTGTGATGGTCAGTGGATATTATTCTTTCCTTGGGTGTTCATAGCAATGACTTTATTGACTGACATTGAGGTGGTAATGGCACAGAAGCAGGCTGCAGTGATGGCATAGCTGATTCTGTGGTGTGTTCTTGCAGCTCTCCTTTCCATGGCAGAATTTATTCATTAATAGCCACCAGTACTGAAACTTGTGCTTGCGAAAGTAAGGGGATTGATTAATAGGTATTTTATACATCTGGTATTTTCTCATAAAAGACTAGAAAACTTATTTCAATTATCATACCACCAACAAGGATGCAATCTGTTCACAAGGCCTGTTTACGAGTGGCTGCTTTGGGTAATGGCTGTTTTCTTAGCATGGGAAATGAAATATAATATTATTAAACAGAGATATGCAGAATGAGGTGTCAACTTATCCATCTTCCTGATGTTTATAGGCTTCACTTTTTAGAATGTTTATTTTATTTTATGGGACATCACGTTAAAATATTCCCTATTTGAAATGATGTAATTTCTTTTACACTGATTTTAATATCCTTGAATATTAACATCCTTAAACTTATAAGCAATCAACTAAAGAAACCTGTGGTAGGTACTCTATTAATTCCATCTACATAAGTGTATCATAATGCAGGAGACAATAAAAGTGAATATCTTTGTATGAGGAAAAGAGCTGGGCTTTGCCAGAGGGATAGCATAGCTTAACTTCTAGAGACCACCTACAGTAATGGAGAGAAAGGGGAAAGAGTGGTAGATAGTGAAGAATGCATCATAAGCAATGAACTCTTTGTGTCCCTGTCTCTCCCTGTTATCTTTGTCTCTCTGTGTCTATGAGTGAGTCTCTCTCTCTCTCTCTCAATCTCTCTCTCTCTCTCTCTCTCTCTCTCTCTCTCTCTCTCTCCCTCCCTCCCACCTCTGTGTGTGTGTGTGTGTGTGTGTGTGTGTGTGTGTGTGTGTGTGTGTATGTGCATGCACACAATCAATAGGGAAGGGTTCATTAATAAAGATATACTGGAATCTGGGCATGATGGTACATGCCTTTAATCCCAGCATTGAAGACAAGAGACAAAAGCAGTTCTCTTTAAGTTTGAGTCTAGTCTGGTCTATAAGGCCAATTTCAAGCCAGCCAATGCTACATGGTGAGACCCTACCTCAAAACAAAGCAAAATAAAAAGCAACAAAAGGAGACAAAAAGTCTAGTGGAAGTATGGTGCCTTGGTTTTAGTCTTAGTAAAATACAATACCTGCTTCTGCCAATGCTGCAGTTCTTGTGTTTTTTGTTTGTTTTGTTTTGTTTTGTTTTGTTTTTTTCACTGTTGAGATGTCAACCCCCAACTTCCCATAAGGATCCTGTTGTGAGTGTTTGGTTCTCAAATGGTAGTCCTATTATGAGAGCTCCTGGAAATTTTGGCAAATGAAGCCTCTTGAAGAAATGTGTCTTTGGGATGCTCATGCTTGGCTGGTGCTTCCTGTTCTTCTCTGTACATTCTCTCTGCCAGGTGCAAACAGCTGTTCTCTGCTGTGCCCCTAGTCACGTCACACTCTCCCCATCATGATGCACTGAAAGCTTGGGGACTTGGAGCCAAAAGGAGCTTTATAGCTTTTTAAGTTGTCCTGTCAGGTATTTGGAAAATGTGACATGAAATGGATGAATAAGTTCAGTAATTTTTATTTGTTCCAGGGGTACAAATGATAAAGAATATTTTAAAAGCTAATTATTGCTGCTCATTTAATTATAATTACTTCCATTTATTTTCCCATGAGCCATGGCATTAATAAGCCTATGTGTAGACAAAGAAAGAAAAGCAAATTACATATCAAAGGGAGCACTAGTGGACAGTATGGACTGTAGGGCTTTACAAAGCTATCTCACAGGAGGTAGGAAATCCTCTCCATATGGAGAATGAATATTAAAAATGCAAAGACAGATGGCATTGCATGGTCAAACAGCATTGCATGGTGTGTTTCCTTAGCATGACTTTGAGTGCACTTGAGCAACGAGTAGCTCATGAAAATAAGAATCAGAAGATACTATTTTGTTGCAGCTATTTAACAAGTAGGCTCTTCGTATGTAGCCCCAATTCCATGCCTCAGCCTCCTAAGTGCTTTGAATACAGACTCTGTGGCTGTACTTGACTTGAATACTCTCTTTCAAAGGTCCACTTTCGATTAGTGTTGTCTAGAGTAAATAAAGTAAAAGTCTGATATACAATTTTCCATTCTAGTAACTACATTATAAAGAATAAAATGATGTGTTAAAATTTAAGAGATATATTTTGTCAATCCCAGCATATCAAACAGTATATTTTCAATATTTAATCAATAAAATATTATTAGTATGACATTTTTCATGTTTTTTTTTTCCCACATAGTCTTCAACACTGACTATTTTACTTCACAAAGCAGAACAGTTTGGGCTTGTCACATTTTAAGTGCTACTTTGTTATATGTAATTAGTAGCAACCCTATTGGACAACACAGTGATCAATGGTAGAAAATATGTCATTTCAAAGAGAAATGGACTGTGAAATGGGTATCAGTATAACTCAGTGAAAAATTGCCATAGTATGAATATCAGTGAGTGCATGGCATCATCACTCAAGCAATGGCTTCTCTAATTATGACACACAGAGAAAATATCAGTGGTACTCAGTACAACATCAATTAATGATTGAATTATTTTCATAGTGTACAGACAAAAAGTATTTTTGGTATTGACTAAGATAGATATTCTTTTATTGACTGAAATGAAATCTGTCCATTGATTAATTTTTCAGCATTGTAATGACTTCTTTAAGAAACTTAGTAATTGAAGTTCTTAACAACCTTGGTTTCACAGATTTAAAACCTCTTCTCAAATGCTTACAATACAGAAACATGTATCCATTTTTCTTATCTTTGTATATAAGCATGCAGATACTACTAACTGCTCCTTGAACTCCATCAGGAACCTTCCCAGAAGTGTGTTTGTTTGTTTTAATAATAAAGGATGAAGTCTCCCAAGATTGTCTAGTTATGTGAGGCTCAAAGATCTCTAATTAAATTCAGTGAAAAGAAGACTTTAACAATATATCTGATAACCAAATTACCAAAAATAAAGGACACTGGGAATTTTAAAGCAGTACAAGTGATACATCCTAGGTAAAGCACATATATGAAGCTATCAGATTACCCTCAGCAATCATGCAGGACATTGGGATGTTGACTCAAAGTATAGAAAGATAATTAGAAAACCTGCCAGTCAAAAATGTTTTAACCCCTTCAGAAATGGAGAGAGGCAAAGATTCTCACACAACCTGAAGCAAAAAGTAATCCCATCACTGGGTGGCTGGGTCATGCAGAACCCTGGAGCTTGCCACCCAACAAGCCTAATTTAAAAAAAAAAAAGGAGAGTTTTGGGTGAGTGAGAGACCTTGCTTCAAATCAGTATGGTAGAAAGCCACAGATCATGGAACCTACATGCCTGGACCCCTGCATAATCAGGTAAATGCACCTCACACATACATCACTCAAATACACAGACCCATGCAGAAAATATAAAAATACAAAAGCACAAGAAATATTGAATAATCTCAAAGAAATACATGATTCCAGGACATATATCCTACCAACACAGAATGAAAATGTGAACACTTAAATAATGAATAACGAAGTTGTATCTGTTACAGTCTCCAAAAAGCAAAGCCCCAGACCTTTACTGTTGAATTGTAACAAATACTTAAAGAAAAAAACTTCCCCAATATTAAAGATGGAACTGGAACGGTCACTTGTTTATGAAATAACCATTACCCATCATATCAGATCAATGAGGATGCCAGGAGAAAAGTAAACTACAGATAAATTTTGATGATAAATACAAAATCAAAATACTATGAAATAAAAATTGCACATCTGATTAAAATGATCAGACCCTGTGGTAGTCTGAATGTAATTGCGTCCCATAATCTCATTGGCAGTGGCACTATTAGGAGGCGTGGCTTTGTTGGAGTGGGTATAGCCTTGTTGGAGGAAGTGTGTCTCTGTGAAAGTGGGCTTTGAGATTTCCAACACTCAGGATACCACCCAGTGTTTCAGTTGACTTCCAGTTGCCTGCATGATGGAGTGCTCTCAGCTACTCATCCAGCACCATGTCTGCATACATACTGCCATTTCAATCATGATGATAATGGACTGAACCTCTGTAAATTCAAGTGAGTCACCCCAATTAATTGTTTCCTTTATAAAAGTTGTTGTGGTCATAGTTTCTCTTCAAAGCAATTGAAACCCTAAAACAGAAGTTGGTACCAGGAACTGGTATATTGCTGTGGTAGGCCTGACCATACTTTTGTTTGGAATAATATGGACTTTGGAAATTTGGGTTACGAAAGCAGTGGAATGCTTTAAGCACTGCTTAATGGGTCATATTAGTAGAAGCATGTAAAACAATGGTGCTAAATGTGATCTGATGAAGTGTGGTAATCAAGAGGTTTCAGAGGAGAAGAATGTTAGTATGTGGCCTAGAGACTGGTCTTGTGATGAAGACCAGTATTTTGGTAAAGAAAGTGGCTGCCTTTTCCCTTGTCTGAAGAGTCTGCCTGAGGGTAAAGTGAGGAGTTGTGGATTTATTCCATTGGCAGAGGAAATCTCAAAATAGCCTAGTATAGACACTGTCATGTGGTAATTAGTGTTCATGCCTATAAGATTTATAAAGAAAGGAAAAAAACTGAGCATGAATAAACTACAAAATGTAAATTTTTAAGAGAAAAAGCACCAGTAAGTGGTATGGAGTCAAGTACTGTGCGAAGAGATAAAAGGATTAAGAAATGGAACAAAGAGTGTGGTAACATCAGGGTAAGATCCCATCCAGCTGTATTTCCAACTTGTGGAAAGAAACTAAAGAAAAGCTTAGAGGTGGGTGTGGTGGGGCACACCTTTAATCCCAGCACTGGAAAGGCAGAAGCTTGCAGATCTCTGGGTTTGAGGCCAGCCTTGTCTAGATATCTACTTTCAGGACAGCAAAGCTTAGACATTCAAGGACAGAAAGCTGGTGAAGATGTAATTGAAAGAAGGGGCCATGTTCCAGCCGCAGCAAGCAGCTGGACTTGGCAGTTTCAGCCATATAGTTTTGGCTTTAGAGTTAAGGATAAAAGAAGCAGACTATGGAATTTGCCCCCACATCTAAAGAAAGCTGCTAAGACCAGGCATGTGTCAGGGGTTGTCCCTTAATGGAAGCCTAGTAGAGAGACCATTGTCTGAACCTGTGAAGCTGAAGCCTGGATTGCCTTGGAGAATCCAAGATGTTAGAAATGCCAGAGTCATGGGATACCTGCCAAGAAGAGTGTTTTTTGTTTTTTTGGGAGGCCTGCCACCCAGCCCCCAAATAAAGCACATATAGAGGCTTGTTCTTAATTATAAACGACCAGCCTTAGTTTGGCTTGTTTCTTGTCAGCTTTTCTTAACTTACATTATCCTTTCTACCTTTTGCCTCTGGGCTTTTCCTGCTTTCTAACTTCTGAAAACCTTACTCTTACTCTGTGGCTTGCTGTGTAGCGGGGTGGTGTGCCATTATATGTTAGAAGTATGTCATCTGCTTTTTTATTTTGATTTTATAGGTGGTTACAGTTAAGAGATTACATGAGTCTCAGAAGAGACTTTGAACTTTGGATTTTAAAATAATTTTGAGACTATGATAGAGTATGAGCACTTTTGAAGTTGGATTAAATGCATTTTGCATTATGATATTGTTACCAGCTTATGGGGGTCAGGGAGTAGAATGTGCTAGTTTGATTATAATTGGCCTCCATAACCTCATAGGCAGTATCACTGTTAGGAGGTTTAGCTTTGATGAAGTGAGTATGCCTTGTTGGAGGAAGTGTGTCACCATGGGGGCCGGCTTTGAGGTTTCCTATGCTCAGATCACTGCCTAGTGTCTCAGTAGACTACTTGTTGCATGCAAGATGCAAGATGTAGGATTCTCAGCTACTCCTCCAGCACTGTCTGCCTGCATGCTCCCTGTCATGATGATAATGGGTTGAACCTCTGAAACTATAAGTGAGCCACCCCATAAATGTTCTCTTTATAAGAGTTGCCATGATCATGTCTCTTCACAGCAATAGAAATCTGAACTAAGACAGATCCCATAACCAAGTGTTTCTAACATATGCAGATCCAAACCCAAAATACAACAGTATTAAAATCATTATCAGCTCAATAGCACAGAAAGAGTGACAAATTGAACACTTTCTTTGATGAAAACTCCAAACAAATTGGTGTAGAAGGGATTAACCTCATCACATCAAAGTCTATCTAAAAGAAGCTCAGAGCTCACATCATACACAATGATGAACTGGACAATTTTCCTTTAAGATCAATAAGATCAGAATACATACCTATACTACTTCTATTCGACACAATCCTTGATTTCTTTGCATGCATAATCACATAAGAGAAGAATATATGAAGGGGTCCAAATTGAAAAGAAACTGCTTAAATGAATGCATTTAGTAAAGCTGGAGGAATCAGTCAGAATAAAAAAATCAGCTATGTTTATGTATGCTAACAATAAATTATCTAAAAAAGAAATAAAGACAATTGTCCAATTTATGAGAACATTAAAATAATTACCTATAAGGAATTTAACCAAGAAGGTGTAGTTTTGTGTAAGTTGAAAAATATATAAACACAGATAAAAGACATAAATATTTGAAAATTTAGCCCATGTCCATAGTTTTCTAGAATTGTTATTGTCAAGATGTCTACACTGCCGTGGTATATATAGATTCAATGTAGTTCCAGTGGGAATTCCCATTTATAGAGACAAGAAGAGAAGCAAGATTTATAAATTTACATGGAACAACTAATTACAAACAACAAGTAAAACAAACTTGAAAAAAAATGAATAAGCCAAGAAAGGGATGGAAATAAAACAGACTAGTGGACAAAAGAAGAGCACTAAGCAAAAAAAACAAGTTGCATGGTGTTACCGTCAATTATTTTTATACGCAGGTGCTCTAAGGACCCTAGGAAGGTGTCATATTTAGGGTTTCTTTTGCTGTGAAGAGATACCATGACCATGGAAACTCTTATTATGGGAAATATTTGATTGAGGCTGGCTTACAGTTTCAGAGGTTTAGTCCATTATCACATAGTGAGAAGTATGGCAGCATGCAGGCAGGCATAGTGCCAAAGAGAGAGTTAAGAGTTCTAGATCTTGATCTGCAGGCAGCAATAGGAGACTGTGTCCCATCCTGGGTGTGGCTTGACCATGTATGAGTCTTTGAAGCCTGCCTCCACAGTGATGCACTTCTCCAACAAAGTCAAGGCCACAACCCTAGTAGTGCCAATCTTTATGGGCCAAGCATTCACACACTTGAGTCTCTGGGGGTCATACCTAATGAAACCATCACAGTGGATGATAACATTAAATAGATGATGCCAGGAAAACTTTACATCCATGTATAAGAAAAGATTTCAAAAAAATGGAATGTCATAGAACTCCGATAAACAAATTAGAAAATTCAATGTCATGGATCCATTGTATATTTTACATAAGACCCTCTAGGCAAGAGAATCATAGTTAAACAAGTATAATTACATCAACCAAGAACTTATTCAGCAAAATGAACAAAGAAAAACCCATAGAATGAGAATGCTTGTAACCACACAGTTAATAAACAGCAAAATTTCTAAATGAGTCAGGAACTTACAAAATTCAGTTCAAAAAGATAGCCTGATTGTTAAATGTATAAGTGATCCGATGAACAGACACTTTTCTAAAAATACATTCAATTGGTTAGCATATATGAAAGAGTCATCACTATTTTAAATCACGAGAGAAATGAAAACCAAAACCACAATGAAGTATCACTATGAAGCAAATATGCTAATCATAAAGACAAGAGACAATCAAGAATGGGAGTTTGTGGAGAAAGGGGAGTGCCTGTGCACTGTTAATGGAAATGTATAATAGCATAGGCATTATAAGACACATCCTGAACATTTCTCAAGAGTTCAAAGTGGAATGACCATATGATTCAGCAATCTTACATTCTGACTACAAGCCTGTACACTACAGTACACACAGGACAAGTTTTATTTACTATAGCACATGCACACACATGATGTCAGTGAGTTCCTCAAGGACTCAAGAATGAACTACCTTATAAGAACAAACAGACACACCAGTAGGTGTTCAGATGGGGTGAAGGCCACAGGAATTTGCTTATGCCATATCAATATTTCATTGGCTACTAGATACAGGAAGGGATGTAGAGACATACATAGATTCTCAGAGACTACTTTGAAAACTAGGAGAGTTACTAGGACATGTTGCTAATGTAAAGGCCAGGACCCAAATGTACTGAGTGTTCTAAACAAATCTGAGTGGCTATTTATATACCTCAATTCAGAGTAATTCTCTGATTTAATAGCAGAAAATATTGCAAAATTTTCTCTTCAAATGTGTTACCCTTGTATGTAAGAGAACCTTGGTTGCCTATTCCCCCAGTTTCTCAACATGATGTATTTTGGGAGAACATTCCCATGTCCAGATTTCTAGCTCTCCCTCAGTTCACATAAAGTTTTATTTTTATTTCTAAAGCTAAATATTTTCTCTGCTGTGGTCCATCTGAATAGAAGAGAACCATGGCTCACATTTAGAGCTTCACAGAAACATGTAAAGGTGGCTGTTAAAATATGCCAGGAGTAGAATCCAGTAAATCTATATAAATAATATATATTATATATTTAGTGAAGATGAAATGCTAATTAAATTATTAAGACATGATTAGCAAGTGGTAATTGAAGACTGTTGCTATGCATGTCTGAGACTTCTAGAAGTATTCTGTAAAATCACAGTGGTTGAAGGTGTGCTTTGTGTCCAGAGCTTCCTTTGCGAAAATGAGTTGCAGATGGTGACATCAGATATAATCCATGGGTTATGAAAAGAACAAATTGGTTAGGTTTTCTTGTTTCTTTTTATTATCTTTAATTACTAAGTGAGATTAAAAACTCCATAAAAACAAAATTAACAAAGGAAGCCTCATGGATTCCATAGCTGCTGAACAGTTTCTTCATGGTAGAGACAGTATATCAGTTGCACTTCATGGTAGAAGCAAATGGATGCAACTGAGCTTTGAATGTAGGTTTTCTAACTCTAACTTCTGATAGTAAATCCATTTACTCAGACTCTCAGAGAATTAAAAGTTGGTGACATATTCTAAAAGTCTGTACTAGACTGGAGGAAATGGACAAATTTCAGTGTATATTTGAGGTAGACAATTTTTTTTTTGTAAATGAAAAAATTATGAGGCTGATGTGTGGGTACATTTTAATACTAAATGTCTAAGCAGGTGCTCAGAGGAAAGTAAACTCTCATGGGAAAAAAATGAAGCTCATAGTTTAACTCCTCTCTTCTACCATCAATAACATTTCCAGAACCCAAAACAACATTATTCATATACAGCAGAATTACTTGGAAATTTACAAAGACGTTTCTAACAGAAATACCTGGGTGAGTTGAAGTAGGGGGTATAAGAAAAGCATTTAGGCCAATTTTAGGTAGGTGTAAAAGGAAGGTATGTGATGTCATTAGATATTCAGGAGTAGGAAGAAAGCAGAAAGTGTGTGTCTGTGTAAGACAGGCTATTTGGCAGCTTCTATAGTTTCTGAACATTTTGTAATTTCTAGAATGCACAACTCCAAACTTTTGCTGAGCTTTAGAAGGAGTATAAATATCTCGTGCATTATATGAGTATCTAAACCTCCCTATGATAATCTTTTTGATCTTGTGGTACTCCTGCTGTCACTGCCTATTTTGAATCTTTCCCTTCTCTTTGAAGCATCACTTGCAGTTCTTAGAACTATGGTCCCAAAATTCTAGGACATGATTCTCTATGGGGCTACAGTGAGCTTACAAAGATACCTTGAAGTATTTAATATTTTCAAAGAAAACATAGAAACATTGTAGAAGTTAACAAGCTTGAGAAAATCCATCATGTCAACATCAGAATTACACATCTTTCAAAAATGTCAGTAGAGTGTATGAGGCTGTGTCCTCTGTGAGGACCACTAGAAGGCATTTCTTTGGGTCAACTAGCTCTGTGAAGCAATCACTAAGATACTATGGAGTGGAATTTGGATCCACTGCAGCATGATACAGAAAAAATACAATTTTGTTGCTGAGTCTAAAGATATAAATGAATTGGTAGAATGCTAGAATAGCCTATATGAAAACCTGGGTTTGATCCATAGACTTCATAAATCAACGTTGGTGACATATACCTGCATATTTAGCACTTGGAAGATGGAGGCAGAGTGCACAAATTTCAGTGTCATTTTCCAGTACGTAGCAAGTTCCAGGACAACTGGGTTACGTCAGGGCACAACTTTCAGGAGTTGGTTTCTCCTTCCTTTGTGGGTTCAGATGATAGAGTTAATATGGTAAGCTTGTATGGAAAGGACATTTACATTCTGATATGTTTAGCTGGCACACTCTGGTTTTGAGACAGTTTCTCATTGGCCTTAAACTTACCAAGTAGGCTAGTGTGGTTCACCAGAGAGGCCCTGACCTTGGGTTTTCTCTGTTTCTTTAGTTCTGGTATTGTAAATGTACATAATCATGTTTGGTGTGTGTGTGTGTGTGCGCGTGTGTGCGCGTGCATGCGTGCGTGCGTGCGTGCGTGCGTGTGTGCGTGCGTGTGTGTGTGTGTGTACACTCAAATACATACATATTTTTTTCTGGAATTTGAATATATATGTGTTATATATTTACATATATAATTTTTGAACTTGTCATATATGACCTGTCTTAATTGTGGTCTGTGTGGGATCCTCATGTGTTCATGTCAAACAGCTTGCAGACTGTTCTGTTTCCTTAGCTTCCTTTGAATTGATTTGACCATTAAAACCTCTTTGTTTGCCCAAGACCTATTAACATTCATGGTCCTCAAATTCAAATTTGGTGAGCATTTACCTGTGATCCACCTTAATTTTTTTCTGTACAATTTTTTTATAATTTAATTTAATTTTACATATCAGCCACGGATTCCCTTGTTCTCCCCCCTGCCACCCCACTCCCACCTTCCCCTCAGCCCACCCCCCATTCCCATCTCCTCTAGGGCAAAGACTCCCCTGGGGATTGAGTTCAACCTGGTAGATTCAGTCTAGGCAGGTCCAGTACCCTCCTTCCAGGCTGAGCCAAGTGTCCCTGTATAAGCCCCAGGTTCCAAACAGCCAGCTCATGCACTGAGGACAGGTCCCAGTCACACTGCCTGGATGCCTCCCAAACAGATCAAGCTAATCAACTGTCTCACTTATCCAGAGGGCCTGATCCAGTTGGGGGCTCCTCAGCTATTGCTTCATAGTTCATGTGTTTCCATTCATTTGGCTGTTTGTCACATTAATTTTTGATTTTACCAATTTCAAATACTGTGGGAAGTTTCGTTCCAAGACGTGCTCAGCAGAAGACTTCACTTGGACAATAAATTTTGTTTGGGCATGTTTTTTTTCAAGAATGGTCTGAAGGCACATGAAGGAAGAGAAATAGGCTATGGGTTTCAGTGACAGAGAGTATATGAGATAGAGCATGCCTTCAAATCCAGCCAAAGAAGATACAACTCTGCCCTGGTCTACATTTATCTGCTGTGGCTCCTAGATCTCCCCTAACCCCAATGCTCACCAGTTCACCAGCTTCCATTAGCCAGTGCAGGGTTTTAGGATGCTCAATTACTCTGCTGGACTGGGATGGTCTCATGACTTTGTGTTTCAGAAACAGGAAAGACAGAATAAGATATGTTGTCCTTGGTTGTGTTCTTTGCCTTCTTCTAGGCATACTGTCATCTGAAGGCCAATCACATGCAATAAGATGACCTACCTGTGTCCCTTTCAAGCATGAATGAGTACAGATATCCATTGATCACCTCTCCTCCTTCAGGACAAAATGTGACAACAGTGAGTGGGACAGCTATGTGTGTGCAGGTGTATGCTTGTATCTGTCTATTTGTTTCTATAAAAGAAGGACTCTCCTACACTAGCATGTCCCTAGGCTGTGAAGGATCTGAGCTTCACAAACCAATAATGTCTTATGTGCTGTGGGGAGTGCTCTCCTCAGTTGAATTTAGTATGACAAATCTCCTGGGAAAATAAAAGCCACTGCTTTGACCCCAGAGGAAAAGGAGGCTATAGTTCAGCTTAATGCCCTTGTCTAATGTTGTTTGACCCTCTCTAACATTTTTTAAGCCTTAGTGAAGTCTGCCAGTGGCACATTGTAGCCTGTTTAGTAATTTTCTCTGGAACATTGACTGAAGTTTATTTTTGAACCCAGCTGATGAGTACTCATGTTAGTCATTTTTAAATTATACACCCTAATGTGCTGATCTCATCTATTTCTTTTCCTCCTCTTTCTTTTCATTTCTTTATTTTTCAAGTGAGAAAGCCAAAGAGGTGATTTATTACTCACATATGACCCTTGGTTATGAGTGAGAACAATGTACTACTAAATGACACAGGTCAAGGGTAGAGACCAAGTGCACCTGTTTTGGCATGAGTGGACCTAGCCTTGAGATGCTCTTGGCAACTATATATATACAGTTTGGATCCACCGAGAAACAAAGTCTAGGTAAATGTATGTACCCAAGTCATACCCAGTTTTCCCAGTAGTTACCTTCCACTTTCTGCTCCTGAGTCTCTGTGGGGCCACACAGCGGGGCCTGACGGGGCCACTGCTTTGTCTTTGGTTTAGCTACCTCTGCGTTTGGCTAAATAAAGCAGAGATTTATAGAAAACTGTTGCTAAAACAAAGAGAGCATCCTCTTCCATGGCATGAGGGCAATAGGGTCCACTCCTTGCATGTCTCTAATTCTCTATTGAGAAAATCAGTCCCACCCTACTTCCCTGTCACTTTAAGGAAAAGAGTACAAGTACTCATTGGTGATATACCCTCCTGTCTCATCTAGTTACTTCTGCCTAGAAGGTTCTTTGTACACATATCGTAAGTGTTTTGGGCCTCACTCCACACCTGGAGCTTTTTATAGTGTGAAGGGAGACCTGAGTTCTTCAGCTTTGGCCACTACTGTACTCACTTCCTTTTTCTCTTGCTTTATTTAACCAACTTTAATTCTTTTTATGTATTTTCTTTTCTTTTCTTTCCTAAACTCTTAATTAAATTTTACTGATACTTATTTTTAGAATCTATGATAATACTTGTTATAAAATAAGAATTTATGTATATTTGTGTAATTTATTTGAACACATATTCACATTACTGATTCCACATGCTTTTGAATATTTTCTTTTGCTATAATTTAGCATGAATACATTAAGATACCAGCTTATAGAATTAAACATCTTCAGGTAGGCTTATATATTCAGAAAGTTACATATCACTATCAGATGGTGATGGAAGTAAGATGTTTCCAAAAACAGATAGTCATATGTTTTTTAAACCACTAAAATTTTTAAATGTACATATAAAACAAAAAGTCTATGTTAATTGAGATATGTTAGAAATATATCCCTAATGCTTTTATATGTGACCATTATAGAAGTACATTTTGATGAGTAATAAACGATTAATCTTAATTTATTTACTGTATACAATTATCCACAAGCCTCAAAAATAAACTACACCTATAATAAACCATGAGCAACAAAGAACAGTAATGAACGTTTCCCATCTGGAGAAGACCTTGGTCCAGATGGATTTACTAATGAATTTTATAAGATGTTTAACCAAACTTTGAAGACTGTTTCAGACAAGTTGGGTTACTTTAAATTACCAACAATTTGGAACTACCATTCTGAATCTTCACACTAATTTTTACTAACTGCCAAGAATTGCCAACATCCTGACATGTGTGTTTCTTAAGAACTTACATCTTTCACAAAAATGCCAATAATAAATTCTGTACAATCTTGAGCCCAGCTCTGAAACATCTTTCCATTGAAAAGATGGTTGATCAACCATGTGAGGGGAGAACCCACATTCATAAGATTATTGTGCATTAACTTTCACTGACTTGTTACTGAGTTTTTAAAACATTAACTAAGGTATGGCATGTGCCAATAGAAACAGTGAAATCAAGACAACCAGCATATGCCTGTATCTCAGCACTTGGGAAGCAAAGGAAAGAGGATCACTCCAAAAAAAAAAAAAAAAAAAAAGCTGGCCTGGCTGCAGAGTGAGTGAGGTCCTGCCTGAAAAAAGCAAAATAAAACAAAACAGCATCCATGAATGTCCTACAATTCACCAAAAATAAGGTGAATTATTTCTGCAAGTGGTTAATAAATGATATATAACAACTAAATTATAACCAACATATTTTGATCCATTAGATACAAGTCTTTGTTTAAGCCATTTACTCTCATGCCTGAAATCTTCAATTTACTTTTTATTACTTTTAATAGGATCTGTGTCTCTAGAATTACATTGATTTTATGACTGTTGAGTTGAATGACGTACTAATTTCAGCAATACAGATGACTATATTCTTCCATATGGTAGAAAATTCAATATATTGCCTGCTCAATTTTAAGACATTTATGAAAAATAAAATGACATTAGAATGACAGCACATGAAGGACATGTTATTCATAAACAGACGTTTAATAAGGATTAATACCCAACAGGAAAACTACATGAAATCAGGAATGTGGATTTTCATATGGGGTGATGGATCCGGGAACACACAGGAGTGCTGTCAAAGATAAGTGGAACCTCTCTGGGTAGAGACACAGACATGAGATGAGAGGGGGTAGCATC
This sequence comes from Peromyscus leucopus, assembly GCF_004664715.2. NCBI lineage: Eukaryota > Metazoa > Chordata > Mammalia > Rodentia > Cricetidae > Peromyscus > Peromyscus leucopus. The sequence goes on from NC_051064.1 coordinate 84,384,219, forward strand.
AGGTTAAAAGTTTCTCTGCAGAAGGCTGCTCACACACAATCATGAAAACTCCCTTATGCTTCAGCATTAGGCAGACCATGGATTCTCTGGGTTTCCATATTCTTACATGCAACATGAAGATGGTCACATCTTTCCTCAGAGGATCAATGTGCTGATTAAATTAAATGTGCTTGAGATATAGTACGAGCATCTGACAATAGGATTTTGATTGGAACAGAGAAAGATTTTTGAAAATAATCAGCTAGGTCAGACACGCTTTGTTCTGTTTGCTCTGTCTTAGGAATAAAAGCAACTACAGTTGATTTGAACAACATACCATGAATATGATATATAGCCACTGGTAAAGTCAGGGGGATGCATTAGACCCAACAGTTACCAAAGAAATCAGTGTTTTGTTTTAAATGGTGTGTGCAGTCAGGTTTGTTGTGTGAGTGCCAGTGCATATAGATCACAGTGCACATGTGGAAGTTAGAGAACAATCTTGGGTGTCTGTCCTCACCATCCATCTTGTTTGAGGTAAGATCACATGGTGATTACCTATGTGTCACACCAGGCTACCTGGTCTGCAAGTTGTGTGGGATTCTCCTGTCTTCACTGATCATCTCCCTGCCAGAGCACAGGGATTACAAATGTGTGCCACTATGTCTGGCATCATGTAAGTTCTGGGGATTTAAGTTCATATCCTCCAGCTTGTGTGGCAAGTGGTGTAACCACTGTGCCATCTCCCCAGAATTAAGGTGATATTCAACACTAAGTTTAATTTTGAACCATTCAAAAAGGGAAGCTGAAATTTTGTTTTCAAATGATAGACTAGTCATAAGATCATTGTGTGTGTGTATGTGTGTGTGATAAAAATATTACTCTTAAGATCAGTAGATAATAAATAGAAAGATGAATAACAGATAAACATATAGTGGCAGCAATTTATTCTAAAACCTGTATACCATGCTCTTGGTATAATACTCAAAGAAAATACCAGGGAATTACCCTCCTTTTCTCTTTATTAATGATTTAGTAAATATTTTTTAATTTTATTAAATGTTTTACACACAATATATTTTACTATATTTTCCCCTCCCAACTCATACAAGATCCTCCCCATCCAACTTTCTTTTTTCTCTTTCCAAAAAAGGAAAGGAAAACAACTAAAAACAAAGTAACCACAACAAAAAAATCTAAAATCAAATCAAACTAAAGAAAAGGAAAATCAGTAAGACAAAAAATACCAAAACAAAATAAAACAAAAAGCATATACACATTCAAACACAGAAAATCCATGAGAAAGGAGCAAATGGAGCACACACACACACACACACACACACACACACACACACACACACATATTTAAGTGAAAATTTCCCATCTGGGTTGACAATGCTCCTTCCAAGAACAACTAACAAAAGATCCAGCACCAGCTATATGAAAGTCCCTTTCTGAGTTATTGGTCAGAGTTATCTAAGAGAATCCCAGACATTATGGACTATCATTGAAGACACCATACACTTCAGATGCAGGGCCCAGAAGCCTCTGAGCTGGAACTGACCTGAATGCCTCTTCCCTGAGGACTAGTTTTCATGTTACCAGAAGATACCACTCAACCTTTCAAATAAGGGAAGCAACCAATAGTCCTACTCAGCTACAGTACCAATGAATCACAACATCCAACCAGTATGAGAAGATAATCTTAAGGGTTCAATAGTGGCACATATACATTGTCTGTGAACAAAAGCTCTCTAATTGGACTTAAGGACTGGTCAACAAGTGTATCATAATACTTGGTATTGGAAGCCTAGCCAACTGCTTAGGCCTAGTGAAATCATAGATCTTTAAGGAGAACATGCAGCCACAACCAAACCAGTGTAATCTCTAACAACACTGTTAATACTTGTACACACACACACACACACACACACACACACACACACACACACACACACACACACACACACACACACACACACACACACCAGTGTTCACCCCTCATCAAGGAAATTCCTCTTTGCAACAGAGAGAAGTCATTAGCCAGTACAGAATACCATAACTAATCAAAATGGAGAGTAGGGGAGCCCAATCCCAATGGATACATCCACAAAACAATTCCTACTCCTAAGGCTCAGGGAACATTGTGGAAGTGGAGCCAGAAAAACTGTAAAAGCCAGAGGATCATGGAGTTTTCTGTAAAACTATATCTTCTAGTAATCTCAAAAGCTATAAACATAAAGTTTCACTAATATGACTGCCTAAACATGAACTGAACAAGGACAACAGCCTACACTCCCAAGTAGATGGGGTATACGCCTCAACCTTGTACAAAGAGCTAGAGGGAAAGTGGAAGAAATCATCTTCCCCAGTGAAGAGCACACCAATTGGTTATCTAATACCAAGTAGTCAGCGCTGAAACATACATGCCAGTAAAACTATACAGACTCAACAGTTTATATTTAGGAATATATATGTGTATACAGATACCCATATAACAACAATTAATGAAAAAAGAGTCCACGTATTTGAACAAGAACAAGGAGGGCTTATTGGAAGGTTTGGAAGAAGGAAAGGAAAGGGGGAAAGGATATAATTATAAACTCAAAAATAAAAGAAAGCAAACAAATAGGCAACCTTAGTGTCTGTTTTGTGTTGGTCCGTTTCTACTAGGCATGGGACGTGCCTTGGAGTGTGGTTGATATACCCAGTGACACTGCACTGGACAAAAGGAATTTTCCTTTCTAAGAGGTTTGATAGTAAATAGCTTCTTGGTTAGTACTGGAACTTTATGTTATTTCCCTTGTCAGTGCTGGAAGTTTCTCTGGTCTGAAACTGTGTAGACCTTGTGCTTACTTTCACAGTGTCTGTGAGTTCAACTGTGTATATGTACTGTTGTGTATTATGCTGGGTAGTTTTATGTCAACATGACATATAGTATAGTCATCAGAGAGAAGGAAGCCTCAATTGAGAAAGTGCCTCCATATGATCAGGTTGTAGGCAAGCCTGTAATGCATTTTTCTAATTAATTATTAATGTGGGAGGGCCCAACCAATTGTGATTGGTGCCAACCCTGGGCTAGTAGTCCTGGATTCTATAACAAAGCAGATTGAGCAAGTCATGAGTAGGAAGCCAGTATGTAGCACTCTTCTGTGGCTTCTGTATCAGCTCTTGCCTCAAGGATCCCACACTGTTTGAATCTGTTTTCACCTCCTTTAAAAATGAACACTGATGTGGAAGTTATAAACCAAAGAAACACCTTTTTCCCTAGTTGCTTTGGTCATAGTGTTTCAACATAGAAAGAGTAGTAACTTCAACCAGGACATGTCTGAAAGATGCTTTTTCCTTAGAGTCATCTACCGCATGTGGGTCTTCATAATAAATAATTTGAAAAGCATAGTATATCCATAACATTCATTCAAACATGTACTTTTTAAAAAAGTTTATATTTCTGTTGACAGCGTTGTAAAGAGTGGATTTTTGCTAAAGTGTAAATGGAAATACCATTAATTGCTTTTCTTCCCACTTGCCTTACCTAGGCCTCATATTGCTATAATAGTATACTGTAGCAAACCATGGTCATACATTCTACATAAGAATTGCAATCAACCCTTGCTATTTTATTTTAAACAACATGAAAAATGTATAGATTTGCCTCATCCTTGTGTATGTTTTTGTGAATCGCACTTGAATGTGGATTCCAGAGGATAACATGTCATTCTTGAAGTTCTGTCTACTTCATTCATTTTTGTACACATAGTCTCCAATTTGTCTTGAACTCGGCAAATAGGCTAGGCTGGCCTGCTAGTAATCCAGTGGTTTTGTTCTGTCTTTTGAGCTAGGATTATAAGCATGGACCACCATGGCCAGCTCTTTGTTATGGTTCTGGGGATTTATCTCATGTCCTCATGCTTACAAGTCAAGAATATTTATAATTGTGTTATCTCCTAGTCCTATTTTACTTTTAACAGCTATTTATTTCTTTCAGTGTGTAGGTGGTTAATGATTTAATTTACTGTTTCTTGCAAGATTATTGGGTTGTTTCCAATATGCCACCATCATGACATGTTAACATGACAGAAAACATTCAATTTTTAATTGAGTATTTAAAAGGAGCTGTGTTATGCTCTTAATGGAGCCTAAAGGATCTCACATATGAGAGATATTCTTATGCAACATACATGTCTATTTTTACTTCAGGCATGGCATTGGGATTTATGCAGAGGACTCGTGCTGTGATTGAACATTCTTGGGATCCAGTTAGAAACTTTCTGATACTGCCTGGATTATATCCAACAGAGGAATAATCACCAGGGACAGATATAAATCAAGCTAAATGTATAAGACTAATAATTCATAGAGTGCTCCAAATTTATGAAATGGTCATTTTCTCATTGAACTAATAATCAAGAATACCGGATACAAGGTTAATACACAGCATTAAATTAACTTTCTATATCAGCAATGAATATGTATATTTTGAATTTAATATGCAATAATTTGCATCAACACCCTTTCAGAAATGAAACAGTTAAGCATGAACTTAACAAAGCATGTATGTCTACAGGAGGAAAATGAAAATCTCTAAGGAAAGACAAGAGTTGAAGCCCTGATAGGAATTCAGATTCATGGAGAAGATACAGGACTATTAAGACCTAGTTCTTCTAACCCTGTTTTACAGATCCACAGATTTTTAATCAATATATCAAAAGTTATTTTGTAAATTGATTTCAAATTTTATGTGGACAAAAAAAGATACAAAAGACTTAACACATTGAAAGAGAACAATAAAATCAGTGGCCAGATACTTTCTGATATTAATACTTGCAAGACAGTGTGGTATTATCCAAATGTTGGAAAAACAGATCAATAGGACAGACATGAGAGGAGAGAGGTGATCCATGTATATTTCAGCAATATATCTTTGATAAAATAGAAATGTAATACCATGGAACACATACAGTCTTGGTACTATGATATCTGGACAGACCCATGGAAAAATATGGCATGCACTGTACATGCTCAAAATAATCAATTCAGAATATAACACAGACATAAAGCACAGAAGATAAAATAGCTTAATGATAACAAAAGAGAAAATCTCAGTGACTTTTAGTATGTGATAATATTTTAGTTGTGACACAAAAGGCAATATCCATTACAGGAATAACTGATAAGCTGCCCTTATTAAAACTGAAACATTCTGCTCTGAAAAGTACACTATGGAGAGAATGAGAAGACAGCTACAAACTGTGAGCAACTAGTTAGAAAAGACAAGACACATTTGGCAAATTTCATGTCCAAAATATCCAAAGAACATTTGAAACTCAGCAGTCATAAAATGAACAAATTGTTTTTAAAATGGTCAAAAAACCTAAGTAGATACTTCATCAATGATATTAGAACATATAAAATATTTTCAATATCATTAAGATAGCAAAAAGTTAAACAAAACTGAGATGCCACATAAGGTAGAGTGGCCCCAGCTCTCAAACCCCAATGCTACATGATGTTACCAAAGATGGGAGCAACTGGGGCTTTTACTATAGCAGTTGTGAAGAATGGTACAGCCACTAGGAAAAGAACATCTGGCCATATTATATGAAGCTAAAAGTGCTCTTGCAATAGGATCCAGCAGCCATGTTCCTTAGCGTATACCCAAGTGAGTTGAAATTTTAGTTTTATATAAAAATGTGCAGTTGAATATTTGTGGAAATAGTACCACAATTTCTAAAGCTTGTGTGCAACCAAAAGTATATCATTTGGTACATGAATGGACAAACAAACCGCAGCACATTGTTCAGATAATGAAATATTTCAGTTCCTAAAGGAAATGAGCTATGAAACATTGGCAAAACCTGCCATGGAGAGGCCTTCAGTATGTTCTAAAAAGTGAAAGAAGCCCATTTAAAGAGAACACACTCTGTGATTCCAGATGTCTGACCAACTGACAAAGGCAAACATAGATATTGGGAGAAAAAGAAAAAAAATAGGTAAAGCATGTAGAACTTTTAGATTGTACTCTGTTTGATGTCATGTTAGTGACTGCATTTTCTCACAACTGTGGAAGACACAACACTTAGTAAAATTAGGCATGTGTTCTGTGTGTCAGGTGGTTGGCAATGCAGGGTGATCAATGCTACCAACTATCTCAATCAGTGAAGCTGCTGGTACTAGAGAGCAATGTTTCCATCACTACATCACTATAGGTAATATATCTATCTTGCTCTTAGTTTGTTCTACAGTAAGCCTAACCCAAAGCCACAAAATTCCCCCTAAAAGGTTAATTTAGAAAATTATTTTATAAAATACAGAATTTTGAGTGCTAGGAAACATTTAAATATCTTATAGTTTCCTTATAATTTATGTGATCATTTACATTTGATTTTAACTGTACCATGTAATTGAAATTCTAGTCACTTCCTGAAGAGGTAAAATTGATTACCTTATAATTTTTCTTTTAATACATGGCTTCTACTATATAAGACCAAAATACATAACCATGTGGCAGCACATAGATAAAATGAATATATCCAGCTAATTATTTGTTTTTCTTTAATAGCTGAAGGTTAAATTATAAGTGTGAGTTTTGCTGTTCGAATACAGTAAATTATATTTGATCTCTGAATAGGCTGTCCAAGATGAAGTGGCATCCAACATGCAGCAGGGAGTCACAGAAACTCCATTAGGCAACATCTTCATGAAGCATCACTTTTTTTGGAGACAATGGTGGTGGATACTTTTCCATACTTTGGACTTCACCCTTCTTTTTCAGACTTGAGTATAAAGAAACATTCTTCCACAGGGAACACTATCTGCCCTTATGCAACTCTTATCTTGAGGTCAGAATTAATGGTGTGGATGCATCTCAATCTTCCCCTAAATTTGGTATAATATCCAGAAAACCTATGACATGGAAGAGTACATAGAAAAGCCGTTCCTTCTCTGCTTCATTTCCCTTTTATAATTGGACCTCTGGGCAGTGAAATAAGACAGGGCTGCTTGATCTATGCTTTCAATGTGAAGACAGAGTGCAAAACTTCACTTTCTGCTAAGGTTATGCTAATTTTACTTCCAAGACTCAGATAATCCTGTTGTACAATTCATCTTCTATAGTGAGCAATGTGGTAGATAAACCACATTTTGAATTAATTACCATAAATCAGAAGTACATTCATTCTATTACTGTGAGATCTTTCATTTCCCAGGAGGAAATGTCCCATCTACAAATGAAGCCTTTACAGGTTCAATTATATCTTCTCATTTCTTTTCTCTCTTAAGCTCAGAGAACATCTGTAATTTACTTTTACATTTTCTTCTATAAAAAATACTATCCAACAGCTAAGAGGTAAGTCCTCCCATCTCCACCCCTAAAGACAGCATTCCTTAAAAAAATGTGATCAGTGTAAGTATGCAGGTCCTTTTATCATGGCTATTTGGTTTGATTAAGTGAACTTCATTTGAAACTTCTTATTGAATGAAGAAAAATGTCACAGAGGCTAGAAACAATGGCTTCTAGTTACAAAGAGTCTTGTCTCTGCTTAAGCTCTTCCTAAATGTGCTTGATCAACATAGTGAATGTGTTAGAGGTGTATCAATGCTGTGCAACATCCACACTGAAGAATTCTTCAGCACCTCCATGCTTACTCACTATAATACCACAGAAGGAAACTACTGATCAAGCAATTGTCATATTTTTCTTTTCTCTACTAAAGCATTCTTAGGGCTTATGACTATTTATAAGCAAGTAGTACATGTGAAACATAATCCAATCATAGCCTGTATTAAAGTTATGCTAAAACTAGATGGCTTGTACGTAGAAATCTGTGGACTATCTCAGGCAGCAATTAACCAAGATTATCATTCTCAATTTTTCTAATAATGTCAGCATGTATCAGAGGATCTAAACATTCAGTGTAATTAACTGGACATTTCTGCTTCTTGTGGTTCCATGTCCTGCAGTTCCTGAGTCTTCTTGGTCCCTAGAGCTGCGTTATAGTTGACCCATAGCTTACTTTACTTCACTGCAGCTCCTGCACCATCTAGGGAGTATCAAGTCTCAGGAGCTCTAGTTCTGCTGTCCTTTGGATTCTAAGGTACTTTGAATCATTTTTGCTTCTAATGTGATGCCAGAGTCATAAATAGTCGCCTGCCATGGTTACAAGTTCTATTTTGATTCCTTTCAGATGTCTTCAGAACTGAGATGGGAAAGGAAATGATATTAACATGTGCTAGGAAAATTTGCCAGCCTTACTCATGCACAAAGAACATGTCTGAGATCCATTCCTTCGACAACTCTTACAATCATCACTCTATCAGACTCAGAAAAATTATTTGAAAAATATTGAAGTAATACATTTAATAATTCCCCGTATGATATTTTCTAAAATTTTAACTTAAAGGTAATGTTGAAAATAAAGTCCATCTTGTGGAGGAAAGTGGCTTGGCAAATAGGAAGCACATGAAAAAGCAGAGTTCAGATCTTGGCTCTATTATTAACTAGCACTTGACTATTTCTTATTCACCGCTGTGAGCCTTGACTTTACTTGCTAATAATTCTGGTTGCTAATGATCTCTGCGAATGGCTTTTGGGAAATATGACAAACTAAATAATGGCATAGAAGAGAAGTTCATCAGGTATTGGTTCTTTATGGGTTGGTTAATTAAGGGTTAGACACCATCGGTCTGCCACAGCACAAGGTCTGTCAAACCCATTGTTCTTGTCCTTGGGTGGCTGAGAAGACAAGTTTTGACTGACAGTCACAAATGCGATGCCACACTTTCATCTCTACCACTCAATTTGTTGTGTTTAACCTTATGTACTTGCGATGAAGAGTTAATTCTTTTGCTTAGTGCACAGCCAGCACCATTGCTTCCCTGCATTCTTTTACAAAGGAAATCCTTGCATTCTCACCTTATTTCTGTATTTTCTGAAAACAGGACTTAACCTGTCTCTTTTCTCTGTTCATAAAGGAAGCTATGCATCATGTTCCTTCACATTGAATCCCAGCACCATGCCTCATAGAGTGCTCTCTCAGATTGTCTTTTATTTCCTATAGTGCTAAATAATTTATTCTCATTTGATTTCTGCTCAGATGATGAAGGGTGAAGAAGACCTATATCCTCTATTAATATTTTTTTTTTCCTAACAACCATCTGAGGTTTCCAGACACCGTTAATCTCTGCAATCTGGCTTCTGTCTCACCCTCTCCTCTATGTCTTCCCTGGGTAAGTCATTCACATTTGTGTTTGTGCAAATCCAGTGGTTGTTTTACTCAGCCTCACTCCATTTTTTTCTCTAAAGTGTATGACCCCTTTATTCATTCTCTCTGCCTTGTCTTCTTTGCCATGGTCATTCCCTGTTTTCCTTACAACCTTCACTGTGATGCACTGGGCAATGACTGGCTCTTTTCTCTCTACACCTCACTAGATGAGATGGTGATGGATTTTGTTGTTGGTGTTGTTGTTGTTTCTTTGTGGCTGTAATTAGTGTTTTTACATACTCTAGAATTGTCTGAAATTTCCTTAGAAATTTCTGATGTGGTGCAGGCATTTCAGACTTGACAGGTTCTAACCAAACCCAGGCCCAGGGTATAGAATTGTTTTCATTCTTTTTTGTGTGTGTGGTTTTTAGAGACAGGGTTTCTCTGTGTAGTTTTGTAGCCATCTTCCCCACTCAATATCCAGTAATTTTAAGATGTTTTCATCCAAAAAGATGCAGTATTCAAGACACAATAGAATTAGCATTTTATTCAGTTGTATAATGTACTTGAGAAACAACTTTGACCTATATTTTTACTAAGAATACATTGCTGATTCTATGATAATAGGTCCATATTTTTTTTCAAAAATGTCTTCAAAAGCATGGTATCCTATTGTTTTTTGTTTTTTTTTTTTTTAATGCCAGTTTTGACTTTCCATCAGCTTTGCCAAATGCTGAAATGAAATGTTAGGAGATGAAAGAAAGCTGCCAGGAAGCCCTGCACCATTTAAGTGCAGCACAGTCTTCTCTATTAAATTTTAATTTCTACAGGACACTTCACTTTACATGAGGAAACTTGGAGGGTGAAGAACTTAAATAAGCTCATTTCTTCCTACCCAGCTTTCTGTTACATAAAAGGAATATTTTGTAGACTTAGGCAAGTTTTTATTATTATTTCTTTACAGCTATAGGCCAGGTAACTTCTAAGTGCGAAAGTTTCTTTGCTAGTCTGAGCTGTTTCATATATTCTATATGCATATTATATTGTATATGTTATGTATCCCGTCATTTGGAACTTTCATCCATCACAATTTTCTCATTGTCATTTATACTTTGCTAAATATTTGATAAGATTTTTCTTTAAATACTTACCATAAAAATAGTTTAACTTAATTATGCATAAATCTTATTGCCTATATACCTGTTAACTAGCACTGTGGTAGTAAGAGAACACTGGAGAAATGAGATGGCTAGGTCATTAAAATATCTGATGCACAAGTATGAGGATCTGAATTCAGATCCTTGGTCCTCACATAAAAGTCCTCACCTTGCTATATTCCTCTAAAACCTCAGTGCTGAAAAGCTATGGAGAGACAAGTGTAACTCTGAAACTTATTGCCTAACTAGAGTAGCAAAGTCAATGATTTCCAAACCCCTGAGAGACCTTGCTTCAAACAATATAGTGATGAATAATTAGAGGAAGTCTTCCAGTGTGGAGTTCTGGCCATCATGACGTGGTCACACATGTATTGATGTACTGTTACACACACCAACAGGAACACATACACATAACAAACACATACATTTGAAAATATTTTTGGACAAAGAAAATTTTAAAGAATATGATGTCTACACTTGCACTGTTGATTTAAGTGTCTCAAAAATCATAGACATTGCAAATAAATGACTTAGTGGTGTGTCAAAAGACCTTCGAAAAACAAGAATGAACAACAGCCAAAAAAAAAAAATAGCTGTGGAAAACAATCAAAGTCAGAACATAAACTAATGAATAGAAACCAACCCCTAAGAATCAAATCAATAAAATGAAGAATTTTTACTTTGAGAAAATTAACAATACTGACAAACTCTCAACTAAATTAGCCAAAAGAAAAAGGAAAAAGACCAACATTAGTAAGAATAGATATAAAATGGGATACATTACAACAGATCCCAATGAAATTCAGAGCATTTCAAGGACATATTTTTAAAATTTTTATCCCATCAAAGTATAAAATCAAGAAGAAATAGATCATTTTCTTAATGCATATATATTAGCATAGTTAAACCAAGACAAAAAAAACAAGTAATTCCATCACAAACATTGAATCAATAATGAAACACCTTCCTCCCAAAGAAGCAGAGGCCCAGAGGGATTTATCACATTATTCTACTAGACCTTAAAGAGGAACTCAAAGCTTCTCCAACTATTACACAAAACAGGTGAAAGATGCCTCTGATGTCTTTATGAAGCCATCATTACACTAATATCTAAACCAAATAAAGATACAACAACAAAAAGAAAATTGTATACCAGCCTTCCTGATAAACACCGATGCCAAAATTCTCAATAATGTATTTCTAAACTTAGTTCAAGAATACACAAAATAAATAATCTACTAAAATCAAGTTGGCTTCATCCCAGAAATGTGAGGATGGTTGAGCATACTCAAGTCAGTATACATAATCTACTACATAAACAGACTCAAGAGCAAAAACTGTACAATAACTTCACTAATACAGAAAAGTTTTTTTTTTTTTTTTTTTTTTTTTTAACAAAATCCAACATCCATTCTTGATAAAAGTACTAGAAAAGCAAGTAGTAAGAGGACATGCATCAATATAAAAAGGTGATATATAAAAACTCACTGTTGAGCCGGGCGGTGGTGGTGCACGCCTTTAATCCCAGCACTCGGGAGGCAGAGCCAGGCGGATCTCTGTGAGTTCCAGGCCAGCCTGGGCTACCAAGTGAGTTCCAGGAAAGGCGCAAAGCTACACAGAGAAACCCTGTCTCGAAAAACCAAAAAAAAAAAAAAAAAAAAAAAAAAAACCAAAAAAACTCACTGTCAATATTATGATAAACAGCAACAACAACAAACTCAAAACATTCGCACTAAAATCATGAGCAATGGAAGGATATACATTTTTCTCCACTCATTTTCAATGTAGTACTTGAAGTCTTAACTTGAGTAATAAGAAAAGTGAAGGATATATAAATAAGAAGTCAAAATATTCTAATTTGCAAATAATATGATTCCATATACAAAAGACCCTAAAACTCTATAGTTTTCCATCCAACAAAGTAGCAAGATATAATTTTTTTTTTTGGTTTTTCGAGACGGGGTTTCTCTGTGCAGTTTTGCGCCGTTCCTGGAACTCGCTTTGGAGACCAGGCTGACCTCAAACTCACAAGAGATCTGCCTCGCTCTGCCTCCCGAGTGCTGGGACTAGAGGCGTGCACCACCACCGCCCGGCTACAAGATATGAAATTAACACACAAAAATCAGTACCCTTCCTATATACACCATTAAATGTGCCAAGAAAAATAATCAGGGAAGCAATTTAATTTATAATAGCATAAAATATTACCATGAATAAATCTAACCAAGGTAGTGAAATCTATGTACAACAAAGACATTAAGATGCTAAAGAGAGGAATTGAGGAAGAGCCTAGAAGATGGAAATACCTCCAATACTCATGGATTAGCAGATTAATACTGTGTAAATGGCCATCTTACAAGGAGCAATATCCAAATTAAAAGCAATCTTCAACAATTTCTAATGTAATTTTTCAAATAAATAAAAAGAACAATCCTAAATATATCTAGTATCACAAAATTCTCAGATGATCAAAATAGTCCTGAACATTAAAAATACTGCTGGATGTACCACCATCCCTGATTTCAGATTATACTATAGAGATAGTCAAACAGCACTGGCATCAAACAGGCATATTGATCAATGGGACAGAATCAAGGAACAAGATATAAACCAGTTCTTCTACAGCTACTTGAGTTTGACAATGATGCCAACAATGTACATTGGGAAAAGATAGCATTCTCAACAAACATTGCTAGAAAAGCTGGATACTTATATGTAGAAGAAAAAAAAACAAGAACCTTATCTCTCACCCTGCAGAAAATTGAACTCTAAATAAAGACCTCAACATAAGACCCAATACCCTGAGTCTGATCAAAGAAAAGAGCAAATACGCTTCAACTTACAGCCACATGAAATGGCTTTCTGAATAGTAACCTGATAGCACAGGCATTAAGACCAGAAATTAATAAGGGAGTTCTCATGACACTTAGAAGTTTCTGTACATAAAAGGACACCATCATTTGAGTGAAGAGGCAGCCTACAGAACAGTTAAAAAAGGAAAACTTTAATAATTTTGCATCTGACAGGAGATTAGTATTCTAGAATATATAAAAAACTAAAAAAATAATTACAATGAAAGCAAATAACAAAATTTAAAAGTGGGGAATGGAACTAAACAAATAGTTACAAAAGTAAAGAAAAGAAAAACAAATGGATGATTTGCATTTCATGGGTCAATCCTTAGCCACCATGGAAATGCAAACCAAAACTGCCTTAAGATTTCACCTTGCCAAAGTCAGAAGGTCTAAGATAAATAAACAAGTGACAACAAATGGTGGTGAGGGTATATAGAAAAGAAAACACTACTCACTGCTGGTGAGACTGAAAATTGGGAGAGTCACTATGGAAATCAGTAAAGAAGTTATTAAAAAAATTAGAACTAGATCTATCATATGATCTTGATAGACCATCGCAAAGACTCCATGTCCTACTACAGAGATATTTGCTCTTTCATGTGTATTGTAGCTCTGTTCAAAATAGTCAGGAAGTGTAATTAACCTAGGAGTCTATTAATCAATAAATTGGTAATGAAAATGTGGTACAATTATACAGTGGGATATTAATCAGCAATAAAGGAATTTGAGACCATGAAATTTGCAGTTAAATGGATTGAGCGGGAAATAATCACTTTACTTCAAATTTTGTCTTGTAATGTCAAGGCTAGTTTTGAATCTTTAGATACTGAGAATTCAGAATACTGGTAAGGAGTTATTAAGTGGGGTTTCTTTCAAGAGAAGAGAAATGGAGCACAAGTGTTAGGAAGGAGAAATGAGGAATAATTGGGCAAGAACTATTAAGTATGGTGAGGAATGGGAAAGAGGAAATATAGTAAGGGATAACTAATACTAAATACCCTTGAAAACCTCATATGGAAGCTTATTAAAGTATATACATATATAAAAATAATTTAAGTGGAGCTAATTTATAATAAGGAGACAGTGTCTCTCCCAGACACAATAGCCTATCAAATAGAATGTCTTCTGCCATATTGGCTCATAGCTTTTTAGAGTGGTCAGCCAATAAATGGTCTGACTTGAGACCCACAGAATGAGAGCCCATTCCCAACAATCCAGATCAGGAACTGGAAGCTGGATGGTTCAGAGACCTAGGGCAGAACCAAACACACTAGTCAAAAGAAAAAAAACTCAATGAAATGATTCTTAATAATATTCTGCTATACTCATAGATGAATGTCTAGCCTGATTATTCTCAAAGACTCTTCCTCCAGCAGCTTATGGGAGCAGATGCAGAGACCCATGGCCAAACATAAAGCAGTAGAGAGGTAGGAAGGATTGTAGGAGCCAGAGAGGTGTGGGACAACAGGTGGCAAATGCCCACAGAATCAACTAAGCAGGGCTCATAGGGGCTCCCAGAGACTGAAGTGATAATCACAGAGCCTTCATGGGTCTGTACTAAGTCCTCTGCATATATGTTGTGGTTGTTTAGCTCGGAGGCTTTGTAGAATTCCTAACTATAGGAGTAGGGATTATAAACTCAGTTTAGGTAAAGTTTAAAGCTATATTTTGTGGTAAAGGGACTTGATTCAAGATGGCCAAAGTACTGATATTATTTATGTATTTGCTATCAAGAGAATTATAGGTTTTCTTTTTCTTTTTTTTTTTTGCTAACAAAATGTTTTAAGTTTTATTTCTTTTTTATTTAAATATTTTTATTTTATAATTAATTTAATTTTACATACCAGCCACAGATTTCCTTGTCCTCCCTCCTCCCATCCCCAGCCTTCCCCCCAATCCACCCCCCAATTCCCACTTCCTCCAGGGCAAGGTCTCCCCTAGGAAGTCAGCCCAGCCTGGTAGATTCATTTGAGGCAGGTCAATTCCCCTCCTCCCTACACCAAGGCTGAGCAAAGTGTCTCAGCATAGGCCCCAGGTTCCAAGTAGATTTGACTTAAATACATTGTGTACATTTATGAAATTCTGAAGTGATGAACACAATGAAAGCATCAAGGTATGTAATAAGATAATTTCGCATATCTATACTTCGTTTAATGATTACCACAATCAAATTTGTTAGCATCTATCTGTAGCTTCTATGTGCATGTGTTTGTTTGTATATTGACATGCATGCAAATACATGATATGCAAAGGTACAAAATGGTTATCATACTATTTTTGATATCTCCAGAATTATTTATCTTATATATAAAAGCTAGTACCATTTGATCAACATCCCCCTTCTTCTTCAATTTTCCAGATCCCAACAACCATTTTGCTTTTGCCAAAATAGTTTATTTAGATTCCATATAAAATTATTTGTCTTTGTGTGTCTGACTCATCTCATTTATTTCAGTATCTTTCAAGTTTATGTACATTACTACATATGATTGGATTATCTTCTCTTAAAAGCTAGATAGTATTCTATTGTTTGTATGATCATGTGTGTGGAGTAATTTTTTTTTTCTTTCATGTATGCTTCTATGGGGACAATGTTGTTCTATTTCTTGGCTACTGTTAATTGTACTACCATGGAGATATGCAAGTAGAAACTTCTCTCACATACTGGTTTAAAATCTTTAACTGTGTAAAATTAGCCGAGGAATGCTAAATCATATGTAGTTCTGTTTTTGACTTTTAGACAAACTTCATAGGGTTTTCTATAATGCCATACTAATTTACATTTTTATCAAGAGTGAACATGGGTTTATTTTTCCATACCTGTCCAATTATTTTTATTGCTTATATTTTTTTAAAATAACCATCATAACAGGGATGATTCTTAATCATGCTTTTGAATATTTTTTGTACTCTTGATGATTAATGGTGTTGAGAACCTTTTCATATGCCTGTTGATTATTTATATGTTCTATTTTAAGAAAAGTTTATTCAGGATCTTTTACATTACTTTATTGGGTTGTATTTTGGTTTTCTTCTTGTTATATTTTTGGATATGAACATGATTGCAGACATAAAGTATAAACATATTTTTCTCTTCATATATGTCATCTTCTGGTTTTGTTCATTTTTTTTCCTATGTAACTGCTTGGCTTGAGGAAGTCTGATTCTCTGGTTTTCCTAACCTGTATTTTTATATCAAATCCAAAGCATCATTATAAAGACCAATGTCAATTATTTTCCCTCTTTATATTTTCTTATGAGTTTTAAGGTTTCAGATTGATAAGTCTTTAACCTACTAGATCTTTTCAAAGCATGTATTAGTCATCATTGTTTTATCATTATGGCCAATAAGTTATAAGACTTGCATTTCATTTTAGGGTGCAAACTTGGTTAATGATTGCATATAAAACCACTTGAATTAAAGCATAATGATTAGTATGCATAGTAATCTTAACATTTGGAAATGATTTATGAATGTGATAATTTATTGTCTGTTGCTTACCCAAAACAAGTGAGAATGTGTAATATACAAAAAGAAGTTTGTTTGGACTATAGTTTGGTGAGCTGGATATCCAAGAGCCTAGCTAGCACTGATATCTATGTAATGAGGGCTCTCTTGCTCCATTCTAACAGAGGAGACTGTATCTAAGAGCCAACTGTGCCAACCCACTTCTGTATCTTTCACTTTTTCTAATGTTACCAGTGCTATTAGTAGAGTTTGCCTTCATAACCTCCTCTAGTCATACTGAATTCTTCCAAATTCTGTCTCCAAATAGTACTGTCGACATGGGTCTAAGGAATAAATGTGCCAGACATATAGTTCTGAGAACACATTCCAAAACACAGCCAAAACACGTAATAATCAATTGTCTGGTGTCCTTCATTTAGGTAAGAAAGAAGTTTTATTTTGTATGCCTATACTCTTCTATTCTATAGCTACAGCATATAGACTTTAATAGCAGTGAAATCTCAGCATTCAGTTTGCAAGTGTGAAGTCAGAAACATATAATGGATTGAATTTGTTTCACATAGAGAAATTAGATGATAAACTCCTTAGTTACCCAATATTTGGTCTTAACCTTGTATGTCAAAGTCCTCTTCAGTTGCAGGATCTGCTTGTTCTTAAGTTTTATTGGTACTAATTTCCTATAAAATTATGACAACACATTTGATGGTATGTGATACTGATCCCATTCTGAGGCATATACACTGACTATTGATCATTGACATTGCCTGTCACTTTGGTATTATTGTAACACTGACAAGATTGGCAGTGCTTACTTTCATTATATAGTATAGATAACCTTTAAGAGAGAAATCATACACTGCTCTCCAAGCTTGGAATTGCTTCTAAGATATTTGATTCACTTCATTACTTATAATTAAATTCTGATACTCAGATTTGATGTTTTCTGTCCTTGAAGAAGAAGCCCCCAACAGAGGAGAAAATAACTTGGTTCCTTGAATAATTAGGAAAACATCTTAACCTTTAGCTATGGCAGTTCAGTAGAAAATTTGATTAGATTTTCAACATAGCAATAACATAAGATACCATTTCTAAGACAGTGTCCTTCAGAAGACCTCAGTTTTTAATGCCGTTAATTGGTTAATACCACATTATTAAAATTTGATTATACTTTAGCAGGTGACTATGAAATGAATATATTACTTATATATGTTCTCTTTTTTTCTATGTTATATGAAAAGTAACTTGGAATTAACAGTTTCCCAAAAATCAGATAGTTTTTATTTTGGGAAAATATTAATTCACTTAATGATTCAGATAAATGTACCCAACAGTTGTTATATATTTAGGTTTTCTATTGGGAGTCTGTCTCAGATGACAGATTTTTCCATGAATATGTACATCTGAGTATAATATATATCTAGAATTTGTCTAAAGTATATTACATACATACATTATATATATATATAACAAGTAATATACATTTCATTATTTTAAATTCATATACTTAATTTATTCTATTATTTGTGACTATGTTCTATATTGATATGCCTTGGTAAATTACCTAAAGTAAAATGTGTAAATAATATTCCTATTCTTCATCTATAGATGATTCAGGCAGCTTGAGAAATGAGGGATCTAGTTATACAGTCCACAGTACATTCAAGAAAACTACAGCATGCACAAACTTCTAAGCATTCGTCTACTTTTATTCCTGCCCTGAACGTTGTGATTGACTATCAACTTGGCAGGATCCAGAATAACCTAGGAGACCAGTCTTTGACTATGGCTGTGAGGAATTATCTAGATTAGGTTAACGGAGTTGGGAAGACCCGACTTAACTGTTGGACAAATAGAAAGGAGGAGAGGAGCCAAACCTCAGCATTCATCTCTTGCCGCTTCCTGACTGTGGATGCAGTATGGGCAGCTTCCTTGTGTTCCTGCTATCAGGACTTCCCTGCCATGATGGACTGTACTCTTGAACTGTGAGCCAAAATAAACCCATGATCAAGCTGCTTTTGTCAAGGTATTTTTAACACAGCAATAAGATGGGCAGTAAACAAAAAGAAGTAATATTTGTTTATTATTTTGCATTCTCACATCTTAGTGTTGCCACATTCCTCCAAATGTATCCAAGTCAGCTTTATTTTCATTTTGTAATAGAAACCTTCAAGGTCAAAATATCAAAACTATTTAGTGTCAATTTTGTCATTTTTTTCAATAGCTAGGAAGCTGTACAATTTACTCATTAGTTTAATAAGGAGATGCTGTTAAGTGCATAGTACAAACTTATTATTTATAAAATTTTCAAAATTACAGAAAAATTATAAATTTTTACTAACGAAGAGTTTTGTATGCTCACCCCCACTTTTCCTATTAGCATCTTACACTGATAAGGTACATTCATCATAATTAGTGAACCAGTACGGATGAAGTGTTATTAACTAAATCCTACCCTTTTCCACATTGCTTAGTCATTAGCTAATGTTCTTTTTCTGTTCTAGGATTCATTCCAAGATCTCCTACTACATTCAGCAGTCAGAACTCCTTTGACTTGTCTTAGTTGCAATGATTTCCAGCCTGACTCTTTTTCTGAGGATACTGATCTGAATGGTTCTCAATTGGAGTCTGTCTTCTGAATGGTTAGGTTATGAATTTCAGGACAATCAGAGGGAAGTGTCAGTCTCCTCACATATTAATGACACCACTTGTCAATGATGGCTTTTACCTGATCATCTGGTTGAGGTGTTTGTTACATTTCTCCACCTTAAAGTTATTTTTCCTCCTTTTTTTGTGTACATTTGAAGCATGTCACTAGTTGTAGATCTTACTAAAAGGGTAGAGAACTGTGCTTCATCTCTTGAGGATATAGTATCAACACAAGTAATTACAACCCTGTGGCATAGGGAGCTTGTCTGTACATTTTTAGTTTATTTTTAAATTATATTAGTATGCATTTGTCAATATTTTATTTTAAGATTATAATTGAATACTATCTTATTTTGTAGAAAATCATTCCTAGCTTTGGCTGTCAAGGACTTTTCTAGCAATTTGTGTGTGTGTGTGTGTGTGTGTGTGTGTGTGTGTGTGTGTGTGTGTTTGTGTGTTTGTGAGTATATGTATGTGTGTGTGTTGTATGTTTCTTTACATATTTTATCATTGTGAGTTTTTATAGCTACTTATTTTTTTTATATACTACCAGACACCTCAGCTCATCTTGCATATTTCCTACTATAGTCTTGGAATCACATTTTTTTGTAAGCAGTTTTTTTTTTTTTTTTGGTTTTGTTTTTTGTTTGGTTCTAATTGAGAAACCCAGGTAGAGACCAAATCTGGATTCTAGGTCTGTGCTCTAATAATGGAGGGTGTTATTTCTAGGCTTTTTTAGCCCACAAAGGAATTTGTGCATATGTATGTGTGTGCACATTTGTGCGAATTTGTGAATAAATATACATGTGCTAATTTGCATATATACACATTTACAAATGTTCTATATGCAATCATTTATATCTATATCATGGTAAATATAATTTCAGACTTGAAAGGTGTTTTAGTTTAATTTCTGTTGCTGTGACAAGTACCCTAGAAGAACGTGACATAAAGGAGAACAAGGTTTATTCTGCTTACAATTCCAGGTTACAGTTTATCATTGAGAGAAGTCAAGGTAGGAACTTAATGTATCATACCCTACAGTCAAGAGCAGAGAGAAATGAATGCAGACATTCTGCTTGCTTGTTTGTTTTCCCCTGCTCTCTCCAGTCTTAGATAGTTCAGGGTGCTATGCCTACAGGATGGTTCTGCTCACAGTGGGGTATTGTTCTCCTTATATTAATTGACAGCCCCTCACAGACATGCATACAGATCAGCCTAATCTAAATAATTTCTCATTAAGGTTCTCTTTTCAGGTGATTCTAGGTTGTGTGAAGTTGACAGTAAATGTTAACAGCCATAAAGTTGTAACTTTATGTGGCTGTTTTGTTGTGGACTAAATATTTGTATCCTGCATTGTATTGAAACCCTGGCTCCTACCTAATATGAGCATATTTAGACACAGCAGTTCTAAAGAAGCATCAAGTTTAAGTGATACATGGTAGATGGGGCACTGGAGTGGTAGGATTGGGATTAGGGTAAATAAACATGGAAAAGAGAACACTGCTTTTGCTATAGAAAGAGGAGAGCACACAAGAAGATAGTTGCTTAAACTCAGCAAAAGTGGATTTGGGAGTAGTCTCTTTTTTCTGCTGTGATAAAATACTCTGAAAGTAACTTATACCAGAAAGGGTTTACTCTGGCTCACAGTTCAAGCTGGAGCTCAAGGTTTCTGGTCATATTAGATCTCTAGTCTGGAAGCAGATAGGCAACAGTGCACACTGGCTCCTCACCTTTCCTACTTCACTTGTACAGTCCAGAATTACAGCCAGGGGATTGTCCCACCCACAGTGGGTGGGTTTTTGTACCTCCGTTAAGGGAACTTCTGACCATCTCATACATGCATGGCAAGAGGCTCATCTCACAGGTGATTCTCACCCATTCTGTTAAGTTGACAATTGACACTGCCAATCACAAACCCTAACTGTTGGTCTTTAATCCTTGACTTAGCCTCCAGAGCTTTGGAAAAGTAAAATTTTATTATTAAAGAAGCCCAAAAGGGATATTTTGTGGTGGCTGAATGAGCAAACTGATAAAATGTCTAGGCTTCATTATGTAAGCATAAGCTTCAAAATCGTAATAAAGTGAAAGAAGTAATAAATTTCAGTGGTCAGGTTTTCTAGATTTAACACCACTAACTTTTAAATGAAATATTGCTCAACAGAAAAAAAAAAAAGGTTAGTCTACTTTATACTTGTATCAGTTAAAAATAAGTACATTATTTAACTTAAATGTGATTTCTTATTATTATACTAAAGTTACCATTCCTGCACTTTTCAGTTCCATAGAGCATGTGCTGAGATTCGTAATAGAATGAAGGGATGGTGAGAAAAGCAATGGCGGCATTTAATGGGGCAAACTTCTGCTTTACGTAAATAAGTGAGATGAATGTTGACCTTGTGTTAACAGACATTTAGGACATGGATACCTCTTACATGTCTAAAGCTGTAGGTGAAGTTAGAGAAGTAGAGTGGTTATTTCAGAAATAACACCAGAGGTAAAAAACAAGTGAATCAAGTCTACATTATGTTTACTATACTTTCTCCTGAAAATAAAATACGTTGGATCTCTCAAATATTATTTCAAAGCATTTTTGTATACTTCCAAGAATACAATGTGGGCTAGGTGTTTTAAATTAGCATATTTTGAGAAAAACAATAGTTTTAAGATTATACAAGCAATGAAATATTTTTTTTTTATTTGTGAGAGTACCTATGCCACTAAAAACAGGTAGATTTCAAAAGACTAATGAAACGTGTCTTTCTTGGACTCTGGTAAAGGGAAATCAGGACTTTTGTGGCTAGTTACAGTATAGTATAGTTATAGCTAGTTATAGTATATCTTGACAGCATTGTGTGTCATGACATAAACTAGAGAAGACACTGATTTCATGAGGCAGGGGGTCCTTGGGACATGTTGCCTTAGCATCAAGCTTGAAGTATTTACACTTGTCCAGGGATCTCAGTTATTACAGAATCTTGATGCTGGCCAGAGCTTGTAAGGGACAGGTCATGTTCTTTCCGGGCCGTTTTCTGGAAATGTTTTCATGTGGTGGTACCCTTCTCATTAACATATTGGTGTTGATGGGTTTTCTACTCATGAGATAAGAGAGAGTTTGGAAGTTAAGTTTTAAAATATTTACAACATTAACCCAATATGTTCTGGGTATTTTTGTTTGTTTACTTTGGTAATGAGGACTCAGATGACCTCATCCAGTCTATTCTCAGCTTTGGGTTCAATATCCAGGTTATGAGACTACCAATCACCATCAGTTAATGGGGTTTAGAGTTATGAAACAGAATAAATTCTGTGATTAACACAAAGGCTATAAAATCTCTAGACTGCTGGTTCTGCACCATGAACTTGTACTCATATTAGACTCCAGGTTTATATTCTGAGCCTACCATTTGACTTTATATCTCCTTGGGACAAATGTTCCCTCATGACCTTTAATTATTGCACTGCCAGTGGAACTGAGGAAACGGACATCATTAGCAGTCTCGCCTGGATAATTAAGAAATAAGTTCAGAGGGATAATTGCTCCATCATTATTTCTCTTTACTGTCTGACAAATTAGATGTTTTATAATTGAGCTGGCCATATGTTCAAATCTATGCAATTAATAGTTCATTATTTTAATTTAGAAATTTGTACATGCGTACAAACTATGGTCCTTTCCTCTTCTTCCTCCTTTTCTGTTCATCCACCTTGTGCTGATAATGGGGTGACAAGAGTAGAGATCTGATGATTTAAGTCTGACTCATGTCAGTGTTATGGATCTATTCTGTATTCATCCCCTGTGACTTATGCCAATGTCAAGGAATCACAAGGATGAGGAGTGGAGAGGATCAAGGCCTTCAAATATAGCTCTGATTGTCTTTGACATTTTAAGTGGAGAAGACATTTTTCTGTTATCTCCCTTCTTCCTAACAGACCTGTGGAGATGAATCAAGACAATGCAGAAATGAATTTGAACAAATTTTATATTACCTTTGATTATCCTAGTGGGAGCCCTAAAGCAAATCCCAGACTAAGTGATAAAGGAGGTTCTAGAAGACAGCAGAGCTGAGTCTGAGACAGCGCCATCCAAAGCAATTAGTTCTGAGATGGAAAATCAGTGGCAGCTTAAAGACATTCATACCTGCTCCAACCTCTGCTCTACCAAGCAGGCTGACTTTGAGAATGCGTTTCCTCCTGAAATAGCTTTTCAGAAAGTAAGTGCATCGCATGCGAATTAGTTCCCTCATGCCCAGAACTACAAAGCTATAGCCAGGAAGTCCAAGTTCCTCTGGGAATTACCCTTTCATTTCTATAGTTCCCTACCTTTTTACCCCAAATTCAGAAACTATTAATTTCAGTTCTTCAGTCAGGCTATGATGTGAGGTTGGATAAAAATAATAAAATATTTTATGTCATACTTAATGGGAGATAGCACAGAGACCTAGGCATATGATTTCATGTTGTATAAGTTTCTTGAAGGAGATTAAGAAGGATGAAAACTCAAAGGAATGTCAAGAGCTTTTGTTACCTGCATCAGCTGAAATTTCCCTGCGTCTCACATAACTCTTTGCACCCACAACATGGGCTATGAAGAGGGGAAAATGTGCACACAAACAATGTACATGCATCCTGCTAAAATGGAGTGCTTATTGGACTCACTAAATAATATTGAGTCTCATTCAAAAGCCTTCTATATTGTTAAAATTCAGGGTGGATTCCTCAGAATATAGACAAATAGCACTAACCACAAAAATTTTAAACAGAGATATTCATTTGTAAAAATGTGTATTTTTGTTTACTCTTTGAGAATTTTATACATGTATACAATGAGTTTTGATCACATCACCTCCCATCCGCTCCAACTTTTCTCAGAACCACCTACCATATTCTCCCCCTCAACTTCATATTTTCTGCTTTTGCATCTTATTGAGTCCAATTAGTACTGCCGATATGTGCCTGGGACGATTCATTGGAGCATGCCAACTACCAAGGGTCACATCGCTGAAGAAAACTGACTCTCCCTCCGTCAAGCAGCCATCAATTATCCATGTCTCCTTAGCTAAAGGTGGGTATTTTTGAGATCCTTCCCTATTCACAGGCAATCATTTTTATTAGCTATATATTATCAAACTATGCCATTATTATAAAATTTAGTAAAACACAATGTTGATCTCTAAATTTCACACATGCTTAACTTTTAACTTTTACTTTTAATTTACAAATAATAAATGTGCATGTATGTAGTATTTTGATGGATAAATACATTACACAGTGGACAATCAAAGCAATTAGCATGCTGTCTCAAACGCTTTCTATTTATTTGTAACAAGGATATTAAAGATCTTGCTTTAGGTCTTCGAAAAAAATACCATACGTCAGTATCAGCTGTAGTCACATAATTGCAAGAAGACAGAATCTGTTCTTTCCTAATAAAACTTTGTGTTCTTGTGAAGCAGCTTGTTCTTCTTTCACTATCCCTGCAGTCTCCGCAACCATTCTACAGAGTTCTACTTACTTGGCATTTACATATAGGAGAGAACATGCTTTAGTTGTCTCTCTGAGCCTCATTCATTTTACCATAACCCTCTAGGTTTACCTATGCTGCTGAAAATGAGACAATTGAGTTATTTTTTTTTTGTAGATGGAAGTATTCTACAATGTATTGTATACCACAGTAAGAAATTCATTCATCAAGAGATCCAGGAGAGGAGAAATAAGAGGCATTAAGGGAGAGGGGCAAGCATGGTAAAAGAACACGTACAATTTGAAAATGGAAGAGGGCAGTGTGGGTACAATGGTTTAATCAGGATAGAGAGAAGGGAGGTGGGGAAAGGAGAAATTAGGGGGCATGTCAAGAAAAACTAGTATTTATGAAATGGCATAAGGAAAGCTGATAATCTATCAGCTAATTTTTAAAAATATTGGGCTGCGGTGAATTTTAAAGGGTAAAATGCTTCTCATAACACATGGAAAGCTAAGTTCAAATCCCCAGAAGATACACAAAAGTCAAGCATAGTAGTATGCATCAGTCCTCCCAAATAGCCATACTCACATGTGTACACACACACACACACACACACACACACACACACACACACACACAAAATTAACTTTTTAATATCTAAAAAAAAATCAACTCGCCGGGCGTTGGTGGCACACGCCTTTAATCCCAGCACTCGGGAGGCAGAGGCAGGCGGATCTCTGTGAGTTCGAGGCCAGCCTGGGCTACCAAGTGAGCTCCAGGAAAGGCGCAAAGCTACACAGAGAAACCCTGTCTCGAAAAACCAAAAAAAAAAAAAAAAAAAAAAAAAAAAAAAAAAAAATCAACTCACCTGCCAATGGACACAGAGGTTGACATGTCATTGTTGGTAACTACCATTAATTAAGAATCCTTGTCTTATCTTTGAAGGAAAAGCTTTTAGTTTTCTCTAGTCAGTATATTAGCTGTGGGTTAGGTAGGACAATTTTGAAAGTCTCTTTATTGCTAAGTACATAGGAAGAATATTAGAGAACTCAATGTACAGAAATGAAGCTAAGGTAAATGCATGAGATAAATGATAAGGCTATCTTAGGATGTTAACCACTGTGAATTCTTTAGTGCTGATTCAGTCACATTTGAAGTTAAGAGATTATATACTGTAAATCATAATATCTTGGCACAGCTATAAAGCGAGCACATTTATTTCTCACACCTTAAGAACTACTTTAAAGGAAGCATGGAAAGCTCCTAGCATCAAGCTTGGTATGTAGTAGGTGGTTAGTAAATGAGTAATTTATAATTTAGAACGTAGGTACAACTGAGGAGAAAATTATTTCAAAGCCTCAAGTATTTTCTTTTTGTGTGTGTGTGTTGCTCACAATATAATGAGCATCCATCATAACAAATACATTTGAATTCACACCCACAGCTACTTTTGCTTCTCTATGACCCTTCAAGATATATAACTGTTTCATATTCTTTTGCTGAAAACTAGACTTTACATTTTATTCACTTTAGATGGTATACATTTAAAAGTGTCAAACCTTGTAATAGAGTAAAATATTGGAAAAGGAAAATAACACGACCATTTACTTACAAGATGCTATTGGCCATTTTTATTGACTTTTGCAGTAGGTTGCAGAAAGAACTTTAAGCATTTCACAATGTCGTCAAGATTATGACAACCAAATCAGTGGAGGAGCATTAAGGATGCTGGAGTATGAGAAAGGTATGTGTTACTTAAGAGAATTCAAGAACATTTAGGAGAATATCCCTTAGTGGAGGTTCTCTATATTTAAATCCCCTTTTTAAATTGTTCTGAATTATTTACATATTGAATAATTTAAAAACAAACCATTAGCTGATCAATAGAAGTTCATTATAAATTTGTATATAATAAAAATGTATAAAATTGATTAGACCAGAAGGCAGTTATTAATCCTGCTAGCAATACCTACTTAAAAGTGTTTCAATTATAACGAATATGAATTAGGAAGGAGTCTATTTTCCTTAATATAAAAGACTTAAATGTGTTTGCTAATTAATATACTTTGAATAAGCTTCACAGTTTCTGTGCCAATTTCATTATTACCCTAATCACTTCAGGTTCGACTCTAATTATAATGTAGATCATGACTATTGGCAGATGAAGATTATGGATGGTGAGAAAAACTAATTTTGTCTCCAGCAAATGTAGGGAGGTGTGCAGCAAATCCAATCAAATAACAAACTGATTGGTTATATAGTGTGTTAATTTTAATGACTTTAGCATTGATGTGTTAGCAACTTTCCTCTCTGCTGTGACAAAATACCTGCAAAACAATCAAGGATGGAAGAGAGGGTTGATTTTGGCTTCTGGATTGAGGGTATTGTCTTTTATTGCAGAGGAGGGAAGATGGAGAGCCAATGAAGTAACTCTTGTTCCACAGTCACTGTGGGTCCACAGTCAGGCCGCCGCATTCACCAATGCTGCATCTTAGCTGGCTTCCTACATTTCTCCCTTTTGTTTAGTCCAGGACTCTAGCCCATGGTATGGTGACATGCATATGCAGTGCTGAATATTCTAAACCACATATCTGGCCTCTGTAAGCCATAACTTCCCACCCTTATGTACCCCTTCATCTCTATACAAATCCATTTTCTAGGTCCTTGTGTTTTTGTATCATTTTGAGACTCTAGTCAGTTTAGTTAGGGCCGTCTGTGTGACTGTGTGTTTGGACTTTTCCATTAGACCCTAGTGGGTTCACCAGTGGTTACACAACTAATGGCAATCTCTCCCCAATTCCCAGAATCAATCAGTGTCTACTATCTCTGTAGGAAGGGAGCAGGAGTCTCTTGATCTTCTCTACAATCTTTGGTTGGCTGTTGGCAGACCCATCTTACACAGTTGCACCAGGCTCATGACTGGAATGGCTGCCTAATGCTCCCTTTCATTATGTTCTACACTAACACAAGCCCAAAGGCAACAGAACCAAATGACCATAAACTGGAACCTCAGAAACACTAGGCCAAATAACTTTCATTCTTCTAAATTGGGGAAGTAGCTCAGGTAATTTTTCTCGGAGACAGAAAGCAGACTCACTTCACACAGAGTACATGTATTAACATCTTTATGCAGTTTCTCATTCATATCTTATAACAATAAAGATATTGTTCATCTGTTTGGGAATGAATAATATACTTTCCCCAGGAGACTGTGTGGACATCATGCAGTTAGAGAGAGAGAGAGAGAGAGAGAGAGAGAGAGAGAGAGAGAGAGAGAGAGAGAGAGAGAGAGAGAGAGAGAGAGAGAGAAGGAAATAGGGAGGGGCTGTAAGCCTCCCAGGCCCATCCCAGGAACATAATTCCTCCAGCAAGGAATTCTAAAGGTTCCCAAACCTCTCCAAAGGATGCCACTAACTGGGGACCAAGTGTTCCTATAGATGAACCTCTGGGAGACATTGTTTATTCAGACCACCACAGTAAGTGACCTCCACGCTATTTTCCACACTGGCTCTGTTAAGCTGCATTCTCAACAATGATATGCGAAGAATACGTTCCCTCCACATACTCACAGGCCCTTTTTTCCATTTGCCTGTTTGATACCAATCATTTTTACTGGAGTAAAGTGGTATCTAATTGTGGTTTGGATTTATACTTCTATAATGATTCAGGATTACATTTCCTCACCTACTGGTCATTTTATAACTTCTTTTGAGAAATATCTGTTTAGTGCATTTTAAACTCAGGTCATTTCTTAGTTATTGAGCTTTTTGTGTTCCTTATGAATTATGAGCATTTTTCAGATGCATAACTTGAAAATATTTTCTTCTACATTTTAAGTTGTGTCTTAATTCTGTTGTTTTATATCCAATTCAGACATTAAGTTCATATAACACTGATTATTTTTGCACTTATAGCTTTTGTCTTTGGGGCCTTTATTAGAGTCATTGCCTATCCCAATCCCCTGATACATTTTTACAAGTTTTTTTTTCTAGTATTTTTATATCTTTTTTTCATTTAGAGTTGATATTTGCATTTCTTGAGAGAAAAGCATCTGGATTCATTCATCTGTACTCAGATACCCAGTTTTACCAGCATCATTTATTTAAAAGACTATACTTTTCCTAAGGTGGTGTTTTAACACCTTTGTCTAAAATATTCTTGGTTATGTACACATTGACTTAGTTTTAGACCCTATTATGTTCCACTGGTTATGTCTCTATGTCTATTTGTATGTACTGTAGTTTAGGTGTACATACATGTGTGAGTGTGTGTACTTGTATGGAAGTCACAGGCTAAGTTCAGATGCCTGCCTCTACTACTCTCCATCTTATTTCTTTATGAGAGAGAATCTCACTGAATTTTCTTTGACAAGAATCTCTGACTAGCTTGTTGCAGGTATTCTTCTGTTGACATCTCCCCAACACCAGTGATATAAGCATGTACTACCATGCCCATTGATCATATAGATGCTTCAGGTCTGAACAGTTTTTTTTTCCAGTAGAAGCTACTTTATTTGACCAATTCCTTAATGCTGAGCATTTAGATAGTTTTGTTTTCTTCAGGGAAAAATACATCCATGTGCATTTGACCAACCTTTGTAAACATCATATTTAAGGGAATTTTCTTTTTTTTAACTAAATTTTTTCATTTATTTTATACACCAACTACAGTTTCCTAGCACTCTGGAATCTGAACAGTTTTTTTTAATTATCTTTATTTTTTTTTTCATTTTACATACCAACCACAGATCCCCCTCTCTTTCCTCCTCTTGCTCCCCAGTCTCCCTCCCAACCCCTTCCCTATTCCCTCCTCTGACAAGGTAAGGCCTTCTATGGGGAGTCAGCAGAGCCTGGTACATTCAGTTGGGGCAGGTCCAAGGTACTCTGCCTGCACCAAGGCTGTACAAGGTGTACAAACATAGGTAGTGGACTCCAAAATGCCAGCTCATGAACCAGGGATGGATCCTGATCCTATTGCTGGGGGGTGGGGGCTTAAGCAGATCAAGCTTTGTCTCACTTATGAAGAGGGCCTAATCCAGCCCCATGGAGGCTCCACAATTTTTGGTCTAAAGTTCATGAGTTCCCACTAGTTTGGTTTGTCCCTGTAGGTTTTCCCATCATGATCGTGATGCCCCTCGCTCATAGAATCTCTCTTCTCTCTCTTCGACTGGACTCCCAGAGCTTAGCCTGGTACTTGGCTAATGGATCTCTGCTTTTGCTTCCATTAGTTACTGGATGAAGGCTCTATAATGACAGTTATGGTATTCACTGATCTGATTACTGGGGTAGGCCAGCTCAGGAAATTGGAAAAGATCTTCACCAACCCCACATCTGACAGAGGGCTGATCTCCAAAATATATAAAGAACTCAAGAAACTAGACATCAAAATACCAAACAATCCAATTAAAAAATGGGCTACAGAGCTAAACAGATAATTCTCAACAGAATTGCAAATGGCCAAAAGACATTTGTGGAATTGCTCAACATCCTTAGTAATCAGGGAAATGAAAATGAAAATGACTTTGGAATACCATCTTACCTCTGTCAGAATGGCTAAGAACAAAAACACTGATGACAGCTTATGTTGGAGAGGATGTGGCCCAAGGGGAAAACTTCTCCACTGTTGGTGGGAATTCAAACTCATAGAGCCATTTTAGAAATCATTATGGTGGTTTATCAGAAAATTGGGAATCAATCTTCCTTAAGACCCAGCTATACCACTCTTGGGCATACACCCAATGAATGCTCAATCTTAACACAAGGACACATGCTCAACTATGTTCATAGCAGCATTATTCATAATATCCAGAGCCTGGAAACAACCTAGATGCCCCTCAATCAAAGAATGGATTAAGAAAATGTGGTACATATACACAATGGAGTACTATCTAGCAGTAAAAATCAATGACATTATGAAGTTTGCTGGCAAATGGGTGGAACTAGAAAAATATCATCCTGCATGAGGTAACCCAGACTCAGAAGGACAAACATGGTATATACTCACTCATAAGTGGGTACTAGATGTAAAGCAAAGGATAACCAGACTACAAACTACAGCTCCAGAGAAGCTAGCTAACAAAGAGGACTTTAAGAGGGACACATGGATTGCCCTTGAATGGGGAAATAGATGAGATCTCCATGAGTAAACTGGGAGTGAGGGGGAGCAATAGAGGGTAGGGGATGAGGGATGAGAATATAATGGAATGGGATGGTGGAGCTGGAACATGGATAGAATGGGAGAGCCATGAAAGAGATACTATGATAGATGGAGACATCATGGGGATAGGGAGTAACTGGGTACTAGGTAAGTTCCCAGGAATCCACAACGATTACCCCAGCTTAGACTACTAGCAAAACTGAACATAGTTTCTTAATGTTGTTGAGAAACTGCCTGACTGAGCCATTTTCCTACCCATACATGAGTGCTTTTAATAGCGATTGTAGATGTAGCCAACCATCTTATTAAATAAGAAACACAGAACCAATGTAAAAGAGAAAGCCAAGAGGTCAGAGATCAGAGCTAAAATCTTACCCTTACTCATGCGGTGCTCCTACCTCTCCGAAAGAGAGCTACTTCCTGTGTGTTTGTCTTTAATATAGTCTTTCTGTTCTGCCTTCTCATTGGTTGTAAACCCAAACACATGACTGCCTCATCACTGCCTGTAAGTACAGCCCTCCAGGTCTTAAAGGCATATGTCTCCAATGCTGGCTGTATCCCTGAACACACAGAGATCTATCTAGCTCTGTCCACCAAGCGCTGGGATTAAAGGCGCGTGCCACCACCGCCATGCTCTTGCTATGGCTCTAATAGCTCTGACCCCCAGGCAACTTTATTTATTAACATACAAATTAAATCACATTTCAGTACAAATAAAATACCACCATAAGCAATGACATGCTGTTTGGTTATAATAATTTTGTAGTGTATTAGCTAACACAACGAGTCCCTCTTTGTTCTTTATGTGTAAGATTATTTTGACTTTTATTTGTTGTGTTTGGAGAGACCAATATTCTTAAAATATTTACTTTTAAACTTCTAAGATGTGATTATTGAGAATGAACTTACTCTGTATTTCACAATCCAGTATTATACAAGCAGAAATCATTCAGGAATATAGACAGTGAAGATATATCCATTTCAAAGATGAGCCATCTTTCTTACAGAAATAGAATAAATAGTCAGGGAACTCACACAGTATTTTTGATGATGGTGCTTTGTAAGTTGTCTGTGCACTTATTTGAATCAATGGGAAAAACATCAATTTGGATTTACTTTGTGACCCTGAATATTTGGTGTCACTAGATTAAAGTGATTCACACATTTATCTTTGAGTTGTGGTATGTGGTTATATAACTGATTGTTTGAATGTTAACTTTCATCATCTTTCTGTATCGATAAGAAATGAGCTTTATAAAATGCTACTTTTTTTAGCACATCAGTCTACTTTGTTTCAGTTGTTTAACTTACTGAGCAATATGGTCAGCTATGAGGAGAAAGTTCATCTACCTGGAGAAATGCATGTTAGTCATGGATCTCTCAGTCATTTCAACCAAAGGAAAGCTGCACTTGGCTCCAGATCTTTTCTAGTTATATGGCATATGTCCTCTCAAATTTTTCCCAATACCTAAATTTCTAAGTAACTTAGAAATTTTATTCATTGCCATGAAACATTGAGGAGGAAATATCAAGAACTGACAAGGGACTCGAGAGTCACAGTTGCTTGCCCATGTGCTGTGTTAAATCATTCACTATTTAAGATCTAGCTGCTTTTATGTGAGTCTCATGTGGCTATATCTCAAAGCACATATTTAGCCAATTGATCAATTATTAATTATTAGACCAGTTATAATTATTCTTGCATTCATCCCAAATATCATAAGTCACCTGTATGGTTATTCAAACAATGCTATGATATATGGAGGTCATCAAATTGTGATACAGGGCCTTCATAGCAAGTGTTGAGGAGTTCTACTTGGGCCTCATTTTCTTCCCCAAGATATGGCATGGGGTTTCCTACTGGCATCACCTGCTTTGGAAGACATATGTACCTCTTGTTGCACCCTACATCATACACACTTACCATGCACACAGCTGTCCTTGAGACAGTTGCCACAAGGCCCTGTAACCTGCTTCCTCCATCATTTCACTTTCATCTCTCACTATCACTCACTTCTATTTTACTTCCTGCAATATTGATCACATCATAGTTTATGGTCTGGTGTTTTATGTTCCTTTTTTTTTAGAATTTATTTATTAAACTTAATTTTACATATCAGCCACAGATTCCCTTGTTCTCACCCCTCCCTGCACCGCCCCCTGCCTTCCCCCTAGCCCCCCCTTCCCATCTCCTCCAGGGCAAAGACTCCCCTGAGGATTGAGTTCAACCTGGTAGATTCAGTCCAGGCAGGTCCAGTCCCCTCCTCCCAGGCTGAGCCAAGTGGCCCTGTATAAGCCCCAGGTTCCTAACAGCCTGTTTATGCACTGAGGACAGGACCTGGGCCCACTGATAGTGTGTTCCTTCTTTTGTCTAAACCATTTTGCAATGACTTTCATTGTCATGTTTTTGCTTAACTGGTGAACTGCTATGCACCCTTCCTGACTCAGTTTTGTCACTAATTCCTTGTTTTGAATCCCCCATAAACACGGGAGACAATGACACAGCCTCAGCTCTAGCACCCAGAGCCCATGCTTTAGCTGAACTCCACATACTATGGAGTTATTTATACAGCCACCCCTCACTTTAGAAGGTATCATACTTAAGGACATGACCTATTCTATTGCTTGACAGTCTATATTCATTGACTTGAGAAGAGTAGACTCCTCAGTTTTCATTTAAAAAAACTTAATTTGTAAAGACATTGGCATAATAAATAAGTAATCTTAAAATAAGACAAATTGTAGCTTATTCTCAGAAAAAGGAGACACTCCTAATGGTTTGTCCAAAGACTTCTTTGGCTGTTTCCATAGACTAATTTGTATTACCAATAATGACAGTGACACCATCATGTGGTGATATATTATATACCCTAATAAACTTGCCTGAGGATCAGAGAAGCAGAACAGCCAGCCACTAGTTCGTTTTTTGTTTTGTTTTGTTTTTAAGTAGAGAAATTTCATTTTTATTTCCACTTGAAAAGTTACATTTGAATAGAGGTTTACAAATAAGGGCTTTAATTTTGATTTTTTTCTTCATTATAAAAAAAGTTGCCTTGGTGGCATATTATGATGTACTCTTAATTGTTAGTAGGATAGTTAATTGTTAGTATTGAAACCTAATATCTAGCTGCCACCTTGTAGATGTGGACGGATATCACCAAGCATGTGTCTCATATTTAGTTGCATTGTATGCTACAACTAAGCCAAGGACTCCCAAATATAGTAGATATGTGTAATGTTTCTAAAATTCACAAACTAAGAATGAGGAACTATTAATGTAGTTTAGTATTTGCTACATTTACTATATGACTTTATTATACATATTTAGGGAAGCCATGGGGATTATAAACTCAGTTTAGGTAAAGTTTAAAGATATATTTTGTGGTAAAGGGCCTTGATTCAAGATGACTAAAGTACTGATATTACTTATGTATTTGTTATCAACAGAATTATAGGTTTTCTTTTTCTTTTTCTTTTTTGCTAACAAAATATTCTAAGTTTTCTTTCTTTTTTTATTTAAATATTTTTATTTTATAATTAATTTAATTTTACATATCAACCACAGATTCCCCTGTCCTCCCTCCTTCCACCCCCAGGCTTCCCCCCCAATTCACCCCCCATTCCCACTTCCTCCAGGGCAAGTTCTCCCCTGGGGAGTCAGCCCAGTCTGGTAGATTCATTTGAGGCAGGTCCAATCCCTTTCTCCCTACACCAAGGATGAGCAAAGTGTCTCAGCATAGGCCCTAGGTTCCAAAAAGCCAGCTCATGCACCAAGGACAGGTCTGGTTCCACTGCCTGGGGTCCTCCTAAACAGTTCAAGCTAATCAACTGTCTCACTTATCCAGAGGGCCTGGTCCAGTTTGATGGGGGCTCCTTAGCTATTGGTTCACAGTTCATGTTTCCACTAGTTTCAGCCACTAATTCTTACCTTTACGAAATCCTCAGCCTAAAGAGAGTGAGTTCCTCTTTCCTAATGCCCTATATACATTTCTTGGCCCAATGATCACTTTTTGGGGTTAAAGGCATGTGTGCTTCCCAGTATTTGGATTAAAGGTATGTGCCACCACTGCCTGGCTCTGTTTCCAGTGTGACCTTGAACTCATAGATATCCAAATGGATCTCTGCCTCCAAAAAGAGTGATAGGATTAAGGGTGTGTGTCACCACAGCCTGACCTCTGTCTAATCTAGTGGCCATCTCTGTCCTCTGATCATCAGGCAAGTTTATTAGGGTACATAATATATAACCACACCATCATCCTCATCGTTTCAGATTTCCAGTCTTACATCCTCCATACAATGTGATTAATTTCATATAAGATATGCAATGTCAAGAGTAGTATGGGACAGGAGGCTGGAGGGCTCAGTCATTAAGAACTGCAAAGAATCAGAGATTAGTTCCCAGTAGACAGCTTGCAATCACCTATAACCAGATCCAGAACGTCTGAAATCTTCTTCTCGACTCCACAGATACCTGCACTCACACGTGTGTGCACGTGTGTGTGTCTGTGTGCGCACGCCCCCCACAAATGAATAAATGAATAAAAATAGAAATTATTATTAAAGAAAAGATTCATACAGTAGAAAAATAAATGTGAACATAGTACAATTCTTTGATTATTAAACTATCACATATATTTATGCTAAAATGAATTTTATGTTTCTTATTTTTTCAATAATTAATTCTTGGAACAAAATTATTCATTGATTATAATTCTACAGTAGCTCAATACACTTTTCCATGTATTAGAAGTCATTTAACAAAAGGAAAAAAGCCCATTGTGGCATGATTATGTGGATTTTCCCAAATGATTTGAATTGGTTTTACTATTTGCAATTAGATTAAAGAAAAATAGGAACAGTCAGTAGGTGAATTGGCAAAGGTTTTATTGAAAACACAAAAGTAGACAGTTGAAAACAAGTGTCTATGCCTCCTTAGCACTGGGTTCCCCCCAGTGGATCCCAAAGGAAATCTCAGACATGGGCATCACATCCTTGGTATCAGATAAGAAGTGAAAATGCTACATGGAATAAATAAGCACACAAATAAACATTAGCTATTTCATTTTCTATGTTTGTCTGTTACCTGATAAATATAATACTTAGTCTCTCTTCTCATTTAATGATTCAATTTAATTTTCCTAAAAGGAACACTTTGTAAACAGTTCAAAGAACAGATAGTACTAAAGAGTTTGTAGCAATAACTGTGATTGAATTTAATTTCACAACTATAAAACAACAGTCTCAAAGAGGCAACCCCTTGCAACTATTGTAGCTAATGCTCAATTTCTATCTCTATATTTGAAAATTACCACAACCATTATTCACTCAACAACTGATGAGTCTATTCCAGACACCTTCCTAAACACGTAGAATTAATTAACAATCACCAAAGCAACGACACCAGGCTGTACAGAGTTCATAGTCTGATAAAGTACTCAAACACAATTCACACTATGCTCTACAATGAAGAATTGTTATGAAAAGGAAACAAAGAATTATAAGAAGATGGTGGTGGTTAACAGAGGGATGGATGGGGTATAAGTGTAAATATCTTCTGTAAGAGCACTTGCACTCCACACTAAAGAATGGACTCTGTGCCTGCCAGCACCCTGCTCATGCTTTGTTCTGTACTAACCTTTAACTTAAATGCAAACCAAACGGGGACAAGAGAGGGAGGACTGTGACACTAACCAGCCTTGGTATATTTGAAACTTCTGCTGTACAGTGAGTACATAAGGAGGGAAAAGCATGGGAGACTAGAAGATCACCAGCTCCTGGAACCTCAGAAACAAACCAAGACCTGACCAGAGGGTAACAATAAGGTTTGCCAAGTTTGAAAGTCTATATTTACGCCCTCTGCATAATATTCTATCTGATAGCTCTGTAGGATGGTCTGTCTGTCTTCTTGGACTGCTAGCTCTCTAGGATGTTAACCCACTGTCTTCTCAAATTGCCAGTTCTTTGAAGAAAGCTCTGAATGAATATCTATTCCTGTCTCTGATTGATTTTTTTTTTGTTTGTTTGTAGTTAAAGACATCATGAGCTCTGGTATTCTAGGCACCCTAGAGGAAAGTACAACTTGCAGTTTGGGTGGATGATCAGGATAAGCAGTCAAGGAACTCTCCTCATGAGCAAAGGGTTGAGGGAGATGAGCCACTTGCATTTCCTCATCTCTTACCCTGTACATTTGCCACATTAGTCTATATTCCCCCTGACTTGTTCTTTTGAGTTTAAGAGAGAGAAACTAAAAGCATGCTCATGTGTCTTCTATATGGGTAGTATTTTTTAGTTGTTGATTAAATTTACATTGAAAAACTACTAAATTATTGTTTTTAGGAAGGAGGGATTTTTAATTCAGTACATTATGAAGCATAAATAGATTTCTCCCTACAAATAAAAATATACATCCCCAGGCTCTGGAGGGTCATCATGGACACTGGTCCTGCAGTCACTGGGGAACAGCTGACTATAATACAGTACACAAACACACATCTACTTAAGTTTTGCATTCCAAAGTTCCTAAAGCCCTTGCAGCTAATAATTTTTTCAACGTGTTCTCTGTAATGGCAGGACTGAGGCTACTAAGATGGGAGGTGGGACAGTCCCTTGTCACTCTGCAGACCAAGTGTTCGGAGTCTGAGAGCACCGCAATTGTCAGACTGGCCCACTACACTTTTTAACCTCTTCTGTCAGCATATGTTTTTGCATTATATACCATATCTTTGATCAATTTCCATTTTCCAAAATATTCTCTGTGCAACTGGGGTTTCATACTCAGTTCTAACTTTGCAGATATTTTGCATTCTGTTGTTTTGGTAGAATGGTATTGGTAGGGTTCCCAGATGGAGCAGAAACAGGCATATAACTAGCATGGTTAAGCTGAAGTCAAATACTCATTCAGTTAATGAATTAGCTGAAGTATTACTAAGTATATCAACCATACTCCAGGCCAATATAGAACAGAATCCATGTGGGGCTGTGTATTTTGTTGTTGTTGTTGGGGTTTTTTTTTTTTTGGTATTTTTTTGTTTTGTTTTGTTCTTTTTTTTAAATGGGCTTTGTTTGTTTTTGTTTTTAGCTTGTTTATTTTGGTTTGTTTCTGTTCAAAAGAGAGAAAGAGAGAAATGACAAGAAATTGGGGAGGTGAGGAGGCAAGGAAGCTTTGGGAGGAGCTCAGAAACAGAAATGATATGATCAAAATGTATGTATGAAATTTTAAATAAAAACTCCATTATAAAAAAAAAAAATTGTGGCCAGGCGGTGGTGGCGCACACCTTTAATCCCAGCACTCGGGAGGCAGAGCCAGGAGGATCTCTGTGAGTTCGAGGCCAGCCTGGGCTACCAAGTGAGCTCCAGGAAAGGCACAAAGCTACGCAGAGAAACCCTGTCTCGAAAAAACAAAACAAACAAACAAAAAAATTGTGGATCCCCTTCCCTGGGCTCCATACTAGGTCCCACAGCTCTGACAGCTTTACCAGAGGCCAGGCTTGAGATCTCAGAGATCCTAGGTAAGACACTGTCCACTAAACTCTTTTAAGTCTGCCCAACAACTCCAGATTGCACCTCCCTGCCCTGTAGGCCTACAACTTTAGAAGAAGACTTTGGCTCTACCATTGGCCAGACTGGATCTAGGGACCCCAGGTAAGATACCCCCCACTGCCTGCTAACAATCCTTAAAGCCTCCCCAGCAAACCCAGACTTCCCCCCCATCCCTTGGGCTCCATATCCTAGCCTGCAGCTTTGTAAGCCAACTTTGGCTTTTCCTGAGGCCGAGGCAGACCTAGACCCCAGTCCTCAAGAACCCCAGACTGCACACCTCCCCCTGGGCTTGATATCATTTCCTACAACTTCAGAAGAAGACTTCTGTTTACCAGAGGCCAGGCCCCCAAACCCCCAGTGGAGACACATTATTTGACCTCAAAACTCACTAGTCACCAGAACCCTTGGCCACTTAGGCCCAAAGACCAGAGAGGAAAGAGAAATCGAGAAACATAACATCCATTCAACAAAGACAAAGTCAGTAATTAACAACTACACCTATAATCATCCCAAATCTAGATGCTGAATGTCAGTCTAAGAATATAATCAATAACAGAAAGGACAATATGGTACCACCAAAGCCCAGCTGTCCACTGACAGCAAGAACTGAACATCCAATGCAGCTGAATCACAAGAAAATGACCTTACAATAACTTTATGAAGATGATAGAGGTTCTTAAAAAGGAAATGAAAAGAATCCCTTAAATAAATTGAAGAAAAAACAAACAAAAATTGGAGGAAATCAATAAGTCCCAGAAAGAATACCAAGAGAGCCAAGGGAAAAAAAAAAACAGGTGAAGGAAATAGTTCAAATGGAAATAGAAGCAATAATGAAAATACAAACTGAGGGAATCCTGGAAATGAAAAATCTGGGTAAGCAAAGAGGAATTATACAAACATCACCAGAATACAAGTGTTGGAAAAAAGAATCTCAGGCACTGAAGACATGATAGAGGAAATAGATTAATCTGTGAAAGAAAATATTAAATCTAAAAAAATCCTAACACAAAATATTTAGGAAATCTGGGACACTATGAAAAGACCAAACCTAAGAATAAAGGAATAGTAGAAGGAGAAGAATCCCAGCTCAAAAACCCACAGAATACATTTAACAAAATCATAGAAGAAAAATTTCCCAACCTAAAGAAGGACATATGTATAAAGCTACAAGAACCTTACAGAACATCAAATAGATTGAATAAGAAAAGAAAATCTCCTCACCACATAATAATGAAAACACTAAACATACAAAAAAAAAGAATATTAAAAGCCTCAAGGGAAAGGGAATGAAGGCTGACCTTTTATAGTCACACCCAACTTCTGAACAGAGAACATAAAATCTAGACTGATATCCAGCCCAGACTACTATACCAAGCAAAACTGCCAATCACCATAGATGGAGAAAACAAAATATTTCATGACAAAGACAAATTTAAACAATATCTATCCACAAATCTAGCCCTACAGAGGTACTAGATGGGAAACTCAAGCCCCAGGAAGTTAACTACATCCACAAAAACACAGGCAATAGATAATCTCATATCTGTAAAACCCAAAGAAGGGCTACAAACACACAAATACACAATCAACACCACAGCCAACAAAATAACAGGAATTAATAATCATTGGTGATTAACATCCCTCAATATCAGTGTACTCAATTCGCCAATAAAAAGACACAGTCAACAGAATGGACATGAAAACAGGATGCATCATTCTATTGCATATAAGAAACATATCTCAATATCAAAAATAGATATTACCTCAGAGTAAAGGATTTGAAAATGGTTTTCCAATCAAACAGACCTAAGAAGCAAAGTGGTATGGCTATCCTAATATCTAACAATAGACTTGAACCAAAATTAATCAAAAGAGATAGAGAGGGGTATTTTATATTCATCAAAGGAAAATCTACCAAGATGATATCTGAATTCTGACCATCTATGCCCCAAATGTAAGGTCACCCCCATTTGCCAAAAAATATTACTAAAGCTTAAATCATACACCTTTCCTCACACAATAATAGTGGGAGACATCAACACCCCACTCTCACCAATAGACAGATTGTCCAGACAGAAACTAAACAGAAAAATAACGAACTAACAGACATTATGACCCAAATGAACTCAACAGATAGCTGCAGTATATTTCACACAAACACAAAAGAATACATCTTTTTCTCAGCACCTCATGAGACATTCTCCAAAACTGACTGATATACTCAGCTACAAAGCAATCTCAACAGATACAAAAAGAAAAAGAAATAACCCCCTCTATTTTATCAGACCACCATGGATTAAAGCTGGATTTCAGCAACAATGAGCAACAGAAAGCCTACAAACACACTTTGTTGAGTAACCACTGGGTCAAGGAAGAAATAAAGAAATAAATTAAAGATTTCCTAGAATTCAATGAAAAGGAATTTAAAACATACCCAAACATTTGGGACACTATGAAAGTGCTGCTGAGAGGAAAGTCCATAGCACTAAGTGCCTTCATGAAAAATTTGAATAGATCTCAACCTAGGGACTTACCAGCACACCAGAAAACTATAGAGCAGAAAGAAACAAACATACTCAAGAGGGATTGATGGCAGGAAATAAACAGAGGGGTAAAATCAATAAAATAGAAACAAAGTGAACAATACAAAGAATCAATGAAACAAAAAATAGGTTCATTGAGAAAATCAACAAGATGACAAACCCTTATCCATACTAACTAAAAGGTAGAGAGAGAATATCCAAATATTCAAAATAAGAAACCAAAGGGGAGACATAACAACAGACTCAAAGGAAATTCATTGACTCTTACTTCAAAAACTTGTACTTCATAAAATTGTAAAATCTAAAAGAAAAGGACAGATTTCTAGATAGACACCACTTACCAAAGTTAAATCAAGATCAGATAAACAATTTAAATAGACCTACAGCCCCTAAGGAAATAGAAGCAGTTATTAAAAGTCTCTCAACCCTCCCTCCCCCCAAAAAAGAAAACTCAGGGCCAGAAAGTTTTAACAAAGAATTCTATCAGACTTTCAAAGAAGAGCTTATACCCATACTCCTAGAAATACTCCACAAAATAGAAACAGAAGGTACATTACCAAGTTCATTCTATGAGGCCACAGTCACCCAAACTACAGAAAGACTCAACAAAGAAAGAGAATTACAGACCAATTTCACTCATGAACATTGATGCAAAAATACTCAATAAAATACAAACTGATTCCAAGAACACATAAAAAAAAATCCACCATAATCAAGTAGTCTTCATCCTAGAGATATGGGGATAGTTTCACATATGAAAACCTGTCAATGTAAGTCACCATGTAAACAAACTCAAAGGAAAAAAAAAAAAACATATGATCATCTCCTTAGATGCTGAAAAAAAGCCTTTGACAAAAATCTAACAACCCTTCATGATAAAAGTTCTGGAGAGATCAGGGATACAAGGACGTACCTAAACACAATAAAGGCAATATACAGCAAGCAACATCAAATTAAATGGAGATAATCTTAAATAAATTCTACTAAAACTAGGAACAAGTCAAGAGTGCTCACTCTCTCCATACCTATTCACTATAATACTTGAAGTCCTAGCTGGAGCAATATGACAACTGAAGGAAATGAAGTGGATTCAAATTTGAAAGGAAGAAGTCAAAGTATCATTATTTCACAGATGATATGATAGTATACATAAGCAATGTCCCAGATTCTACCAGGGAACTCTTATAACCGATAAACACTTTCAAGTGTTTATATCAAGTGGCTGGATATAAGGTTAATTTAAAAAATAGTAGCCCTCCTATACACAAATGATAAATGGGCTGAGAAAGAAACCAACACCCTTTACTGTACCTCAAATAATAAAATATCTCGGTGTAATTCTAACCAAGCAAGTGAAAAACCCATATGACAAGAACTTCAAGTCTTTGAAGAAAGAAATTGGTGAAGCTATCA
Organism: Peromyscus leucopus; assembly: GCF_004664715.2. Classification (NCBI taxonomy): domain Eukaryota; kingdom Metazoa; phylum Chordata; class Mammalia; order Rodentia; family Cricetidae; genus Peromyscus; species Peromyscus leucopus. Next base: position 84,426,643 of record NC_051064.1, read on the forward strand.
GAAAATAGAAAGATCTCCCATGCCCATGGAACATTAGCATTAACATAATAGAAATGGCCACTCTACCAAAATGCAATCTACAGATTCAGTACAATCCCCATTAAAATCCCAAAAGAATTCTTTACAGACCTTGAAATAATAATACTCAAACTTCATATGGAAAAATGAAAACCCAGCATAGCTAAAATAATCCTGTATAATAAAGGAACTTCAGAGGTATTACCATCCCTGATTTCAAGTTCTACTATAGAGCATTAGTAATGAAACTCACATGGTATTTGCATAAAAACAGACAGGTGAATCAATGGATATGAATTGAAGACCCAGACATAAATCTACACACATATGAACACCTAGATGCTGTGAGTATGGGCATACTACACTCAATATACCTGATCTTGGAAATTAAGCAGGATAAGGCCTAGTTAGGACTTGGGTGAAAAATAATCTAATATTAACACAAGTTTATTTTGAAAGAAAGATATACCTTCACACAACTATTACCAATCCACATAAGTACCATCCTGTATGCTGGATTTCATAATGTTTCTCTCTTTCAATTTCTCCCTTAAACTTATGTCTGTGTAACAACCACATAATTCAGAAATATTTGAAAAGTTGTTTATGGATGTACTCAAGTTAAAATGATGTCATAGATGGTTTGGATTTACCATCCAATGGCTAGTATCTTTATCAAAGAAAAGAGAATACATGGATGAAAAGCTAATAGAGGGGATGTAGTGATGATAAAGCTAAAAGCCAAATAATGCAATGACAAAATAAAGAACGGAGGAAGGATAGTTCAGAGAACATGGCTGTGCTGAAACTTTGACTTTGAGTGACTAGCCCCCATAGTGAGTGAGAATAGTTTAATGCTCTGTTAGCCACATGTTTTCTGCTATTTTGCTATGAAAGCACTGGAAAACCAATGCATGTAATACCTCTGCAATGTATGATAGGAGAAGAGAGGGAGCACATCACCTTGCGTGTTTTATCACACGCACACAACATGTAGCTGGGCAATGTGAAGAATACACAGAGAAGGACATAGGGATGTCATAATGTTGAACTCTGCACTCATCTTTCATCAAGTAGATGATTTACAAGAAAAAAATGTGTTTGAACTTGTTAAGGTGTTTGGCATAAACTCTTCTTTATTTAATAACTGATAATTGCTAAATAAAGATTTGGCTACTTTAAAAATCATACCTTTTCTTAAATATCTTCTGAATATATCTAGACAACTAAGACATATATTTTCAGTATCATGTAAGCATTATTTCAGGGAAAACAATACTTTCATGAGGCTTTCTTTTTCCATGTCTTTTCTTTTAAGTCAATTTAAGTTGCTATTGTCAGGTCCTTTAGTATTTTACATCAGACTTTCTAAGTTCATTAACATTGAGGGTAAATCTTAAGGAAATAAGTTACTATTTTACTCCAAATTGCCACTATGAAGATCTTAGCTAAGGCAGGCAGACACAATGTTGTTTTATCATATACGTTTGAATGTCTGAGAAGTGGAGATGAATGCCTATAAAATTGAAGTCTAGGAAGTGACAAATTGTATTTGACAATTTCTAAAGTAATTCTCAACAAAATAAAAAGTACTAGTTATGTTAAGATTCAAATCATTAACCTTCATTCAGCAATTATACTATGAATTACCCAGCTCATCAATACAGAAGAGATGCTCCTGAAACATTGCACATAAGCTTTGCAGTTTTAGTTTTTTTAAAGCTAACCAAAGCTCTTAGGAAGCTAAGCTGGTAAAACCAGCAACAGTTGCAAACATTCAGCAGTTAGCGGAGTATTGTTTGGATGGAGAGGAAAACAACTTCATTCATCACTTCTAAGATCGAATGTTTCCACTTGAGTAGCTCACAATATGTAATAAAAGTTTGGCTCAATTTTTTTTCCTTGGGGGTGAGGAACGTACTAGCAGTGGTTCCTTTCAAGCTTAGAAAGTGAAGAACGGTTCATTTATTTCCTCCCAAAACAAATCTTTAGCTTTTGTTATGGTCTGGATCTGGAATGTGAATCAAGGGCTCACACTCTGAAAGCTTGCTCCCCAGCTTATGGCATTATTTTGAGGGATTGTATAATCCTTAGGAAGTAGGGACCAGCTAGCCAAAGCAGATGACTAGGTAGAGGTCTGTAAAGGCTACACTCGATACTGCTCCTCTCTGTTCTCTGCCTTCAGGTGTAGGACCACGTGAGATGCTCCCCAGGTTGAGGCACTGCACGCCCGGATGAACTGAAATCACTCTGAAACTGTCCTTGAGTTACTGTGGTCATGTATTTTGTCACAACAATAAGGACATCAGCTAAAGAGTACATCTTCAAAGCTGCCTCTTTCTCTGTTCTATACTAGGAGCCCCACGATAGATTATGGTGTCTCAGAAAGCTGAGATTGGTTTGTAGCTACCACTTAGCAATGACATATTTGTCAAGTCTTTTATTTATTTATTTATTTTTAATGCCTTTGTCTTTCTTCCTAGCCAGTGTTGTTGTGGGTAGACTTCATTAATACAAATTATTCCAGTGAGTCCTCTAGTGGACTCAGTTCTCTATACTATTAGAGCGTGATCATTCTGAGTTACACATCTACCTAGTTGTAGCCTGTAGAATAAAAACCACCACCCTCATCTTAGAAAAAAAAAAAAAAAAAAAAAAAAAAGACTTTTATGAGTTATGAGTTACCAGTTAGTAGTCTAAAATAATTATTTGAACTTCATCTCCCTTTCCCTACTCTAGAAGCACTAAGCCATCAGATCATATGTGGTACACATTCTATCTCTAACAGGACATTCCCCATAAACTTCTCTTTTACAACATATACCTTACCTCATACTTATAATTCATGGATATTGTTATCCTGTAAAACACCATTCACGTGTCTTCTACTCATGGACTTCTTAACTATCTAATTTTTGTCTACCCAGTTAGCTACCTGATCATTTTACTCCTTAATTGGGAAGAAGTACCAGATTAAATGAGTGTAGTACTATGCTCTGAACTCTATTCTTACATGATGTGTCATAATTTGTGTTAGACCCTTATCCAGGGAGTAGTGGTGCATGCTTTTAGTCCCAGTACTCGGGAGGCAGAGGCAAGCAGATCTTTGTGAGTTTGAGAACAGCATAGTCTGCATAGAGAGTTCCAGGACAGCCAGGACTATACAGAGAAACTCTATCTTGAAAAAAAAATGGTGTTAGACTGCTTTTAATACAAGTCCAAATACTAAAAATTTAAGAGCATTGCTTCTTGAATTCCATTTACTTTTTTTTTCATTTCTTTTTTTTTATTTTACAATACTATTCAGTTCCACATAATAGCCACAGATTCCCTTGTTCTCTCCCCTCCTGCCCCCCCAGCCCACCCCCATTCCCACCTCCTCCAGATCAAGGTCTCCCCCGAGGACTGGGATCGACCTGATAGACTCAGTCCAGGCAGGTCCAGTCTCCTCCTCCCAGATTGAGCCAAGCGTCCCTGCATAAGTCCCATTTACAAATCTCAGTCTCCCCACTTGCTGGCTGTGTGGTTGTAGCTAATAATTTTCTAAGCTTCGCACTGTGAATCAGTAATATTATTAGCCTTTGGTGAAGAATTCATTTGTTTTCTGGCCATTATGATTTCATATATAAATTGCAGAATTATATTTAAAAGAATTGCTTGTACATACTAACACACAACTGATAACACAGATAACAGTCAAGAAAATATGTAACGTGCTTAATGTGTATTATAACCAAATTTGGACAGAAAAATGTATATAGAATTCGCATCATTTCCTGCGGCCCATTAAAACACTGCTTCTTCAGCCAAATCACTGAGTGAAGGAAGAATTTATACTAAAATTATCTATTTGCCAGGAGTGCAGCCAAACTATATATTAGCTGATATTTGCTACCCAGTATTGCTATTCACCATCTTGGCTTTATCAATGGAAATAATCCAAAGGATGGGTTGAAACCAGCTTGATTTCCTATTTTCATGCACTTGATTATATATACACATAATTAGAAATGTATTTCTATGTTAAATAGTTATTGAAATATTGTGGAACAATCTTAAACAAGTACCACACAGATAAAATATTTGTGCTGAATTTTTATTCCCTAGATTTATTTTTAAATTACTTTAAAATTCAACATCACTGCTAGTTAATTAGCACTTGAGATTCAAAGTATCATTAGTGTTATTAAAGTAGAGTCTTCAAACTCTTCCAGTGAGATGTATACTTACATATTTTCTGGAAAGTTTATTTAATGTTTAAATTAAATACCACTTGAAATCATATGATGTAAATAAATTCAAATTATAAAGTAGACATTTTTTTATTTATTGTCTTTAAATATTTTTTGCAAAATATATTTTGATCATATTTCCCCTTTCTCCCACATTCTAGCCACCCAATTATATGTTCTTTCTCTCTCTCTGTAAAAATACCCTCAAAAAAAATTAAAACAAATAAATGAAAAATCAAAGCTTACAAAAATACCAAAACAACAAATAAAAAAGCATACAAAAATAGTGGAGTTAGTTTTGTGGTGCCAGCTACCCTGAAGTGTGGAGCTTGCCCTGAAGTGTGACTGATATATCTACTATCACTATGTTGAGGAAGATTGATTTTCCCTCTTCCAGAAGGTATTAATTTAAAATAGCCTCTTGGGGAGAAGTGGGACTTTGTGCCTACTTATCCTTCTCCATACTCAGATTTTGTCTGACTTAAACATGTGCAGGTCTTCTTTATGTTGTCCCAGTTCTGTGAGTTCATTTTGTGCCTCAACCCTGTTGTTTATGGAAGATACTATTTTCTTGGAGTCATCTACCACTTCAGACTTTTATAATCTTTCTGTCTTCTCTCCAGAATGGACCCATGATCTTTAAGGGGAGGATGTGATAAAGACATCTCATTTAGAGATGAATACTCCAAAGTCTCTCACTCTCTGTGCATTGTCAAGTTATGGGTATTTGTGTTAATTAAATTTGTTGCATGAAGACGTTTCTCTGATAAAGGTTGATCGAGGTTATGATCTATGTATATAACAATATTTCATTGTAAGTCATTTTGTTGCTATGTTCCTTATCTTCTCAGAATAATAGTGGTAGGTCTTCCCCTAGGGCCTATATCCTATCTAGTCCCAGGTTCTTGGTCACTTTATCAGTGTAAGGAATGGGTTTCATCTCATGAAGTGTTCCTTAAATCCCATTTTAAAAAATGGCTGGCTATTCACACAACATTTATGCCACTACTACACCACTGTATCTTGTAGGCAAGTCACTATTGTGGTTTGGGGGGTTTGTAGATTGGTGAAATTAATTACTATGTTTTTACTCTAAGAGTATGAGTAGTATCTACCAGTACCACAAATGCTAGTGAGTAGGGGTAAAGTGTCTAGTTGGGTACCAGCTCAAATTCTCCATGTTCAAAGACCTACGTAAGTGGTGTCTTTTGCAATAGGGTTTTTAATATTGAAAGAACAGTTAACACTAAATTATTTTGGACAGTCATATTGAAATCAACTACTATATAAGCTTTCTAAAATATATACATATATGAAGGAAATTTAAATTGAGTTGCTATATAATGGGGGAGACAATGTCCCAACTAAACATGTTATAATAACAATTAAAATCCACATTCAGATGGGTTACATCTTGCTGAGTCATTTGCAAAAGTCATTTCATAGATTCCCTGAAAGATTTTGAGCTATAACCAATGCTACTACTGGTCACCGTAAAAAGATACTTATTTTAGGTCCTAGCTTTCAAATTGTACAAATCAAAGAAAAACAACAGTTATTTCTTTGAATGATACCTCTATTTTTCTGTAAAAAGCAGTCATTTTTAGTGGGAAGTTCATACTTTTAAGACATAGTCATCAGGTGATTTAGTGCCCTGATATGTTTTCCAACCCTGATACACTTCTATTCCCAATTTTAAGCCCAGGTCGAATTGTCCAGGTTGGTCACAGTTGTAGATGAGCTCACAATTAACATTGCTTAAATAACAAACCTGCACTGTCACTAACTTCCCAGCCTGAGAGGCTAGGAAACTGGTCAACTAATTCTTTGCCATAATGTGGATGAACAGTGTAATGAAAGCCCACAAAGTGAGTATCGGGTATCTGAAATGTTTAACACTGACTTTTTTTTCTTGTAGGCTTTGATTCTGTCTTTGTTAACATTTTGAAATACAGCATTCTATTTGAAAAGTCTCTTATTTTTATTTCTCTGACAGGTCTCTTGAATGAGTCAAATGTTTGAGCTATAGGTTTTTGGATTTTACATTACTATTTTGGCAGTCATTCTCAGTGCTACTGTCTTAGTTAGGGTTTCTCTTGCTGTGAAAAGACACTATGACCATTGCAACCCTTTTAAGGAAAAAATTTAATTGAGGGACCTTGTTTACATGTTCAGGGGTTCAGTCCATTATCATCATGATGGGGAGCATGGGGGTGTGTACAGGTAGTCATGGTGCTGGGGGAGTAGCTGAGAGTCCTACACTTTCCAGGCAACAGAAAGTCAACAGAGGCACTGGGTGGTATCCTGAGAATAGGAAACCTCAAAGTCCTTCTCACCGTGACCCATTTCCTTCATCAATGCCGTACCCGTTCCAACAAAGTCATGCCTCTTAATTAGTGCCGCTCCCTATGAGATTATGGGGGCCAGTTACATTCAAACTACCACAGCTACCTTTCAAAACTTTGATTTGACATTCTAATTCCTCTGATATTCACACTTATAAATCTGTTTTACTTCACATTTTTTTCTTTCGGTAATAATAAAGGGGTGCTATTTGGTTTGCAAATGAACAAAAAATAGAAACAACAAATAAAACACTTAAGGTAGAAAACACATTCTAATATAAATTATTTGGGAGTTCTCAGAATACCTCTTTTTGTCTTCATAGAGTTACACTGAGCAATTCTTTAGGACTTGGAACTGAATTAAACTCTTTCTTAGCCCACTGAGAATGCCACCTAAAGGAATATATCCCCGACATGCAAAGTAGACTCCAATCTCTGACTTTTCATGCTGCTTTGCCAGTCCCATATCCTAATAGCCAGTCTTTGAAGACTCACTTGGAGTTTGGTTACTTAGCTTGTTTTTCTTCCATGTGTGGTTGGTTATTCCATCTAACATAGTGAGGATTTCACAAGTATATTTGTAGGCAGCAGAATTTTTGTACTTATTTTTTTTTCTTTCCAATTTGAGAAAAGTATCTTCTATAACTTATTGAGCTTATTGAGTTCTATTTTAATTTGAAGTAATGTATAAAGAACCCTGACTCTTTGAGAGGAATCACGAGTTTCCCCTTCTCAATGTTGTGAAGTTTTTTTTTTTCCTCTGTAGAATCTACTTTATAATAATATTCTTGGTTTTGAATGTTTACATAAACTTCTTTTCCTATTCTAGCATTCTGAAAATTTATTTGGAAAGTATTTATTCTGAAGACAAATTCTTATCTGGAAGACCCCATGGGTATCCTTTCTTCCAGACTGTACATGTTTAGGCAGCAGACTCATAGAGGTGGTTACTGATTCGGTTCTGTTGAGTTTGGGGACTAAAACCTGGAGAAGAAAGTAGAAGGATAGAGAAAGCATTCAGACATTTGGTGAAGAAGTACAGCCAAATGTGCCATACATAGGGCGAGCATCGGTGAAGCCTGACTCCAGGAACATAGAAAGCACCAGGGCTTTCATCTGTCTCCTTTCAACTCTGCCCCATAGCCAGCCTGCTGACCACAGCACAAGGCTTAGCCATGCCTTCCTCCTTGTCCTTTCCCCATTCTCTCTTGTCTGGCCAGAATTATCTGCAAGTGAAATGTGATGTGGTCAGCTGCTCCTCAACTGTGTATACTCTGAGTTTCTTTCCTTCAAATCAATCAGTAAGTCTGATTTGATTAAGGTGTTCCTTGGCAGAAACACAGAAATAATTTAACTTGAAATCTACTTAGTGAAGAGTGCTACTGGATAACGGCTACATGTGAAGCATTCTCACATGCACTAACATGTTATTTGTTGCTGGGAAGCCCATGGCTGAAATAAAAACAACCACTCTAAGAAACATTATCACAAATACATGTAAATACTTTAATGTATAACAAACAACAAAATATTGGAATTTAAACCCTGGTCTGAGTCCAAAATGGCATAGTGAAAAAATAAGCAAATCCAGAAGCCAACCATCACTACTACTTAGTGGAAGAAGAGAAGATATTCTAAAGAGAGAAAGTTGTGCCTTTCCATGTGACAATCCGATTATTGAAACAATGGTTCTCAAAGAACTAGAATTTCTACAGGAATCACATGCTGGGAAAAGTCAGCCAGAGAAACTTATTTCCCAGGAAGAGATTTCTCGCAATTTTGACAACTTTTTGGACTACAATTCAGGAGAGAGTGGAGCTAAGATAATATGGGTGAATATCTCTTAACTAGGACTACTTAGTTATGCAAACTACTGTCATCTATTTAATCCTAAATCTCATGTCAGGACCCAGAAGTTGGACTGGAGGGTCACTGGTCCTCTTCTCAATGTAGTCACATTAAATACACTTTGTTCCTCTTTAACTATTTCTTATCTTTTTCAGTGCCATCTGAGGATAGCTGGCCAAGCCTATCTTGTCAAGACTACCAGGACCATGCTCTGACCCTAACAACTATAGTAACATTATTTATTTTCATATAATTACCACAAAAATCATAATGAAGTGGTTTTATTTCTAGGTCCTTAGAAAATCTAGCCTTAGTAACATAACATAAGCAATATGAGACCACAAAGGCAGGGAGAGGAGGAGCAGGCATTTTAATATGTGTTAAATACCAAGTTATTATGCAGTATTTTCATATAATCAAAAAGTGGAGTACAGGATTTCAAGAGAGGTGCACATACTGGCCCATTCAATGTAAACAAAATGAAATACTGACAAATGTTAAACACACTGGGAACATATTCCCAAAGTCTCCTGAAGCTCTTATGGCACTGTTTTCTATACTCTTAGTTTTAAATCCTGAGTTACATCAACAACACTCTCCAAAACCTCTGATGCAGAAGAAACAAGTAAGGGTTATTATCATTCTACATCAAGAGAATTTAGAAGACAGATGCTCTTTCTTGCATATGATTTTCTAAACTTACCCTGTAATTAGCTGTGAAAATGAGATTAGAAACTCCTAACACTCACAACCAAATCATTCCTTAATCTAAGCTGTAATCATAGGCATTTGAAGCTTATATATCCACTATTATTTTAAATAGACTATAGAATCAAAACTCTCATTCTGCATTTGAAAAATCATTTAAACCAATTGACCTGTGCTACACAAGAATGATGTTCATTGACTGCATCCTATGGAGATAAAAATAGAATGCATAATTAATTAAACTGTAATCAGTAAACAATGTTCCTAACCTTGCCCATTAACTTTCTACTCCTGTGTCAATACTAAATTTTAAGAGACATTAGGAATGATAGCCAAATGCAAATGGATCCAATTGTAGTTCAAGACTCACTTATTTGCAGAAATGAAAGAACTATACCCTGAAAGTGTGTTTTCAATTTAAAGTTGTTTTTTTATTTTAATCATTAAATTTAATTAGATCCTCAAAGCTCAAAAGCCTTCCATTTGATTTCATTACATCAAAAGCGTTCATTTGATCTCTAAAGCATTGGGTAAGAGATTGAGAATCAGCTGCAGTGCACCCATTTAAAGAGTGAGATTCAGAGAATTAAACAAGTAAACTGGTATGGGTGAGATCTCAGATGACAATTTAGATACAAGCCTGAAACGATGGGGATGCAAGAACTAATATCATCATGGCAGCTTACCAAAGAGGGTAGTCTCCACATTGTATTTGAGAAGAACAAACTCAATAAGAAGAACACATGAGAATATGTACAGATCTATTCCCACTGGAGCCGTAGGGACTGAAAGTCAATCCACAAGAGGACTCTTTCAGTAAGTACTACATTTGCCCTGTATTATTTTGCATTACTACTATGTATTACTGGTTCTGCATTATTTTGACTTCACCTGGAAATAACACAGAAATGTAATTAATGTACAAGTACAGAGAATGAAAACTGACTTTGGACTCACTTAGCAAAGGACTGAAACACCACCTTAAGGACTGTCTTATGATATAATCTATACTCCAGTTGCATCTGTCCCTTGTTGTTTAGACAAGAGCTGAATGCATCTGCCTAGTGCACAATACCTTCTGTATCTTACAGGGAGAAGAGGTGGGTACCAACCAGAAATTAACCAGGAGTAATGCTTTGCTGAGATCCAGTAGGCCTTTGCTGTACTTAGATCATCTTTGGGAGGGCCTCTACTCAAACTACTACTTCAATGCAGAGAAAAAGCAGTAATTAATCATGTCAAATAAGAACAGGCACTTATGGGAGATTTCTCTACATTTTTAATCATTAACATATTGAGGTTTGATTTTATGTGTTGATATTTTTATGTTAACACACACACCAACATGATGCATGGAAATAAGACATTTATTAATATCTTTAGCCATTGGCTTTTTCCATTTACTCAATATATTTGAATGTTAAAAATATAGATACATTTTAGCTAGTTAAATGAGGAAAGATGCTGTTTTACTCTAACAAATAAGAGAAAAAAGTTCATTTCTCAGTAACATTTTCTGGCTATTGTCAGTGTCACATAATTTCCACCATTATTTGTTTGTTTGAAGGTGGTAGAGATATGAGCATGTGCATTATTAAGATAGTCTGAATATGGTAATTTTCATAATGAGATTTATTGTATACACCTCCTGGAATAAAAAGCAGACTGCTCTATTCTAAAGCATTTAAATGGCTGTAGGATAGTGAGATTCCATTATTTTTAATGGAACAAAATTTGTATTCTGGGTTTATTAGAAACTGAATGAGCTGAAGAAACAAGTTTGTTCTTATATTCCTTATGTAATGAGGTGGCTGGTATATGAAACATTTAGTTTTGTGGTGCCAAATGCACGGATGGAATTTAAATGATTATAAATTAACACTAAATAGCCAATCGGGATTGCAGGTGATGTTTTTGTTTTCACAGTTTTTAGTAGTCAATGATTTCATGGCCAAGGTCCTAGTTTGAGAAATTTTTATCACATGAATATACAGCAGCAGGTAACATCTGAGTTTTAAAGTTGATTTTAGTTCATCATTCTAGTGCCTAGTTCAGTGCTTTGTTTATGTTAGAAATGTGGTAAGCTTATTCAACTAAAGTCAAAAAAAAAATTGAAGTGCAATGAGATTGAGCTATAACTTGACAGGAAAGTTTGTCCATAAGATCTGACCCAGAGTCAAAAGGAAGAGTTTTTACTTTACCCTCTAATTCAGTAAAAGGACTCTCAAGTCTCAGGACCTATCAACCTTATCATCGATAATTGTCCAAAAAAGAAGGAAAAAAATAATCCCCGTTACTTTCCATAAACTAAGCCTGGGATTGAAATCTGGTATTTTTCTTTTTAAATATACTTTTGTACATTATAGTAACAAACATGTGAGCTAACAAATGACACAAGAAGTCAAATCACAGGATGAATTAGTGACCCCCAATAGGGTTGTTTTTGACCAATTTCAGTAGGTTCATTAATTAGTTTCTCAGGATAATCTTATATAGAGACAGTTCATGCAATCA